>NW_024100606.1:8217500-8824285 GCF_016545835.1 Crotalus tigris
CTGCAAAAGGAAGAGAAGGATGCTGCAGAGAATAGAAAGGAAATCGGCCATGCTGGGAAGGTCATTGACATAGGAAAAGGGACAGACAGAAAGTTGTTTCCAGCTGAAACAAAGGATCACGTGGTATGTCACATGGTTTGTTTGGCACTTGTCATTTTTAGTACTTGTGCCTCCTGGAACCAATTAACAAGGTACCAGGTAATACTATATTTGGATTGCCGTATTTCAAAACTGTCCAATAGTCCATGGTCTGTTCTCAGCAGCTCTATATGGCAGGGGTTCCCAAGCCCCAGTCTATGGACCGGTACTGGGCCGCGGCATGTCAGCAACTGGGCCGCACAAACAAGTAAAGCCCCATCTGCAGGATGCAGGCAGCACACAAAACTATGCTCCCTCCAGTCCATGGAAAAAATCTCTCCACATAACTGATCCCTGGTGCTCAAAAGATTGGGGACCTCTGCTCTATGGTATCTAGCAGAAAGGATCTCCTCCATATATTGCTTTTAATAAAGCCCTCATTTGACTTCTTTACTCCAACTGCCATGGTTCCAATAGTTAGAACCAAATAAATCAGAACTCCGAGGCTAGAGGCTTCCTCAAAGAACATGTTTATTGGATACAAGATATCAGAATGATCAAAAGTGAAATCAAGTCTGAAATTCCCTCCAAAGAGTTACACTATTACAATGTCAAACTTCCCACCCCAGTGATATGCAATCATCCACGTTCCCCAATAGAATAGTTTGTCGGGCTTTCTAACAAAATTCCCAACCCTCTAACATAACCAGTAGAATGACCTCTTTCCATTCATGTGGCAATCTAGAATGAGCAAGATGGCTGCAGCCAGATTTGTTGTAGAGTTGACAACTTAAAACGAGTTGCAACTGTTTCTAGAATTCTCCAGATGGCTGGGTAGGAATTTGAGGATGTCCCAATACTTTAGAAGGCAATAGATTCTAGGATATTGGAGAAGTCTAAATGATGTCCTGGATGCTGGCTATTAGTACCATCTACCCTATAAAATGTGAACTATTCAATATTTTTAGAGCTCATCCCTGGAAAGGAATAGGTATATTTAAATTAAATGTGGGAAAATGGCTTCCAGTTCAACCTGCCTTGTATGGTGTCCCAGTGACTGGAAAGAATAAAATCTCACTGCACAAACAATCCTGAAAAAGTATTGGCATAAGACAGGGGTCTCCAACCTTTTTGGATTAGTGGCCCAGTGGCAGAGGGAGGGGCATGCACTTTACATGTGGATGTGCAAATGTGAATGTGGCCACATGTGCACATATGTGTGCAAACAGGCTACGAGCATGTGCACCATGCAAACAAGGCTGCGAGCATGCATGCAAGGCTCTCAGCGATGGCAGCACCTGTGTGAGGCTTATGGCACCAGTGCCTCCAGGGTTGCGGCAATTCTACCACCAGCGCAAGGCTTGCACCATGGCCCCCAGCAATGCCTCCCCTGGTGTGAGGCTCTTGTCACCACCTTCACATGAGGATCGCGCCACAGCTCACCTGCCACTTGAGGCACTGCTGCTGCCCATGCAAAGTTTGTGGCAATGCCGCCACCTGCGTGTGGCGTGCCGCCATCCACCTGTCACCCACAGCGATGCCTCCCCCTCAGACAAGGTTTGTGGCAATGCCACCGCCCGTGTGATACTAGCAGCGCTGCAACTGTCTGCACAACACTCGTAGCAACGGTGGCACGATGGGGGGTGAGCACGTGCACATGCACGTGCACTGCCCAGCTACTCATGTGGCCCGGTGGCCAAGAGGCCATGGCCCAGTAGTGGGCTGCAGCCCATAGGTTGGGGACCTCTGGCATAAAGCATGCTTGCCCATATACTAGTCAATAAAGAAGTTGCATTGATATGATCTCTTGA
This sequence comes from Crotalus tigris, assembly GCF_016545835.1. NCBI lineage: Eukaryota > Metazoa > Chordata > Lepidosauria > Squamata > Viperidae > Crotalus > Crotalus tigris. The sequence continues at coordinate 8,219,390 of NW_024100606.1, forward strand.
GGAACCACACTTGTGGGATTAAGCTAGAATTACTTATTTCTTACAAGCACTTAGATCCTCTTCAGTAAAAAAAGAAAATACAGATAGTCTTCCATATATAACCATTCATTTAGGGACAATTTGAAGTTACAATGACACTGTACACAAATTATATTTTGCACTGATACAGCTACATATAGTTTATTTGGCTCAATAAAGTAGGAAATTAACTGGACTGATCAAAAGCAGCAACACTTAATTTAAGTGAAGAACTGTTAATTAGTTCTCCTCCTTCAAGATAGAACATTATAGTTTAATGAGAATTAATAATTTCACAATGGATGGGAGCATACTGCCTCTAGCCAAATATGCTGCAAGCACTATATTATAAATAGCTATTTAAAATTAATGTCCTGACACTATTACATTTTGTTAAATTACCCATAATGATTTTGTGCCATACCTGTAGGTAAAATGTAGTTTAGGTTTACACTGGACAGTAAGGAACCCTTTCTAGGGATTAATTGAAATTTCCATTGAAATCACTGGGACTTTATTGACAGAAAATGGGTAAATGGTTCTGAAATTTCTAACAACAATTTATAAATTACATCATGTCTGGATGTAAGCCTATTTAGTTTTACTAAATACACATTTTCTGCTGTTCCAGTATCATTAATGAATGGATGTGTCAATTTTCTTTCATGTCAATTTCCCATCTGTTTATTCCTAAATTCATTCTGTCCCATTTCAGCATTAATCTCAGATTAAATAATAATCAGCTTCCCAATTGTATTTAAAGACATATTCTAAGCTATACAGTATTATTATGGTATATATTTACATTTCTAAATACATTTTCTCTTGAAGTATTTCTTTCTAAAGGCCTTTTTATCTTTATCTCAAAGAATAAACTAGTATGCTTTCTGAATTGAGATTACAAAATTGGGATATGCAAAGTTTATCATTCTGGGAACAGAAGTTTCCAGGGAACACAAAAAAAAAATTGCTGTAATTCTGATGTGGCTATATTGAAGACAGTCTGTTAGTTTTTTTAAAGTAAACTTTCCAGAATCAAGAAATAGTTTTTCGAGATTTGAATATTTTGGTGGTGGTGGGAGGGGGGGATACCAAACAATAATTATAAAATTTGGAGGCTGCTAAGAGGTGAGAAATGTGACAGAAAAAGTTAATGTGCTATAATATGCAGCTGTATCCAGAAGGATAGGTCAGATTGTTTCACTGCAAACTACACGCAGAATGTTTGATTTCTGCAGCTCTATAGTATATGAGTTTCCCTTTGAGGGTGATCTGATGATTAAAGCTAATGCCGAAGTTTGCATTTCAGTATTCAGTGAACTCTCTAGCTATTTACAAAGAGACTTGTAGTATCTGACAATTAGTAATGGAGCTGTTTTGTCTGAGTTTTTTATTTTATTTATTATTATATATTTATCCCACCTTTATTACTTTATTAGTAACTCAGTGATGAACAAAACTCTATATCATATAGAAAAAATGTTTCAGCACAAATTGACAATAGTTTTTAGGAAATTGAAAAGAGATGTATATGTGCACAAATATGTCCTTAATTCCATCAGCTATCTACTTATGTCTATATTTTACATTTTTAATTTATTGATGTTTTTGATATTTTTGTCTATATTTCATTTTTAATTAACATTGTATGCTGCACTGGTTTTTTAAAAATCTCATTATTACTTTTATAAATAACTAAAGATGATGTACATATCAGATACTACCAATTTCTTCTATTTTCCCGCAGCAGCAACCCTTCAAAGTGAATTGGCTGAAAGACAGTGACTGGCTCAAAGTCACCCAGCCAGTTATCATGTATCTCAGATGGGACTAGAACTCATAGTTTTACTCTATTATTAAACAATGTCTCCCTACTCCAGGTCCATAGGAAGAGCTTGATAGATGAACAAAAATGCAAAATCCAGTCTAAATATCTGTGCAACTAACAATAATAAACTTAAAATCTTTAGTACTTTGGAGGGTTACTTATGTTAGTGTTGGTTGTACTAGTCAGTGATGTACTCTTTTATTGTCTTAGAGTGTACTTTTCTTCAGATTATTCAGTAATGACTTAAATTATAGATTAGACTCTCTTCAACTTTCTATTTTTCTTTTTTCAAGCTTACAAATACATAACAAAAAGCCTATTTTGGTAATAAACCAGTACTGGTTTTTTCCATTCAATTTGAACTTGTTCTTTAACTTTGGTTTATGTTGGTTCAGGATTTAATTAGCACTTTCTTGGAATCAGCAGTTGTGCACTAAATCATCTTCTCACATCAATCTACTTAATCTTATAAAATGATTAGCATCTTATTACAGTCCTTTATTAAATATTGATGTCAAAGATTTCCATTCAGCATTTGCAAATCCTTTTAGTCAATTAGCAGAGGAATAAAAAGCAGTCAATTCTCTGTGAGAGCTATTGCAACTATGTTCATTTTGTTCATTAGTTGGTATGCCTAAAATGTGCATGGGTTTGTGTTTTTATGTATAAATTAACTTTATGATGTACATGCTTTCATTACTTATCTCCAAATGTGTTTACTTACAGATTACCTTGTGCTTCTGTTTGTGTAATTATTTTTAATGCATTTGTACTTTTAAAAACCTTTCAAATGTTTGGAATATTCCATAAATTTTGTTTTCAACTCCAAATTCAACATGTTAAAAAATAAGCCCAATTAAGAGATCTGTAACAAAATATTTGCAACCTAATTAAATCTAATGAACATTATTTTAGGACTAATTTCTTCATGAGTAATTCATAATCTTTTCTTTAGCAGTCTTAGAGAGTTAGTCGTGTTGGTCATTTATAGCAAAATCGAGGAAGAATTTTGGGTGGGAAGGGCCAAAAGAAAAATATCTCCATTCTTCTTTCCATTTTTAGATGTTGTCCATACATATTTACAGTGATCATATTTTTTTAAAAAAAAATAAAGACTTGAAAAATGGGCAAATGTGGAAGAGATTCATAAGAATATTTTTTTAGTTGCTTATAATTTTGTTCACAAGGGAAAATTCAAGAGCAAGTCCAAGAAAATAAATAATTAAATACAATAAAATAAAGGGCAGCTTCCTGAAATGGACAACAGTCCTTTATAATAAAGGACATATGGTCACTGTATGCATATTATGTATATTTTTAACAAGCTCAGCAGGACAAATATTATTGTACTTAAAGAGAGATCTTTTAAAGAATTCTGTGTGAACTCTTCCATGGGAATAATTTTACAGGGAACTGATAAAAATCTGAATTTTGGATTGTCCAAAAAGGAGACCACTCGCTGGTGTTATGGAGAGGAATCTTCCAAATATTTAGCTTCTTTGGAAGAAGGGAACTATGATATATAATATAGGAGGGTGGAGAAGGAAATCGTTGTGTTTGTAACTACTGCAAAGAAAGATGAAATTTGCTTCTTTAGCTATCTTTTTTTCTTTCTTCTTTTGTTATTCTTCAGCTTTCCCTTTCATAATCTTTTTGTACTATATTTCTGTACTTTTAAAATCTTTAAATCTTTCTGATTTCTGATCAGGACTTAGTTTTATGCAGTTTTAAGGCTGGTCTTGGACTTTGTTGTTGTTAGTTGCGAAGTTGTGTCTGACCCATTGCGACCTCATGGACAATGTTCCTCCAGGCCTTCCTGTCCTCTATCATCTTCTGGAGTCCATTTAAGCTCACACCAACTGCTTCAGTGACTCCATCCAGCCACCTCATTCTCTGTTGTCCCCTTCTTCTATTGCCCTTAATCTTTCCCAGCATTAGGCTGTTCTCTAGTGAGTCCTTCTTTCTCATTAGGTGGCCAAAGTATTTGAGTTTCAACTTCAGGATCTGGCCTTCTAAAGAGCAATCGGGGTTGATCTCTTCTAGGACTGACCAGTTTGAACACCTTGCAGTCCAAGGGACTCGCAGGAGTCTTCTCCAAGTTCAAAGGCCTCAATTCTTTGTCGCTCAGCCTTTCTTATGGTCCAACTTTCAGAGCCATACATTGCAACTGGGAAAACCATGGCCTTGACTATACGTACTTTTGTTGGCAGGGTGATGTCTCTGCTTTTTTAGTATGCTGTCTAGATTTGTCATAGCTTTCCTCCCCAGAAGCAAGCGTCTTTTAATTTCTTGGCTGCAGTCCCCATCTATGGTGATCTTGGAGCCGAGGAAGATAAAATCTGTTACTACTCCATTTCTTCCCCATCTATTTGCCAGGAATTGAGAGGGCCGGATGCCATGATCTTGGTTTTCTTAATGTTGAGTTTCAAGCCAACTTTTGACCTCTCCTTCTTCACCCGCATCAAGAGGTTCTTTAGTTCCTCTTCACTTTCTACCATTAGAGTGGTATCATCTGCATATCTTAGGTTGTTGATATTTCTCCCGGCAATCTTAATTCCAATTTTTGGTTTATCTAGCCCTGCCTTTCTCATGATGTGCTCTGCATATAAGTTAAATAGGCAGGGCAACAGAATATAGCCTTGCCGGACTCCTTTCCCAATTTTGAACCAATCAGTGGTTCCATGTCCAGTCCTCACTGTTGCTTCTTGACCCGCATATAGGTTTCTCACGAGACAAATAAGATGGTCTGGTACTCCTATCTCTTTAAGAACTTGCCACAATTTGTTGTGATCCACACAATCAAAGGCTTTAGCATAGTCAATGAAGCAGAAATAGATGTTGTTCTGGAACTTCCTAGCTTTTGCCATGATCCAGTATATGTTGGCAATTTGATCTCTAGTTCCTCTGCCTCTTCGAAATCCTGCCTGTACTTCTGGAAGTTCTCGATCCACATACTGCTGGAGTCTAGCTTGTAGGATTTTAAGCATAATTTTACTTGCATGTGAAATGAGTGCAATGATGTGATAGATCACCTCAGATGGGGACTGCAGCCAAGAAATTAAAAGATGCTTACTCCTGGGGAGAAAAGCTATGGCAAATCTAGATAGCATACTAAAAAGCAGAGACATCACCCGGCCAACAAAAGTACGTATAGTCAAGGCCATGGTTTTCCCAGTTGCAATGTATGGCTCTGAAAGTTGGACCATAAGAAAGGCTGAGCGACAAAGAATTGAGGCCTTTGAACTTGGAGAAGACTCCTGCGAGTCCCTTGGACTGCAAGGTGTTCAAACTGGTCAGTCCTAGAAGAGATCAACCCCGATTGCTCTTTAGAAGGCCAGATCCTGAAGTTGAAACTCAAATACTTTGGCCACCTAACGAGAAGGAAGGACTCACTGGAGAAGGACCTAATGCTAGGAAAGATTGAGGGCAATAGAAAAAGGGGACGGCAGAGAATGAGGTGGTTGGATGGAGTCACTGAAGCAGTAAGCATGAACTTAAATGGACTCCAGAAGATGGTACAGGAAGACCTGGAGGAATGTTGTCCATGGGGTTGCGATGGGTCAGACACGACTTCGCAATTAACAACAACAACAACAACAATCCCAGTATTGCTTTTCCTACTCTTTTATTGACTATGAAGGCTACTCCAATTCTTCTGAGGGATTCTTGCCCGCAGTAGTATACTTGATGGTCCTCTGAATTAAATTAACCCATTCCTGTCCATTTTAGTTTGCTGATTCCTAAGATGTCGATGTTCAGTCTTGTCGTCTTTTGTTTGACCACGTCTAGTTTGCTTTCATTCCAGGTTCCTATGGAGAAAAGATCTTTACAGCATCAGACTTTCCTTTCACCACCAGATGCATCCACAGCTGAGCGTCCTTTCGGCTTTGGCCCAGTTGCTTCACTCTTTCTGGCACTACTAGTACTAGTCCTCTGCTTTTCTCTTGGACTTAAAAGTCAAAATTGCCTTTTTAACTCCCAAAAAAGAATAATTCTCAGTTCTTGATTCAATCCTTGAAGTGAGATGGGATAGACAATGTGGATAATCACATTCCAGCAAGACAAGCTTTTTTTTTCTTCAGAAAGAAAGTTTAATCATTAGCAAATACAATGGCTCTCATAGTGAGTTGCAAAAATCTGAATGACCAGCAGATGGAAATAAGAGTTCAATTTTCTATACCTTTTTGTTGCCATTTTCTGAGGATGTGTATTTTTGTAGCCCCATTACGGGACATATAAATTTCTAATGGAATGTGGTTCTCCCCTTCACCGGTAGGTTTCTTTATGCACACCATTTTTCTAAAATGGATGAAGGAAGAAAAATCACTGGCAGCTAAATCAGAAGCATGTTTACCCAGCAGTAATTCATTCATAGGATTGTTCTATATATGAACAAAATGTATACCACAGAAATTGTCCATGTGTGTGTGTGTGTGTGTGTGTGTGTGTGTGAAAGTATCACCCCAATCACCCCATAACAATCCATCAACATCCCAATAAACAAAGAAAAAGCCACACACAATCAAGGACCATATAAATACCACAGAATAACCAAAAGCACACACTCTGCTAGAGAGAAATTCCTGAGGATGGGCTCCAGCATATGTCCAAAAGCTCAGAAGATTAAATTCCTGGTCCCAGTGACTGACTCAGATTGTATCCTGCATTACTGTCTTGGGACACTTATATTTGCCTTTGTTTGTGTGTAAGTATGTACATATATATATAGGCCTATAATGTAAGATGCTTACCCATTATGATAATAAATTGTGATAGTCATAAAGAGGGTCATCACGCAATGGGATCTGATTTTATAACCTTTTTTGTGGTAGTCATTAAGCAAATGCCACAATCAAAAAGAAAATACCATGGTCATTTAAGCAAATTTAAGTGGTGTTGATAACAGTGTCAAGTGACAACAATATCAGGCAGGAGTATGAGAAACTGGAGAAATACCAGGGCCTGAAGAAGGAACAGGAGATGTGGAAAGTAAAGGCCAAAGTAGTCCCACTAGTGATAGGAACACTGGGTCTGTGCCTCCTAAGCTGGGAGAGTGGCTCCAACGGATCCTAGGAACGACATCAGAGCTCTCTGTCCAAAGAGTGCAGTGCTAGGAAGAGCTAAGATCCTGTGAAGAACCCTCAAACTCCTAGTCCTCTGGTGAAAGACTCAAGATTGAGGAAGACACAGATCACACATAAGGGTGAGAAGAGAATGTGTGTATGTGTTTGTGTGTGTCTACTGTTTTAAATGCTTTCAAATTTTGATCTTGGAGAAGACTCTTGAGAGTCCCTTGGACTACAGAATTAGTCAACCTTAAAGGAAATCAACCTTGACTGTTCTTTGGAAAGACAGATAGTGAAGTTGAAGCTCAAATATCTTGCCCATCAAAAGAAAAGAGAGGACTCTTTGGAAAAGACTCCAATGTTTGAAAAAAGGACAAGAGGATGGTAGAGGAGGAGATAGTTAGACAGTGTTATTGACACAATGAATGCAAATTTGGGCAAACTAGGTGACAGTGGAGGACAGGGGGCCTGGCATGATATGGTCAATGGGTTAGTAAAGAATCAAACATGACTGAATAACAACTGGTTATAAATAACTGAGCAAGCATAAGAGTGATAAATGTATGTAATCAGTATTTCAAAGGATTATATTAATAAGTTACATAATCAGAACTTACTTGTTTCCAATTTCAGTGGAGTTTGTTAAAAAATAACAAATTGAACCATGATGGCAGGAAAGGAGAAATGAATAATAATAAACATCCAAATTGGTGCTTTAGAGATGTGTTAATTATGTCTCCCATAAATGGTTAAGAGTTGTGAACATCATACATAATGTATCTGGAAGCTTATTCTGGGAAAGATTGAATAGGACAATATGATTTTTACAGAAAAAAATGCTTTTCGCTCCTGTTTTGTATTATTGTTGTTGAGAAGCTCAGATGGCTTCTCTGCCAGTGCATTGTTAAAAATCCCATTTACCGTATCTATTGTATCAAATGTAAGAAGAGCATATGTCTTTAATCTCTGCTTCTGTGGTAAAATATACAGATTGCTAACAGTCATCCAACATTCTTAGGAAACTGAAAGTGGGGGGAAAAAAAGATATAAACATTCTGGTATCTCTTTCTTCTTCAAGAACCTGTAAGAGGAACAATGAACTTGACTCTGGTGCTTTTCCTCTGGGTATAATATGACCTGCAAGTGTTAATGGCCCGAGGGTTGGCCTAAGGCTATCAGCTCTCTGAACGAGCAATTAATCCTGAGCCCCTATCATTACCCCTAAATGGGATCTTTGAATTGGAAATTATTTTAGAACATTGAGCTTCACCAATCATTAGGAACTGGTCTCCCCTGTTAGAATTTGGTGCATTTATTTTGCTGAATGAAACTGGTTGGAAATATCTTAAATAGTAAATAAAAGAGATTAAAGGATTGGAAGCCAATAAAAAAGAGAGATTAAAGGATTGGAGAAGTAAAGGCCTTTGCTGTAAGAGGGTTTCACTGGTAATTTCAACCATTTAGCAGGATGTGTTAATGTCTTCATGACCGTCCTATGGAAGCAAGGTTGTCCTTGCTTATGAAACAACTTACTTAAGATCAATTTACTAATATGTCTGGGTATAAGTATCTGGGATCTATACATTTCACTGCTGTCTGGAACACCTGCATTATTACATTTGTTAATCACAAATCTGTATGTTTTTATTGTGAGTCAACATTAGTTACTATAATTTTTATCTTTAATACGTTTTATATGCATGCTGATAGGTTAATGTTAGGTATAATATTATCCAAGAATATGTATTTAAATAAAGAGAATAACTTTTATATTAAGTAAGAAAGAAGACAAATAATATAAAAATGCTTCACCTCCTAGACTGATACACCTATAGTGTTCAAATTCTTACTGTACATTACTCTTTTCTTATTCTAATAAAAGGTGAATGGAGTTTATATGAATGTTTTCCCCAAATTTACATTTATAGGAACTTGTTTTAATATCTGAAACTAACTTAAACTATGACAAAGTTCCATTGCTATATTGGAAATAAAACAATGGTACATTATATTGCTGCAAAACAAAACAACTCCCCCTCAAGGTCTATTGAAGACCTTGCTATTGAAGTCATAAGGAATCACTTGATGACTAAGAGGTGCAATGTAGACTAGCCTCCTTGTGATGCATATCCCCAAAAGGCTTATCCCAGGCAAAGTGATTTTGTCATGGCTAAATAGTCTACACATTCTGGCTGCTGGACCTCACAAAAATCTCCCAGCAAGAAGCAGCAGCATGAGTATCAAAAATAAAAACAACAGTTATATTCTGTTATGCCATATGAAATAAATAAAGACTGACTAAGAGGCTTTTAATCTTTTACTCATTATCAGAAATAGGATATAAGTAGTTATTGTTAGTATTACCAGAATAATTGTTTGTTACTGGTAATGTCATACGTGTTAAGAATTAACATAGAGATTAAGAATTTGACAAGGATTGTCAAAAAACATAATTATCTTATTTATATACTACAAATAAACCCTTATTACTGATGAATATTTTTGAATCCTTCATTCGTAGGTGAATGATGAAGACACATGGTAACAGTTAACTACTCTTTATTCTCCTTCTCCAACAACGAAGCAAAAAGCAAAAGGCACGCAGGCCTTTTTATATGGCCAGAACCCCCGACAATGTCAACCAATAGGAACAGAGCATTTTCACGCCTTGTGCATGTGCGCAAGGCTGGCGCTGCTCTGTCTGGTCCCGGGCAACTTTTAGAATGCCCGGGACCTATGCAATGTCCCAAGCCTGCTTTTGCACCCTCCCCTCTAGATGGAACATACTTTGCGTACGCACAGGTACGTCGTGTACTGGGAAGAGTGACACACAGCTGCATTCTTCAAATGCAAAGAGTGTGGAACTCTCGAGTCTGCGCACAGGCAAACCCCTTTCAATATTTATTAACACAAATAAATGTATCCGAAATCAAAATAATGCAAAATAATCTAGCCACGAGTTACTCCATTCAGGGGCCTCATAAGAAGGTCCCTCATGATTTGACAGCAACCTCACAAAGTCTCTCAGATATTTGGGTGGGCACTTGGCCCACTGCGCTTCTAAGGGCCGGTGATGTTGCCTAGCCGACTTGCTCGCCTACCAAACTAGGCAGGACAGAGCGTTGCTGCCCCAAATATCTAGGTGACCCTGGTGAGGGTGCCTGGCCTACCTGCTCACCTACCAGGAATAATTGTGGATGTGTGGGATGACCCCCTATCCAGTGAATTCGTCTGGAGCACTTGCGGAACTTTGGGATGTTGCCCCGACAACCTCATCAGCTCGTGAGAGCCTGTTAGACCTGTAACCTGTAACCCAGAATGCATATTATGGTCCTCCCCCCCCCCAGAGCAGAGCCAGGAGCGGAAGAGTGGCAGTCCAGTCTCCAACGCAGTTGGTCTATCTGTTTGAGAAGAATGCGGCCGTCACCCAAAGCAACTTTGCATGACAACGGCCCAGAGACCTTGCAGACCACAGCTGCAACCCAGAGATGTCCAGGCCCATAGTTCCGTGCCCAAACTGGATCGCCCACCTGGAGTCTCCTAGGTGCCCGCGATTGTGACACCTATGGAGCCACCCGGTTAGGGTGCAGCCTGTCCAGTTTGGTGATGAGGCAGCGACCCCAGCGGAGTTCAGCAGAGCTCTTCCCTGTGGATATGGTGTGGTGTGGTGTGCAAGAAGGTGTGGTGTGGTGTGGTGTGCAAGAAGGAAATCTGCTAACCTGTGATGCCAGTTACCGTAAGATGTAAACTGAGGGCCATTATCTGAAACCAGGACATCTGGAAGTCCGTGTGATGTAAAACTTCCTCTCAACACCTGGATGGTCCTGGCAGTAGTAGTGGTGGAAACAGGAACAACCTCTAGCCACTTCGAATGGCTATCAACAACAACCAGGAAGAATTGACCCTGAAAGAGCCCAGCATAATCTATATTCACCCTAGATCATGGGGTTTGAATTTCCTCCCACTGATGTACTGGAGTTTGAGGCATTTCAGGCCGTGACTGTTGGCACAGCTGGCACCCATGCACCTGAGCCTCGATAGCTTTATCGAGCCCAGGCCACCAAAGATGGCTGCACGCAAGCACTTTCATCCTGACAATTCCAGGATGTCCCTCATGCAGAGAGATCAAGATTCTAGACCTCAATGAGGCTGGGATAACTACCCTGCTACTCCATAACAGGCAACCCTTGAAAGTGGAAAACTCATGCTTCTTGTGCCAGAAGCTTTGGAACTCAGTATCTGGGCACTTGTCAGGCCATCCTGACAACACCCATGTCAGCACGCCTGTAAGCGTGTGATCAGTGGCAGTTTCTGCAGCCACGTCCCTAGCATTGAAGGGAGATTGAGACAACTCCTGGATGGAGAGAATATTGATGGCAGGAGCAGGGTCTGCTTCTACCTGTTTCAGAGGTAATCTGCTTAGGCCATCTGCATGGCCCATTTCTTTTCCAGGTTTGTGAACTAAAGTGTAGTCATATGCTGACAGGAAAATGGACCATCTCAGCATACGAGGAGAAATGATATGTGGTGTCTGTTTGTTGGTGATAAACAAACCCAGCAGAGGTTTATGGTCTGTATAGACTGTGAAGTGGCGGCCATATAAGAAATCATGGATTTTTTTATGCTAGCCACTATGGCCAAGGCTTCTCTGTCAATCTGAATATAATTCCATTCTGCAGATGACAGAGTCCTTGAGTAATAGGCCACAGGGACGTGTCCCATCAGCCTTCAGATGACTAAGTACAGCTCCCACCCCATAAGGAGATGCATCGCATGCGATGCATACAGGCAATTGCTCATTGAAATGTGCTAAAACAGCATTTGAAGTGAGCAAGGCCTTAACCTCATTGAAACTCCTGTCATGGACTTTAGTCCACTGCCATGGAGCCTGCTTGTCTAAGAGTCTATGTAACGGCTCTGCCACTGCAGCCTTATATGGGAGAAATGCATGGTAAAAATTTAAGAGCCGCAAGAAGGCTTGCAGCTCATTCTTGGACTGGGGCTTGGGACCAGTTGAATAGTTTATAGTTTAGCTTCAGCAGGGTGAATGCCTTGGGCATCAATCCTGAAACCTAAGAAGTCAGTGGAAGTGACTCCTATCTTGCATTTATCCTGCTTCAGCTTAAGGCCTGCTTTTCAAAAACGAAGCAAGACAGCCCTTAACCTTTCTGCTAAATTTTGAGATGACTCCCCAGCGATGAGGATGTAATCGAAGTAGGGACAGATCCCAGGAATACCTCAAAGTGTGCTCTCCATGACACTTTGGAATATGCCAGGGGCTACATTTACCCCAAATTGCAGTCTTTTGACCTTGAAGGCTCCCCTGTGAGTTACAATAGTCTGGGCCTCTGCAGCTGCCTCATCAACAGGTAGCTATTGATAAGCCAGTGCCAGGTCAAGCTTCGCAAAAATGTGCCGTCCCTTGAGGGAGGCCAGGATGTGGCTTACAACAGGGACTGGATAAGCATGCTGTTGCAACGCCTTATTCAGTGTACACTTGTAGTCTGCACATATACGGATTTCCCCATTAGCCTTTAGAGGTGTTAATATGGGGGTTTCCCATGGACTAGAATCCACAGATTCTAAAATGCCTTGCTGGAGCAATTTGTCCAGCTCAGCATCTATTTTACCTTTGAGGGCAAAAGGTACCCTCCTAGGCTTGATCCTGATGGGCGTGATAGTTGGGTCTAACCGTAGCACAATGGGGGGCCCCTTGTAGGATCCTAGCTCTGAACTAAACACATCTGCAAACTCCTTGCAGACTTCTGCAAGGCTCAACGTTTGCAAATGGTGCAGCCCAGTTACCTGGATTCCCAGAGTCTCGAACCAATTGATTCCAATAAGATTCGTACGTTCACCCCCAACAACCACCACATCTAGGGGACCTTCAAAATCCTTATGCTGTACTCTAAGGGTGCCCTCCCCCTTAATGCACACCACAGAATTCTGAAAATCAGTGAGTATTAGGTTCGATGGTCTGAGTTTAACTCAAAGGCCATTGCTGCTACATATCCTTTTGAATGTGTTAATTGAAATAATTGAGAGAGTGGACCCAGTGTCCAACTCCATTGATAAAGGAACCCCTTGCAACCTTACATTAATGGAAAATTTCTTCTTAAGGGGCTTGTTTGTCCCTGTCCTCAGAACACTCCTGCGTGATGCGTAGAAACCCACCCTATGTTGGCTGGGGACCCTGGTACCTTTCAGAAGCAATTCTTCACGAGGTTGGACCTTCTGGTGACCCAAACAGATGGATGAAATGTGGCTTTGCCTGCCACACACCCTGCAAATGGCAGAGCGGAACTTGCAGTCAGCTCGCTTGTGGCGTCCTCCGCACCCAAAGCATTGAAGAGATGCTGGGGTCTTGTTCGGACATCCCTTCTGCCTCCTTTCAGCTGGCTGGTGAAGTCTGTCCACCTCCTCTTAAGGATCCGCTTCCAATCCTTCTCGAGCGTCCTCTTGATGGACAGTAGCTGTGTCTGGAGGTTTTCTGGCGAGCCGTAAGGCCTTCACAGCCCTGCCTGCTGCTTCCTCAGCTGCCACCTCTCATAGCACGTCTTGGAAGGAGACATCTTTTTTTGCAAAAAAATCTTCTGTTCTATGTCTCTGCTCCTCAAACCGCATATGAAGCGATCTCGCAGCCTCTCTTCCAGATCCTTGAACTCACAAGGCCTGGCCGCTTGCCTTAAGGCAGCAATAAAGTCCGCAGCAGATTAACCCAGCCTCTGGTCTCTTTGCTCGAATGCGTGCCTCCAAGCAATGACGGATAACTTCGGCTGGAAGTGCTCCTTCAACATCTTTTTCAAGTCAGTATATGTTACTGACTCTAGAGGTGCAGGGGCCACCAGCTTTTCTGCAATGTCAAAAGCTTCTTGGCCACAGGCACACAAAAGATTAGCTGCCTTCAGGCCGTCTTCTCTTATCTGATTTACTCTGAAGTAGTTCTCCACCCGTGCTATGTAGGAATTCCATCTCTCTGGGTGGGAGACATCGAAATCAGATAAGCGGCCAATCTTTGATATTGTAAACTTTACGATCTTCACCAATCGCTTCCTCTGCAAGCCATTGTTTGGGAAAGGGTCCTTTAGCCGAGCTCACCCTCCAGCGACCCTGTACTGGCAGGCTGAGACACTGATTCAGACGCCGTTTATCCCTTCGTAGGACTTCCTGGGTGAGTCCTTAAATCGTTTGCAGGCGAATGATAAAGACACATGGTAACAGTTAACTACTCTTTATTCTCCTTCTCCAACAACCAAGCAAAAAGCAAAAGGCACGCAGGCCTTTTTATATGGCCAGAACCCCACAATGTCAATCAATAGGAACAGAGTGTTTTCGTGCCTTGTGCACAAGGCTGGCACCGCTCTGTCTGGTCCCAGGTCCCAGGCAGCTTTTAGAATGCTCCAGACCTATGCAACGTCCCGAGCCTGCTTTTTCAGGCTCAGGACACAACAAATATGAAATTCTCTTCCAGTTTTTATCATTGCACAAATACTGCTTCCATTTGATTGGAAGGTCTCAATATTGTCAAAATAATAATAATAATAATAATAATAACCAGAAGACATACTTGGGGGAAATGCACTTCTTGGAAATGTGCATTTACGTACAGTGGAATTACGATTTCATGATTAATGAAGACTAGGGAGAACTAGTTTTTCCAGCTTTCAGAAGCCAGCTGGGAAGAGTATTAATTGGCTGGTCCTAATACCTGTCACAACATCATCTATTTCACATATTCAATATTGATTGATCAATCTCATCACAGTTCGTATGAACTGGGATTACTCTATTGGCACAAAACTAAGTGATTAAGACCATATCACCATTTTTTCCTAACACAGTACAAGCATGCCTTGGCAATATCTTTTTCTCTCCTGCCATGTCTCCTCAATTTTGCCATTGTCTTGTTCCCAGCCCATAAGTGAGACAGGTTTCAGGCTTTAATTTCTCCTTAGTTGTTACTAGCATTGAAGAAATATTACCCAATACTCACCTATGCCATCTCTTTATTCCAACTCCACTGAACAGCCACTGCAAGGGGTGTACAATTTGTTAGGCTTTATCATCCATTGCCTTAGATGGCAATTCAATGATTGACAATAACTAGGAGAGATACTAAAGACAGAATAGGAAATGGTGATGGGACCAGCTCAAAGTGACCATAGGAAAGGTTAATTGGTAAAATGTGCATTGTGACATCATAACATAAATTCTGCCCCTACACACTTGGGACATAAGATAGAAAGTCACAAAGATGACCTTGTATAAAGTGTAGAGACAGTCTCAACAACCTATATCTTCCTCCTCTAGTTTTAAACATTTGTTAATTGATTTGTTCTAGACTGTTCCTGATTAAAATGAACTTATAAATCAAATAAAATGTATACAAATATTTGATAAACTTGAAAAGAAAGAAAAATGTTATGAAAAAACTTATATTAGCACCCCCTTAATGTCCTGGGATATAAAAGCAAAGGAATAGAAAGCACACTCAGACTTTTAAGATTGTGTTACTATATTCTGCATCAATAATAGAGCTCCAGTATTAATTTTGGAGTCTGTTTTCTAGTCTGGCTTACCTCTTAAGAGCTGACACACAAGTATAAGAGTAGAATGCACCCTGGAAACACATTTCATAATTTTAATATCCTTATGGTTATACATAGACAACCATATGGGCTAGGAGAGGCCATAGTAGCACACTTTTCTGCTGATTCAAACACTGTTGGATAGCACCAACTGATGGGTAACTAAGAAAAGGCCATTAGTGTCCTTGAGAGAAGATCCTCTAGCACAGACATGTCAAACTTGCAACGTCACATGACATCGCGCAACGTATCGGGAGAGTTTTGCCATTGCCGGCAATGGGGTGGGTGTAGCTTCCACATGACACATCCGGCCTGTGGGCCGGCAGTTTGACACCCCTGCTCTAGCAAAATAGGGATACCTGCTGGATATAATAAAAACAAGTCAAGATGGTGTGTCACAACAGTGTAATCAAAATATAGTATTTTATATGCCCCTAAAATACACATAAAAGGCAGAGCTTCAATCACACTGCTTCCACTGTCATCTTGAGTCTTTTAACCATGATTTGCAGACATTTCTAAACAATATAATCACCAATACAACAAAACTGAATTCTTCTGCTTTAAAGATTCTTCAGAAGTTACACTGACCAATCATAGATAGGTATGGAAGAATATGCAACAGGCATGTCAAACTCATGACATCACATGATGTCACGTGACATATCGCGACTTTTCTCCCATTGCCGGTAATGGGGTGTGCATGGTTTCAGTGTGACGCATCCGGCCTGCGGGCCGGCAGTTTGACATGCCTGCTATATAATTTTCTTTAATCAATAAAAAAGCCAGTACATGCCCAGGATTCACACTCTTTATGTTAGATCATGGACAGACAATGTGGCATCCCTCCATTTGCTTTTTTAAAAAGATTAATAAAATTAAATTCCTTTAATAAAAATAAATAGGAAGTCATATGACAAAGCAAAAACCTCTCATTGTAATTCTTTGTATAATATCTCAGTGCTAAAGTTATCAACTTTTTTACAATGAAAAGGAGGACACAATTAAATTGAAGAAAAAAATATCGTAAATAAAAGAAACATTTTATTCATTGCAACAATAATACAGACAACTTGCATGTGCAAAGTTTGCCAGTCGGATGTTTTGACGCACTCAGCAGCAATTCCTATTGGCTTTTGAAAGCCAATAATGGGAGTAGCACAGTTCATGCAAAAGCTGGAAAAAAAAAACATCAAAAAAAGGTTCTGGAATGCCATTCTGAGCGTTCTATGAGGGAAAAAAAAGCCCTGCAGATTAGTCTTCAAATATCGAAAAGGAGGACATGAAGGAGGACACTTTTTGAGGGAGGACAGAACTTACAAAAGGAGAATTGACCTCCCTAAAGGAGGACAGTTGGTCACCTTATCAATGCTCCCACTGATATTGCAATGACTTATTACCAATATACTACTATTATTATTGTGATAGGAATGTATTTTTTGTAAACTGTCTTACGGAATCATTTTGTGAGTGTGCCTCTGATACACTCCAAACTGGCTCTGTTCAAAAGAAGTTTGTGAACATGCCTATCCTGTGCTCAGCTGAAATCAAACATATCGCATATTGCAGCTTGTATGATATGTGACCAGTTTTGAATGGGAAAATATAAACTCCTTTATGCTAAGATATCTAGGTATATACTACCTTACCAAATAGAATTCTCTTTTTAAAAATCTATTAGAGGATAGTCCTCTGTTAGAAAGTCTCATCTATTAAGATGGTAACCAATTCAGCATAGGCTTTCATCTGTTAATAGCTAGAAGAATTGCATTGTAAGTCATTCTTAATTATGTATAGTGTATTTCTATTCAAATAATTACAATCCTTATATCATAAACATTTCTACATGTCTAAAATGCATGTTACATTATAAAATTGTATGCAAATTGATATCCTTTAGTAGAAAAAAATATGTATAATTCAGGGTTGAATTGTGGGATTTAGTTGCTTGGTCGTTTCCTTGTAAACATTTCATAACCAAGATAGGTAGTGTTATGTCCTGAGCCTGCAAAAGGGCAGGCTCGGGACATTGCAACGGTCCCGGGCAGCTGCAAGTTGCCCGGGACCAGACTGGTTGGCGCCAGCGCTCGCGCGCATGCGCGAGGCGCTTCGCACGCCTAAATGTTGCCTTTTGGCCCGGGGAAAAACGTCCTTAAGAGAGGCTGAGAAGTCCGTGCTGCCTTGAGTTGTAACGGGGCTGCTGAAGAGAAATAAAGAAGGTTACTGAACATTAAGAATGTCTCGTGTCGTCATTGCCATTAGCCGAGGACTCAACACTGGCGACGGGGATGGGATTGCCTTGCAATTACGCAAACGATTGTAAGCTTACCCTAGAGTCCAGCACAGCAAGGAAACAGCGTTAAATTCAGCAGCTGCCTGCCAATACAGCTTCGTTGGAGGTAAGCTGGCTAATAGACCCTTCCTGCTTTACTAAAATGGCAAAGATTGGAAAACTTTCAGAGTTTGATATTACACATCCCGAAAGATGGGAATCTTACGTGGCCTGAGCAGAAAATTATTTCAGAGTTAATCAAGTAAGAGAAGAGGGCTTAAAGGCCGCCACCCTACTCTGCGTTTGTGGTCAAGATGCATTTGAAATTGCTGAAAACTTAGTAGCCCCTGCACCTCTTGAATCTGTTACCTAGACAGATCTTAAGAAATTACTGAAAGAGCATTTTCAACCCAAGTTGTCTGTTATTGCTTGGAGACATAATTTTGAACAGCGGGATCAACGGGCTGGTGAATCAGCTAAAGCAGCGGTTCTCAACCTATGGGTCGCGACCCCATTTGGGGTCAATCGACCATTTCACGGGGGTCGCCAAACCCCACTGTCCGCCATTTTTTTCCCTTTTCTAACTGTTCTACTTCCTTATTTGGCTATATAGAAAGTGCCGTTCCTGCCTCCCTCCTCCTTGCGCATGCGCAGCTTTTTTCTATTTAAAGTTAGGAAGTTTCGGTTTCGGAGCATGTGGAGGAAAGCAATACAGAGGACAAGAGAGAGAGAGCAAGCAGCGGAAAGCAAGAGAGAAAACAACTAAAAACAGTAAGTTTCCTCTCTGGCCTGCCGCTGAGCTTCCTCTGCTTGGCAGAGGAATATATGTACCGTATTTTCCGGTGTATACGGGTACTCTCTAATTATTTCAGTGGAGTTTAAGTTTGTAGTTCATTTTGTTAAAGTTAAATAAACGAATCAAAAATTCTTGCATACTTATCTCTCTAAGCGTCAAGGATCGCAAAGCAACATGAGCCCCAAATTACTTTTGTGCATCAATTTCTCACTATTTCCCATTGTGCCAAGGCAAGGTTTTTTTTTTTTGCATCGTATCGTAGAAATCCCGTCATTTTTCCTGCTGCCCAGCCGCTTCTCTCTTTGTTCCGGCCTCTCCCCTCGCCGCCTGCTGTGCTCTCCAGACTACTGTTTTGGGGTTGTCTCACCACCATCCCCTCCCTCACTTCTGAGTGCCACCTCCGCCTCCGGAGCCGACCCTCCCCTCTGCCCGCTGCCCTGGTCAAGTCACTTCGCGCGCTCCACTCACCACTCGCTTCTGTCCATTCTGGGCTGTTTGCACTCTGCTCCTCGTAGCCACTGATGCCGCCTCCTCGCCATGTCCCAGCGCGGCGCACGCCAAACGCACCAAAAGGATCAAGTCTCTCTCGGGGATGGAGGGCGCCTAAAGCCGAGCGGGGAGTGGAGCGTGCGCCAGCAGGAGCACCGCGCTGGGACATGGCGAGGAGGCGGCGGCGGCTACGAGGAGCAGAGCGCAAACAGCGCTGAATGGAGAGAAACACTTCTCTCCATTCAGCACTGTTTGTGCTCTGCTCCTCGTGGCCACCTCCGCCACCTCCTTGCCATGTCCCAGTGCAGCGCTCCTGCTGGTGCATGCTCCACTCCCCGCTCGGCTTTAAGTGCCCTCCATCCCCGAGAGAGACTCGATCCTTGTGGTGCGTTTGGCGTGCGCCTCGGGGATGGAGGGCGCCTAAAGCCAAGTGGGGAGTGGAGCGTGTGCCAGCAGGAGCGCCGCGCTGGGACATGGCGAGGAGGTGGCGGCGGTGGCCACGAGGAGCAGAGCGCAAAGAGTGGTGAATGGAGAGAAGTGTTTCTCTCCATTCAGCGCTGTTTGCGCTCTGCTCCTCGTAGCCGCCGCCGCCTCCTCGCCATGTCCCAGCGCGGCGCTCCTGCTGGCGCACGCTCCACTCCCCGCTCGGCTTTAGGCGCCCTTCATCCCCGAGGCGCACGCCAAAGGCACCACAAGGATCAAGTCTCTCGAGCTCAACCTACCAGCAGGAGCCCCGCGCTGGGACATGGTGAGGCAGCGGCGGCTATGAGGAGCAGAGCGCAAACAGCGCTGAATGGAGAGAAACACTTCTCTCCATTCAGCGGTTTGTGCTCTGCTCCTAGCTGCCGACGCCGCCTCCTCGCCATGTCCCTGCGCGGCGCTCCTGCTGGTAGGTCGAGCTCGAGAGACTCGATCCGTGTGGTGTGTTTGGCATGCGCCTCGGGGATGGAGGGCGCCTAAAGCCGGCCACGGAGTGAGGAAAGTGGGGTCGGGATGATCTGGAAGCTGAAGAAGGCAGGAGCCATGGAAGTGCAGTCGGTATCTGAGCCGTCAGTGGCAGCGGCGGCGGGGGCAGTGGCCCCGGCACCAGTGCTCTCCCTTTGGAACCGGCAAAGGATACGGACCGCCAGCTGCGTCTTCGCCTCTGTGTCCTCAACCGAGCAGGATTACGTGGGCACTCTGCGCTTCCTGCAGTCGGTAAACACCGGGGCTCCGGAGGGTATGCCTGGACCCCAGAAAGGGGAGGGAATCACTGGGGCGGGCGAAAGATTGCGTCAAGGAAGAGGAAGGGCAGCTGTGCATCTGCTGCGGCGATGGGACCCGCGGTGGCCACTTGGTGGCCATGCCCACTCAGTAGCCATGCCCATTCAGCGGCCACGCCCACTCAGCGGCCACGCCCACTCGGCAGCCACGCCCACTTGATGGCCACACCCCACTCGGTGGCCACACCCACTCGGTGGCCACGCCCCTGGGGCCACCACAACATGGGGAGCTGTATTATGGGGTCACGGCATTAGAAAGGTTGAGAACCACTGAGCTAAAGAGTACATTGCTGCATTAAGAAGGGCAGCTAAGCATTGCGAATTTAAAGACTTAGAGGAAAGACTGAGAGACAGATTTGTATGTGGACTGAGAAACAGAGATGTACAACAAAGGCTTTTTGCCAAAGAGGACATATCATTCCAAGATGCCTTGAGAGAGGTTACTGCAGAAGAGGCAGCAAGTGGGGCAATCAAGAATATGAGGCCCATCAAAAGCTTTCCAGAAGCTGTTTCTGTGCATCACGAGGGAGTTCAAGGAAGCGCAGAAGAGGAGCCTGATGAAGAAATAGATCATCTCTACCCAACCAAAGAAGGAAAGCAGAGGGAAGGCAAAGAAAAGTCTTCACCTGTACCCAAGTGCTTCGGGTGTGGAGGTCGCCACAAGAGGACCGACTGCAAGTTCCGTTCTGCAATCTGTAGAGCATGTGGGAAGCAAGGCCACATAGCAGCTGTGTGTCTGGGCCAACAGAAGGTACAACCACGAGAAGAATTGCGCCTGAAAGGTATCAAGGTCCCCAGCCAAAACAGGGTGGGTTTCTGTGCTTCACAAAGAAGCATTTTTAAGACAGGCACACACAGACCACTTAAAAAGAAGCTGTCACTTAGGGTGAAATTGCAAGGAGTTCCATTGGTCATGGAACTAGACACTGGGTCTGCACTTTCAATCATCTCCATTCACACATTCAGAAAGATTTGTTCTGGTAGTGGTTTCCAGGCCAAGCTTAGGCCTTCTAACACAGTACTAACAGACTTTCAAAATTCCAAAGTGTGTGTTAAGGGGGAGGCCACTCTTAACGTGCAGTATAAGGATTTTGAAGGTCCATTAGATGTATTGGTAGTGGGGGGTGATCGTACGAGTCTCATAGGACTCGATTGGTTTGAGGCCCTGGGAATACAAGTTACAGGGCTCAACAGCTTGCAAACGTTAGACTTACAGGAAGTCTGCAAGGAATTTGCAGATGTATTCAGCCCTCAGTTGGGCATATACAAGGGTCCCCCAGTGTCTTTGAAATTAGACCCCACTGTCACTCCTATCAGAGTAAAGGCAAGAAGGGTACCTTTTGCCTTAAAAGGGAAAATTGATGCTTAATTGGACAAATTGATTCAGCAAGGAGTCTTAGAACCTGTTGATTCCGGTCCATGGGAAACTCCCATAGTAACGCCTCTTAAGGCTAATGGGGATATTCGCATTTGTGCAGATTACAAATGCACGCTCAATAAGGCATTACAACAACATGCCTATCCTGTGCCTATTGTCAGCCACATTCTGGCTTCCCTCAAAGGGGGGCATATTTTTGCAAAGCTTAGCTCAGGCTTACCAACAATTGCCTGTGGACGAAGCTGCTGCTGTGGCACAAACCATTGTAACTCTTAGGGGGGCATTCAAGGTCAAGAGACTGCAGTTTGGAGTAAACGTAGCTCCTGGAATTTTCCAAAGAGTAATGGAAAATACCTTGAGGGGTATTCCAGGGGTTTGCCCCTATTTTGATGATATCTTAATTGCTGGAGAGTCTATCCAAAATCTGGCTGAAAGATTGAGGGCTGTCCTGCTGAGGTTTCAGAAAACAGAACTCAAACTCAAAAAGGACAAATGTAAAATTGGGGTGTCTTCTACAGATTTTCTGGGGTTCAGAATTGATGCCAGTGGGATTCATCCTGCTGAGTCCAAATTAAAAGCTATCACACAAGCTCCCAGGCCCAAGTCCAAAGCTGAACTGCAAGCTTTTCTGGGACTTTTGAATTTCTACAATTCATTTATTCCTAACAAGGCTGATGTAGCTGAACCACTTCATAGGCTTCTTGACAAACAAGCTGTGTGGGAGTGGTCACAAGCACACGAAGCAAGCTTCAGTAAGGTTAAGGCCTTGCTAACATCTAACAATATGCTTGCACATTTTAATGAAACACTCCCTGTGTGCATTGCTTGTGATGCTTCCCCTTATGGCGTAGGAGCTGTACTCAGCCATCTCATACTTGATGGAACTCAGGTTCCTGTTGCATATTACTCCAGAACTTTATCCTCTGCTGAGAGAAATTATGCCCAGATAGACAGGGAGGCCTTAGCTGTTGTTGCTGGAATCAAAAAATTCCATGATTTTTTATATGGCAGACCTTTCACGGTCTACACTGATCATAAGTCTTTGTTGGGATTGTTTACAACTAACAAGCAGACCCCTCACATTATCTCTTCCAGGATGCTCATATGGTCAATCTTCCTGTCAGCTTATGATTTTTCTTTAATTCACAAACTGGGCAAAGAAATGGGCCATGCTGATGGCCTCAGTAGATTACCCTTACAGGTAGTTGAGGCTGACCCTGCCCGGCAATCAATATTCTTTCAATTCAAGCACTGCCTGAGTCACCCCTTAACGCCAGGGATGTGGCTGCTGAATCAGCCACGGATCTTACACTCTCTCGAGTCTTATCCTGGGTTTTGTCTGGATGGCCAGAGAGTTGTCCAGGTACTGAGTTTCAGAGTTTCTGGTTAAAAAGGAACGAGTTGTCCACCTTCCAGGGCTGTCTGCTGTGGGGTAGCAGAGTTGTCATTCCTACCTCAATGAGGTCTAGAGTCTTAGGGTCCCTTCACGAGGGTCATCCTGGCATTGTTCGAATGAAGGCGCTTGCGCGCAGCCACTTGTGGTGGCCTGGGTTAGATAAGGAAATTGAGGCTAAGGTGCATGCTTGTCACCTTTGTCAACGCTCACGCCCAGAAATGCCTCAGGCTCCCGTACATAGGTGGGAGGAAACACAGGCTCCATGGTCTAGGGTGCACATTGACTACGCTGGGCCCTTTCAGGGTCAATTCTTCTTGGTCCTGGTTGATAGCTATTCAAAATGGCTTGAGGTTGTACCTGTCTCATCCACCACCACTGCAAAGACTATCCAAGTACTGCGGGGAATTTTTGCTGCACATGGGCTTCCGGATGTTTTGGTGTCTGACAATGGCCCGCAATTCACTTCTTCTGAATTCCAAGCTTTCTTACAGGCCAACATGATTCGTCATGACACTTCTGTTCCTTTCCACCCTTCCACCAACAGGATGGCTGAACGGATGGTCCGCATCACCAAGGATGCTTTAAAGAGACTTACCTATGGGGACTGGCATCACAGGTTGGCTGACTTCCTCCTTTCATACCGTACTACACCTTCCACTTCTACCAGGAGGAGCCCAGCTGAACTTCGTTGGGGGCGCAAACTGATTACTAAACTTGACCGGTTGCATCCGGACAGACTGCCGCCTAGGGGTACACAGCCCAGGGCACCGCGGCAATTGCAAGTGGGTGCCCCTGTATGGACCCGTAACTACGGGCCAGGCCATTTATGGGTTCCTGCCACTGTTTGCAAGGTTACAGGCCCTTTGTCTTATGAGGTCTCCTTGGAAGATGGCCGCATCCTGCGACGGCATATTGACCAGCTGTGTACAAGGCTGGACTCACCTGCAGAAACTCCTGGTTCTTTTCCAGGGGGGAGGGGGACCCTTACGGGCAAAGGGAAGGGTGTTGGCAGCATTCAGACTCTCACAGTGAGGCCACAGACGGCCTGTCGCATGATTCCGCTAGTGTTCCAAACAGGAATTCAAGGGAACCAGTTAGCGCACAAGCTACAGCGCAGACTCCAGCCAGGGAGTCACCCAGGGGGCATAATCATTACACACGTACACCTTTCAGCACTCCAGTCAGGGAGAATAACCGGGAGCATCCTAATAACTCAAACATTGCAAGAGAGCTGGCACACAATCAATACAAGTGGCCCAACACAGCCACAGTCCCCAGAGAAGGACACTGCCACAGGGAAGTGGGAGAAGAGCCAATTCTAGACATTGGACCCTCTGGTTCAACGGAGGGGGGAACTGAGTTTTGGGACAATACTGAAATAACAGACAGTCCTGCTATGGAACTGGGGAGTGGAGGAAGCCAGCCTCCCGTTAGGTCCAGTGTGGGCTTGAGAGGCCATTCAGAGCTACCCAACAATGGCAGCTTAATAGAAGGGTCAGATCGCCTGCAACTAGGCAGGTCAACCAGGTTAGAGAGAGAGCAAAGTCCTGGCCTGATGAGCCCGGTGGGCAAGCAAGCAGGCCAGGCATCAGGGCACAGTCCACGGGGGCCACCAGGGTCTGAGAAGGGGGGTGAACCTATAGCCTCCACAGGACAAGGTGTACTTGTAAATAATCCAGGCCTACGTAGGTCACAGAGAAATAAGAGGTCTCCCAAATATCTTGAAGATTTTATAACCTTACTGGCCAGGCAGAAGACTTAAGTGTATTCTGTGGAAGCCGGAAATGGGAACCCTGGAGTTAATCCCCAGCACTATAGCGTGGTACCATTTAACAAAAGTGTACACCACGCTTGTGTTGAGGTCGCGTTAAAATTGTCGTGTAGTCTTAGCCGGGGGGGAAGGGGTATTATGTCCTGAGCCTGCAAAAGGGCAGGCTCGGGACGTTGCAACGGTCCCGGGCAGCTGCAAGTTGCCCGGGACCAGACTGTTGCCTTTTGGCCCGGGGAAAAACCTCCTTAAGAGAGGCTGAGAAGTCCGTGCTGCCTTGAGTTGTAACGGGGCTGCTGAAGAGAAATAAAGAAGGTTACTGAACATTAAGAATGTCTCGTGTCGTCATTGCCATTAGCCGAGGACTCAACAGGTAGCATTATGCAGTGTTCTCCTTGATAGTTTCTTGTTGGAGTATTGCTTTTTCCCCCACCTCCCAGATAACAGCACCAAATAAACAGTCAAGGACCCTTATCTCTACCACCTGGCTGAGGAACCTACTACAATCCTCAATTTATGACCATGATTAGGATTGGAATTTTGGTTGCTAAGGATGTGGTGTTAAATGGATCATCACATGACTGAACCTAATTTTACCACAGTTATTAAATGAATCACATGGTTGTTAATCATGAAGTTGTTAAGTGAATCTGTCTTCCCCATTTGACTTTGTAGGAAGTCAGTTGGGAAAATGCTGCTACCATTGTAAATATTAGCCAGTTGCCAAGCACCAAATTGTAATCATGTGACTGCAGGGATGGTGCAAAAGTTATAACCTTGCGGCTGGGTCGTAAGTCACTTTTACTACTATCATAACTTTGAACCATCATTAACAAACAATCATAAGTCAAGAACTTCTAATTATGTGCATATAAACAGTCATCACACTCTACACACTCTTGCACTGATAATGTTATTTAGTTTGCTAATGATCTGACTACAAGAAAACAACAAGTTCACAGAGTACCAAGAGTACCCAACAAATCAATACAGTACCCTCTTGACAAGGAGTGGTGATGTATAAGAAGTTACTTCAGTGCATGCAGAGACCTTTGAAAAGGGAGGATTCTGGGACTTATGGTGCAAGATGTCATGGCTACTTTATAGTACTCCATAGCTTTATAGAGTTCCTCTAGCTTTCAATATTCTCTGAAGAAAGTATTTGCTAAACTGCTAACCTTGCTGCATTTATACTAAAGGACTATTCTTTTGTTAAATTGGTTTGATGACTACATATAAATGAACAAAACTGTTTCTATATAGGATTACCTGAGAAGAACTGTCATTGTAGAGTGAAATATTTCTAGTTTGTGTGCCTTCCATTCACTTATCAATATAGCCTGAATAGTTCTATCCCATTGAAGCTATTTTGCTCAAATTCTCAGTTATTTATAACATTTTAAAATGGAAAAAAAACCTGTTCTCTAATGATCCATTCTAAGTTACATAGCTTAGGTTTCACAAACAAAAATTTTAAATTAATTGTTCAATATTTTCATTTTTCAGGTGCCTGACTTCAAGGAATGGTAATTCATTTGGAGAAATGATGTCAAACTAAGTTTGCATAATTATAGACTATGGGGAAGATCTAGCCTTTGAAATATGACTAAATAAAATGTGTGAAGGAAGCAGTTATTACACTAATTGAAAAGCATGGAACAAAGAAGAGGAAAATTCTAGGGAACAGAGAAAGGATCCTGAAATGTCTTATGATTGGAAAGGAAAAGGCCACAATCCCTTAACAAAAATGAATGACATTAAAAATTACTCCTGAAAAGAGGAAGGGATTTGTAAAAGCATAAAAACAAGGTATTTGAAATGTTCTTAAATCAAAACCTGGCTTTTTCAAAGATTCTATATCCTAGCTATTTGAACAAACTAAGGACAAATAAGCCAGCAGCAATGCAATTGGAGAGGTACCACCTTATCTGAACCTCAACTGTTTCAATTATTTCATTATTATTGTGAAGTGAATAGGAACACTGTCTTATTCACAAAGTGCATTAACCCATGATAAACCATAATTAGCTAGTTCCTATAGTATGGTAATAGGCAACCCTTGTTTTATATACTACAATAGCTGAGCTAACACAACACACAAACCAGAACTAAACAAGCCATATTGTAGGTTAGTCCAATGTGTTTAATCATGATGTCACTTTTGTCAAAGAGCTTCCAGAGCATTGAGGATTTCAGTTGTCCAACTTTTTCCTGCATCAAAAAACATTTTTTCTTTTCATGTTCATTGATTAATAGAATAGGAACCTAGGTAGTTGTAGAATGAAACTTTTTTTTTTTTTTTACAAATGTCAGTTTCATAGTTACCTGGAAAGGTACACATAATCTTTTGTTTATCTGGAAGTTGAGTAATGGCAACTGGACTTATTTTCCTGTCGATTTGAAACCTTTTGCTGCTTATCTAAGTAGCTTCTTCAGTCTGAACAAATTGGTTAGAGGAAGTGGTCTTGAACTTCCCAGGGATCGATAATAGAGCAGCATAAAAAAGGGGGACAGGTTATTTTTGAGGCCACCGCCTCTGTTGCGGGAAGGATTTTTACTTTGGCATAAACGGATTCCTTCACTCCTCTCTGAAACTATTTCTCCAATTTAAAGCTCTGAACACTTCTCACTGCATCGAATTGCATACTCTATTGCTCTTCTTATGTTTCTTATGTTTGTTATGATGGACACAGAAACATAAGAATAATGTAGTGTATGCAGTTAGATGTAGTGAGGAGTGTTCAGAACTTTACACAAGAGGATGACCCAGCGCAGAAGAAACAACACCACGGGACCAGAATCAGCAGTATACCCTCATTTAAAAGAAAAAAGGACACTCTTTTGAGGACAAAAGATTTATCTTCTTTTGGGCAAAGAAAGGAGTGAAGGAATCCATTTATGCCAAAGTGGAAAATCCTTCCAGCAATAGAGGTGGTGGACTCAAAAACAACTTGTCCCCCATTTTTTATGCTGCTCTGTTATCAGTCTCCAGAAAGTTCAAGACCACTTCACAGTTTTATCAGAGAGGCCACACTTAATGACCCCTAAGAATTTTAGAAGCTGGTACATTCCAACAACTTTCTGCCTACTCAGATTCCCCTAACCAACTTGTTCAGACTGAAGAAGCTACTTGGATAAGCAGCAAAATGTTTCAAATTGACAGGAAAATAAGCCCATTTGTTACTCAACTTCCAGACAATTCTGCCTGAATGACTGAGAATCTTCATCAACAATCTTTTGTTTACATTTCCTAGACATTTTCCACATGACATTACTTCTATATCCTAATGTACTTGAGGATCTTCTGGAACTGGTATGTCTTCAACAGTTAATTATTGTCCCATTGACAAGAAAAGAGCTTTATGTCCTTTGTACTCTATAGCACTAGTGTGCAAAATCTTGAATGTTTAATTTTAATGATTCCAAGTGGAATGGGAAATATTTCCAGTAAATACCTTGAAGAACTACTGCCAAATTGTTCAAGAAATTTTACACTACATAGATATTTACAAATTAAGTTCCTTTTTATGAAATTGCAATATTAAGAACTGACTTAAAACCAGGCATTTAGGACCAGTTGATTGAAGTCTCCTTTGGGCTATTTAATTATCACATTTTGCTTGCCATTTTACATTTTCTGTAATTAAACTGTTTTTTTAAAGATTGTGCAGTTATTACAGATAGTCCTTGACTTACGACCACAACTGAGCCCATAATTTCCATTGCTAAGCAAAACAGTTGTAAAGTAGCTTTGGCCCCATTTTTTGATCTTTCTTGCCACAGCTGTTAAGTGAATCAGTTCAATTGTTAAATGAATTGGGCTTCTCCATTGACTTTGCTTATCAGAAGGTCACAAAATATGATCCCAGGATACTACAATTTCATAAATACATGCCAATTGCCAAGCATTCAAATTTTGATCATGTGACTTTGAGGATGCTGCAATGTTTATAAGTATGAAAACAGTCATAGTACACTTTATTCAGTGCTGTTTAATCTCAGTCATTAAACAAATAGTTGTAAATCAAGGACTACCCGTATTTGTTTTCCTGTTCATTATTTGTTTTTAATGTACACCACTCATTATCACATTATTGGAATTGGCGACTCTATAAATCAAAAAATGTTGTAAGCCACATGGAGTCATCTATGTGTGAGTTGGGCAGCTATATAATTTTTTAAAAGAAATAAATAGTAAGTGGGATCCAGTTAATCACTTGTGGTCTTTGATAGATAGACATGGACCATTGATTTCGAGAGTAAATTTTGGTGATTTTCAGAAATTACTAAATGCCATAACTAATTGTCTGCTTATATTTGGAATTTGTTGTTGACAAGAAGGGCAGATTATCTGACTCAGTTTATTGTAATGTATAATTTTATGGAGTGATTTATATGGTTTTGGTTGTGATTATTCTTAACTAAAGTTTAATAGTGATTTTTAATCAATATTTATAATTTAGTAATAATATACAGGTCTTTAGTTTACAACCAGTCACGTCACAATCATTCAAAATTATGACAGATCACTTTGGGGGCACTTACAACATGGTTCTGAAGTTCCAATGGCTACCTCTGGTCATGTGACTGCCCATACTTGTGGCTGTTTGCAACATCTCATGGTCATGTGATCACATTTTATGACGGTTTTGCAAAAAAATGGCATTTATTTACAGTTTTTGGCAAAACTGATTCATAATGAACAATTGGTTTACTTAACAAACACTTCAAAAAAACTTGTAAAATTAAATGTAGTTTCTTTAGTTGAATGACAGCCCCAGATTAAAAAAATAAATGAATGATTATGATTTTTTGTCCTTGGCAGAAAAAGAATTTTTTTCAAATGACTGAAAGTATATGTTTTTCTACAATATTATAATCCAGAAACATGTCATAATTGATGTCTGCAAAAAATGGCAATAACTATGCCAGCTTAGCATAAACTTTTATGTGCATACTCAGCAATCACACATAATATCATCTCCAAAAATTTTTAAAAATTAAGAGCTAGAATTTAAGGCTTTCAGAAAAAGATTTATCAAATCTTTATCTGGCAAGATTTATCAAAATAGCAAAGGAAAAGAAAGCAAAGATATCAGATTGAATAATGGGTTGTAAGAAGAAAGGGTAATTTAAATATTGGGCTGTTGATGACAATATTATCCATTTAATTGTGCCTGACTCTTGGCAATACTATGGGCCAGATCTCTCCATGTCTTCTTATCTTGCACTACTTCTTTGAGTTATTCTATGTTCTGGCTGGTGTCAGCTTTGACGGTGTCCAGCCACCATGTTCCTTGATGGTCTGGTTTCCTTTTATCACTAACTTTTCCAAGCATAATTGCTTTCTCCAGTGGATTCCCTCACAAAATGAGATGTAGTTTTGTGATTTTGCCTTCCAGTGACATGTCTGGTGTTATGCACTCCAGTACTTGCTTGTTTATCATCCTTGCTGGAATATGCAGCAGCCTTCTTCAGCATCACATCTCTTCTTTATATATACATTTTATTAGATTAAAGAGTAAAATACAAAATACAAAGCAAATAGTAGGAGACAATGGGGCGAGAAAAAGGAAAGGAAAGTGAGGGGGAGAAGGGAAAAAGAAAAAAAAGACATTGACTTCCCACTTCTTCTGTTGCAGTAGAGTGAAACGTTGACACTGAGCCTCAACTTTTTACTTTTCCATAATAGTATAAACTAGCCATTTCTGTAACAACATCTCAAACAACTTGATTTTCTTCTGGTCTTTGTTTTTTTAAGGTCCAAATTTAAATACTATAGGTAACTATGGGGAATATAATAGAGAGCACTAATGCATATTTGGTTGCCAGGCTGATGTCCTTGCTTTTCCATATTCAGTTCAAGTTCATCATTGCTGTGCAATCCAATGCAATCCTATTTTACATTTCTGGGCTGTAAGTCATTGTTTAGAATGATCTGTGATCCTAGGAAAGTGAATTTTTCCACACATTCTATCACTTCATTCTTAATTTCTATTTTGATGTTTCCATTCCTTGCAATGGTTATGATCTTTTTGATATTCAGAAATATTAAGGTACAATATTTGATCACAACTTCAAATTACAGAAGTCTGGACACTGGATCAGACAGAAGATATATTAGTGTCACCCAGAACATGAATATATTTTATATCTGTCCTTTTAAAATCCAGAAAAAAGGTTTGTACATTCTTTTTACATTAACTTCTCAAATGTTCCACTCTCAAATTAAATGGGACTGAAAAGGGTGCAAGCAAAGATCTAAAGCTGATCTATGAACTTCAATTTTTAAATATACATTTTCTAGATGCTTCAAAGAAAACATGATTGGGGTGCTCACTAGCTGTTTAGAAACCCATCTACTTTATTTTATTCATTTATTGAAAACATTTATATAGCTGCCCATCTTATGCTGAACTCTGGTCAGCTCTCAACCAACAATTAAATAACAACAGTACAGAATCACAAAATAAAAAATAAGAAGAGACCAGAAATTTTGAGCAGAAAGCATTCCTAGAAAAGAATGGCAGAGGTTAGAGGGTTTTTTAAAGATGTAGCCTTCTGTCTCTCTTATGTAGCATATAGGTCAGAGATGGCCATGAACCTTTTAGAAAGCGAGTATCCAAACTGCAACCCAAACCCCACTTATTTATCGTCGGGTGCTGGGTGGGCGTGGCTCAGTGGGTGGGTGTGACCACTGCAGTGGTCATGGCAGACTGGGTGGGCGTGGCCAGGGTGGACATCGCCATCTCAATGTTGCTCATGGGAATGGACACCTGTGGGGGCCAGGCAGGGTTGGGGGAGATCCAGGGGGTCTTTGGTGGGATGGTGGGCAGGAGGCTCATCCTGTGGAGTGAGGTGAGACCTGGCAGGGGACAGGGCAGGGGTGCCATTGCTGCAGGGCAAGGCAAGGCAAGGCAGGGACCGGATGACTGCTGCCTGACATCATTAGCCCCCGCACACAGCAAATGCATGGAGGCCAACTGTGTCCATCAGCAGCCACAATCTGCCAGCCCTTTGATTGGCGTACTCTGAGGCTCCGCAGCCCACTGCGAATACCAGGCCATCTCTCCAGCAGCAGTTGGAGTAGGGGAGGGACAATCCAGTATACCGGTTCCTTACCTCCACCCAGCTTGTTCCACAACCTTATGGCAGCGGCATTGGGCGCGATGCACGAAGTGGCAAATGGCCGGTTTCGGCACAATGTGGCTGTTTGCTGCCGGCCAGGGTCATTTGCCGACTTACGCATCGCACCCAATGCTGCTGCCATGAGGCCGCAGAACAAGCTGGGCAGAGGTAAGGAACCAGTATACCAATTTCTTACCACTGCCCAGCTTGTTCCGTGGCCTCATGGCAGCAGCATTGGGTAGGAGGCAGCAAACGCCCAGTTTTGGTGTGGCGCGGCTCTTTCCCACCTCATGTATCGTACCCAATGCCGCTGCAGTGCGGCTCGGCTGAAAGCAGCCGTGGAACAAGTGGGGCAGGTTCCCCCCTCACCTGCCCATTCAGCTACAGCTTTGGTAGCTGTGTAGGCAGAGCTGCGAAGTTCTCTTGTCTGACAGAGAAGAGAATTTCGCAGCTCTGCTTACAGAGCCATCAAAGCAGCAGTGGATCGCCGGAGGCTCATAGAGGGAGGGTGCTGAAGTGGGCGGTTGGGCCATTGGCAAGAGCAACTCAGTTGAACGGAAAGTGGCCTCAGAACAAGTGGGGTAGGTAAGGAAAGAAATCCTCACTTCCCCCAGAAACTGCCTTTCTTTCCTTATCTGACTCCCAGCCCTGTGCCGTTTCTCCTTCGCGATCCACCACTGCCGCTTGCAAGAACAAAGGAAAGTTTTTTTGGGTGAAAAAAGGTTAGTCAATCAATTCCAACTTCTCTGAAATATTGCAAAGTTGGAATTGATTGACTTTTTTTCCCCAAAAAAACCTTTCTTTGTTTCCTTGCAAGCTTCAGCACCCTCCCTCCCCGAGTCTCCAGCACTTCACCTGCTACTTTGGTCAGCCTGCCAGCCCCACTTCAATGCCCTGCCCACCGCCACCTAGCATGGCTGCCCTAGGGCTGCAGGGGCTGGCCTGGCATGGGAAGGACACGCACCCCATCTCTTGCCACAATGTAGGGTAAGGTTGCTGTGCCCGCCCCCACCCAGATGTCTTCACCTCCCCCAAGTGTTTTTTTTACTAACCTGCTTTTCAGCTGCATTCTATTTCTCTGTTCGCTTCTCAGCCTTCGTCGCATGTTTGTGGGACTATTGATAAAAAAAAAGGTCCATCAGACTTTCTAACTTCTTGTGAGATCTTGCGAAAAGTTAGAAAGTCTGATGAAACTTTTTTTTTTAATTGATAGTCCCACAAACACGCAGCGAAGGCTGAGAAGCGAACAGAGAAATGGAATGCAGCTGAAAGGCAGGTTAGTAAAATATGCTTGGGGGAGACGAGGGCATTTGGGCAGGAGCGGGCCCGGCAATCTTACCGTGCACGGCTTTGGCAGGTGTCTGGCAGGGGGAGGGAAGTAACTGGCCTACCATCATGCTAGCACCATCACGTTGCTTTTCTACCCCATGCACACGGGCCCCACCCCTCACATGGAGTGCCCTGCTCCCGCCGCTCCTCCCATCCCCACGCGGCACCTTCTTTCCAACTCTAACACGTCACTTCCTCTGCTGCTATGTGGCATTAAAAATAAAATTCAATCAATCAATTTCAACTTTCTGAGATCTTTTTTTTTCCTGCGAGAAGTTGAAATTGATTGATTGATTGAACTTTTTTTTTTTTGCACATGGTGGCGGAGGCCTAAAATGAAAAGGTTTTATAAAACCCAGGTTAAAAAACCACTTGCCTGGGGGAGATTTTGATGCAGGTTGCTCATGGATGGG
This sequence comes from Crotalus tigris, assembly GCF_016545835.1. Classification (NCBI taxonomy): domain Eukaryota; kingdom Metazoa; phylum Chordata; class Lepidosauria; order Squamata; family Viperidae; genus Crotalus; species Crotalus tigris. Next base: position 8,253,121 of record NW_024100606.1, read on the forward strand.
ACTTAAGGCCTTGGACTTGGGCGACAGCGCACGTGCCCACAGAAAGTTCTAGTGTCAGGCACAAAATGAGCTGGGTGACATTGGGCCAGTCTCTCTCTCTCTCTCTCTCTCTCTCTCTCTCTGTCTCTCTCTGTCTCTCTCTCTCTCTCTCTGAATCAACACAGACTTAGCGGCACTAAACAAAAAAAAAAAACATATGTTTTCTTCTTATTTAGCTTAATATCTGAGACTGCAGCAAAGCATGCTGTAGGAAACTGCCAATGGCAATTGCCTGTTTGAATACTTCAGTTATCTGCACATGTGAGTAGTATCCATGGCACATAAATGTTAAGTAGTATTTGGAGTAAAGATGTATGTGGACTCTAATACAATTTGAATCTATTTTTCTTACTGTGGTGTCATGGAACATATTCAGAAATCTGCTGATCTTTCTGATATTATGCATTCATTGAGTTATCTTTCATGCTCTAATCTGTAGCAAATGTTTGTTGTTCGTCCATCGATTTCGATGAGGATCTTGACATCTTGTAGATTATGGGCCATCAACCATGTGTCCGTAGGTGGCTGATAAGACCGATGTTAGCACGGAATGTTCTACCACATACTGAACAAAGAAATGTAGACACTGTTACTTCAGCATTTACAGCTCTGGCTTTGCGGAGTGCTCGCTTCTCTTGTGACAAGATTGTCCTTCTGTGTTCATATGTCTGGTAACTCTGGTACACCAAGGTGCGCCATGTCGGTCGATCATGCGCCAGAAGTTCCCAAGAGATGGTGTTAATATCCAGGGACTTGAGAGAGGCTTTCAGCGTGTCTTTGTATCGCTTCTTTTGTAGCAAAAAATTGCTTCTTTTCTGTAGCAAAAAAATATGGCAGAATCTCTTATTTATTATGGTTTTATAGTCAGAGCCTAAAAGCAAAGGGTGAAGTTTTCAAATGTGCTTTGTTTTTGCCCTCTCTGCTTTTACAAATTAAATATTGAAGACACCCATTTGGTTCATTTGAACAAAGAGAATATTAGGTTCTTGGAGTACAGGGTGTTCAGCACTTTTCTGTGCTCAGTTTTTCATAGTTGGCAAAAAACTCACGCTGGGAAAGATAGAGATAAGAAGAAACAGACAAGCCACAAAATACTAGCAAAAGAAGCTTTCATCATATAAATCCATCACATGGTGTAAAAAAATCAGTATTTAGTCAGTCAGATGCACAAGATTACATTTCTGATAGAAACTGAAAGTACCTGAAATTATTATAAAAATTCTGGAAATAATAAGCAACTAAAACAAGACAGCTGTTATTCAAGTCTTTTTAGTCTCTTAGGAACAGAGCTCATATTACAAGCCGTGAGCGCATAGCCTCTTATTGGCTGGTGGCCACTGTTTATTACACAGCCATATAGGCTTCAATTTTGAGTTGGCCTGAAGGAGAGAAGGAAACAAAATTTTGTTTCCTGGATAACATTTTAGAAAAACTGAGTCACCCTTTCTCATTTGGAAGACTTCATCTATAAGACATACTGCTCTGCTACTAAAGAAACCAGTTTGGAGGATGACCTCTTCCAAGTAAGACCCAGTTTAGAGAATATTATTTTTATCTATCCAATTTTAAAGCCTCCCATATCCCTCACAGAGGGACTTTGGGAGGTGTACAATGAAATATTAAAAACATAAAAACAGTATATAAAATGTAAAGGAGGCAAGCAATGTTAAAAATTAATTAAAAGGACAAGGGAGAGTTTTCCGGGCACAAACCAGCCCCATGGTTGTGTGCTCCTGTCTGTGCTCCAAGCAAGGCCACAGAGCCATGTTTTCTGGAAGATCAGAAGAACAGAGCCCTGCTTCACTTCCAGGAGGAGGATGTTCCATAGGATGAGAGCAACTGCAGAGATGGCTTTCTTCCTGGACTCCATCAATAAGAATTCTTTGGCTGATGGGAACTGCAACGTGCCTTCTCTGCCTGCCTGAGATGGGCTGATGTAATGCGAAGAAGAGAGTTAAACAAATAACCTGGTTCTATGCAATGTAGGGCTTTATGGGTCATAATCAACATATTGGAATGGACCGAGTCAGGGGCTTCAATGACTCGCTAAAAGAATGACCAGCTGTCTGCAAGGAGTATAAATCCTGCCATTCCCCACCATCCAGTCAGAACTGAAGAAGCTTCTTGGATGAGAAGCAAAACATCTTCAAAGAAAAACCAGCTGCCTTGTGAAAAAAGCACCCTTGGGACAACCATGACCTGGAAGACTGAGAATCTCCATAGCCATTCAGATTGAGAAATAGACTAAAGCCTAATGTAGGTTGCGCAGCAGAAGTGTCATACGTGCTTTTTTTTTTAGTGCCCAGAACTGCTTGCACAGATGCATTCTATACCAGCTGAGGTTTCCGTATATTTTTCTATGATAGCCCCATGTAGAATGCATTGCAGTAGTCTGAATAGGAAATGACCAGGGCATGAATGACAGAGTAGAAAGCTTCCCTATCCAGGACAGGACATAACTGGCACACAATACAAAGTTGAGCATAGACCATGGCTGCCATCTGCTCTTCAGTAGAGATTATGCACTAAGTCTGGCTGGTAGTGCAACCCCATCAAAAATCAAAGATGATAAATTCCCAGATAAAAACTTGTGCAAATTTCTCTGTCCTTATATTTTTATTTTTTTCTGTCTGGAAAATTATCTAAGGAAACTTGTATTTGATTGTTTCTTTATTAATGTAATCATTATGACCATGTTAGCAGTAATGATAGCTGGATCAACAATCATCTACATTAACAAGAGGGGCAGGTCACAGGTACAATAATAATTAATGTACTGTATGTTTTAGTGATTTGGCTATTTAGAGTAGAAACTCATAATTTCCTGCACAATGCAGACCTTGTTGGCCAAGGGCTAAGTGGCAAGTTTCAAGAGAAACCTTTTCTGCAGGGGTTCCTGCCCTTTGAAATATTTTGCCCCTTGAAGTGAGATCTACCCCATTCTCTTGGCCTTCCAAAAGGACTTGAAAACCTGGCTCTGCCAAATGTCTTGGAGCTCGAAGGGGATATTCCACTGTAGAGGTGACCTGTAGGTTAGGAGAAGATCTCACCTCCACCCAGTTTACATATTGGTCCATTTTTATCTAATTTTCTGTTAAATTTTAATGCTGAATTGGGTGAACTCACACAGCCCACTTTTTATTATTTCATTGTTTTATATTGGGCTTTTATGATGTTGTAAGCCTCCCAGTATCGTTTGACAGAGAGATGTAAATTAAACAATAAATTAGCTAAATCTAGTTTATGTCAACACTATCCACTATACCCTTCTGTCTTTGCAAAACCTCTTTCTGCCATGCCTGTAGATTGCTTTTTAAACTTCTCACTTCTCTCTTTTTGAGGATCTCATCAACAATTTCCAATCACAATTTGATCAATTTCCCCCTTTCCTTTGACTTCTTTATTCTTTCTTCATTTACTTATTTTGCAGATTCACTATCATTCATTTTTTCTATATGACAAATTCATACTGGTCATATGAAGAGAATTAATGAGGATCAAATTGCAAAACTATATACAAAGTAAAAAAGAGTGAATGACTTGCTTAAATGGAGAAAAACAACACATTGTACAGTTGGATGGCATTTATTGACTTCTACAAAATGGGAAAAGGTGAGTTTAAAGAATAAAAAGCAATTTATAAAGCGATGTTTACACGTGGTAGAAGAAAGGCAGATTTATAAGAGAGAAAGAAAGAAATGGAGAAGCACAGCTAGTGTAAACTAGTTTCACCTATATTTCCTTTTTACATTTCAAGCCTTTAATTTGATTTACTTTTTCTTGCATCCTTTTTTGTGATTTTGTGGCTTTCTTTGTGGCTTTGTGGAGTATTATGATGAGTATGTATATATTATTTTTAACCTTTTGCTCTCAATCTAAACTGCCTTTTCATGACACCAGCAAGAAGTAGTGTGTGGCTACATAGCATTACAACGTTTTTCCATTCATTAAACAAATGATCATAAGTGGAAGACCATTTGTACATAGACAAGAATATGTATCCTTAGCCTCTATTGTTTTTCTGATTAGGCACTTTGACGGGTATCCCTAGCTAGATCAGTGAAACGTTGCTTTAAAATGACAGAGACTGTCATTCGGATAAACTAGATCAAACCTAGCTTTCTATCATCCCTACCAACATTCCATTCAAAATCCCTTCTTCATCCCCAAACCCTACCTTTTAAAGAAGGAGAGGAAGTTTGAAAGCCCGTTCAGTTAGAAACAATCATTGCAAGGCAGCTGGAAGGATCTAAATCTGGAGTGTTTCAGAAAGCTCATTTTTCTTCACCCTTTGGCTGAGTCTAAAATATTCTAACATCCATCAGCCAATGCAGGAAGATGAACCTTCCTTTCCAGTATTTTTTTTAGGATAAATCAAAGAATTCCTCCTTTTAAATACAAAAAAGAATATATTGAACTAGCAACAACTTTGTTAGAATTGAAATGAGGTTTTATAATTAAGGGACTATTTTATGACATTGAAGTACAAGTCTCTCTTTAAGATTCAGTTTTAAATCCTGAAACTTAGAGAAGTGAGGTGAAAACACTCAACAATTTTATCTCTCTCTGAATAACATCTGATTAACCACTTGAAGGAAAATAGAACAGGAAATATAAAAATAGTTATGCAAGAAATTCTTCCACTCAGCACACACATACACACAAACACACACACAAATATATACAAACTATAGCAAGTTATGTAACTCATGATAAAAAAACTGACAGGGAAAGAGGAAAGCAGAATATTATCTTAAGGCAGTATTTCTCAATCTTAGCAGCAGTAAGATGTATGGATATAAGCTCCCAGAATTCCCCTAGATGGGGAATCCAATTAATTTAATCCCCATTTTAGAGTATTGGACAAGTCATAGCTGAACTTAGCTAACATCTGATTTCAAAAGTTGAGCAGAGTCTGGGCCTAGGTAGAATTTGGATGCAAGCTCTCTAAGAACAGAGCTGTGAAGTGTCTGGGTCTGTGAATAGAAATCAATACCTGAAAGGTATATTACATTTTACCCTTTTTTCCAGGTGAAAAGATACAATCTCTTTTAACTGGTGTACTATTACTCAGAATGTTTGAGTTTCCACAAATGTTGAATTGCTGATTAGGTTTTTCAGAGAAATTAATAGTATTAGTTCAGTTAACTTAAAACAACTCTGTTAAAACATGATTTGTGGTTTGTTTTTGACTTAAAGAATCAAGTCCTTAAAGTAGGATGTCTTTAACATGACTTTTAAACTTGCACAAGAAATAGTGCACAGCTTTATTATTTTATGTTCCTTTGAATATTCTAGTAGCATTAATCTTTTTACTTTATTCCTCCATTCTAACACTTTTTATTTATTCTTGAAGACATAGCATAATTCTCTTGTGATATTACCTTGATATCTTTTCATATTTATGTAAATAATAGTCATTGTTATGTAGATGCAAAGTCTCCACATTTATTTGCTTGTCACACTGACATGTTATATGCATTACAAAAAAAAGCTAGGTAATTTTTAAAGGCCAAGCAATTTGCTATGTTGAGATATGAGAGAAAACTATAAAGAGGGTGGTCTTTTTGGTGACCAAAACAAAATTGTTTGGGAAGCTGAGAAACCCAGTAGCAAAGAGATGTTCATAGTAAGTGGGACCATGTTATGTAGACAGGAGCAATTAAATTTTATTTTTTTTCCTGGAGGGTGAGGGAGAAATTGGAAGGATTATTTTATACAAACTATCTTAAACTTATTGTAGAGGCTTGGCACTACATATTTATGAGTCTCTTACTTGAAAACTGAGGGGAACTGCACCAAAGACTTTTAGCATTTGTGATTAGAAGGAGCTCTAGAAAATAATAAATAAGAGATTGTAAGCTTCAGGCTGTCATATTTGAGTATTACCTAAGAAACTCCCATACAACATATCAAGCCATGTACAATGATTTACAAATTGTAATGACTGAGTTCATATAGCATAATAAGCCAACTAAAAGCAAATAATTCATTTTCTGGCTTAATATGATACCCGAGCCTTGACTATATTACCTATGTGTTTAGTAAGGCTTATCCCTACATTTATAAAACTTTAATGAAAGTTTTCTAAAAGTTTGTTAAAACTCCCAGACAGCTCACAAGAAGGTAAAACAGTATCAAACCCACAATAACAATATCAATTTTAAAAAATGCTATAACAATATTAAGTAAAAGCTATATTTGTGACAACATTGATTCACTACATGTTCCATGTTAAGGCAAAAAACAATGTAAAGATTATTGTGAGGTTGAGATGAGCTGAGGGAAACTTCTCCTGGCCCCCTTGTGGTCAAATGGCATTTTAAAAAACTGCAAATATCGATGAAGTCTACATGGAAAAATTTGTGAAATTTAGCAATGAATAACTAGTATCATGCTCTGTGAAGCTGGATGCATATAAAAACTATATTACTGAAATAAAGTTAATAGATGCAACAGGTTTGGGTCATCATAACACAAAGATATATTTGTTAAGTCTGAAATCTGCAAAGGAAAAAAAACATATACTAGAACGAGTATATCTTATCTAATTTTAATGAGAAAAAAAACCACAGTCAAAATTTGAGTCTTGTCACTTGTTAAATTATGGAATTAAATGTCCTATTAGAATTGTATTATTCAGGGCAAAATGCTTTCTAACCATGTATTGCATAGTATGTACAATGCAGTTTACTCAGAATTGTTTTCAAAGTCTGTCCTGACAACTTCCTTATAAAACCTAAAGGGACCATGGCACAGTTTGTTAACAACCATGTTTTCCTATGAAGGCTGAACAATATATTACTGTCATGACTGAATAAAGGAATTAAAGGGGAGAAATACATGGCAAATATAAGTAGTGTGGGTATGCACTACAAGCCAGCACTTATTTTTCAAACAAATTCATACATTAAACAGTCCTAGTCTAAGGTGAATGAGGTGGAAAGCCTAGCAGCTCCTTACTCTCTGTGCCCTGGCTTTTTTCTTGTGTTAGGAAAAGGAATTCATACATCCAGATATTACTTTGCGGGAGGAGGGGCAGTGATGGGGGTTGTAAAAAAATTCAAGATGGAAGTCATGAGCAGTGATGGAAGTGCCAACTTTTTAAAATCTGCTCTGGAAGCCTCTGAAGATCATCTGTATCCAACTAGATGGTTAATGATTTACATAACCTACGTATCAATCATGCATCCCCTCATAATTATTAGATTGTATAATATTTTATGTTAAGCGGCAAGTGAACCTTTGATCTTTTCAAGGTGAACGCTCTAGAAGAAGTATATGGACCAGAACATGGGTTATGGTCCAGTTTACATTTTTTGGTTTTTGAATTAATGCTTTAGAACAGGATTAAATTTTAATCCTTAAAAGCAGTCTAGAGCAGTGGTTCTCAACCTGTGAGTCGGGACCCCATTTGGGGTCGAACGACCATTTCACGGGGGTTGCCAAACAACGCAGTCCGCCATTTTTTCCCCCTTTTCCTTAGCTGTGCTACTCCCTTTTATTCTATTGGCTTTTGAAAGCCAATAGAATAGACTCTCTTGAATAGAGTCTAATTCTATTGGCTTTCAAAAGCCAATAGGAATTGTCCAGGCTGTCTCTGCCCTGCTGAGCCCGCCAAAAGTCCCATTCTGCAAACGGTGCTGCAAGTTGTCTGCAGCAAAGGCGAGCTGTCTGGAAGTTTCCACCCCTCCCTGCTGAGCAACTACTAAAAATGTAAGTAAAAGAGGGCCAGGGGTGAGAGGTGGGAGGCCGGTGGGCGCAGGGAGGGTTGCTGGCACGTGTGGGGCCTGGCAGATGCCTTACCTCCCTTGGGCTGGGTCAGCTGGTGGCCCAGCCGGTGGTCGGCCTGCTCTGTCTCTGCCGCTTGCCAGCTATGCCTCGGTCGGCGCAGGGGGCGGCACCATGCATGTGTGGCACTCCCGGGCAGGGAAAGTCCTCGACTTATGACCGGTTGGGTAGTCCTCGACTTACGACCAGTTGGGTAGTCCTTGACTTACGACCGGTTGGGGTCGCGGCATTAAAAAGGTTGAGAACCACTGGTCTAGAGTTTTCCTAAGAATGGCCTTTACATCTCTTAATTTCATTCTTTAATTACACTATGACTTAAGACTGGATTCTGGAAGCTGTAAGACCTAAATTTGTCACTTCTACAAGGTAGAGTAGACTGAGAAACCAATGTCATGTAAATCAGGATTACTTTTATTGTAACAGCTATGACAAAACTGCAAATCTGAATGTACTCTCCCTCTCTCCCTTTATCTTTGCATGAACTAAGGAGGGTTTTGTCTGAGATATTTATTCAAGTTACTTTCTTGGCCCTGTTCAGGCTCATCTTATTTGATTGTTGCCTTGAAGTGGCTCTTTTTTTTTTTTTAGAATAGAATAGAGCTGGAAGGGACCTTGGAGGTCTTCTAGTCCAGCCCCTATATCATTTCAGACAAGTGACTGTCTAGTCTCTTCTTAAAAATCTCCAGGGTTTTTAAACTTCTTCTTTCTACCCTTTAAAGCCATCCCCTCTCCCCTCTACCAAACTGTAATTTTAACTAATGTTTAAAACTGAATTTAGCTCTACAATGTTTTGAATTTGACTCACCTTATATTGATACAAGGTAACATTTTAATTGAATGGGTATTTTCTTTTTCTTTCTTTTTTACTCTTGATGTTTAAGCTTAGATTTATCAAATGCTAGAGCTGATATTAAGAAAAAAAGGGGGGGATGCAGATCACCAATTGAATGCCCCTTATTTCAAATTACTTTAAAATAGATAGAATCAAATGTTCAAGATAAATTATTTTTCAAAATAACAATTCCCGATTACTGCCTTCATAATGATAAGGTACAATATTGCTATGTTATAAAAGACTGTCTTTGCAGCTCTGAGAATTTCAATCAATAAAATCTGTATTCTATAAGAATGTATAGTCCTTTCTTATCAATCAAATGGTCCTTCTGATATTGTCTAATACTGTAAGTTGCATTCTACTTTTTGACTTCCCAATCCAGTTGTGTGTGTGCTTACAGTGACCATCATCCAGTGGCGTGGACAATTAGAGAAGAAAAATATTGCCTTTTTTTCAACTCTCCATTTAAGATAAATCTATTTTGTGTTTTTAGGTTTGCAGTATTTTATATTGCATCTTGCACATATTTGTTTATGATCTGGCTGTTGATGAAATGGAATCATTTGATCTAGTTTAATACCGAGAAAATTAATTTAAAATAATTATATAAAATCCACGTATAAAGGTGTATATGATTGAACCCCAAAGCGTGTGTGTGTGTGTGTGTGTGTGTGTGTGTGTGTGTGTGTGTAAACTGGTACATAGTTGCAGGTCTCACATCAGTGACTCTGAGTGACACACAGAAGGTTAAAATTAAACATTCTAAATCCTCATTCAAAATAATGGTAATGGTTAATAATCTTAGCCCAAATGCTAAAGGCATTTGTTTATTTAAAATATTCATAAGTTTCTCCAATCCTAGTAGAGCCTGTGCATAGAAAAACAAAATAAAAATAAGAATGATAAAAGCACAATAAAATCACTTTGTCCAGATCTTTATTCATTTGCATCAAAACAAAGAATATGTTCAAATTTATGTTAGTGAAGTTTTATGGGAATTATTTTACCAAGGGAACTGGAACATAATTGAGAACACAATTCTTAAAATTGTTTAAATTACTCATAAGACCAGTAGACATTAACTCTAATTTACTCAATTTATATAATAATCAGGAAGGATTCAAAATTCATATTAATTAAATGAATTGAGAAACAAAAAATTCTGGTCTCGCCATAATATATGTCATCTGCATATTTTGATTATATGCCATCAAATTATTACAGTGAGAGTAATGCGATAGCCTAGAGATAAAAGTGCTTGCCTCCCCCTCAGAAGGTTGAGAATTCAATCCTAGGCAGTGACAGATATTTCTTTATCAGGGTGCAAAGAGAAAATATCTGCTGCAAACTCTGCATAGGCATCATGAAGGGTAGACTCCATTCAGCCAGCCTGACTCCACCCTGAATCAAGTGATTACAGGGTCATAAAAAGAAAAAAAATGTGCTATCAAGTTAGTACACATTTAACAACCATACAGTTTTTCTCCAGGGTGAATTATTTGCATATAGCATGTTTTTATAATTTATTCTTCCATTGTAATGCCACTAATATTTTTAGAATTCCATATAACATAGGCAAGAGATCATAAAGACAAATTATATAAGAAAGGAACAAAACACGCATCCTTGACATGTATCTTCACAATAAATGTACAGGTAGTCCTCAAGTTGCAACCACTCATTTAATGATAGTGTTGAATAAGAGCAACTTACGAAAGTTCCAGCCATCACAGCATTTTCAGTCACATGAACATGATCTAGGTCAGGGGTGTCAAACTCAATTTCATTGAGGGCTGCATCAGCATTGTGGTTGCCCTTGGGGGGCCGCGTGGGTGTGACCAGGGTGGGTGCAGCCTACTGTGTGGGCGTGGATGGAGTGGGTATGGTCTACTGGGTGGGCGTGGCCAGTTCTACATCATTTGCATCAAGGATGCCTGTGGGGGCCTGGGCAGGAGTGGGACAGATCTGAGGGTCTCTGGCAGAAGAGGGTGGGACCAGGGCAAGTGCCAAGGCATGGTCCACTGGAAGACCCTCATTGTTCCTCTCAATGCAGGGGGGGACTGGTGGTGTGGACTGCCCAGAGCCCTGGGCAGCAGAGGTCAAACGCCCAGTCTGGCCCTCGAGCACCCGCGGCACCAAGCCCAGCCCCACTTCCCCAAGGGGGCGTCCAGCTGTTCTTACCTCCTCAAGGCTGCTGCTACTGTGCTTGCTCTCCTTAGCCAGGTTGCTCATGATGGGTATAAGGGCAAAGTCAGAGGGAGGCCCATTCCCTCTCCATGGGAGAAGACCCGGCTTTGCATCCAAAGCTTCCTTAGCAATAGGATGGGAGACCCCCAGGATAGGCCAGGAGGGCAAGGGGATGGTGAAAGGGCAGCAGGGCAGGACAAAGGCAGGAGTTCCCTCAGACCCTCCCTCTTCTTCTTTCCTTCCTTCCTTCCTAAGTACAGAATGGTGGGAAAATATTTGAGATGAGGGAGGGAGAAAAACAGGCAAGAAATGCAGCTGGGGAGATGTCACCCTTCGTGAGGAATGAAGAAATGCACCATCACCTGGAAGTGGCCAGCACATGGCCCTCACCTACTTCACATATCTGGCTTGGTGGGCTCTGGGAGAGGGAATGCCATGAGCAGCGTGAGAGTCAACATTACCTGTGCAATGCTGCCCAGCCCCCAGCCTGCCTGGTCTTGGCAGGCAGCAGGGCACTCACCTCACAGCGCCGAGAGTCTGAACCGGGCACCGCAAATCCAAAAACAAGCATGATGCTGCCCAGCCCCCAGCCTGCCCAGTTTCGGCAGGCAGTGGGGTGCTCTCCTCACAGCGCCGAGATGTTGAGCCGGGCGGTGTGAAGCTCGTCAGCTTTGCACTTTGCTGCCTGCTGAAACTGGGCAGACTGGGAGCTAGGTGGCCTCGTGCTTCTTTTTGGATTCGCGCTGCCCAGCTCAGCCTCTCAGCGCTGTGAGGATAGTGCCCCATTGCCTGCCAAAACCCCTTCCTCAGAGCCCATCAAGCCGCATATGTGAAGTAGGCGAGGGCTATTTGCTGGCCACTTCCAGGCAACAGTGCATTCATTCCTCACAAAGGGTGACACCTCCCTAGCATGCACCCAGGGGGCGGGGCTGATGCAGCAGGGGCTGGTTCCTTGCTGTTTCCAGACAGCCTTGTGGAGCTAAGACTGAATCCGTTTCAGCATAATGGCCACCACAAAATTGTATATTGGCTCCCGGCTGGCCTGGCCAGGACTAAGGCAGAAGGGGCCATTCTCTCACTGTTTCCAGGATGGCTTCATGGGCCACATGAAACCACTTCACAGGCTGCATCCAGACCCTGGGCCTTGTGCTTGACATGTCTGATCCAGGTCCTCAGTGCTTGGTTGTTTATTTCAACATTGCAGTAAGCTGAGACCTTGTGATCAAGATTTCCAATATTCCCCCCTGGCTTCCCTTAAGCAAAGTCAATGGGAAAGTTGGCAGGAGGTTGCTCCCAATTCATTTTGGCCTCCCTGTACTTTGGAATATCTTCTAACCAGTGGTGGGATTCAAATATGTGAACAACCGGTTCTCTGTGTTTGCCACCAACCATATTGTGAAGTTCGCAGATAATACAACAGTAGTGGGCCTTATTCATGATGACAATGAGGGTGCTTACCACAAGGAGGTTGAGGGGTTGGTGAACTGGTATAAGGAGAAGAGCCTAATTTTAAATACCAGAAAAACCAAAGAGATCATTATCAATTTCAGAAAAGGCAGGCACAGCCATACTTCTCTGTGCATTAATGATTTACCTATGGAGATGAATCATCAAACTCCTGGGTGTGCAGTTAACAAGTAGGCTGGTTTGGTCGCTCAACAGTGAGACACTGGTGAAGTGGGCAAAGCAGTGCCTGCATTTTCTGCATCTCATGAGAAAAGCACATCTTCCTTCTATCCTTACCACTTTCTACAGGGGAACGATCGACAGCATCACAGTCTGGTTTGGAAGCATCATTGCTTCAAACAGGAAGGCGGTGCAAAGTGGTGAGGATGGCTGAAAAGATCATTGGCAGTTCCCTCCCTCCCATCCAGGACATAGCACAGAAGCATTGCTTGAGCAGAATCCATAAGATTGTCTGGGACACAACACATCCTCTTCACAATCTGTTTTCCTGGGAGGAGGCTCGTGGTATCTGAAGCAGAACATCCAGATTCAGCCAGTTTTGTTCCATACAGTATAAACCTTGTGAGCTCTCAAGCTTCCTCCTTCCGTTATATATTCAAGATGGACAATGTTTAATATTTATGTTATGTATATGTAAGGGTATAGGTCTGTACATATGTTGTATATAGTATGTATATGTTGTATATGGTATGGTTAGATGTGTGTCATGTATGTATTCACTTTAAGAGTGGGGAACTAAATTTCATTTTTAATGTGTATCATTGTGCCCACAGTAAAAAATGACAATAAAGATGATCTGATCTTATCTTATCTTGTCTTGTCTTGCCTTGCCTTAACTTGTTTTTGCCATTCTCCAGTGCCTTGGAGTGCCTGCCTGCAGCAACCCTTTGCCTTCCCATAGCACCCATTGGCTTGCTTACCTGAGATTCACCTCTTCCCATTTAATGAGCTACGCAGTTTTGGAGTTATGATAGCAACTTGGATTGCCGGGATTGCAACCACATGCTTGCCTGCTTGCCTGGGACTCTCACTTCTTCCTACTTAATGACCAGTACATTCCTGGAGTTATGATGGAAATTGGGACTGCTGAGATTGTAGTTGCTAAATGATTGGTCATATGACATATACTTTACAACTACATTGCTTAGTGATGGAAATTCTGCTCTCAATTGCTTGTCATAACCTGAGTACTACCTATAATGAAGCAAGGGTCATAGAATACTACATATAGATGATTTAGGGGGTGAAGAAGCAATTCATCATAAAAACTTCAAAAAAACTTATAAAATCTTTTCCAAAATCCAAAGAGGTTGTGGCTGTTACATCTTATCGATATTAACTTTGAGCAAAGCATTGATTCTAATGGATGTTGTCAGAGGTTTTTAATGTTAATGTAAATCTTACCTTACTTGGGTTTTTAACAGCTTGAATAATGTTGTAACCTATTTTAAAACCTTAACATCCTCTTGTAAATAGCAAGAAAACAGACCTATAAAATACAGTAGGTCCTTTGCTCTGCTTAGGAATGAATGAATGAATGCAGAGGGAAAGAGAGTGGAAGAAAGAGAGAAAAACAAATCATGTTAAGACCCAGTTCTCTGAAAAAAAAAAAAGCTCTAATTCTTAGAAAGGGGTAAGGAAAGAGAAGAGAATGACTAGCAGCAAGATAGATGGATTCAGATACAATGGCCATGAGTGCATGGATGGAAGATCTGATAAACCACGGTAGGGGCAAATTGTCATGTGAAAATCTATTCGTGTGGTTACTAAGAGTCAACAATGACTTGATGGCATACAATCAATAAAAAAGAAAGAAACACACAAATCTACCATAGTAATGAAGATATATTTAGAGGTAGGAAAGAAAAAGCAAAGCAAGGGAGAAAGGAAATGAAGGGAAAACAGAGTAAAGCTGTAAAAGAACCTGTAAATCTGTAAACTATTCTGTACCCCAAACATATAGATATAACAAGCAAAATGCACATAAGAACTAGAGATAAATGTAATAACTTGAATGCAAGCAAGCATAGTAGCAAAATCTTATAATTTTAAAAATCCTCTTCTTTCAATAAGAGCTTAAAGAGATATAACATTTTAGCTTTCATTCTTACAAAATGAATTCCGAGTGCCTTTTTTAAAATTTCAAAACTGTTAAAACTTAACAAACTTAGCAAACTTAAAAGGAAGATTAAGTTTACTCCCCAGTTGTTTCTTTTGGGTATTTTTGTGGATTTTGATGCTAAAGAAACTATCTTAATGTTGAATTTAATAACAGCAGCAAGATTATTGGTGGGTCAATATTGGAAGAAGGATACTCTGCCTTCTTTAGAAGAATGGGTATTTAACGTTTCTAATTTAGCAGAAATGGCTAAAATTTCTGCTTATTTAAAGGACCATTCACAAGAGAGATATTTTAATGTATGGAGAAGATGGATAGAATATCTTCAGAAGAAGTATGGAACTACAAAGTTTCACTTATTTTATGAGTAATGAATTTGTTTATAAACTTATGATGTTAAAGTCTGAAGAGAGTTAAGGGTTAGTATGATTTGGGTTATTGTATAATTAGTAAACTTAAATAGATTATGTTTAATATGTTTGTATAACCCTGTACTTGGCTCTGGGAAGTCGGGGGGAGGGGGGTGGGGAAGGGGGTGGGGAGAGGATGGGTTCAAGTTTAAGTAGTTCAGATAAGTAGAAATAGTTTTATTGTATATAATATTGATGTTTTAATCTGGAGAGAGGAATTGCTTGGGCATTTCCCCTGGACCGCATCCGGAGTGAGAAGATAGGAAGAAGGGGAGAAGCAAGTAGGAAGGTTGAGGAGAAAGAGGAGAGGGGGAGAGTGAGGAAGAAGAGGGAAAGAGGGTGGATGCGGTTTGGGGGGAAATGGGTGAGCAATACCAAAAGTTGTGTGTATCAATTTATTTTATTTTTTTATCTGAAGTAAAAAAAAAATTCAAAACTGGAAATTTGATAAAATTTGGCAGATTATTCTCTCAAAAATATCATTCGTTGTGTTGATCACCTTTTTCTGTCTTCCTTAATGTGATATGGAAAAACATGACACTTTTATCTCCCCATTCAATTATTCGAGGAAATCAACTTTCGGTAAAATTTTATTCCTCAAGTTCCTCAAGGAACTTCACAATGAGTGGGGGAGAGGCATATCAGTTGTACAAAAATTAGAAGCCCTTTCAAGAAGCCACTCCATATTTATCTTGTAATCTTCCCATCTCAGAGCTTTCATAAAGAGAACCAGATGGTCTTTCTCAGTTTCTATTGGAATTCTAAATAACCATAAACTATTCCAGTGAGAGTAAGTCTTCCAACTGTTTGATCATGAAGAATGTTCACAATCAGTCAATTTTAGATGTATCTCCTGCCATCTCATGATCTTTCAACTGAGATATTCTGTTTTTAGCTACATTCAAACTGATACTCAATGTTAACAAGGCCTTTAATTGCTTTTATTTGTTCCCTTAGTTAGAATAGCCATCATGTTTTCTAATCAATATCTGACTAAACTCAGTTTAGAAGGATGATGATGGGGTGCCATTCAGACAAATAAAATAAGCTATCTCCAATAAATAAGACACAAAATAATTGCCTGTTTCTGGTTACAGTAATAGCAATTTGAGTGGTAAATAAATGTTTATCAGAAAGAAAATATTGTAGGATCTGATGGAGAATACTGATTCCTAATCTAAAAACATTACCATCTTCTCTGGAAGCAAGACTCTGGTTTGTACAAAATTGTATTCTCCCAGTCTAAAATAGCTCATCCATGTTCAAGAAGTCTAATAGTTGCAAATCAAAGGCACATTTTTCTGGCTTGGCAAAGAGGTGATTATGTCTTAGTCTATTGAGGACTGTGCACACATGGTCTGTGTGCTGAGCCTCATTCTCAGAGTAGATTAAGATATCTAAATATAGGACAATGAATGTATCTTTTAAATCTGCAAAGATTTGATTCATGAATCTGGAAAATATGGCTGGGGTGTTACACAGTCTAAAGGCAGCACTATGTATTCAAATTTGCTGTATCTATATCAAAGGAAGTTAAGTATTCATGGCCTTCTTTGATTCAAATGAGATTGTAAGCATTGGAGAGGTCCAGTCTCATGAAAAAGCGTGTTTTCTGCAGTCTATCTAATAGGTCTCGAATTAATGGTAGTGGATAATGTTGTTACTGTGAGACCATTATGTTTAAAGCCTTGTAATTATGGATCACTCTCAGTGAGGGGTTCTCACTATTATTAGACCCATTGGGGTTTTACTTCTTGGGTACAAAGAAGGTAGAAACCAAGGCAGGAGACTGGGAAGGTGTCAGGATAATTATTTAAAGGCTAAACAGCTCATGTAATGATGTAATGTAATGTAAGGTGGATAATGCAATCATAAGGATGATTCAGCAGGTGTGCGTATCCCTTTAACAGCCTGAGTATAAAAGGGAAGGCTTTTAATGCTGTGTTTTGTCCGTTTTCTGCTGTAATTGTTGTGTATTGGAGTTCGCTGAATTATCATGTGTATGTATTTTGTTTCTAGTATATTTGTAGATATTGTAGTATAAACCACAATTTAATATAGTTTACTGTGTTTTCTCCTGAGTTACCTCTGCACAATAAGACTGTGCATGCTCTGACAGGTCTTTTGCAAATTAAGAGTCCAAATGTTGTTTTAAAGTTTCTAATTCTGTACAGGTAGTTGAGTTATGACCACAATAGAGCTCAACATTTTTGTTGCTAAGTGAAACATTTGTTAAGTTCTGCCGTTTTATGATTTTTCTTGCCACAGTTAAGTGAATCACTGCGCTTGTTAATTTAATAACATGGTTAAGTGAATCTGGCTTTTCCATTGACTTTGATAGGTCACAAAAGGTGGGATCACATGACCCTAGGACACTGCAATTGTCATAAATATGAGCCAATTGCTAAGCAGCTGAATTTTGATCATGTGATCATGGGGATACTGCAATGGTCATGTGTGAAAAATAGTCACTTTTTTCAGTGCTGTTGTAACTTTGAATGGTCACTAAATGAACTGTCGTAAGTTGAGGATTACCTGCAGTAAATTTTTGGTATTGTCTCCTGGCAGGAACTTTGGTACCAGGACCAAATTTATGGTGCAATTGCAATTTCTGTGTGGAGAGAAGGCCCAGGCTTCCTCCTCTCTGAAAACATCAGCGGTCTCAGTATTTACTTGGCAGATTGGGAATCTTTCTGTGAACTTTTAGGGAGGGCTGGTGAGGGGCTTTGGAGGGCTGATCCGTGAGAAAGGCATCCAGGATTTTCAAAGGAAATAGACCAGTCTTTCCACCTAATAGTAGGGTTGTGATGTTGTAACCAAGTGGTTCCCAGCACTAGTGGAAGATCAATATATTCAGCTACAAAGAAGGTTAAGTTTTCAGACTGCTGATTTACTGTTAACTTCAAAGGCACTATGGCATGAGTAATGGGGCCTGCTTTTAAAATTCAACCACCATAGCAATGGAGTCTTCAGGGAAACTATAGGGATCTTAAGTTTCTGGATGTAACTACATTTATAAAGTAGAAGTTGACCCAGAATCTATCAAAACAGGGATGTTTCCTGACCTCTGGGAGGTGTCAGGATAGAATTAATTTTTATTTATGTTTGGAGGCAATTGAGCTCTGTTCAGTGCTTGGGTGCCTCATCCCATGAGTTTATGGAGGGGGGACATTTCTCTGGCCTTGGGGCTTGTCCAGGTGGTGGATAGTGAAGACATTGCCAGGCTGTCTGTTGCCTCTCCTGGGAGGTTTAGTTGGACAATTCTTGACCAGGCTCTCCACAGTAGAAACAACCTCTCTGCCCCTTTGCTGTTCTTCAGCTGCTGGGGCTTGCCTGAGTGCTCCAGTTTGCATTGGCTCTTCAGCTTCTAAATCGAAGAGGGCAGGGAGGCTAGGTGTAGTGACAGGGGAAGTCAGCTTTGGAAGCGGTTGGCTAGGGCTCCCAAAAATGCTTCAAGTTCAGCGAGTCAAGACTCAGCTGTTCTAGTGGCTAGGCAGAGGTCTTATAGATACTGGGGAATACCTTGTTGTATCAGTTATGTGATTATGGCCTTGTTAAACTCCTTCTTGAATTGTCTTCTTAAGGCTGACTCAATTAACTCCAGATCTGCTGCAATGAGTTTGAAATCTTCAGGGTATGCTATCATGGAATTATTGCCCTGGCAGAGTTGGAAAATGTGTTGTTTGGCGGTTTCTATCTGAATAGTCTCCAAAGTGCTCTCTAAATCTAGTGAGAAAGTTCGGGTAACTATCTAGGATGGGATCACTGGTTTTGATCAACGGAAATGCCCATTTAACAGCGAAGTCAATTAAAAGAGTGAGGAAGAAGGAGACTCTTGATCTCTCTATTGGAAACTCCCCAGGTTGGGTGCTGATGAACACATTGCAGTGTGCTAGGAATGTTCTCATCTTATCAGGCTCACCAGTGAATTTTTGTGATAGGCAGCCAGGCGACGTGAGGTTGCGTATAGCCGGAACAGGTAGTTGTGCCTGGATAGGTGAAGCAGGTGGTTGTGGTTTCAGAGGAATGCCTTGTTGAGTTCGGATTTGCATTTGCTGTATCATTTGTTGAAAACTGGCTGCAAGATTCCTGATTTCGTTTTCAGTTGCATTTTGGCGTCTTCTGGCAGATTGGAGGCCTGCTTGTCTGCTATTGCTGCAGCATTGGAATCTGAGATCATGGCCAGGGTATTCCGGAACCTGTGAAAATTTTTGGTGAAGGTGAGTAATGTCAAGTGCCAGGGAAATCAGGAGTTTCAGGCAGTTTAAATGAGTATAAAGATTTATTGCTGTCTATAAGAATCTGAGCTACTAACAGTCAAGGGAAATTAGCAGGAGTTAAGAAAGATTCAAATTGGGCTGGACCTAGATCTCTTGGTGGGTGTGCAGGGACTCATGACTGATGACGCATTTGACCTCTCCCTTGGGCTCAGCTGGTCATCTCCTACAACTGCATTGCTTGACAATGAAAATTCTAGCACTCCTGATTGTCATTGTTAAGCAAGTATCATGAGTTGCTAAGTGAGAACCTCCTTTCAGTTTCCGGTCAACTGTGAAGGCAATTCATATGTAGGTTGGTGGGCAGATATGTAGTTGCTGTCCAGTAGTGCTGGATGACTGATCAAGTGTAGTGTGAGAGCAGGGTTGCCTCCCACTGAGCAAGGGAAAGTGGCTGGATGGAAGGCAGCTGCCCATAGGTGCAGCAGGTCCAAAGGTGATTGTTGCTGAGTGGGAGAGGGTATGAGTGACTTACTGGAGTGACTTGCAACCTGCCTTGCTGGATTCCTCATTGATTTTGCTTGTTGGAAGCTCGTAGAAAAAACTATGAAATGCTGTAATTTCTTTAGTTACAAAAAGTAGACATTTATTAGGTTTGATTCCTTATTTGAGATTAGAGAGAGTCCTTGAATTACAATGGTAATTAAAATTATAATTTTCATTGCTAAATGATGTGGTTGTAATCTGCAATGTCACATGACCACAATTCCTATAGTTCCCATTGCCACTGCTAAATGAGTACCTTTTTGCAAGCTCTTGACAGTTTCTAAAATCAAAATTAATAGGGAAACCAAGAGGAAGTTGCAAATCTCGGGTACCTTACAAGCAGGCCAGCAGGCAGGTGGCTACTGCTGGGTGAGAGAGGGAGTGAGGGGGTGCACAGTGACCAGGAAGATGCTATACAGCTATGATGGGGTTTGAAGTGGTTGCTACTGGGTGGGAGAGGGTGTACACATGGCCAAGGAAAGTGTATGGCTGGCTGGAAGTCATAAGAGTAATGGGTCTTGGGATGGCTGCTGTTGGGGGGAAGGTGCATGAGGGTGCACAAGTAGCTGGGGAAAATACATGAATGGCTGCAGTGGCATGGTACAAGCACAACAAAGCTCTAGGAGGATGCATAGACTTACCCAACCAATTTGAAACCTTCCCTGTCAGCTTGACTTTGCTTGTGGCAAGTCAATAGGGAAGGTCACAAATAGAGATCACATGACTGCAAGATGTTGCAGCTAGTTGCTGGTTGCCAAATGGCCAGATTGCTATCATATGACCAAAGGGGTGCTGGGATGGCCAGAACTTCAAAGACCAGTCATAATCATCTCTTGTTCAGTAGACGTAATTTCAAATGGTCACTGAATGAGTGCTTGTTAACTGAGGACTTCCAGTTTTAGATTACAAATAGTATATAAGTTCTTAAAAGTTTTCTAGAATTTTTGACTTGAGTATTGCTTATATTCAACCTTCTCTCACAGATGGCTTTAACCATGGGGTCAAGGATCCAGGGATACATGTATCCAGGGATACAATCAACATTGTAGATGGCTGTGTCCAATAATAGGATCAATATGATACCAGCTTATTTCAAAAGCTGGAAGTCAGCTCATCTGGATTCTGAGTGACTTTGCCCACCAAATGTGTCAAAAAAAATATGGTTTTGGTGAAGATCTTCACCAAGTCACCTTATAAAAGGTTGCTGGATAGCATTCAGTGATGCAATTGGGACAGCAAACTATTTATTTTTGCCTCTTAAACGGTCAGTGTGTAGCTCAGGCTTGAACTCTTACCAATGTTGGGTCAGGCTTGAGGCAAATCCTTCTCCAGCAGCATTCCAGACATCTACCCACATTATTTCTCTGAGGTCCTCATCTGTCGGGTAGCATATTTCGGACTAACAGTTTTATTAAAAATTATAAGCTTTCTTGAACTTCATCAGATGCGTGGAATGGTTAACCCAGAGCTTTTCCAGGATCGAGAGCACGTGCAAGTATAACAAGGAATCCAGCAAGTTATCTCATGCGACATGCAATAGACTGACCCTTCACTACAGGGTCAGTTTAGCCACTCCGGAGGAGGCCTCACGTCCAAACAGCGCTCCAGCCCCTTCCTTTTGTCCTAACCCCTTCCTTTTCTCCCGCCCTGAGGAGCCAACTTAGAGCCTCTTTGCAGGCCTCTTCCCATGTCTTGTGGCTGTTCTGCTTCATGACGCGCTGTATTGCGATCGCCCATTGGCCGGGCCCCGTCCTGGGTTCTCCCTCGTGGGACTCACGGAGGGAGGAGCGGAACCGGCGTGGCGAGCGGAGCATGCGTAATAGCAAGGCAGTCCCCTTTCTGGCCACGTCTGCCGGGTTGTGTAGCTGCGGCGCAGAAGTACCAGCTGTTCTGGGTTAAACTCAGCCTTGGAGAGGGGATGAGGGAGAATCCTCAGGGCGCTCTATGCTGCCACGCACGCCCCTCGACGGGGCTGCGTTGGCCGCAGCTGCTGGTGCTTGGTTTGCTCATACCATTCGCCTTCGCCTGGGAGACCGGCGACTTGGAGCTCTTCGACCTCGTGGAGGAAGTCCCGCAAAACTTCTATGCTTTCCTCGGCGTTGAGCAGGTGAAGAGAGAAGCGCGTCTGGGCCGTTCTTGGCTTTAGGCTGGGCCTTGGAAGTTGCTTCGAATCCCGGGGCGCATAAAGCCACCGTAGAGACCAAAGCGGGTTCTGGGGCTTCTTCGCGGGGACTTCTCCGCGGGACATGGCCTGCAATGTCTGGTATTAAACCACAGACTTGGGGTTTCTTGTGACAGAGAACGGGATTTTTAAAGTTGCTTTTTAACAGGCTGAACAATAAGTCTTCTGTGACTTTTCATAGCTAACGTGCTCTACTTTGAACACTATTGAAAGTGTTGCTGCCTTGAAGAAGGCCAGTGTTTAGTAGGTAGATGTCCTAGTTTTTCCTCTTTACATTTCCATTCACTGTATCCTTGATTTCTTGCTATTCAAACTGTCAGTGGTATCGCTGGTATTGCTAAATGCAACATTATCCCTTTTTCTTGGATACTGTGACCAAGTACAGATAGTCCTCAACTTACGACCATAATGAGCCCAAGATTTTTGTTGTTAAGTGAGTTTTGCTACATTTAGTGACCTTTCTTGCTACAGTTAAGTGAATCACTGCAGTGGATAAGTTAGTAACCTGGTTAAGTGAATCTGGCTTCCCCATTGACTTTGTTCGTCAGAAGGTCGCAAAAGGTGATCACATGACCTTTAGACATAGTAACGGTCATAAGTATGAACCAATTGCCAAGCCTCTGAATTTTGATCACATGATCATGGGAATGCTGCAAAGGTCCTAACTTAGACATGTCAAACTTGTGACATCATGTGATGTCACGTGATATATCGGAGCTTTTCCCCCATTGCTGGCAATGAGGTGGGTGTGGTTTTGTTGTGATGTATCCAGCCTGGAGGCCGGCAGTTTGACACCCCTGTCCTAACAGAAAAACAGTCAAAAGTCACTTTTTTCAGTGCCATTGCAACTTTGAATAGTCACTAAATAGTTTTGCCACTTCTACATACATGTTAAAGTGTATGTATTTCATGTATTATCCCACAATTTTATTTATACATCACTGGGGTTTATGCAGTTTATAATGTATAATGAAGTACAAAAATATAGTCATGTAAAACATAAACATAAATAAGGATGATATCTTTGTTCTTCAATGACTCTGCTCACTATTAGCAAAGGGGAAGGGGAATAATATTAATTATATTACTAATTATATTAATAATATTGCCCATCCATTGAGAACAACTTCGAAGGCTGGTCTCCAGAATTATCAAATGATACTTGCATCTAATACCTTTCCTGTTATCCTGTTTTGTAATTATCTTGAACAGAGGTGCCCAACTTATGGGCCATGGCCCACTACCGGGCCGTGGCCTCTTGGCCACTGGGCTGTGTGAGTGGCTGGTCATGTGTGCGCGTTCACCTCCCCTTGTGCTGGTGCTAGTCAAGCTGTGAGTCTTGTGCCGATGCTAGCCGAGCCACAAGCCGTGAGCCTCGCATCAGTGCTAGCCAAGCTGTGAACCAATGCTAGTAGCCCCATTTGTGGAGCGCGCATGCTCATGGCCCCGTTCACACACACATACGCAGCCACATTTGCGTATGTGCATATGTGCGCATAAAAGTGCCTGCTCCTCCCTTTCTCACTGGGCCGCCAACCCAGAAAGGTTGGGGACCCCCATCTAGAATTTCTTGTTCACAGTTGCCTTCTCTTTTGAAGTCTTGATATTAGGTTTAATGATTTCTTTTGTTTTCATGCCTGGTTTTCATAGATAGTGGAATTGTTGCTGATTGGATATGGTTTCATTGATTTTATTTTTGATTTGATATTCTGCTGCTGTTTTGTTTATCTTGACTACAGGTTACCATAGTCTGAAAACTGAATATAAATAAACACGTAAGGTATGTGAAAGCTTTGGACCTTAGTTGATGGTGAAACTGAAAGTTAAAAGATTAAGGATTAACTAAATAGTGTTGAAGTTAGGGCTTACTGCTCTGAAATAGATTTGTTATGTTGATATTTCTTAAAGAAGGAGATAGGAAAAACTTCATCCAAATACTATGCCAATTTGTGAAAACTACCAGTTCTTAATGTCTAAATTAGGAGGATTTTTTTTAGTGAATTTTATAGTTTGAAGTATTAGTATGAAACTGGAATTCTTGACAGATAACCAGTAAACTTAATCCAAAACTGAATTAAAACACAAATCAACCTTTATTCTCTTTCCTTTTCCTTTTTTAAAATAAAATGTTTTATTGATTTTTAAGAATTACAGTCTTTAGTGCTTAGTAAACAATATGTTGTCTGGATTCACATATTTAACATTAACTTTGTTAATATAAATCTGTTCAGTTCTAAACAATCCAATATTTTTTCCCTGATCCTCCTTTTGTCCCCATATTTTTTCCATTTCCCCCTCATTACACAGTTACAATTTTTAGTACTATTGATGTATACAAAGTTAGATATAAGCATCTTCATTATATTCTACTAATATTATAAAAATAACAATAATATCAACTGATAAATCAATATCCTGTTTTTCATGCTCTTGTTAAGGTTTAATTTCCCATCAGTATTTAAAATATCTTTGTCAGTTATGATTTTCTCAAGAATAATTACATTTATATAGCTAACATTTTATTCATACTAATACTCTTATTTTCATATTTCCCGTATCAAAAAAAAGAAGAAGAAAAATGCTATTTTAATTCTAAATCATATATTTCATTATAAAAGTCTAATTATATCTAAAGGTCATCTGTTCTTTTAATCTTATTCAAACAAGTATTTAAACATAATGCCCCCTCTAAAAAGATCAAATCTTCTGTTTTTTTAAATCTAACTCTCGCTTTCTTTCTTTGCCAAGTAGCTTTCCAAGCCAAGGCAATTAAATCGCCCAGGAATTTTCTTTCTATTTTTGTGAAAATTGCTTAGCATGAGGAAGACAATTTAGATAGGATATTTTTTTTGGGGGGGGGGGAATTCCACCTATTTATATTCCTTAAGCAACTCCCACTTTCCTTCTCCCTCAGTTTCTCTTTTCATTCTCTGTCTCCCAAATTGTGACATTTCCCCTAATAGCTCTACATTCCATTTTTTAAAATCTTCTACCTTATCTTACTGTATTTTGCAGACCTAAGGAGTAAAGAGTCTTTTGCATTTTCATTGTTATGGCTGAGTCTTGCAGTATTTTGTTTGTATATAGCCTTTTATATTTCCCTTCTTTTATCTCTTCTGTCTCTAAATCCATTTCCTCTGCTTTGTCTTCTGATTTCTGGTTTATTTGTTCATACTTTGTAGTTGTTGTCTGAGGACTTTCTTTTTTCCCCCCATATATTTTATTGATTTTTTTAAACATACATCACAATAATTGGTAAACAGTGTGCTGGGTTTACATTTGTAAAGAAAAATCATTAATAATTGGTTTCTATAATCCATAATCCATATAGTACATTTAGTTGATTTCCCCTTTCCCCCAAAATGTCTTCTTTGCAAACCTTGAATTAAAACAGTTCTTATTATTTTGATAAATAACAGTTACATATATGATTTTTCCCAATATTCCTAGAAATAATGATCACATCAATATAATATTTCTTTTCTATCTAATCATTCTGATTGCCTCATCCTGTTATGGTTCTTATTTAGATTTGTTTTTCCCACAAAGTTCAGAGTATTCTTGCTAGTTAAGTTCAAAAGTTAATTACATTTAATTACA
This sequence comes from Crotalus tigris, assembly GCF_016545835.1. Classification (NCBI taxonomy): domain Eukaryota; kingdom Metazoa; phylum Chordata; class Lepidosauria; order Squamata; family Viperidae; genus Crotalus; species Crotalus tigris. Next base: position 8,278,514 of record NW_024100606.1, read on the forward strand.
TTTAAGGATTAGTGAGTCCATTTTTCCCATATAAACCATCTCAACACTTTTATATTATAGATGTTGAGGCTCTAGAAAGAGTACAGAGAAGAGCAACAAAGATGATTAGGGGACTGGATGCTAAAACATATAAGGAACGGTTGCTAGAATTGGGTATGTCTAGTTTAACGAAGAGAAGGACAAGGGGGGACATGATAGCAGTATTCCAATATCTCAGGGGTTGCCAAAAAGAAGAGGGAATCAAGCTCTTCTCCAAAGCACCTGAAGGCAAGACAAGAAGCAATGGGTGGAAACTAATCAAGGAGAGAAGCCACCTAGAACTAAGGAGAAACTTCCCGACAGTGAGAACAATTAACCAGTGGAACCACCTGCCTCCAGAAGCAGTAAATGCTCCAACACTGGAAGTTTTTAAGAAGAGACTGGACAGCCATTTGTCCGAAATGGTGTAGGGTTTCCTGCCTGAGCAGGGGGTTGGTCTAGATGACCTCCAAAGTCCCTTCCAACTTTACTATATTATTATTATTATTATTATTATTATTATTATTATTATTATTATTATTATTATTATTATTATATTTCTTAAAGAATAGGTAAAAACAATAAACAAAAGGAAAAGAAAGCAAGAGTAAAGAAACATAAAAAGTAAAATACTATTTAAAATATATATTCCTCCTAAGCTAATATATATTTATTCCCAAAATTTCTTATTCTTTTTAACCATAATTAAAAATATATTTAATCTTTAAATATTCCATTTAATGTGTCTAGTCATCTAATCCTTTAACTTTTATTCAAAACATTTTTTCTTTTTTATATCTTATAATTTCCCTAAATTAAAACACATTTAATTATCTAAAACATTTCCTTCATCTAAGCCATTTCAACAGTATTATATTATAAAATAAAAATAAAATAAAAAGGAGAAAAAAAGCATACAGTATTATTTAAGGAACATCCTTCTTAGAATGACATATGTATTCAAAATCTTTTCTATTTTTTTAACCATATTCAAACAAATGTTTCTTTTTTAAATATTCTCTCTGGTAGATCCCATCATCTATTTTCTTAATTTTCACTTTAATCTTTTTCCTTTGACCAGTATCTTTCTTGGTCAATCTGTTTTGCTGAATCAAAAAGTTTTTTCATATATTCATGACTGTTGCTGTAGGTATAAGAAGTATATCGAATAAAATGTCTTTATATGAGGCTTTTGCCTTTCCATGTTTCTTGAAAATCTTTTTTTCTTCTTTTCCGCTTCTCTTATCACTTCCTTTCTCTCTGATGTTTTCAAGATCTCTAAATTCCATTTTATCCAATCTGTTTTTGTGTCCTCAGATTTATTTTGTAATCTTTTTTTTTATTGAAAATTTTTTATTTTTTAAAACATACAATCATTTATAAAAATACAATAAAATTTTAAAATAGAGAAACCCCCCCTTACCCTCCCTCCCACCCCCAACCCCCCTCCCTTCACTTCCCAGAGCAGAATACAGGGTTAAAAAAAAAGAAAATTATAATAATTAAGAAAAAAGAAAAAAAAGAGAGAAAAAAAATCATAATTAACCTTTAACTCCATAACCTATAAAACAATTCTCTATAATATTTGATATTCATTCATAAAATAAAAAACTTTTTAATTCCATACTTTTTCTGAATATAATCTATCCATCTTCCCCATACAGTAATATATCTTTCTTGTGTATGATCCTTTAAATAAGCAGAAATTTTTGCCATTTCTGCAAAACTAGATACTTTAAATATCCATTCTTCTAAAGTAGGCAAGGAATCTTTCTTCCAATATAAACCTACTAGTAACCTTGCTGCAGTTAATAAATTCAACATCAAAGTAGTTTCTTTTTCATTTAAGTCAACAAAAATACCAAGTAAAAATAGTTGAGGAGTAAACTTTATCTTTTTTCTAAAAATCTTTTGAATGTTCCACCAAATCATAATCCAAAAAGCCTTTACTTTTTTACAATTCCACCAAATATGAAAGTATGTCGCATCATTATTGCCACATCTCCAACATTTGGGCTGTATGTTGGAATACATACAAGATAATTTTTTAGGATCTAAGTGCCATCTATAAAACATTTTATAAAAATTTTCTCTCAAATTTTGAGCTTGTGTAAATTTAACATTTCTTATCCAAATTGTCTCCCATAAATCCAATGAGATCGGCTCCTGTATATTCTGAGCCCATTTAATCATACAGTCTTTAACCAATTCTGTTTCCGAATCTAACTCTAATAAAACATTGTATATTCTTTTTATTTGAGCCGGAACTTGGTTTTTAATCTGAATAACCAATTGTCTATCTTCTAGTGTTATTCCCTCTTTCTTGTCTACAGTCCTTCTATCCATTATTTGTAAATATTGAAACCATGACTGTAGAATATTTTGCTGCCTTAATACATCTAGGGATTTCAAATGCCAATTCGAACCAGAACAAATTAACAATTATTTTGTAATCTTAAGGGATGAGTTGTTTTTTCCATTTCTTGTGAATTTTTCCCCAATAGGATTAAATCATGTTTTCTTGCTTTGTTTAGTTCCATCTTTGAGTCTCTATTTTCAATTTTATTTCCACTTATTTGTTTTGTCTGCTCCTTCTCTGTTGTTGTTTCCTGGAAGTTTTTTTTTGTTGTAGAATTAACAGAAATAGATTGGTTTATATTTTCAAATTTATTTTGGATTTCTTTGTGATTTGAACTCATTGTTTGAATTAATTGCAGTTTACTACATATCTCCTCCTGAGAGGTATTTATGTTTTCTTGGTGTGTTCTGTCTACATGTCTCTGATCCATAATGGCCAAAAGCTGAAGTTTTCCTTCTTTTCTGGAAATAGCTTTAGAATCCTGGTTAAACAGGATAGTTAAGTTTTTTTTTCTAAAGTTTATACTTCTCTCTTTGTCTGCAGCCCAGATTGTTGTCTTTTTTTTGGTCAGAGCTGCTCTTTGTTATTAAAACTTTGAAGGTCACAAACACAGATTAGCTTTTCCCAGGTTTTGGCAAGTTCTCTATGGAGATCATAACTGTCATAATCTTCATCCACCATTAGGTGTCAGCATCTATTTAGTTTTCAGTATGAACAATGAATGGTCTTTAAAATGAGAGTCTTAACCATTCAACAATTTTAAACTTGTCCAAAATTAAATTTTAGCTTTCAAATTTATAAATTTATTTCACTACCATATATTTTGATCCTCCATGGAAATTTTAATTTGCCGCTTCCGTTAGTATAAGGGTGGGGCAGAGGTCCCTCTCCTTCACTTTCGGAGGTATTTTGCTTCTTGGGGATCTTTTCCAGGAAATTAAGTGTGGAATGGAAAAAGGAAAATCAGATTCCTCACCCAGTTTCAAGCACACTGTTTACTGTTGTGCTGGTTAATTCTTTTGGACTTCGGTTGCAAGTAGCTTGGGCTGATGGTGAAATACAGCCTTTCTCTTGTCGGGTTAGAAGGCTTTCCCCAAGATGAATGGAATGACCGCCATCATTCCAGAGTCGTCGGGGCACCCTTCTTTCTTTGCCGCCTCTCTAGGGTGGCTTGGACCCTTTAGGGTCTCCAGGCAGGATGAAAATTAACCGCAGGAGTGCGGCGGTCCACAAGCCTGCGACCAGTCGCTACCATGTAGGACCGGAAGTCTCTGTTGTCTGGGGACTTTCTTGTTGTAGATTTAATTTGGAGATTTGCTCATTTATATTTAAATTGTTTTTAGACTCATTATGGTTTCTTTTTATGGCCTCTTTGTATGCAACAATTGTTTGGTGAATTAATTGTAGCATAGAGGACTGGTTCTCAACCTTCCTAATGCGACCCCACAACTGGTCGTAAGTTGAGGACTACCTGTATTTCCCTGCCCGGGAGCGCTGCGCATGCATGGTGCCGCCCCCTGCACCGGCCGAGGCATAGCTGGGAAACGGCAGAGACGGTGCAGGCTGACCACCGGCTGGGCCACCAGCTGGCCCAGCCCAAGGCAGGTAAGCACCTGCCGGGCCTGACAAGGACCAGCAACCCTCCCTGCGCCTGCTGCTGCTCTGCTAGCCTTACCTTGGCCATCACCCATTTGGGGCGGCGGCAGGCAGGCCCAGGCGCTCCTGGGCGGCCATGGCAAGCAGCAGCAACGGCGCAGGCCGACCACCGGCTGGGCCACCAGCTGGCCCAGCCCAAGGCGGGTAAGGCACCCGCCGGGCCCCACGCGCGCCAGCAACCCTCCCTGCGCTCACTGGCCTCCCACCTCCCATCCCTGGCCCTCTTTTACTTACTTTTAGTAGTTGCTCAGCAGGGAGGAAAGCTTTCCAGAAAGTTCGCCTTCGCTGCAGATAACTTGCAGCACCATTTGCAGACTGGGACTTTTGGCGGGCTCAGCAGGGCAGAGACAGCCTGGACAATGAATAGAGTCTCTTGAATAGAGTCTATTCTATTGGCTTTCAAAAGCCAATAGAATAAGAGGGAGTAGCACAGCTAAAGAAAAGGGGGGAAAAATGGCGGACAGCCTTGTTTGGCGACTCCCGTGAAATGGTCGTTTGACCCCAAATGGGGTCGCGACCCATAGGTTGAGAACCGCTGGTATAGAGTATATTTCCTTCTGGAAGGTGTTTGTTTTTTCTTGAGGCATCATTCCTGGAGATCCTCTAGTACAGGGGTGTCAAACTCAATTTCACTGAGGGCTGCATCAGCATTGCGGTTGCCCTTGGGGGGCCAGGTAGGTGTGGCCAGAGTGGGTGCAGCCTACTGGGTGGACGTCGATGGAGTGGATGTGGCCTACTGGGTGGGTGTGGATGGAGTGGGTGTGGCCTATTGGGTGGGCATGGCCAGTTCTACATCATTCGTGTCAAGGGTGCCTGTGGGAGTCTGGGCAGGAATGGGATAGATCTGAAGGTCTCTGGCAGAAGGGGGTGGGACCGGGGCAAGTGCCAAGGCATGGTCCATCGGGGCAAGTGCCAAGATGACCACCACAAAATTGTACATTGGCTCCTGGCTGGCTTGGGCCAGGGCAAGGCAGCGGGGGTCGTTCCCTCACTGTTTCCAGGATGGCTTCGCGGCCACATGAAACCACTTCGCAGGCCGCATCCAGCCCCGGGTCTTGTGTTTGACATGTCTGCTCTAGTATCACCAGTCCCAGTAAGAGTAGATCAAAGTTTCATCTAGTTTTCTGGTCTTTATGTGTAGTCTTTATAATCCAATAGGTTCCAGTGTATAGATCCAATCCTGAAAACAATATTTTATAGTGATCTTTGTTTCAGGTATCCAAAAATGTCCAAAATGTTCAGCCATTCTGAAAACAGCTCAAAAGTCTCTCCTAGCCAGGCATAGTCCAAAGTCAAATTTTTCTTTCTCTCCCAATAGCTCTTGAGATTAAAAGTCCAAGCTCAGTAGGTGTTTATAATCCAAGAAGGTTAGGATGATAAGTATACCAAAATATTTTCCTTTATTGCCAGCTGTTCTCCCAAGCTAGGAGTCACCAAGCAGCCAGGAAGCAAGTTATAGTGCTATACACAAATCAATCACTAGATGTCATTCAAAATACATTTTCCACTCTTAAGACAAAAGATTGCTTTCTTATATTTTGCCTCAATATTTTTCTTTTTCAAAGAGAAAATCTTAACAGTTATCTCGGTTCTCAAATTTATCAAAACTGTAGCTTTATGTTACCTCCACTTCAGTATTGTATGTTTCTGTCCTCTATAAAATTAAAACGCTGCTTCTGTTCACATTTGGAGGTTTTTAGCTTTTTGGGAGCCTTTCCCAGGAAATTCAGTTGTAAAATAGTAAAGAAAGGATCAATATTCTCACCCAGTTCCAAACATGCTGTTTACGATATGTTAATTGGTGCTTTTTCTTCTTCAGTTGTCAGCAGCTAATGGCCGGCCACAGGAATGTAGCCAGTCTTTCTCCAGCATGATGATTGAAGAATCCATTAATGGGTTATTTCAGTCCTCCTGCCCAATCAGACCAAGTTGTCAAGTTGTCACGCCTCCTCATTATTTGGGACTTCCCAGTTTCATATTGGTCTTTCGCCCATGAGGACGTGAGAACTTGACTCTCAGTCATTTGGAGCAGGTCAGACTAGATATTATTAATCCATTGGTGGATTCTTTTTTAAGATTGGGAAAAATTAGTGCAGATTATTACCTTCTCTTGAAAATCTGAATCCCTTTCCCCTTCCCTTCAGGGCTAGAGTAGCACTCCTCTCCAGGACTGGGGGGTGGTGGTTTCCCTTCCCTGAATTCAGCAGTTTGCTGAACTATCCCAAAACCTTACCTGATAGAAGCGGGGGAAGTTTCCCTTCGTTGTAGTGAGGGAGGGATCGAATATCCCCTAGCAAGCGCACGTGTTTCTGGCTGGTGGCCGCCATTTTGGAGCCTCGTGGCTTCTTCTCTGACTGGGCTCAGTCAGGGATTCCTACAGCGGCCGCCATTTTGAATCCACGGAGCACAGGTTTGCCAAAGTTCCTTTTTGGCTGAAGCACAGTTGTTTGGATTCATTAGTGCAAGCGACGGGGAATTTTGTCCGGCTGACACTGAAGAGGAGGAAGCCTCGCTTTACAGCGGCGATCTGTTTTTGTGCTTAACAGCTGTTAGGCGTGATTTCCCAAACCGATCTCTTCATTACAGAAAAGCCTAGAAACTTGCTTTCTTACCTTTTGGATACGCTTTGACGATATTAAGAGCCTCAATTCTCCTCCTCCTCCCCCCTCCTTCCTCACGGAGCTCTGGGCATCCGCCATTTTTAAGGCATATTCCCACAGGGAAATGCCCATTCACACCCTGGCTAGGACGCCATTTTGTGATTGTTAAACAACTTGCTGCAGTTATATATAATTGTTCTACATAGTTTCACTGGTATAATTACATAAATTTTGCGTATGCCTTTGCATCATTTGCATTAACTTTGTCCTTGAGCTTAAGTGTTTCAGAATTTATCATTCCTATTGAGAAAATCTATTATCAACAAGAGTGTGGAATCAGCAGAAGCAACGGTTCTTCAGACCCTGCTCGCCATATTGCCTATATCTGCCTCTCTGCATCTAGTGGTTGCTTCAAGATCCTGACCATCGCCACTATTGTGGGACACACGTGATCTCAGGTCCATTGCCGGGTGACGAGCGCTTCTGCACCAAGTGTGAGTTCAGGTTAGCCAGTGGGCCGACTCACGTTAATCTACCTGAAGTCAGTCCCTCTTCAGGGGGGCTCCTGACGTCCCTTGCAGAACGAGTCAGTCCCAGAGTCACCTCTGGGTTGCATCTCGACTGATATGGCAGAAATCACTGAGTCACAATCTTTGGACACCGACAACAACCGCGTCCAAGTTGAGCCAGCACCCGAGGTGCCTGGAGGTAAGGCCAAAGCCAAATTGAAGTACAGCAGGAAGGCTGTCAAAGCAAGCGATAAGCAGGCCGACCGTACACACAGAGCCCTGGAGAAGCAATTCTCCCAGGCCCAACGCTTGTCTGCTGAAAGAGGTCATACACTGTCAACCTTCACACCACCTGACATGGGAGCGCCCCTACCATCCACATCGAGAGCTTGGTCACTTGAAAATGTGCTTCAGCAGGTCTCAACTCAGACCTTTGGTCAGGGAGGACCACCTATGTTTGGGGAGGACCTTGATTTCCCGGCCCGTCAACAGTACCCATCGCTGCTATCATACTATCTGCTGCAGGGTTACGGCCTCCGCTAGAGCAGTCCTTCTCTGACCAGCTCCAAGTGTGGATATCGCAGGCTGTGTTCCAAGCCATGGCATCTGTGGATCAACAGCAGGCTTCTCCCATTCTGGGGTCTTCTGCACCGACCACCTCCATATGACCTCCACTGGATTGGTCAGGTATGGTCTCCCCATCCCATTCCCCTGAATCTGACTCTTCAAATGCTTCAGATTATGAGGGAGGTAGGGACGGTTGGTCGGATTGTGAGGAACCTACCCATGAATCTCAGCCCATGGCGGAGCTCTTCAACACTTCGCTGTTTCCTTCATTGCTGTGCAGAGCCTGTGCAGCGGGAAAGCTTTCCTCCAATCCGGTTCCAGCCTTCCTCTGATCAGGACGCTAATCCCCTGTTTGCTGTGCCTGTAGACGAACACCTACAAATTCCCTGTCCCCTATTATTCCTCAAAAATATTCAGGGGCAGTGAGAGTCACCGGCTGCTCAACCGACCCAGGGAACGGCTGAGCGCAAGATAGTGGATGTGGCGAAGAATTTGGCAGATTTATTGGAGGTACCAAAAGTAGATGAGTCACTGGCTCCACTTTTTTCGACTGCCAGTCTCCCGGCAGATGTCTCGGACGCCCTTAAGGCGGAAGATAAAAAATCTGAGATGGCCTTACGTAAGGTCCATTTGGCATCTGCATGGGCTGCGAAGGTGGCAACTGCCATTTCTTTCTTTGCCAGGATTTCAATTACCTGGCTTTACCAGTTGCAGGACAGGATTCCGTTGGAAGAGGTCAGAATCCATCAGGATTTAACTAAGCTAATAGCCACATCCGAGTATATGGCGGATGTCTCCCTGTATTCGGCCAAGCACTCAGCCCGAGCAATGGCTTCCAGCGTAGTTGCTAGTAGGCTTCTATGGCTCAAAAACTGGAGGGCTGAGAGCAAACATAAGTGGCATGCGGCCACTGCCCCCTTCACGGGTGGCAGATTATTTGGAGAGGCCCTAATGCCATATCTCATCGAAAACAAACAAAAACAAAAGGTTATTTCTCATTTGGCAAAGAGAACTAACAGACGCTTCCTCCCTTACAGTCGCCGGCAGTCCTTTTGGACTGGGACCGCAATGGAGTCTGCACAACCATACTGACCCTCAGCCCCTAAGATTGAGCGCTCCTTTGACAGGGCAAGCTATAGGGATAGAACCCGGTACCAACCCCATAACAAACAGTCCTTTCGTGGCAGAGGGGGTCGCCCCTTCCATCACTCCAAGTGACTCAGAGGGGACTCCCCCATTGGCGGCAGACTTACTCTCTTTATCCGCCAATGGGAAAACACGACCACAGACTCCTGGGTTCTGCGCACCATAAGAGAGGGCCTGGCCCTGGAGTTCAAATCCAGGCCAGAAGATCATTTCATGTCTTGCCCAGCCATGAGAAACTCTGTAAAAAGAGGGCTCATGGAAGACGCCATCCAACACTTACTCACCATCAAGGCTATAGAGGAGGTCCCCCTGAATCAGGCGGGACGGGGGTATTACTCCATTCTGTTTGTGGTCCCAAAATCTTCAGGGGGATGGAGGGCAATGCTCGATCTCAAGGGACAACCTCCACCTTCAATACCGGAGGTTCAAAATGCAGATGTTACACTCCATCTTATCCAGCATAAGATGGGGGAGGGATCTATTGACTTCAATAGATCTAAAGGAGGCATACCTGCACATCCCCATCCTCCCGGACCATCGCAGGTATCTGCGATTCTGCTTCCTCAACCACTACTTTCAATACAAGGCCCTACCATTCAGCCTCTCCTCAGCACCCAGAGTCTTTACCAAGATCCTGGCACTGTTGGCAGCTCATTTAAGGTTAGTCCCTGTTCAGGTCCAGTGCTATCTGGATGACATCCTGGTCCAGTCCCTGTCAGTTTCGACCGCCCAGTCGGATTTGGCCCTCACAATAAGAACCCTACAGAACCACGGGTTCTTGATAAATTTCAAAAAGAGCCAACTGACTCCCTCTACCCGCCTGTTACATCTGGGCGCAGTGATAGACACGGAAGCTTGTCCTGTGTACCTATCAGAGGAGCAGCGCAGGAGCATCAGAGACATGGCACTCAAGGTGCACAGAAGCAGGGCTGTGTCATTGGCCACACTTTCTCAACTTCTGGGGAAGTTAATATCATGCATAGCAATAGTGCCGTGAGCCAGGTTACACGCACGGGACCTTCAGTGGTTCCTGCTCCCATACCAGAGACAGCACACCAGTACATCCAACCGGTTGGTGCGCGTCCCTCATCAGGTATGTCTATCTCTCAGTTGGTGGACTTCATCAGCCATTCACAGGGGGACTCTATTCAAAGAGTCCAGTCGCATCAGTGTGACCATGGACGCAAGTCTCTTCAGTTGGGGTGCACACCTCCAAACCCTGATGACTCAAGATCAGTGGTCACAGACAGACCTGAGGCACAGCATAAATTGGTTGGAGCTAAGAGCGATCCACCTGGTTCTCAAACATTTTCACTCAGTAGTCAAGGGGCAACATGTGCTGGTCCTGACGGAGAACGTGGCTGCGAAAGCTCACGTGAACCGGCAAGGGGGCACCCAGTCCAAGTCCCTAATGACAGAGGCTCAAGCATTGAGCTCCTGGGCAGAGAAACACCTGCTCTCCCTCAGGGCCGAGCATATCTTGGGAGAGACAAATCGGCAGGCAGACTTCCTCAGCAGGTCGATAGTAGATCATTTGGAGTGGATGTTACATCCAGATATCTTCAGGGAGACAGGTTTGGTTGTCCGATCGTGGACCTGTTCGCCTCACCAGGGAACATCCAGCTGCCCAGATTCTTTTCTCGGTTCCCTTCCCGGGGAGCAGAGGGGGCGAATGCCCTGTGCAGCTTGTGGACGCAAGGCCTGTTGTACACCTTTCCCCCACTGCCTCCAGGCTTCAATTGACCGCCTGGCGCTTGAATGCCGCACCCTGACCAGGGAATCATATTCGGTGGAAGTGATCGATATGATCCAGGCGGCCAGGAGACCGGCGACTAACCGTATTTACGACCATACGTAAAATAGTTTCTGTCGCTGGTGTGACAGGAATCACGTGAGTCTGTCACAGGTAACCATTCCTAGGGTACTAGAATATTTGATGGAGGGCATCAAAAAGGGGTTGGTGCCCAACACTATCCGCTGACAGTTAGCGGCACTTTCCTCTCGTGGTACTCCTCCGAGTCCTTATCAAGGCACCCTGCCATATGGTCTTTCCTCAAGGGAGTCACTAATAGTAGACCTCCTGTGGTTCATAGCTATCCTTCTTGGAACTTACCTCGGGTTTTTCAGGCACTAAGCTCACTTCCCTTTGAACCACTTAAAACATGTTCCTTACGACACTTGTCACTCAAAGTTTCCTTCCTGATTGCAATTACTTCGGCTAGGCGCATTTCGGAATTGACTGCCTTGTCGGTCAGAAAGGACCTGTGCACGTTTCATGAGGACAGGGTGGTTCTCTGGCTAGACCCTTCATTTATTCCAAAAATAAATACAGTATTCCATAGAGCACAAGAGATCATTCTTTCAGATTTCTGTCCTTATCCGTCACATAAATTGGAACGGCAATGGCACACCCTTGATGTAAGGAGAGCCTTACGACGTTATATCAAGCGCACAGCGCCTTTCCGTAAATCTGAAGCCCTGTTTGTGTCCTTTCAGCCTTCTTCAATGGATCAAAAGGTGTCAGCTTCCACCATAGGTAGGTGGATCAGGGCCTGTATCGCAAGCGCCTACATTTCACTTGCCTTGCCTTTTCCTCCTCATATGATGGCTCACTCCACCCGCAGTGCTGCCACAACTGTGGTGGTGGGCAACCCAGGCGTCCATTGAGGACATTTGCAGGGCAGCGACATGATCCTCGCCATCACCTTTCATTAGACATTACTGTTTAGAAAAATTTGCGTTGGCTGAGGCCACTTTTGGTAGGCGTATTTTACAACAAGTAGTCACACCATCTGGGGGTCCGGCCCCAACTGACTCCCACCCTTAGGGACTCCGGGAGCTTTAGTATGTCCCATTGGTGGATTCTTCCGTCATCATGCTGGAGAAGGAGCGTTGGCTTACCTGAACGCCTTTTCTCAGCATGATGATGAAGAATCCACGCCCTCCCTTTTAAAAGTCAGTCAGGTCCGGGTTGGGCACTTGTTATTGTAAGTTTTTTTCCTAATACCTGTTTGAGAGTCACCACGTCGAACTGTTGTCATTGGCTACGCTGTTGATGAAACTGGGAAGTCCCAGATAATGAGGACGCGTGACAACTTGACAACTTGGTCTGATGGGCAGGAGGATTGAAATAACCCATTGGTGGATTCTTCATCATCATGCTTAGAAAAGGCGTTCAGGTAAGCCAATGCTCCTTCCCCTGCCTGTTCGGAAGGGTTTCCTCGGATTGAATGGACCAAGATCTCTCCGTGATCAACAAGGCACCCCTCCTCTTCATTGCCTCTTTGGGGTAACTTTAGGCCCTTTTTAGGGGCCCCAGCAGGGCAAAATCGGGCACGGAAGGTAGAGCTCTGCCTTCCTGCGTCTGTTCCGCTGCAATGCAAAACTGGAAGTCTCTCTTTCCTTTTCCTATCCAGGCACTTTTTTAATGGTTTAGTAATTGGTTTTGTTATTTAAAAATATATAAATTATTGCAGCCTTTTTCTTGTTTTCTTCTTGTGACAACACAGGATCACAAACATCTGACAGTAGTTTATCAAAAGAACTGTGGTTTAATATACAACATGAAACAACAACATTCAGGGAACATACAGAATACAAGGCAGGCAATCAAATGTACAAACAGTTCAAGTGTGCTAAAGATTCCAACAGTCTTTTAAAGGGATACTACCCCCAAAATATTTTGCTGACTCACTCTCTATATCATATCTGCCAGTCAGCTATTAAATTATAATTACCTTAACACTCTTCCCATTTAGAGCTGAATGGCTGCTAATCAGAATGCCTTTACCCAGTTTCGATACTTGTAACTCAAGGGCTTCATTAATATATCAGCCAAATTATTTTCAGTCTGTGGATACCCGTGTTACCGGTCTTTCCTTGTATTGCAGTTCATTATTTTTGTAATACCTTTTTATATACCTACTTACATCCATGGCCTTTTTTCTTTCTGGTAATTTCATGGATAAGAACACTTGATGCCCTGTCCATGGCTTCCTTTCATTTTTCTTGTTCTGTGTTCAGTAAGGACATCATTTATTGGTAATTGCGAGGTTCATAACACATACTACATACTCTAACCTCACTTGCCTTGAATCTATCTCCTTTATTAATTTGTTCCAACCTCCTTGGTAACACCTGTTCCTGTAGTTCTGTGTCTTCACTTTTTATGTCAGGTCTCTCCTCCTTTATGTTTACAGTTTCTGACTTGCTACCCATTTTTTCTGATGATGGGTCTTCTGTAGCTTCTCCTCCCTGAGATCTATTACTATGATGGAATAAACATCTCTGTGTTGGCATGTACCCTATCCCAATTACTATGCTCTGCAAAGCTGGCAGAACATGAAATCACAACTTTCTGAGTTCCATCAGTAAACCTATATTCCTTAGATCCTGGCTCATATCCTATAAACCTCAGTTTTCTGGTCTTTTTCTGTTCCTTCCTTCTAGTGCAGCGTTTCTCAACGTTTGTGTGACGGCGACCCCCGTCACACGAACATGCCGTGCATGCGCAGCGCGCATGCACGGCACCGCCCCCATGTGCGGCACGCATGCGCGGCACCACTCCATGAGGGGGGAAAATGGCGGATCGCATTGTTTGGCGACCCCCGTAAAATGGTCGATCGACCCCAAATGGGATCGCGACCCATAGGTTGAGAACCGCTATTCTAGTGCTCTTAAGATTATGGACCCAGGCATAACAACCAAAAGTTCTTAGGTGAGCCAATGAAGGTTTCTTAGCATATAACAAAAAATATAGTTTTGTTCACAGCAGAACTCCATAATCTATTTATTAAATAGCCGTTTTTATGGCTTCTCCCCAGTATCTCTACTCACGCCTATATCTGCAAGTAGTGAGTCCTTCATTGTATGTAATACGCCATTCCTCCTTTCAGCTACTCCATTTTCAGCTGGTGTACATGGGTTTGTCCATCTTGTGTCTAATACCTAGACTGTTAAATCAGCATTGAAAATTGTTGAATATAATTTCTGCTCCCCTGTCTGTCTGCAGTTGGCATACTTTACCACCATATCTATGTTTCACAAATGTCATCCATCGTTTAAATTGTTGCAATATCTCTGTTTTGTGTTTGAGTAAATAACAAAATCCATATCTGGTATAATTATTTACAATTACCAGAACATACCTTGCTCCTTCAATAGATGGTGCCATAGGATCTATTAGGTCAGCGTGTACCAGCTGTAAAACTTTTTCTTTCTTAAGCTTTTCTTGCATACAGGATAAACCCTAGATTTTGACCCCTTACACATGGCACAATTTAGGTACGCATCACAGTTCTTCACTTGTAAGTCCTTCTGCTATTTCTGACATTTTCTGTGGCACTCTAAAGCAGCAGGCATGACCTAATCTCCTATGCATTAGATGCATACAGTTATGTGTGGGTGCGTTTGTCAGAGTATTTGCACAAACATCCTTCTGTTCTCCTAATATGTATAAAACATTCTGTCCAATGCCCCATGCACAAATCCTTCCATCTTTCTTGATAGTATATTGCCCTCTAGCAAACATTACTTCATATCACTATGTAGACATGTAACACTTAGTAAATTATGGTCTATGTCTGGCACATATAACACCTTTTTCAATGTTATCCCTAGTTCAGGTACATAGACATTTCCTTCCCCTTTAACGGTTGATTGTTGTCCTGACAACAAGACTGACAAAATCCTGGTTAGTTGGTCTTAAACCAATAAATGCATGTGGGTTTCCTGCAACATACTGGCTTGCCCCACTGTCTAGTAGCCACTTATTGCACATGTTTTTCTTTGTTGTTGCCATGGTAAATAACGTCCCATCTTTGGTTGGTTGCGTAGTACTATATCCTTGTCTTGCTGTACCTCTGTTTTTGCTCTCTGGACACCGTCTTTGGAGTTGTTCTGTAGAACCACAGTTATAGCAACGTTTTACAGTGCAAACGATCTCAGCTTTTATTTTTTCTTTCTCTGATGTTGCTGTCATAGTTCTGGTCTGGCATTTTCTCCAGTTCAGGAGATGGAGAATCCACCAATGGGTTTTCTCTGTCTGCCTGCTCTTGAGATCAAGTAGCCAAACTTGACATGCCCCCTCTTGCTAGGAGATCCAGTCTTGACTTGGTCTCAAGCTCTTGAAGATGTGTCAGGGTTGGCTCTCTCAGCAGATTAGCAGATAGTGACCCATTGGTGAATTCTCCCTTTAATAGTAATATCCCTCAATATAATTTAATAATCCTCACAGTCTGGGAATCATTTCCTACAGTTCCCTGCGGCACTGGGCTCAGCGCTGCCTTAAATTGGAGGTTTCTTCCGTTTTTCCCAGGGCTCTGGGGGAAAGAAATTTGTTGTTTTTGTGAGTAGTTCACAAAACTACCTTAGGTGAGATTGTCACCTCCCCTCTTAGGACCTAGGGAACAGCGTTCCTACCTTAGATTGATTCAATTACTTCCCAGTCCTCCGGAGCCGTTTGGAATGCTGCGGGTGCCATTTTGGCTGCCGTTTGAGGCAGCAAAGTTTAAAATGACTCCCAAGGCTCCGTTTTTTTCTCTCTCTCACGATCGAAGGCAAATTTGGGCAATTTCCCACAACCAGTGCACAAGCTTTTGCCAGGACCTTCCCAACATTGGGGAAACTTCCCCTGTGTGGTCACAGTCATTGTTTTTGGTGGCAGAGTGAGTGGCGGCCACCATTTTGTTGCCGCCAAGACGACAAAGAGTAAAACATTTTTTCCTGGCATACCCTAGGCTGTTTAATCTTCCTCCTGTGATTTACTTGCCTCTGCCTTCTGGGTCTTCGATCCTTGGTTAGGACACACAGCCCTAGAGTCTCTAATTTCCACCCCGAATTCTGATGGCCACCATTTTGAAAGCCACGTGGAAAAAAGTTTTAGATCTCATCAGGCCAGAGCCTTGTAGTCACAAAGGCCTGAGTAATTTTTGAGGGACGTTTGTATTGTAATATTATACAGTATACACTTAAATTAATTAAGTTTCTATTGGTCCTCATCTTTCCTTGCATGGCCTCTATTCAGGCCCTCTGCGCCCTTCATTGGGCCCTCTGGTGCACTTTGACTAGCCACCTAAGTCCTCCGGGCGGAGCCCAGAGCGGGTCCCCAACCGTGCCTTCGGCATCAGCTGCCATTGCCATGACCAAGCCCAGATAAAGTTGCCTTTTTGATCAGGTGGTCGGGGAGCAGTCCTCATTACTTGCTCCAATTTCACTTCTGCCAACTGCTTGCCTGCCAGAGCTTTGTCTCAGTTTCCCTGAGACAGCTCAACCTAGGATGGAGGACTCCACATGGCCTCAACCCATGTGCACAGCTTCCCCATCCTCTAGTTACGGCCGACAGACCACCTCCAAACCGGAGGGAGTAGGCAAGCCCTAATGAATTGCCCTCCATCCCCCCGAGGTCTTGGGAACCACAAAGAGAATGAAGTAGAATCCCCTGCCTATGTGGTCCGGCGGAACCGGTTCTATGGCCTGAATCTCTAGATGTTGAATGGCCTCCTGCATAAGTCCCTTTTTTATCAGATTCCGAGAGGTGGAACAGGAGATGAAGCGACCCAGGGGATTAGCCAGAAATTCCAGAGACAGGCCACACTGGATTGTTTGTAAGACCCAGACGTCCATGGATGTGAGTTCCCACTGATGGAAGAAGTGGGCAAGTCTTCCCCCTATGGGGAGTGTGGTGTGAGAGTCATTTGGACTTCCTGAAGGGACGCCCTGCCCCTCAAAATGGCCTCTTAGATTGGTTCTGCTGCCTGGGGCGAAAGCCCGGTTTATCGTACGGACGGTGATATGGCCTGTCCTGCCAGGGTATGTATGAACGGGAGGGCTGGGTGGCTGCTGAACCTGCTGCTGCCCGAAGGGACTGCCTGCGGAAATATGGAGTGGCACGTTTGTCAGACCGTTTATTAAGATGTGCCATGACCTTCCATTTATCCTTGTTCTCGATAAGGTACAGATTCAGTGCCTCCCCAAAGAGATTGTTGCCCAGATATGGGGCAGTGGCGAGACACCATTTGGCTTTGGTGTCAGCCTGCCGTGTTTCAGCCATAGCATCCTTCTGGCTATGATGTTGGAGGCTAGGGACCTGGAAGCAAAATTGGCCGACTGAAGAGTCGCATCCACGGCATACTCAGTTGCAGCCACCATTTTACTTAGGTCCTGGTGAGTCCGAATGTCCTCAGAAGGGACTCTGGCCTGTAGTTGGTGCAGTCATAAGAGGGTGGTCCTGACAAAAAAGGATGCACAGGTGGCCGTTTTGATTGCCCATGCCGCTGATTGATGGGTCTTACAGAAAGTCTGCTCCCACTTCTTGTCGTCCCCTTTAAGCACCTCAGGCATATCCCCAGCGACCGCAGTCTGGGATGCCAGTTGTTGCCATGGTAAATAACATCCCATCTTTGGTTGGTTGCATAGTACTATATCCTTGTCTTGCTGTACCTCTGTTTTTGCTCTCTGGACAGCATCTTTGGAGATGTTCTGTAGAACCACAGTTGTAGCAATGTTTTACAGTGCAAATGGTCTCAGCTTTTCTTTTTTCTTTCTCTGACGGTGCTGTCAGAGTTCTGGTCTGGCATTTTCTCCTCCCTTTCCTCGGTGCCTATCCAACCATTTCTGTTCTTCCTCCAATAACCGGCCAGTTAAAATATCTCATAGTTAAATCCTGTTCATTCATGGATTCTAAACTTGTTACTAGAACGTCCCATGAATTGTCCAATGAACTGAATACCAGATATACTTTGTATGCCTCAGTAAAGGTCATTCCTCTTTCTTCTAATTCTAGGAATGTTTTTCTCATGTCCCGCAAATGCTTAGACATGCTCTCTCCCTGTTTAAGTTGTGCTTTATATAGTCTCCTTATCAATATTGCTTTGCTGCCCCAATCTCTCTTACATACACTGGTCAAAGCCTCCCAGCACTCTTTTGCAGATTGGAGACCTCTTACATGTATCAAACTGGTTATCCTCCAAACTCAGGATAATGTTAATTAATGCTTTCTCATTTTTTCTTTAGTTCCCTTCATCCAGTTGTGTTGGAGGATTAGTAACTATTATCCACAGCTCCTCTCTTCGTAGATACATTTCCATTTTTAAATTCCAGGAGAGGTAATTTGTTTCATTTAGTCGGCATATCACAAAGCCTCCTCCCATAATACCAACAGAGGCCATTTTTTAACTTCTACCTTGTATAACCACAAACCACACTCAAAACCTCAATGCCCAGTTCCTCTGGCTTTGGTCAGTTTTTCACTTGTTTTCTCTTGGCTTTCTTTCACTCTGGGTTTTACTTCACATTTGGCTTTTCTTCAAACTGGCCCATAACCTTTGTTTAAAAATATATAAATTATTGCAGCCTTTTTCTTGTTTTCTTTTTGTGACAACACAGGATCACAAACATCTGATAGTGGTTTATCAAAAAAACTGTGGTTTAATATACAACATGAAACAACAACATTCAGGGAGTATACAGAATACAAGGCAGTCAGTCAGTGTACAAACTGTTCCAACTGCTAAAGATTCCAACTGTGATTTTGACCCCTTACACATGGCACAATTTAGGTACGCATCACAGTTCTTCACTTGTAAGTCCTTCTGCTATTTCTGACATTTTCTGTGGCACTCTAAAGCAGCAGGCATGACCTAATCTCCTATGCATTAGATGCATACAGTTATGTGTGGGTGCGTTTGTCAGAGTATTTGCACAAACATCCTTCTGTTCTCCTAATATGTATAAAACATTCTGTCCAATGCCCCATGCACAAATCCTTCCATCTTTCTTGATAGTATATTGCCCTCTAGCAAACATTACTTCATATCACTATGTAGACATGTAACACTTAGTAAATTATGGTCTATGTCTGGCACATATAACACCTTTTTCAATGTTATCCCTAGTTCAGGTACATAGACATTTCCTTCCCCTTTAACGGTTGATTGTTGTCCTGACAACAAGACTGACAAAATCCTGGTTAGTTGGTCTTAAACCAATAAATGCATGTGGGTTTCCTGCAACATACTGGCTTGCCCCACTGTCTAGTAGCCACTTATTGCACATGTTTTTCTTTGTTGTTGCCATGGTAAATAACGTCCCATCTTTGGTTGGTTGCGTAGTACTATATCCTTGTCTTGCTGTACCTCTGTTTTTGCTCTCTGGACACCGTCTTTGGAGTTGTTCTGTAGAACCACAGTTATAGCAACGTTTTACAGTGCAAACGATCTCAGCTTTTATTTTTTCTTTCTCTGATGTTGCTGTCATAGTTCTGGTCTGGCATTTTCTCCAGTTCAGGAGATGGAGAATCCACCAATGGGTTTTCTCTGTCTGCCTGCTCTTGAGATCAAGTAGCCAAACTTGACATGCCCCCTCTTGCTAGGAGATCCAGTCTTGACTTGGTCTCAAGCTCTTGAAGATGTGTCAGGGTTGGCTCTCTCAGCAGATTAGCAGATAGTGACCCATTGGTGAATTCTCCCTTTAATAGTAATATCCCTCAATATAATTTAATAATCCTCACAGTCTGGGAATCATTTCCTACAGTTCCCTGCGGCACTGGGCTCAGCGCTGCCTTAAATTGGAGGTTTCTTCCGTTTTTCCCAGGGCTCTGGGGGAAAGAAATTTGTTGTTTTTGTGAGTAGTTCACAAAACTACCTTAGGTGAGATTGTCACCTCCCCTCTTAGGACCTAGGGAACAGCGTTCCTACCTTAGATTGATTCAATTACTTCCCAGTCCTCCGGAGCCGTTTGGAATGCTGCGGGTGCCATTTTGGCTGCCGTTTGAGGCAGCAAAGTTTAAAATGACTCCCAAGGCTCCGTTTTTTTCTCTCTTTCACGATCGAAGGCAAATTTGGGCAATTTCCCACAACCAGTGCACAAGCTTTTGCCAGGACCTTCCCAACATTGGGGAAACTTCCCCTGTGTGGTCACAGTCATTGTTTTTGGTGGCAGAGTGAGTGGCGGCCACCATTTTGTTGCCGCCAAGACGACAAAGAGTAAAACATTTTTTCCTGGCATACCCTAGGCTGTTTAATCTTCCTCCTGTGATTTACTTGCCTCTGCCTTCTGGGTCTTCGATCCTTGGTTAGGACACACAGCCCTAGAGTCTCTAATTTCCACCCCGAATTCTGATGGCCACCATTTTGAAAGCCACGTGGAAAAAAGTTTTAGATCTCATCAGGCCAGAGCCTTGTAGTCACAAAGGCCTGAGTAATTTTTGAGGGACGTTTGTATTGTAATATTATACAGTATACACTTAAATTAATTAAGTTTCTATTGGTCCTCATCTTTCCTTGCATGGCCTCTATTCAGGCCCTCTGCGCCCTTCATTGGGCCCTCTGGTGCACTTTGACTAGCCACCTAAGTCCTCCGGGCGGAGCCCAGAGCGGGTCCCCAACCGTGCCTTCGGCATCAGCTGCCATTGCCATGACCAAGCCCAGATAAAGTTGCCTTTTTGATCAGGTGGTCGGGGAGCAGTCCTCATTACTTGCTCCAATTTCACTTCTGCCAACTGCTTGCCTGCCAGAGCTTTGTCTCAGTTTCCCTGAGACAGCTCAACCTAGGATGGAGGACTCCACATGGCCTCAACCCATGTGCACAGCTTCCCCATCCTCTAGTTACGGCCGACAGACCACCTCCAAACCGGAGGGAGTAGGCAAGCCCACAACCAAGGCTATGGGCACTCTCAGGAAAGCCTCCAAGTTGGCGGAAAAGCACTCCAGCCGTTAGCACGAGGCTCTGGAGAAGATGCTCTCCAGAGCGCAGAGACAGATGGGATTAGAGATGGACCAAGTGGCGGCCCCTAAGTTTGACCTTCCTTTAGGTCCTTCGACCTCAGCTCAGGGCGTGTGGTCTCTGGCAGAAGCTCCCATTACACCTTCGGCTCTAGTTCAGCATACAGCTACTAATCCCTTACTTACCTCAGGTTCAGCCCCTGAGGCTACCTTTACTCCAACTGCAGCAGGGCTCGGGTCCTGACCTCAGAGGTATTTTCTCCGATGGACGAATGGAGGCCCTGTTATCCAAGGTGGTGGACTGCGCTCTAGCAGAATGGTCTTTCCATCCACCTGGACAAGGGGCATCCACATCAGCTGCGCCGCCCTATGTTCCTCCTGCAGGGATCCCTATGTTTCAGGAGTCCACATCTCCCGCACACTCCTCAATGAGCAGATACTCATCTCCGCAGGGTGAGGACCAACCGGACTTCAATCTTTCAGAGGAGGAGGAACTCCCCACTGAACCCTCCCCATCTGGAGGTCTATTCAATCCGGCCCTGTTTCTTCCCTTGCTTCGTAAGGCCACGTCAACAGCAAATATTGGGTCGGATCAGTTCCCTCAACCGCAGGCCACATTGGATTCCAGTCCAAATCCGATATTCTTTGAAATGGTGGCAGCCCAGCACCACATTCCCTGTCCTTCTATATTTCTCAAGGGGATCAAAAAGCAATGGGTCTCCCCTTCCTCATTTCCTTCCGTAAACTGGTTGGATAAAAAGATCTTTGGTACCTCTACAGACTTAAGTGAGGCCCTTGAGGTCCCCAAGGTGGACGAGGCCTAGACCAATATGTAAGGATGTGTAAGGATATGCGATGTGGGGGAATCCTCCACGGAGGAGAGTGGGAGAGATTCATTAGATCGGTAAACCAGGGCCTCTGTGGCCAGTATGGGGCCACGAGGATCACTTCCGCCTCCTGAAACAGTTTGCGGATGGTCGCCAGAATGAGCGGAAGGGGAGGGAAGGCATAAAGAAGACCCTGCAGCCACAGAGTCCGCAGGGCATCCGTCCCCTCCACCCCCGGAAGATAATAACGGGAGAAGTACCTGGGGAGTTGGGCATTGTTTGACGATGTAAACAGGTCGATGACCGGATGGCTGAACCTGCTGGATATTTTGGAAAAAAGATCCGGATGTAGTCCCCATTCCGAGAGGTCTATCGTGGAGCGACTCAGAAAGTCCGCCTGCCGGTTCTTGACCCCGAGATGTGTTCGGCCTTGAGAGAGGCCAGGTTGGATTCTGCCCAAGATCCTAGTAACCGGGCCTCGGACATAAGGGACTTGGACCTGGTGCCCCCTGCCAATTCATGTGGGCCTTGGACACCACATTGTCCGTGAGGATTAATATGTGACGTCCTCTGATCCAATGTCGGAATTGACGGAGAGCCAAGTGAATGGCCCTGAGTTCCAGCCAATTGATGTTGTGACTCAAGTCTGTGCAGGACCAATTGCCCTGCGCAAACTGAGACTGAAGTGGGCTCCCCAACCGAAGACGCTGGCATCTGTCCTGATGGTGAGGCGATCCGGCTCTTTGAAAGGAGACCCCTTGGTTACCACTTGTGAGAACCACCAGTGTAGAGACCTGAGGGTATGGACTGGGAGTCTCACCTGCCGGCTGGATGTGCTGACATTCAACCGCTGGAATGGAAGAAGGAAGCATTGGAGCTCCCGCAGGTGGAGACTGGCCCAGGGAACAATGGCAATGCAGGAGACCATCTTTCCCAGGAACTGGGAAAGTAAGACCAGTGAAGTGGTGCGGTCCTTGTAAACTCGGCAAGCCAGATCCCTGATACTGACCAGCCGCTCCTGGGAGAGATAGACCATGCAGTTTGTGGTGTCTATGATGGCTCCTAGGTGCAGGAGCCTGGATGAGGGAACCGTCTGACTCTTTTGGAAGTTCACCGAGAACTCGTGCTGCTGGAGGACCGAAAAGTTAGTTGCAGGTCTGACTGGGCCGCCTGGAAGGAGGACGCTTGGATCAGAATATCGTCCAGATAACATTGGACGCGTACCGGTACCTTCCGCAAGTTGGTGGCCAGAACAGCCAGGATCTTAGTGAACACCCTGGGTGCCTAGGAAAGGCCGAACAGAAGGGCCTTGTACTGGAAGTGGTGGCCCCTGTAACAGAACCTGAGGAACCGCCGGTGTTCTGGAAGGATGGGGATGTGGAGATACGCTTCCATGAAGTCTATTGACGCCAGGAAGTCTCCTTGTCTGATGCTTCCCAAAATGGACTGGAGGGATTGTATTTTGAACTTTTTGTATGCAATGTAATAGTTCAGACCCTTGAGGGCTAGAATTGCCCTCCATCCCCCCGAGGTCTTGGGAACCACAAAGAGAATGAAGTAGAATCCCCTGCCTATGTGGTCCGGCGGAACCGGTTCTATGGCCTGAATCTCTAGATGTTGAATGGCCTCCTGCATAAGTCCCTTTTTTATCAGATTCCGAGAGGTGGAACAGGAGATGAAGCGACCCAGGGGATTAGCCAGAAATTCCAGAGACAGGCCACACTGGATTGTTTGTAAGACCCAGACGTCCATGGATGTGAGTTCCCACTGATGGAAGAAGTGGGCAAGTCTTCCCCCTATGGGGAGTGTGGTGTGAGAGTCATTTGGACTTCCTGAAGGGACGCCCTGCCCCTCAAAATGGCCTCTTAGATTGGTTCTGCTGCCTGGGGCGAAAGCCCGGTTTATCGTACGGACGGTGATATGGCCTGTCCTGCCAGGGTATGTATGAACGGGAGGGCTGGGTGGCTGCTGAACCTGCTGCTGCCCGAAGGGACTGCCTGCGGAAATATGGAGTGGCACGTTTGTCAGACCGTTTATTAAGATGTGCCATGACCTTCCATTTATCCTTGTTCTCGATAAGGTACAGATTCAGTGCCTCCCCAAAGAGATTGTTGCCCAGATATGGGGCAGTGGCGAGACGCCATTTGGCTTTGGTGTCAGCCTGCCGTGTTTCAGCCATAGCATCCTTCTGGCTATGATGTTGGAGGCTAGGGACCTGGAAGCAAAATTGGCCGACTGAAGAGTCGCATCCACGGCATACTCAGTTGCAGCCACCATTTTACTTAGGTCCTGGTGAGTCCGAATGTCCTCAGAAGGGACTCTGGCCTGTAGTTGGTGCAGTCATAAGAGGGTGGTCCTGACAAAAAAGGATGCACAGGTGGCCGTTTTGATTGCCCATGCCGCTGATTGATGGGTCTTACAGAAAGTCTGCTCCCACTTCTTGTCGTCCCCTTTAAGCACCTCAGGCATATCCCCAGCGACCGCAGTCTGGGATGCCAGTTGTTGCCATGGTAAATAACATCCCATCTTTGGTTGGTTGCATAGTACTATATCCTTGTCTTGCTGTACCTCTGTTTTTGCTCTCTGGACAGCATCTTTGGAGATGTTCTGTAGAACCACAGTTGTAGCAATGTTTTACAGTGCAAATGGTCTCAGCTTTTCTTTTTTCTTTCTCTGACGGTGCTGTCAGAGTTCTGGTCTGGCATTTTCTCCTCCCTTTCCTCGGTGCCTATCCAACCATTTCTGTTCTTCCTCCAATAACCGGCCAGTTAAAATATCTCATAGTTAAATCCTGTTCATTCATGGATTCTAAACTTGTTACTAGAACGTCCCATGAATTGTCCAATGAACTGAATACCAGATATACTTTGTATGCCTCAGTAAAGGTCATTCCTCTTTCTTCTAATTCTAGGAATGTTTTTCTCATGTCCCGCAAATGCTTAGACATGCTCTCTCCCTGTTTAAGTTGTGCTTTATATAGTCTCCTTATCAATATTGCTTTGCTGCCCCAATCTCTCTTACATACACTGGTCAAAGCCTCCCAGCACTCTTTTGCAGATTGGAGACCTCTTACATGTATCAAACTGGTTATCCTCCAAACTCAGGATAATGTTAATTAATGCTTTCTCATTTTTTCTTTAGTTCCCTTCATCCAGTTGTGTTGGAGGATTAGTAACTATTATCCACAGCTCCTCTCTTCGTAGATACATTTCCATTTTTAAATTCCAGGAGAGGTAATTTGTTTCATTTAGTCGGCATATCACAAAGCCTCCTCCCATAATACCAACAGAGGCCATTTTTTAACTTCTACCTTGTATAACCACAAACCACACTCAAAACCTCAATGCCCAGTTCCTCTGGCTTTGGTCAGTTTTTCACTTGTTTTCTCTTGGCTTTCTTTCACTCTGGGTTTTACTTCACATTTGGCTTTTCTTCAAACTGGCCCATAACCTTTGTTTAAAAATATATAAATTATTGCAGCCTTTTTCTTGTTTTCTTTTTGTGACAACACAGGATCACAAACATCTGATAGTGGTTTATCAAAAAAACTGTGGTTTAATATACAACATGAAACAACAACATTCAGGGAGTATACAGAATACAAGGCAGTCAGTCAGTGTACAAACTGTTCCAACTGCTAAAGATTCCAACTGTCATTTCCCTCAGACAGTCTCTTAAAGGGATACTACCCCCAAAATACTTTGCTGACTCACTCTCTGTATATCATCTCTGCCATTCAGTTACTAAATTATAATTACCTTGACAGGTTTAGCTATTTTAAATATGTTATATTTCATCATTACAAAGAAAACAATGGAAAATGTTATGAGAATTGTGGCTTAACAGGAGAGAGATTTTTGTTAAATGTGATAGTTGGCATTCAAAGGACCATGCCGAAAATTTCTGTTAGGTTTCTGTAATTGTCTCACATTATTCCCTCTGTTTTCACTGCCTTGTATTTCAGCTTCCATGTCACAGAAACTGCTTTTAAAGATCTTCACCTTGAGTGCTGAGTGCTGAACCAAAACAGTCTAGGACAGGAAACTGAACTTGGATACTCAGACTACAGTCGTAGTGTATGATATTCCATACATGATAATCACCAGATATTAACTGTTTGTGCATGATATTGTTCCTAGACTGTAAAAAATTTTACAGTCATCATTTAGATATTCATTCATTTATTAAATTTATTTGCTGCTTATCTCTTCTAGGCAGCTTAATCAATAACATTAAGATTAAAATCAGAGTAATTTAAGATTAAAAGTTTAAAAAATTTTATATCCTCAGTGGTGGAAATGGATCTTGAAACTGTCTTTTTGAAGACAGCAAAGTCCACATTTTGCACAGAGAGGACCTCTGGTTTGAAAGAGGGGTCAAAGAGGCCATCTATGTCAAAATTGAACAGCCCTCTCTCAATAGAAGGGGAGGGATACAACATCATCTATCTCCAGTCTACAATACAGTCCTTTCAGCAGTTCGAAGAAAGCTCCATACCCATTAGCATCACTCAGGTGACCTTAAGGATACAGATAAACCTCCAAGTGGCCTTAGCAACTCTCTAAAAGAATGCAAATGACCAGCTGTCTGCAAGGAATATAAATCCTTTCACCCCCCCCATCCAGTCAGAGCTGAAGAAGCTTCTTGGATGAGAAGCAAAATGTCTTCAAAGAAAAGCAAGGAAGTCCAATTGCCTCTTGAAAAAGGACCTTTGGGACAAGCACATGAAACATTAAAACAATAAATAGTAACACTAAAATTGATTAAAATTAGCAATGATGGGAAGGAAAGGAGCAAGATGCACACAGGGAGGAGGTGGGGGGGTCTTATCTTAGTTCATTAACCATCTCCAGAATGAGGTGTTCCCATTGGAGTCCCAAACATGTTCCCGTTGGAGTCCCAGGCCAGTTGGCAGAGCAAGGTTTTTAGACAATTCTGGAATGCCAAAAGGGTGGATATAGATTTTTACTTGGGGAACATAGTTGTCTAAAGGGCAGGAACCATGGCAGAAAAAGTTCTCCTGGCCCTTACGGGCTGGAATTCCTTGACTGACAGGTTCCACAGCATGTCCCTCTGCAATGAGATAGTTCCCCAGGTAATCTGAACCCATGCCATGAAGGGTTTTAAAGATAAGAATTAAAACCTTCAATTGGGCATGAAACAAACTGGCAACTTGTGCAGGTCATGCCACAACAGTGTAATGTGGACCACTCTAGGGGCCCCAAGAACTGTCCACGTAGCTGCATTCAAGAGTTCAGCTCCTTCCGTCCCGTGACTTAGGCCTTCAGTTTTTTTCCTGGGAAATCAGACCATCGCGGCCGCCATTTTGGTAGTTGCATGAAGATCCGCCGCATCGAATCGACTCGCTTTCGGGGCGCGCGGTCCAGATCCCTTCTCTCAATTGTTGGCTCGTTGGGGACGGTTGGCAGTCAAGGCATAGGCCTCCTTCATGGGTGCGCAGTCGCCCGTGCAGAGATCCGCCTATCTTGACGCAGCCACCATTTTGCGAGCCACATGGCTGCCACAGTTTCTGTTAAAGGTAAGCCGGAAGGGGGCTTCTTCATTGGCTGAGTTAGGATCACTTCTCTCCCTCCTGCTTCTGCAGGACCTCTTACGGCCTTGCTCCCTCCCACAAATCCATTTCAGGGGAGCCGGGGAAAGTGCCGCAGCCGCCATTTTGGTCGGCTGAAACTATACTGTGCTAAGGCCTCCATAGGTCTTTATACCCTGCAATTTCTCCTGGTAATACGAGGGGGTTTTCTTCTCCTGGAGCTTTTAGGGTCTCCCTCTTAGCACTGTCTCCCCTTCCTCACTCAGTCCCTGTGTGTTCTGAACCTGCTTATTCCATCGGGCCCATTCACAGGCCTCAATCTGGTGCCTCCCTCCTGGCCACCATTTGGCAGGCTGTGTATTGGATTATGGTCACTAAGCGATTGCCCTTGCTCTGCAGCAGAACCACCTGCCGCACAATCGTGCTGACACTCATCATTTGCTGGCCTTGTCACCACAGCGCTTTCTACAAGCAGGCAGGCTGTCACCATGTACGTTGTTTTGCTGCGGTCGTAGATTCGACCGGACCTCCCCGGGTCAATTACTGGTCAGGTGGCCAGGGAAGCAGGGTGAGCCTTAGCATCCCCCTGCTCCAAACTGCATTTCTCCAATCCGCCAATCGATCCCCTGCCAGAGTTCCTCTCAGCACCCCTGAGATAACTTTCCTCAGGATGGAGGATACTACAGTTACCCAACACAAGGATACCTCATGTCCATCCTCTAGCTGGAAACGGCACAGGTCCTCCAACCAAGAGGCGGCAGGCAGAATCAAGGCCAAGGCTATCTCTGGAAAGAAGCCTTCTAAATTGGCAGAAAAACAGGCCAGCAGGAGGCACTGGGCATTGGAGAAGGAATTTTCCAAAGCACAGAGACAGGCCAGGGCCGAGGCGGAGCAGACGGAGACCTCGTTCTTTGATCTCCCACTGGGGCCCTCAACCTCCGTTCAGGGGGTCTGGTTTCTGGTGGGGATTCTTACACAACCACCTTCCCCTGGGGTGGACCAAGGCCCTACCTTCAGCCAACCTTCATTGGCACCGCGGGTTCCACATTCGGCCCCTGAGGCCACCTTCACCCCTACGGCTGCCGGACTCAGAATGGCTGAGCCCAAAACCATTCTATCCGAGGATCGCCTTCAGGCCTTGATCTCTCGGGCACTCGCAGCCAGGTCCCACCACATGCCCAGGGCCGAATCAGTGGTATCTTTTCCCCCATCCTACCCTCTCCAGTTGGGAGCTCCAGAGTACCATGGTCCTCCCTCACTCTCCCAATCCTCGTACAGCAGGGCCTCATCTCCTCCAGATTACGACCAACCAGATACACCATGGTTGGAGGAGGAGGACCCCTCCCCGGACCCTCTCCCATTCGGGGGTCTTTTCAACCCGGCCCTCTTCTTGCCCCTGCTGTGTAAGGCCAGCGCAATTGCCAATATAGGCCCTGATCAGATCCCTCAGTCGGACCCTGCACCTACTTCAGACCCAAACCCGGTGTTTTTCGAGCACGTCACAACTCAACATCATGTCCCATGCCCATCATTCTTCCTGAATGCGACGACTCAACATCATGTCCCGTGCCCATCATTCTTCCTGAATGCAGCTCGGAAGCAATGGGTCTCACCAGGCACCTTCCCTTCTCTGGGGGGAATGGACAAGAAGCTGTTCAGTGTAGCACCAGACGGCTGATGTGCTGGAGGTGCCCACAGTAGATGACCCATTGGCCTCTCTCTTGTCCTCATCCATAGTGTCAGGGGATCTGGCGGAGGCACTGAAACGTGAAGACAGGAGATGGGAATTGACATTCCGCAGGACACCAGGCAGCAGCGTGGACCATAAGGGCAGCTACATGCACATCCTTCTTTGCTAGGTCCTCCCTCATGTGGCTCCGGCAATACAGGCCAGGTTCCCTCAGGAGGATGCTGCCAGGTTTTCCTCCAGGACCATGGCCTCTATTGTCATGGCAAGGCATCTGCTATGGCTCAAACATTGGCCGGCGGATGCCAAATCCAAGTGGTGTCTGGCCACAGCCCCTTGTCAGGGTGGCTGTTTGGAGAGGCCCTAGCACCTTACTTGACAGAAAACAAGGACAAGCGGAAGGTCATTGCTTAGGCATGCTGACAGGTGTGCCAACCCTTATGCCCACAGACAGTCCTTTCGGTCCGGAGCAGGATCAGGCTCCACTCAGCCCCCTTGCACCTTTGTGGCCCAACAGGATCACCAGTCTGACAGATCAGCTTCCAGGTCAAGGCAACAGTACCAGGGCAAGCAGCCCTTTTGGGGGGAGGTCATTCTTTTCAAAGATCCAAGTAACTCTCAGGCGGCTCCTCCCATAGGGGGCAGATTGTCCCTTTTTGCCCACCAGTGGGAGGCCACCACCACAGACTCCTGGGTTCTGCACACCATCCAACAACCTATCTCTGGAGTTCCTGTCCAGTCCTCCAGGTCGCTTCATTGCTTGCCCACAATCAAGGACCCCAGTAAAGAAGGGCCTCATGCAAGAGGCCATTCATCATGTTTTAGACAGAAGGGCCATAGAACCGGTGCCAGCCGGTCAAAGGGGTGGGGGATTCTAGTCTATCCTCTTCGTGGTTCCCAAGACCTCAGGAGGATAGAGGGCGATTCTAGACCTCAAAGGTCTGAATTCCCATACCACATACTGGAAGTTCAAAATGCAAACGCTGCAGTCCATTTTGGGAAGCTTAAGGAACGGGGACTTCCTGACATCCATAAGCCTCACGGAAGTGTATCTCCACATCCCCATCCTCCCCGACCATAGGCGGTTCCTCAAGTTCACCTATATGGGCCTTCATTACCAATACAGGGCCCTAAGTTTGGTTTGTCGTCAGTTCCAAGGGTGTTTACCAAGATCCTGGCGGTTCTTGCCACACACCTGAGACTGGTACAGGTACGCGTTCAGTGCTACCTGGACGACATCCTCATCCAGTCGTCGTCCCTTCGGGATGCCCAGTCGGACCTGTTGTTGGTGATCCGGGTCCTCCAGGAACACAAGTTCTTGGTAAACTTTCAAAAGAACCAGATAGGTCCCTCGACCAGGCTCCTACACCTATGTGCCATCATAGACATAGTGGGTTACCAGGTCTACCTGTCCCAGGAACAGGTCTATAACTGGCAGGCCGAAACTGTTGGATATCTCCCTGAAGAGGTCTGGGTGTAGGCACCATTCTGAGTGGTCCACTGTCAACCTGCTGAGAAAGTACGCCTGTCGGTTCGCCTCCCCCAAGATGTGGTCGGCCCTGATGGAGGCTAGGTTGGTCTCTGCCCAGGAGCCCAACAGTTAGGCCTCGGCCGTGAGGGCTCTGGAAAGGGTACCTCCTTGCCGGTTCACATGGGCCTTTGCCGCCACGTTGTCCGTAAGAACTAGCACGTGTTGCCTTGCAACTCTGTTGCGGAAGTGGCAGAGAGCAGGTGTATGGCTCTGAGCTCCAACCAATTGATGTTGTGCCCAGGTCTGACTGGGACCACCATCCTTGGGCCAACTGCTACTGAAGGTGTGCTCCCCAACCGGACTGGCGTCTATCATGAGCATGAGCCGAATGTGTTCCTTGAAGAAGGACCCCCTAGCTACCGCCGGAGAGGACCACTACCTGAGTGACCACAAGATCTGGGGAGGGACCCTTACCCTTTGGTTGGAGGAGCTGGTGCCCAACCTTTGGAAAGGTAGCAGGAACCACTGGAGGTTCCTGGAATGCAACCTGGCCCAGGGAATGATCGCTATGCATGACATTATCTTTCCCAGAAGCTGGGAAGAACTGCCAGTGACACCATGCATTCCCTGCATACCTTGAGGACCAGCTTCCGGATACTGTCCAGAATAGGTGTCATCTCCATGATTCAGGCCTCCCGAAGGCCTGTGACAAACCGTATATATGATTCCACATGGAAGAATTTCTGTCAGTGGTGCGAAAGGCAGCACTTGACTATCTCTGACTTGACTATTCCAAGGATCTTGGATTACTTACTGGAGGGTCTTGACGGGCTTGGCGTCTAATACCTTACGCAGGCAGGTGGCATCCCTTTCCACCTTACTTACCTGCGACAACTCGTTAGGTCAGCATCCTCTCATACGTTCCTTTATCAAGGGCGCCACCAATACCAAACCCTCCGTAGTCCATAGATATCCCTCTTGGGAGTTGCCGCGGGTTCTAAAGGCACTCACCAGGCCACCTTTTGAACCTCTCAGAACTTGTGATATGCGATCCTTGTCTCTCAAGGTTGCCTTCCTGTTGGTAATTACTTCGGCCAGGCAGATTTCTGAGTTGGCACTTTCCATCAGGGATGACTTTTGCATTTTTCATCGGGACCGGGTGGTCCTTTGTTTGGACCCCACCTTTATTCCCAAGGTTAACACTTTGTTTCATAATCGTACTTCCAGATTTCTGCCCTAATCCGTCACATGACCTGGAATGGCAATGGCATTCTGTGGACGTCCTTAGGACCCTCTGCTGCTGTATCAAGCGGACAGCTGCCTTCCATGCCTCTAAAGCCCTCTTTGTTTCTTTTCATCATTCTTCTGGGGGATGGAGGGTATCTGCCTCTATGATAGGCAGATGGATCAGAGCTTGCATTGTGGGGGTGTACCAGTCGCTTTCCCTTCTGGTTCCACGTCGTGTCACGGCACACTCAACGCGCAGTGCGGCTACCTCTGCGGCATGGGCCACTCAGGCATCCATCGAGGACGTCTGTAGGGCGGCTACATGGTCTTCGCCTTCCCCTTTTGTCAGGCATTACAAACTAGACAAATTTGCCTCTGTGGAGGCCTCCTGTGGTAGGAGGGTCCTCTAGCAAGTGGTACCTAGGGACCTTACACCGGAACTGACTGCTTCCCTCCCACAAGGGCAGTGCGGCTTTGGTTTGTCCCATTGGTGAATTCTCCATCTCTTGTGCTGGAGAAGGGGCGTTGTCTTACCTGAACGCCTTTTCTCAGCACAGAGATGGAGAATCCACTCCTGCCTGTTCAAGTGCACAAGGGCCAGGGTTAGGATTCTGAGAGCGAACACGTCAGACTATGGTCAGCGGCTTTCGCCTTCGTCGAGATTGGGTAGGGCCTAGTCCAGGACAGGTGTGGCAAGTTTGACTGACTTGATCTCATGGGCAGGAAGACAGAGTTAACCCATTGATGGATTCTCCATCTCCATGCTGAGAAAAGGCATTCAGGTAAGACAACGCCCCTTCTCACTGAGCTAAATATCTTGTTTCATTGATCATAGAACGGGATTGGCTGTGGTTAATACTTGGTTAAGAAACAATTTGAAATGACAAGAGCTGCAGATTAAATTAGGAAATCAGAAAATATTCTGGAAGAAGTGCTTAAACCACTTTCATATTACTGCTTCATCTGTGTCCAAATAAGTTATCAGAAATTGAACTTGACTCAAAGAAGAGTTTATTTCTCTATAGTAAAAAGATCCAGAGCTGCTTGCTCAGACAGGAGGGATTGAACAGTTCTTGAGAATACTGAATAATCTTCAATAGAACTAGACTGAAGTAGCAATTATTGTAATTGTAAATTTCTCAAGTCTTCTGCTAAGTTACTCTGCATGAAATTTTAATTCTCAATGTCTGGACCAGTGTATGAAAAACTCAATAGGATTCCCTCTCCCCCTCTCTTGTGTTCCAAATTTATGAAAATGGATCGATCTCTAAATTCCTCAATACCTATCATACCCATTGATGCTTTTTTATTTAAGAAGCTTAATAATAACTTGATGCATTGTGGTAAATGTTTTATTATTATATATTCAGCATTTGTAATACAGATGAATATTTTATGCTATTGGTTTCCTACTCCAAACTTGCTATAATGATTGAAATCCGAACTGCTAAATGTCTCACAATAAAATGCTGGTCTACTCCCCCCCCCCATGTTCAGAGAGTATGAAGTCAGAACGTGCAAAATTTTTAACAAGGCTGATAATTATAAATACTTACTTCTGCATAATCTTGTACAGTAGATGTATTTCAGGTAAATTTTTCTTTATACAAATAGGCACAACATTGAAGACTAGGGCAACCCACATCTTGATACATGCTTGTTGATTTAGTAGAATTGATTTCTAAAATGCCAGATACGTTTGTGCTCCTTTTTCTGCCAACATTGCTAGTCCATACAGACTTTCATGAGAATTTGACAAAGAGCCTTTACAAAGCAAATTGGAACTACCTGATTCCAATACTAAAGTTGTAATGAATACCAATGTATGATTGTGATTTTTATATATATCATTGATTCTAGAAATAAAGCAACCTATTATGTTGCTGTTATTTACTTAAAACAGCTTGTCTTGTGTGCAGTTACTAAAAACAACATAGCTTCATGAATTTAACTAGTGCTTACCACGATTGGTAAGATTATCACATTCTGTGTTTGTAAATTCCTCCAATTAAATGTGTGAAAGAACCAGTGCTTTGGGCTTTTGACGAAAGGCAATGGTACACGTATGAGTAGTTGCCTAGCAACTGTCTGCATGAATCCTTTAATTCCACCCTTGTATCATTAGAGCTTGTTTCATGTTCACAAGACATGGGAAACATACATTGGTCCAACTTGAAAAAGATGCTTGCTTGACAGTCTGCTTGGATCATTTTTTTAAAAAATTAGGAGTCACTATACTTTATTATTAGCACAAAAAAATGATGTTTTCGCATCTTTCCTTTTTTTGGGGTGGCAATGAATCATGAATTATAACTTGTTCCATTTCCTTGCTATTTTTGAAGGCCAAATGGAAGTGATTGTAGATAAAACTGGGTTTCAGTAAATACAGCTTTCAGATACTACACAGTGAATATTTTCTACCAGAATTGGGAGTGGGGAGATAACCTTAAAAATTTGCTTTATAGGTCCTAATGCCTTAAATTAGGGACAAGTGCAGAAGAAAGGATTTTTTTCATCTTGCTGTGCTACTTTTAAGCAGGTCTATCAGAAACAAAGAACAAATCTTATTTTATTTGCAATATCTATCGTGAACTATATTACTACATTAAACTGTATGGTTTAACTAATCAGAAGCACATTTAAGAAGCAACAGCTGCTGATCGCTGATCCAGGTGAGGCCTTCTTAAGAAAGTTGTGCTGTTACTCACCCCTTCTTAATAGACCTATCATTGCTTAGCTTTTCTTTTTTATATATAAATATTTTATTAATTTTCTAGTTTTACAATCATAAATACTTAATAAACAACGTGTTGTCTGGGTCCATTAGTAATTCAGTGGTACATATTAACTTCTTCAATCTAGGCCCAATATTACACCATCCAGTGCTTCCTCTCTTCTTCCAGTAGTACACATTTTCTCACACTAGGCAAATACAATTATTGTTGTTAATACATATATAATTGAATATCAACATCTTTGTTGCATTTTCCTAATAATATCAATAATGTCAGTTTAAAATATCTTTTTCAACCAAAATATATCTTAATTGCATTTGCACTTAATATCCATTTGTTCAATTAATATCCTGTTTTTCCCACTTTTTTTTTTTAAAAAATAATTTTAAGTTCAAAATTTATTACTTATAATTTCTCATAAATATTTGGGAATATTCAAACTCTCTTAGCATTTTCATATTTCCCTTCTCATACCAAAATATAATATTCTAATTATAAATCCTATCTTTCTAGTTATAATAATACTTCTATTTCTAACAATTATCTATTCTCAGCCATATTCAAACAGCTGATTAATAGTATAATATCCCGTCTAATGGGTCAAAATCTCTATTTTCTCCAATCTTACTCTAGCTTTCTTCCTTTGTCAACTAACTTTCCAAGTCAATGCATTTGAATCATCAAGTAATTCTTCCTCTATTTTTGTGTATATTGTTTGGAATAAGAAAGACAATTTGATTAAAGTATTTTTGGAAGGATGCTCAGCCATTGATATTCATTAAACAGTCTCTCTCCTCCAATTTCCCCCAATTCTCCTAACAGTTCTATCTTCCATTCAATCAGCTCTTCTTTTTTATCCTCAAGTGTGTTCTGAGATCTTGACAGGTAAAATATCTTTTCCATTTCCGATATCACTATGTCTTCTAATTCTTCGTTTGTCTGTCTGTTAGTTCCTTTCTTAGGTCAGTGGTTCTCAACCTGTGGGTCGGGACCCCATTTGGGGTCAAATGACCATTTCACAGGGGTCGCCAAACCATGCTGTCCGCCATTTTTTCCCTTTTCCCTAGCTATCCTACTCCCTCTTATTGGTGGCCACACCCACTTGGGGGACACCACAACATGGGGAACTGTATTATGGGGTCACGGCATTAGAAAGGTTGAGAATCACTGCTTTAGGTCCTCAACTTTGGATCTGTTTCTTCTGATTTTCCTTCTATTTTCTGGGTTGCTAGTTCCTTCTTTGTAGTCATTTTCTGAGTTTGTAGATTTAGATTAAAAAGTTGTTCTTTTATCTTCTTTGTGTTATTTTTAGTCTCATCATGAGTTAAGGCAATTGTCTTTTGAATTGATTTTAACATAGAATTTCTTCATCAACATTTTCTTGTTGGTATATCAAGCTAAAGACTTTGAGGACAGGTGTTGGGGATGGTTTTTTTACCATTTGAAGCTAAGTATGGAACATCCATTTTGATTTTGTATGTAGTCTTTATATTCTGATCTATTTAGGGATTTAAAAAGTTTAAATCAATTGTAATTTCAACTAAATTACCCAGCTGGCATATCAGTCCATCCTTAAGTCTCCCCTCAGCAAATATAAGTAAAGTTTGAATTTTTCAATTTTTTTGTCCAATGAAATACATATCCTTTTTGTCCAGAGAGAAAAGAGCAATTAAAAATTGTTCATCGATCAAAGGTTTATAATCCAAAGTATTCTATCATCTCAATAATGCATGTTTCTTCTATAGGGAAATAACTCCATGACACAGCTCTAAAAGTCAGCATTTATCTTTGTAGTCCAGGCAGGCCAGTTTCAAAATAGTTTATTTGTCACACAAATAAGTAGCCCAAGAGGGGTTTTCCTCCCTTTTCCCAGCTGTGGTTTTCAAAAGTGAAAGTTTCTGAAAATAACAAGAGTTTTATCTGAGTCTGGGCTTCCAGCCAAGTTTCCTTTAGGCATAATAAATTGTAGTGCTGTAGTTTGCCACTAGATGTCATTGACACTTCTTCCAGCTTTTTACATCCAAACTTATATTACAAGCTTTTTAAGTCTCCTTTTTTAAAAAAAAATCTCAGCACGTTTAGTCCCCGAATTTCAAAGTTATATATATGTATTGATTCCAAATTAATCTTGTACTTTTCTTTTTTTTCCCCAAGCAATTAATTCACCACTTTTCTTTTCCTGAGGGAAAGGGGTGGAAATTCCACTTCTCTCTCTCATCAGGGAGGATTCTCTGCTTTGGGTGTTTTTTCCCCAGGAAAAAGTCTTAAAATCATAAAGAGAGGATATGGTCTCCTTTTCCATCCATGTTGCTCAAAAGTTGCTGGTTAATGCTTATTTTCTTTGGTTGTCAACAGCTTCTGATTGGCCACGTGAATGTAGCCAGTCTTTCCCCCACCGGTTTGGAAGTCTTCCTTGGATCAACGGAAGGCCTCCAAACCGCTTTCCCATGATCAATAAGGGTCCCCTCCTTCTCCGTCGCCTCTTTGGTGTGACTTTCGACCCTTTTTAGGGTCTGCAGTGGGGTGAAATCGAATGCAGAAGACAGATCCCCGTCTTCCTGCACCTACCATGCCGTGACGTCAAACTGGAAGCTCTATAATTGCTCAGCTTTTGAAGATTTGCTGGAAATAATACTATTAGAAGGTCATTTTTCTACAGGAAAATTAATGCTGGGGGAATTTGAACCCTTTACTCCACTACTTTTCTCCTTTATACTACAAATTTTATTCTTGGAAAAGACTGATGGGAGAAAAATTATTATTTTAGAAATGGAAGTAGGGAAGCTAAGTGATGAGTGATTTTGTTCAAGGGCATCAATAACATTAATAGAATTTGAAGTCTCGGTCTCTAACCTGAACACTGTCAAACATATTAAGTACTCTGATTTCTTTCCACTTATGCTATGCAATAATAGTGATGTTGCCACTTACATTTCCATTTTCAGATAGCGGCAACATAACTTCCATCATGCAGTTATGCAGCCTGAAGATGCTGTTTTAATCAAATCTAACAAAGACATAAGAATAGTTGTGCTTGGTCATGCCAAGGATTTTGATAATGTCCTATTTTCCATGTGGCCCAATCATACGCCCTTGGGAACACTATAAACAGAATAGAAAGATACTCACAGATACTGGCAGTAAATATTAGATAAATGAATTCATCTCTATCTCCCATATAAAGAATGCTTCCTTTGGTCTAAGCTGAATCCTATGTAGCCATTGAGTTGCAGATTTTGGTATTGTGAGAGTACAAAAAATAAATGTTGCTGTTTTCTTTCTTAGTGCAAAATTTTGAAGAATTTCTCTCTCTTAACTGCATGCTGTATTTTCTACTTTAAAAAGAGAAACATAATTTTATGGGGAATTTTTTTCTTTCTGCATTCAGAAGATGGTGCTTTGGTATCACACTACTGACTTGCTGTAAAGAGTGTGACAGTCCTTTTACATTGCTTTTACTGAAGATAGAATAAGATAGAAGTTTTGTAGGCTGATATCCACATTTGACCTTGAAGTAAGACTAGAGCACATTTTAAGTGGGCGAGACCACTAATAAGATTTAATATTAATGTATGATATCATGCATTTAAACATTTCCCTCCTTCGGTGACATTCCCCAGTTTACTGCCTCTTGGGTAAGCAACACCCAGAATCCAACACTGGACAGCAGGGCTCAAACCTGAGCTTAAAGCATTTTGAACTTGAAACCTTCTTCGTAAAGTTGGATCAACATTGGAAATGTTTCTGTGGAATCTGATCACTTTGTGTCAAGTTTGAACCATTTGGCATGTTTGCACCAGAATCCCATCCCGTCTGATCAAAGTTGTTGCTATTAAAAATTCAAGGAGTTACAGGAACAGTATATCTACAGGGTCCAAGTTTGCAGAGCAGGCTTGCACTCTTCTTGGCAATGAATAGCAGTACTCATTAGCATACAGTGAAGGCTCTTTCAAATAGCCCCTGCTTTCTGTTTGATTAGCCTGCATGAGAAAGGGCTTTTATAAATTGCTTCAATGTGGGATTTCCTTCTTAAGGTGATATGTACCTAGTCTTCTCAATGTAGTTGTTGCTTAGAATGGAGAAGATGTTCCTTGCATTTAAAGGTGCTGTTGAATTTCTAATTGGTCTATATAGTTAAAAAAAAAAATACATAGTGATGTGCATTCAGCTGTACAGATAGCTGCCTTGTCTTGTTGAGACCTCTTGTTAGCATATAACATTTGTGAGTGCATTCCTTTGAAAATGGATAAATTTAAAAATCAGAAAAAAAAACAGCATTGCATGTGAAGTTAGAATTATTTGCTACATCATAATGAGTTTTTATTAATTTATACCGAATGTCATATCTTTATTGGCTATTAAATATCAGTCTAGCTTCATTGCAAGATAAAAACATTGGAATACATATTGTGTTTAACATATGGATGCAAAGAAAAGAATTATTCTTATCAGTTGCATTATGATTAAAAAAAGCTAAAATTAGTATTTGAGGTTAGTGATTTTGTTTTCAATATGCATCTTAAAGACAGCTAAGATAACTTTTTGAACTACTGAGTCATTCAACTTCTAAGGCATTGTTACATTTTGGTATCTCTAGTTGTGTTTTATACTATATATTAAGGGGATTAATTTTTAAAGAATCAGTTTTGAGTTTTTACCACTTGATGGCAGTGAAGGAGCTAATGTTGGTAGGAAGAGTTCAAGCAAGATTCTTTTATGGATTACAAAATGTGGAGGTAAAAGGAAGTTTCTAACACTTTAATATTATCCCTAATTGTAGATGATCTTGCAAGTGAAATTAATGAAAAGGAACCTCTAGATGGAGCTTCAGCACTTTCTAAAGGGAAAGGCTGCTTTTCAGCCTTAAATTGAATTTTACAAGTTCATTCAAAGTTATTTTTCCTTCTTTGTCTGTAGAAAATACTTCTGCAATATCCAGTAAAAATGTCTTTAGAACTATTACTTGTTTTCCAGTATAAATATTCAAGAGAAAAACATTTGAAAGAGTTAGCTAGAAAGAAAAATGCATATAAAATTAATAGTATAGAGATTATTAAATGTTCAAATGAACTGTTTTAAAGGCTTCCATAATTTAAATTGAAGTTATAAAATCAAAAGAATTTTGATTGGAAAAAAGGAACATATTTTAAAAATGTATTTTTAATTAATAAATTGAATTGTTTTAATTTTGGTTTCATTAGAAATGGATTCATATTTTACAACTTTGAATTAAATTCAATTTCTTTTTCCTGTACCATTCTGTTTTCTTTGTCCTATTGTTTTTGTCATCCTTTTTTCTTTCTTGAGGACTGGCATTGAAATGCGGTTTGCTCAGTAAGCATTGCTCTAATAGCTTTATCTTCTGCTTGAAGATGATCTGTACTAAACCATACTACACAAAAATATACATGGGAAAAAGACTTTTCTAATAATGAAGTCAAAATATGAATAGGCACAAGCTGTTACTGAAACTAAAAATAAAATTTATTATCAGATTTTTAAAGGATAAATTTTGTGGATATTTTGGTGACGAAAAGCAGTGAAAAAAGTCAGATTTATGTGTGCTGTGCTAAAGCTGGAGGTTCCCTAGAAATTCACTGTGGCTACTGCAGAAATGTTGAAAAAATTTAAACCATTCAATTATCCCGATAAAAAAGTAAAACGGTAAATAACCATCATATTTAATGATGCAAGATTGGCCTTAATGGAGAAAATGATTGATGTTGCCTTAGGGTACAGCCAGCAATCCAAGGCAAAAGGCTCTAATAATAAATTATTTGGAAGTACTGGGTAGGTTAACAACTGATCTCAGTGATGTGAAAGACATCAGGGAGGTATGATTTTTTTCAGTAGAACATTTCATGTGTGTCTTCCATTAACAGTTGAAGGTACAACACCATATTTGTGATCTCTGGTTTTGCTAATAGTTTTCAAGAAAGCCTTCTTGCATTTGTGATCGTATTAGTTTGTGTGTTACAATATTGTGCATCTTTTGCTACACCATCAACTTCCTTATAACTTTTTCAGCAGCAGGAATTTTGTTGCAGAGCAATTCAATAAATTTAAAAATAAATTCCTGGATGGATCCTGAAGCTAATATAATTTCTGCAGCAAGTATTTTTTTTTCTCTTGTTTTAGTACATCCCTTGTTGCATTGGCAATTTTAAACTACTGAAAGTATCCATATGTCTTTAGTCTTTGAATGAATATTAAAAGTCATCTTGACAGACAGATTTGCACAATAGAGAAGTTTAGACTTTGGTGAATTTACAGGAAAGGGAATCTTAGAAGACAACTTGATGATGAGAGTTTATTTCTGTCACCTTATAAAATACATTTATTTAAGCAATAAATGTATAAATGATTATCAGGTTCCATATATACTAGTTACTTCTTGAGTAGTTGGAAGACTGAAGAGGAGTCTGGTTTTCTGTTTCAGATTCACACTTAGAATTACTTAAATGATGGAATCCTGGTGAAAAATCCTTTGCTGTAATGAAATTGATGTAATATTCTGCCAGATTTCATAGCCTGTTAACCATTGCTATTTTTCTACAACCTAGATTTAGCTATAGATTGTTTGCTCTTATGTTTTCCATTAAGGCAGGGACTGAATTAATGCCCAGATGACAGGACTGCTGGAAACAAAGAGACAAACAAACAAAATCTCTCTTCTGTGTGGAAAACGCATCAATATACAATACCTGAAAAAAAACTCCCATTTCTAGATTATAGTATATGTATATGAAGAATTAAATAAAACAATTTAATTTAAACTAACATAAGGGGCCAATTAGAATAAGAATTTCATACATTTGCACTGCAGTCTATTTACTCCTAAAATAATGTTCTTCTCAGTATTTTCCACATGCCTCTTAGATAGGCAATTATGTATCAGTGCTTTTTCTGGAAATTTTGCATAGTTGCCACAATATTAGACTTCAGCTATTAGGCTGTTTTCTTCAAATGTGTCACATATTATGGGAAAAGATCACAGAAATATTTGTTAAGTGGATAGATTTATGGCTATGAAATATTCCATGCTAAGGTGCAAAGGAAAAAGGGGACTATGCTAACTTTTAAAAATATGTTTATGCAATATATTGAAAATTGGTTCCAAAGATACAGAAATATAATATAAAAACTGCTTTTCTACAAAGAAAATTTCAAAAGAGGTGATGTATAAATTGGAAATGGTGATTTTAAAGAATGCATTAAGTTTCAGCATGGAAATGATGGAGCAGCATCAGATCAACTGATAAAAGTCTCACCATTAATTTGCTGAAAAAAAATTCTTGCCACAAAAATGAAAGCAAATGCCCTAAACACCACTATGTCTAAGCAGGACTGTATCTAAAAAAATTGGTGTAATAAAATATTGCCATGCTATTTGGCTGTACTGATGCTAATTTAGGCATAAATTTGACTTGTAACATTTTTATAGAGTTGAGTCAACTGACTGCTAAGATATTATGTACATTTGCACAAATAGCTCAAAAAGATTTTGATAACTTCTTAACATTTGGATGTTTCTAATGTCTTAATTCTGTGCAATGAGGGGATTTTGCAGGAAAAGAAACAGTGCTGTTTTATGAATCCTGATGAGACATTTAGGTATCTAATGAAGTGGAATAAACTGTCACCTGCATGGGGTGCAGTGTCAGCTTATCTCCTCCAGAATGCAGATGAAATCCTTTGTGAGCATGACCTTTATGTTCATATTTATATTTCCTCCTTCTAATTTTTTAAGCAAAATAAAACCCACAAAAGGAACATCTGCAAATTTAGTGTTTTTATGCTCTTCATGCCTGAGTTAGTGCGTTCCACCAGTTCTTAAGCCAACA
This sequence comes from Crotalus tigris, assembly GCF_016545835.1. Taxonomy (NCBI): domain Eukaryota; kingdom Metazoa; phylum Chordata; class Lepidosauria; order Squamata; family Viperidae; genus Crotalus; species Crotalus tigris. The sequence continues at coordinate 8,320,431 of NW_024100606.1, forward strand.
GAAAACAATATTTGCATAAAATTTACTACCTTTACTGATGATCTCTATTCTGTTTCAGACATGATATCTTAAAATAGAACTGTTCTTGTTTATGGGTTCCTGTACAGGACACTATGCACAACAGATACACTGATATCCATTTGATACATCTATTGGTTTTTCTTCCATCAAATTTCACCAGCTGGCAGACTTCACCAATTACTATACTTGAGACTGGGGCTAGAAGAGGCAAGTTTTAACAGATGCTTAGACGAGCATGTTTAGCCTTCTCCCAAATTTTGCTCAGGTTTCATGCAGGTGTTTTGTGAAGGAACACTCAAAAAGAGTTGACTTATTAGTAAATTCAAATGTTCCATTTTAAATAGCACTTAAGTTGTATTCAAGAGCTGTCTGAACAACACCTGACAGGCAGAGGGAGAGTTGTATTATGAAGCATCAGAGAGACAACCATTCTTCTGTTTTCCAGTTTATCATGTAATGCCTTCCACCATTATTGTTCAGATCAAAAATCTAATGGATAGAGGGGGATCCAGCTTGAAAGAAAGGACTCTCCAGTTACACAAAAAGCAAGATGTCCGTAGAAGACAATGGAGTGGAGGAGCCATGCTTGCATCAGCTTAAAGTACAAAAAGATGCCAGTCTGATCCTACAATCTAGGAATCTGATTGTGATACATATTATATGAGCATAAAATATATTATTTGCAACCATCAACTGATATGACTTGTAACCTGTTTAAAGGGGAAGACTATTTTATGTTAACTAAGGACAATTGTAAACAGCTTGAGACATTAGTGGAAGGTAATGCCATAATGAGAGAAACTGCTGTAGTATATTTGTGCTGTGGTAAGATACAAGTGGGGAAAGGCATTGAATGCTAAGAGACTGAGCTGCGGATAAGGAAATCTTGATTGGAATTTTACGTCTGTAATAAACTCTGTATGGCTGCAGGCATACTAAATACATGTGGTGCTGCTATATTTTCTGGCTTGAGCTCTGCCCAAATCCTTAGACAATCCATAAAGTTGGATTGGGAGCAACTAAAAAAGAAGAAGAGAGAATCAGGCTTCACTAAATATGAGTTAACTATTTTGCTTGTCTGCAAAATTACTACTGATGTTTCTGACTAATGCAGAACAATATATTTAGAGTATTCTAGGATGCTCTGCTTGGTTTCCTTGATCCTTTTTAAAATAGAAAGTATGTTAGACCCAGAGATTTATGAAGCAATGAATTTTGTATAAAAAGCTATGAATTATATATGGAAATTTCTAATTTATTACTTATTTAGAAAATTCCTAAGTGTCTTTCCAATCATAGTTTTGTGTTGGGAGGAATGGTAATGAGTAATTTTTAATTGGAATCAATTGAATGCAATTTGTTTCAATGCATGCCACCAAAATGCCGGACATTCCCAGTTATTGTGTATTTTTAGAATAATCAATTTTGGTGCTTGCTGTAAGTCCTCTCTTTTGAGGATGAATGAAGAAAATGATAAAAAAATAAGGAAGGGAGGATAGAAAAAGAAAGACACACGCACACGCACACACACACAGAGAGAGAGAGAGAGAGAGAGAGAGAGAGAGAGAGAGAGAGAGAGAGAGAGAGTTTGAATTTTGCAATTACTTATAATATATAAACACATATGCAGGTAATCTCAATTTAGAATGGAATTGGTCCTGAAAATTCCATTGCTAAGTGATGTAGTTATAAAGTGAGCATGAGAGATGCCGGTTGGGGCTAGAATACAAAGACTATTGTAACCACCATTCAGTGCCACTGTAATCTCAAACGAGGGGCCCTCTGGTGCTCTCTAAGCTTGGTTGTTTTCTTGCAGATGTTTCATTACCCAAACTAGGCAACATTATCAGTACTACTTTAGATAATGAAACATCTGCATTTCAACCCTGAGCTATGAATATTCTCCTTTATTGGTAACTTCAAATGATTGTGAATGAATCATTATAAGTCATGGTGGATTGCCTATAAGGACAACATTCAAGCATTCATATTTATGCTTACTATATTGTTCTCTTTTGGTATAAGCAACATTATACAAAGTGTAGAAAAGTAAACCAAGAAATTATAGGCATGAGATAAGAAAAGGAAATGCAAATGTCTCTGGAGATTCTCAGTCATCTAGATTATAGTTGTCTCAAAGGTATTTTTTTCCAAAGGCAACTGGACTAGTTTTTCTTGAAGAAGAAAATGTTTCTTCCTCAATGAAGATGAGAAGCAAAACATTTTTTTCTTCAAGAAAAAACAGTCCAGTTGAAAAAGCACCTTTGAGATGAAACAAAATGTAATTAAGATTTACATTAACAATCTCTCTTTGTACATTTGTAATCAAATATATTGTTCTTAATTCCATCACATCAATACACTCCTTCATGTTCCCCGTATCTCTTTAAACTTCTGTCTTTTCTCTTTTTGAGGATCTATTAACTCCGTCCAACCACAGCTTTTTCAGTATTTCGTCCAGAGTTGCTTCAACAGAGAAATGGGTAGCATATAAATTTAATAAATAAAGTACCCCTTCTTCTCAACTAATTCTTTCATATACTTCTTTTGCATTTTGTTTTTTCTTTATTCACTACCTGAATTTCAAAATATCATACTTTTATTTTCATATCAGTTCAACATCCATTTTTTCACCCTATCTTTCTGTTTTGCTAAAAATGTTTCTTAATTACTTCATTCCAATAGTGCTCAACTTTTTATGTTTCTCCTGACATATTTCTCACCTTTATAGCAAAATGAACAAAAAAATACTCTTACAAATTTCATACGCTTAGAAATTTTGTTCTTCCAGTAAATATTTATTCTTTGCAACAGGTCACTCCCATTTTACCAACGTTTTCATATCTTAAATTATCCCATCTTTAGACAAAATTTTATAAAGGCACATGAAGTAATTTTGAAATCATTTGTTCTGTTTTTTCCACCAAACATTACTATTTTGGTCTTTGATAACATTAATTTTCAGATCTATAATCCTTGTTACAAAGATGATGCAAATTATGCATGCTCTCAGCTAAGAACTTAGCATCAATTGCACATAAAAATACACATACCTTCATATCTCCAGAGGTGATATCTCTGATGCCACCTAAACATTCTTTATAAATTTATCTGTAACTAAATTGGACAGTGAAGGGAACATATACATTTTTCTCTTAATCTCTGCTCAGTATTGAATTATTCTCTAAACTTTGCATTTATTCCCTTGCCTGTTTTATTCCATCATAAATCAATCTTCAATTCTATATTTGCATAAAACAGCAGTGTGCTGCAGCTGCCAAAAAAGCCAACACAGTGCTAGGCTGTATTAACAGAGGGATAGAATCAAGATCACGTGAAATGTTAATACCACTTTACAATGCCTTGGTAAGGCCACACTTGGAATACTGCATCCAGTCTTGGTCACCATGATGTAAGAAAGATGTTGAGACTCTAGAAAGAGTACAGAGAAGAGCAATAAAAGTAATTAGGAGACTGGAGGCTAAAACATGTAAGGAACGGTTGCTGGGATTGGGTATATGTAGTTTAATAAAGAGAAGGACGAGGGATGACATGATAGCAGTGTTCCAATATCTCAAAGAAGAGGGAGTCAAGCTATTCTCCAAAGCACCTAAAGGCAGGACAAGAAGCAACGGATGAAAACTAATCAGAGAGAAGCAATCTAGAACTAAGGAGAAACTTCCTGACATTAGAACAATTAATCAGTAGAACAACCTGCTTCCAGAAGCTATGAATGCTCCAACACTGGACGTTTTTAAGAAGAAACTGGACAGCCATTTGTCTGAAATGGTATAGGGTTTCCTGCCTGAGCAGGGGGTTGGACTAAATCAGGGCTTTTCAATCTTTTCACTCATTGTACCACTTTTAGGATATGGCAACATCCGAATACCACCAATCGCCTAGCAAGGTGTCAAAAACTTGATGACCAAAAAAAAAAAAGAAAAAAGTGATGAAGTATAGGTAGTCCTCGACTTACAACAGTTCACTTAGTGACTGTTTGAAGTTACAATGGCACTGAAAAAAGTGCCCCCCAAGCCACAGCCAAGCAAGACACCTGCCTGCCTGCCTGGCGGCGCTCTTCCTCCTGTCCGAGGTTTTCATTGTTGTGAGCATTTCTGTTGAGGATTGGCAGCAAGGGTGGGGTGGGGGATGTTTGGTTTTATTCCCCCCATCTGCTAGGTGGTTGCAGCAGGTTTTGGTCACTTCACATGACCCTGGGACACCGTGACTGTCATAAATATAAATCAGTTGCCAAGTGTCTGAATGTAAATCACAAGACCCTGGAGATGCTGCAACATTCCAGCTAATTAGCGCTTCTTCTGGGCTCAGAAGAAGCACCAGGATCAGCGCCAAACTCCAGCTGGAATCTGGCGCTGATCCTGGTGCTTCCACTGAGCCCTGACAGCCCCGAAGAAGTGCTGATCCTGGCGCTTCCGCTGAGTTCTGACAGCCCTGCAGCTCCAGCTATCTCAAGCTCAGGCTTGTGCCACCGGTTCAACTCATTCCCCTCCCCTGCTACCATTTTTCTAGGATGGTCGCGTACCACCTGCCAGGTGCCAATGTACCACAGGTGGTATCCATACCACAGGTTGAAAAGCCCTGGACTAGATGACCTCCAAGGTCCCTTCCAACATTATTATTGTTGTTGTTGTTATTACTATTACTATTCCATGATTCAAGCCCTACTCAAACAAATTCAGTCTTCATGTTCATGTTAAAGAAATTGTACAGATGCTAATTAAAAAAAACTAATCTGTACTTAAGAATTTCTAATTAAAACATCTGGATCTGTGTATACTTACCATATACATTTTTCTAGCATTTATGTTTTCTATTTCATCCATTCTATCTTAGATATTAACATTTCTATTGTTTGCTTTAATTTCAATCTATAATCACCATTGTCCCTATATTAATTTCTAAAATATTCCTTCTAACATTCCGTCTCTTTAGTTTCTCCCTTTTAATTTTATGTCCATCTGGTGGGAACTCTAGTTTAGCCGCCTTCATTTCCAAAACTGTTTTTCTTTTAGTCAAGATTGCTTTATATTTTCTTTGCCTCCTTTGTTCTTAGCTATTCATTGGTGTCTTTGACTATATATTCTTTGCAACTGTCTTTTTATCTCTATATGTATACAATATTTTTCTGTCATTTTTTAAAGCAATCATTTTATGTACATCTTTCTCGCTGATGGCCTCTTTTATCATTCCATCAAACATCTTTTTCATAATTTCTATTAGCATAATTTCATACTCTTCTGTGGCATACTATAACATAATTATTTTAGTCCTGTTCTAAACTGCTTCAACAACGTATTTCCTGGTGTCCACTTTCCATTAATTCGGAAAAGAAATTAACTTCTAATACTTTTTTTATAAAGGACTCATACTTTCTCTTCCTACAACAGTTCAACTCTACTCTAGTTTCTTTCCTTTCTTTCTTTCCTTCTACATCTATTTCTTTCCAAGATCCAATGTTGACACTACATTAAAAAAGTCTATTCCTCATTTTAAAATGCTCATTTTTCTATCTTTTATTAGGATAGAACCTCAGTTTTACATAAAGAATTTTCTATTTGAAATCATTTAGATATTTTTTTAAATTTCATTTTATTTTTTTAATTAACATTTTCATTTATTCATTTTACGACCAAGTCTCAATGTTACTTATACTAAGTTCATCATTAGTTATTTATATATTTATCTTCTGTCCAACACAGCTTTGATCAGTCAGGGTTTTACACAATGATGTTTAGGAAAATAGAGAAGGTTAAATTAGTCTCTTAGATCTACTCCTGTTGCTTAGTAATAGTAAAGACTATATTGGTCAACTTTAGCATATTTGAGGCAGTATGTCATAAATGCTAGCAAAGCTCAGTTTTACTGTGAGCATGATCCCACTATTTTGTGCAAAGCTGGATCTCTAATTTAAAAGCAGTTTTGCAAGTCATGTTGCTCTTGCTTATAATCTACCAGTTGAAAATATAAGTAGTATACTTAAAATGCGCTCAAGATGCAAACTCTATTTGCATTAAGTTAAACTGATATACTTAAAATTCCCATTCACAGTTCCTCTTTAGACAGAAATAAGGTACAAAATGAAAAACTATGGGCTAAGTGCTAGGTTTGGTACTTCATCCAGTATACATTAAATGTAGAGGAATCAAGTTTGTAATGGACTAAGAAGTGGTCTGATTTGATTTATAACAATAGGCATTAATTTCTTAGTAATAGGAAATAGTAAACAAATGGAACCAAGTGCTAACTTAGCATGAACATTAATTAAATTCCTAATATGAATTTATTTATTTATTAAACAAATTAATATGGTCATCTAATCCACATGCAGGTGATTCCAGGCAGCTTACAACTTCACAATCCACCCCCTCCTTGGCAGCAGACTACTTGATCGGCTCTATCCCCATTCCAATTAACTGAAAAATATCAAAATAATATGTCTGTCATGGTTTTGCTTTTATTTTTAGTTTGTCTAATTTTAGTGATTTTTAAACTTTTATATGCATAAAAGATTTTTTACTATATAGAGAAATTAATAGACAGTGGAATTGGGAGTGCTTTAAGCAAAACAGAAATTTAGAAAAAATAGTCATCCTGTTTGCAGTTGTTCTATTCAGCAATGATAAAGCATGATGTTGCATGATGTCTTAATTTTGTAGAAAAGCATAGAATTACTTTTAATCGAGGCTAGTCTTTTGTGATTATTCTACAATACATAGTGGACTAGGAGAAATACCAAGTTCAGTAAATTTTTTGGGTTTTTAAATATGAAGTTATTGCCACCCGATGTAATTGCTAGGATAAAATTAGTCTATTTGAATTGGATGACTTATAAATTCAAATGAGTAAAATAAATAAAATATTATTTTGGATTCTGAATGACAAAAATCGTAAATCACAGAAGTTAGAAGGATGGATGAAAACTGTACTATATTATTGGAAAGTAGCACGATAGGAAAGTTGCTGAAATTTTAAGAAGGGGATTGTAAAAGTTGAAATCATTAAAAAAATTAGAGGATGAGGAATTGTGTACTGGAATCCAAGATTTAGATTAAGAATAGTTTTCCTGTAGCAAAAAAAGCTGCAGTTCTGACCAGTATGTTTGGGTGAAAATTCCCTTGTTAAAAATGTTTTGATTTATTTTAATTTGTCAAAGGCTATTAACGCAAATTAGATTTACTGTAGGTTTTTGGATATGCAGAAAATCTTAAATGATAAAAACCTGTACAGTGCTGACTGTGATATGGAAATGGATTATGTAAGTTTAGCAGTAGTATGATACATGAATCTCTGTTCAATAAAAAAGCAATTCAATATTACAACATTGGAATTTTACAGAATTTGGTCTACACAAGCTCTAATGTTGGTCAAAACATTACTGAGTACTAAACATTGCACCTTCCCTAGTTTACCCTTACTCCCCTCCCACCTTCCCATCTTAAAGGACTTTCCCATTCCCCTTAGGATTTAATCACAATTAAGTGACAAATAATAATAATAATAATAATTATTATTATTATTATTATTATTAAACTGCTCTGGGACTTCAGAATTCAAACAGACAAGCACAAGCATAACACCCCAGACTTAACAATTGTCGATAAGAAAGACAAAAAAGTCTGGATAGTGGACGTGGCAGTGCCTGGAGACAGCAGAATAGACGAGAAAGAACTGGAGAAGATAACAAAATACAAAGACCTACAAATAGAAATAGAAAGACTGTGGCAAAAGCAAGCAAGGGTAGTACCAATAGTAATAGGCTCCTTGGGTGCAATCCCAAAACAACTGGAGCACCACTTGAACACCATTGGCATTGACAAATTCGCTATTAGTCAATTGCAAAAGGCGGCCTTACTAGGAACTGCTTCCATCCTGCGACGATATGTGTAATACCATCAAACATCCACATCTGCCTATCCCAGGTCCTGGGTAAGTACTCGATAGATAGACAAAATGCCAAATCCAGTCTGAACATCTGGCTGACTGTGCGATGATCCATAATAATAATAATATAGTAAAGTTGGAAGGGACCTTGGAGGTCATCTAGTCCAACCCTGCTGAATGCAATTTGTGATAGTGTAATTGAATGCAAAGTCATGGTCAATATTGCCTTAGCTAACTCACCTTCTTACAGCCAACTCCAATGAAATTGTGTTAGTGAGACATTTTACCAAAGCAATATGTGGAGGAGTAAATTCTTAGTCTTTAAATTACTTATTTTACATATATTACAAATTGGCTTTCTATAAATAAGATCATTTTTCACTTCATACTGACATGATTGGATATTAAAATGAACTAACTTTGTTTCTTTTCCTCCTTTTTTGCCAATATGTAATTTTTGATTCAAGTGTTACTGCTTGAATATTTGAATAAGAGAAGCCAAAGTCTTATACAAATAGTATAAATTGGAATTATATTATAGGCAGTTGTCATGAAGATAAATGTAAATGTCTTAGTCCCATCATTTTTACTAGTTTCTAGAAACATATAAACCTCCTTAAAATAAATATTGGTAGAATATTCCATTGATTTGCATGATATTTGGTTTCTAGTGAGAACAAATTTATGTTCAGGGGCCTTCATAAATGTATTTAGGAATCTAGATTTTCAGTAAATTTTTATTACTTAGCTATGGGAAGTGGAAATTCTGCAAAATTCTGTTTGAATATTGAATATTTTTTCTTTATCCATAAGTTTTGTTCTCTTTCTCTCCATTAATTAGTCAAAGATGCTTCAAACTACACATTTACTACATGAAAAACACTTCAGAATAGGACTGTATGAATGAAACCTGCAGGTGGATAAATCATATAACATTTTCAAGAATTTGTTTTCATGGGATATATATGATTACTGGATGTAGCTTCTCAGTGTATATATGCCATATGGACATAGACATTCCCTCACACAGAATACACCCCACCTTACTATTCCCTTCTGGCCTCAAATATTTTATACTATGCTATAAATCTATAAAGTAAACAATGCTTTGTATTGGAAAATTTGACAGACTAATTACAGTGCTGCTTTAATTGCCTTACTTTTGGTTTACAGTTTTAGGGGCTCTTTTTACTTTGACCAATTATAGTAAGTTTGTGCACATATACTGTATTTTAGAAAATGTTCAGCATAATACATTGAGAATACATTGAGTATACTGACTCAAACTTAAATAAAATACTTTTCTAAAATCAAATGCTTAATTTTCTTGATAAAATTTTAACCCTGTCCCAAAGCATCTTTTGGACTTGTCTCAAAGGTGCTTTTTCAAAAGGCAACTGGATTGTGTTTTTTCCTTGAGGAAGAAAACATTTTGCTACTCATCCAAGAAGCTTCATCAGTTCATGATTCACTGATGAAGCTTCTTGGATGAGAAGCGAAACATTGTTTTCCTCAAGGAAAAAACATAGCCCAGTTGCCTTTTGAAAAAGCACTTTAGAGACAACCATGACCGGGATGACTGAGAATCTCCACAGACATCTTTTGTGCTTGAGATCCCAAAATACCACCTATTCATCAGGGACTCACCAATTGAGAAATATTGAAATAAATTGATACGGTGGTTCTGCATACTACTCAGAATACTAAACCTTTGAATATCTTTGATACAATGACTATTAAATAATCCTTTCTGCCAATAGTACATCAAATGATATTTTGATCAATTGTGGAAGGCAGCAGGCACAGTGTCTCTTTAAAAAAGCACTAGGAGTTAGATTTATATATTTCATTCTGTGCATTTTTATAAAAGGAAGTTCTGAGATTTCCCCCAAAATGTAGTTAGTAGGCTGTTTCAAGATTAAAGAATAAAATAAACTTGAACCACAATTTGGGGTATTGCTTTTGTTAGTATTTCTGTTTCTTTTGAAAATGAAACTGGTATACCTTACAAAACCTCGCATGCAGCATGCAGTATAAGTGTTTGTTTGAAAGTTCTGCAAGGAATTAAAGAGAGATATAAATTTAGTAATAAAACTACAGCTTTAACCAGTAATGCAACTTATAGAAATAAGAAAAATCCTGAGTAAAAGATGATATTTTTGAAGATGGGCAGGCATATTAATTTTAATCTATCCACTTGATCTCTTAATTGCCATTGAAGATTTAGTTGCTCATTTTAAGGAAACAAGTGTTTAAAAGTATCCTGGCAAATACTATCTTCTTGTAATGAGCACATACGGTAGTACTGAAACAAGTTAAAAGGAGAACAAAATTGGATTGACCAATTGTTCAGTCTTGAGGGCCTAACTGGCTGCATATCCTGGCTGTAAAGAATGATTGCTCAAATTACATTGCCTCAGGTCCCTGCGCTTGGTTGGCTGCCTTCTCCGATCTTAACAAGGTTTTGGAAATTCATTTCTGACAAAGTTTGCTTTGTGTTTTGTAGGATGCTCCATCGGCAGATATTAGGAAAGCTTATCGCAAGCTTTCACTGATATTACATCCAGACAAGAATAAAGATGAAAATGCTGAAACTCAGTTTAGACAAGTAAGTGATAATTACTATCAAATCTTATGTGATCATTAAAAATGCAAAAATGTACCTCATTATGACTATATTATATTTAGAAATGAATTCAGGATTTTGGAAACATTTAAGCTTTATTTTTTTCCCTAAATGTTTAAAACAGAGTTCAGATAAAACAAAACAAAAAGAAGAAAAGTACATTGTATAAAATAGGAACCTTCTTAGATGGCAATTCTTAAATTTGGGAGTTAGACATTAAGGGATCTTTGTTGTTGTTGTTAGGACAGAGTCACAAGCTATACTTTAGCAAACGGAAAACAATTATTTGTACAAGTTTTGGTTTACTTGTACGTTAAAATTGATCTCTAATTATGTTGAAATATTTTTTCCTCACCATGTGGAATCCGTTGGTAGATTTTTATGAATCTTAGTGAACCAATAAAATATTTTAAAATGTTTAATATTTTTATTCCAGGCTAAATAACATTAAAATGATATTAACTTATATTGTGGAGAAAAATATTTAGAACTGCCAAAGATGGAATATTGCTAGAAATGTTTGAGAGTTTCAAATGTTTTCAAGAAATTATTTGTATTGTTCTTTGTTTGCTCTTTAAGAAAGATAGTCCAACATTTTTGCAATTTTATAGCAAAACTCTCTGGTTTTTCAGTGCAGAGTTTTTGAACATAAAAGTACCTTTTATTCTAGTTGGTGGCCATATATGAGGTTTTAAAGGATGAAGAGAGAAGGCATAGGTGAGTTTATCTTGAATATATTTCAAAGCAGTCTTTTCAACTCTTGTAGCTACTAACATGAGCTAGGATTTCAGCGCTTCTTGCAAGGATTATGGTTTGTTTATGATTGTTAGATACATTTCTAACTGTTGCTGAATCCTCAGTAAGTATGAATGTGTTTCCTCTTAGGGAATAGAAGATTTTATAATCACTCACAAAATGTATTTGTATTTTTCAATTACTAACACATTGGTTAGCTTTTACATATCTGATTGTTAATTTGATCCTTAGAACAAATCTCCATGCCATCTTTAGGGTTTCCTCTCCCCCCCCCACCTATTTTATTAAAATACATAGATTTAAGAACAATGAGCAAACTTATCAGCTTTCAATTGTTTTATATTATTCAGTAATTTGTTTAATGGGCAAACCATAGTAAATATTTTTACTCTTCATGAGAAAAGAACATAATCAGGCAATCACTTATGCTTGGTTTGCTTTTCTCAATTCTTGTGGAATAAGAATTGGGACTTGCAGTTAGGGTGCTCAATTTAGCTATTGGTGACCCAGATATTTTGGGGGAAGGAAGAAAAGGCTTACTACCAGCATAGGAGTTCTATTTGAAATACCTCTAGGTTTTCAATATTCTGAGCAGGGGTGCTGAATGTTCTCTAGGGGTTCTTGGCTTTGTAGACGCCTTGGCATGACTCCAGGTCTCATAGGAGAGATTATCTACTTTAAGATAATCCTCTGTGTTGAAAGAGCCAAGGAACAGTGTTCAGAGGAGTTTTGGTGATTTTGTGTATGGTTTTTACCCTGCCTCCTACTGCACTCTTTCAGCTTAGAGTCATAGATCAAGGAAGTTTAGGAAGTTAAACAATGGGGGTCAATGTCTTATGTCAAATGGTTGCAAAGGTACGAGCTAGTTTAAATGCAAGCTCTTACCATGTACATGTATATGTGCATCATTTTTGCTATTTTTTGTAGTGCTCATTTTATATGCATACTGTTCTTTAAGCTAATTAATATTAAAGATATAGACTCTAAATTTTTCAGCCTTTTTTCTTTAATACAGTTGGAATGTCAAGGAATTGCCTTTTGTAGTTGCTGATCATGGATATCAAGTTATTTAGAAGTTTCATGTAAATATTTACACATTGTGCTCTTTTTAATGCACTTAATAAAATTATGTTAGAAATGTGTGGCATTATAGGAGTTCAATCTTTACCCATCTTTAAGAATGAGTTACAATTAAACAAAAATTAATTTTTATGATACTTAAGTTAAATGACTCCAAATCTCTTATGATGATCTCTTCCATGAAGCTAGGAATGTGCAGTAGCAGCAGGTGTTTCCTCTTAAAAGCAACAAACAAAACATCCATTCTTCTATGAGAAATCTTTCCCCAGGTATTTGCCTGCAGGAATTTTTGCTGTTGGTTCACTGATTCAGTTGAAAAACTGCTGGTGTTGATTACAATACGCAGGATATTTATCTTCCTTAAATAACAGCTAATCAAGAGACAACCAATGGTTTTTAAATACTTTTTCCCTCTTAAAAGTATATTTTTCCCAGTTGCATAATGCATTCGCTTAATTAATTTCCTTGAGATTTGTTGGTCCTAATAATATTAAAGTTCGAAAATATTATTTGGATCAAAATCTTCAGCTATTTTAATTTTCAGCCTTTTTTTTGCCATGAAACAAATAGTTTGCTCAGGATGTAGCTGTTCCATTTATTTTATATGCTGTAAACATCCTTTTAAATATTACTTACCCATTGAATATCAATGTTGTAAACTAAGCCAGCATATTTGAAATATGTACGAGAATGTTTAAGAAAGCTTAAGTTTCTGATTCTAAATCTGTTTGCCCAGAACATAGTTCCCAATTCACAAGAAATTTGAATCTTTGGTTCCAGAGCATGTGAAAGAAAAGCTGGTATAAAGGCTGAACTTTTGAATTCCCCTTTGAATTGTTCACATGTCAAACCATTTGCATTCTGAAGCTGGAAGAAGGAAAACAGTAGTTTGGAAACTGTTGCACAATGCCCAAAGGCTTAATATCTTACTACATATGGTAGATGAGTGAATAGCAAATAAAATAATGTTTAAAATTTCCATGCTCTCTGTTATAGTGGATTGATAGTAGGAGTTACTTTTAGCATAGTTACTTTCGTTGCCGTGTAAAAGTATACATTTGGTATAACTTGCTGTCTAGCTTTAAAAAGTAGATGAAATTAAGTTGATTTCCAACAAATTACTTCCCTTTCATTAGACAATTTTTTAAAAGTTTAATCCAAATATATTATTTATTTATAAACTTTAATTATTAGAACAATCTCTTTTTGATAACTTTTCCACAGTGTTCTTGTCAACTCATCAATAGCTTTTTAAAATTCTTGTGACCAAAATAATTGGTGGAACACCAAAATAATTGTTCCAACACCAGGCTTGTATATCCTATCACCTTTTTTGTAATGAATAGATTTTTACAACTACCATATGGAAAATATAGTGTTCTGAAACTCATTTACATTATCTCTCTGTGTCTGTATGTGTGTCAGTGTGTGTGTGTGTGTGTTTGCAAAACAAATGCATGAAAAAAAATACAAAAGGAACAATACAAAAAAAAAAGGATCCTTTCCCCACCCTGTAAATGTTATATATTTACATCCTGTTCTGTATACATAGTTGTGGAAATGAAATGATGTTGAAGATTCAGTTAAATTTCATGATAGGTTTTCGTTCTAATCTTGTCACAATTTTAATTAAAAAGTAGGGACTATAGCTCAGGGTTGAGTGTTCATATGTGATAGCCAATTGCACTATAGTAGCCTTGAGCCACCTAAATATGAGAAGCCAAATTTTTTGTTTAGTAACTGCATCTTTTGCAAAACAAATCTCTAGTTTGAAGAAATATTTTAGGGTGAACTGGGAGACTTATTCCAATTTATATTAGTTATGAATGTAGTGAATTATTTTCTCTTATGTTATTCATAATTTGAAATGAGGAAATTAGGAGAATGGGCAAATGGAGAGAACAGAAAAACTCTTTACAATCTGCTTATGTGTTCATTCTCTTGCATGCCTTTGAAGATTCATTCTATGTGATAGATTGATTTCTGCAAACAAGAGCTGTAATGAATTGTCTGTATACTTCCTAATTAACTAATTTTCTAAATGTGAAAAACAAGATTAAAACTATCAAAGCATTCTGACTAACTAAGGATCATTGTTTATATGTACTCCTAAAAATTAAGCAGACAGCTTAATTTTTAAATATAGTCCTTAATTGCCATAGAACTCAGTGATTTATCTTTTGACAGTATATATTCTAAAAAGTGGCATATAATAGGAGCTATCTTCCCTTAAAATGGCCTGTCATGTGAGCCATAATGTTCACTGATAGTAAAATCAATAGAGCATTGATTCTGGAACTAAATCCTTGGAGACTTTTGTTCAAAATAGCAGACAGAGCCTGGTAAATACTTAGTGTTTAATGTATTTTAGCATGTGAGATTTTCTTGCATCAAATCGGAAAATACATTAAACATGCTTTAAGAGAGATAACTACCATGACTTTTGTTTTTACTATTATAAATTGTGATTTTTATTTGTAATTTTAATTTGTTGAAATCTGTTTTTGTAAAACTTTGAAGAATGGTATACAAAACCTAAAAATACACAAGTAGTGAATTGTGCAATTTTTGAAAAACAATCTTACTGGCTTCTTGATTTTTAGTGAGCTACATTTGTCAGATGTATAAGAATGAACTTTTATTTTGGTTTAATTTCATAATTTTAATCAGAAATTTATAACTCATATGTAAATTGTAATTTTTTGTTAAATATGTTTCAATTTTAGACTTGATATAATCTAAAAACATTTAACTTTTTTTAAAAAAAAAAATTAACATTTTAAGATATTTTCAGTCCCCAAAAATATTGAGATTCTTTTTATTTTTGGAAGAAAAGGTTTTTTGGGGAAAACTTATACAGGTTTACTTGAAAGCAAATCCATTGAATGCTATGGAAATTGCTTATTTTTTTATTATTGAGTTTAAGTCTTTTAGTAAAGGTATTGGCTAAAGACTTCAAATGAATTTATAAAGCTATATTTTATTTTGTTTTTCTTAATTGTATAGATAGCAACTAACATAAGGCAGTTTTATAATATATATTCTGTTAATTATTTAACTGTAGAAATAAAATGCATTTTGCTTTGAGGAACAGTATGACCTGGGTATTCAATCAAAATTTGATTTGATTTTTTAAAATAAAAATATAATTTAAAAGTTTGACTTTCTCTGTTAAGATATCTCTAAGGTATCAATTTAATAACTGTCAAAGTAGCTACTGCAGTTGTTGCATTTAAATTGATTTACATGTCAAGACTGGCAGTTTAGCAGCTGCACTATTATTCCTGGATCGGTCAATTTACTTGAGAAAAACCTACTACTGAGTCCTACTGACCTGCATGACAATATAGGCCCTATTGCTATTCCTGTAATTAGGCCTGCGACTAACTCAGAATATTTTTAATTAAAATATTTTGGTCAATGTGTTGCACCAAATTAGTCCTTTAGTGCAGATTTAATACTGGAAATAGTGTGATTAGAATATTCAATGAGCTGTGTTCTATTTAGGATTAATTTGAGCATACAATATGTCTCCATTTGAACTCTTTTCAATAATAGACTTGTCTGTTTTTTTCAGAGAAAGTTATTTTTATGCACGTAAGAAATTAATATTGTCTAGCAGATATTTAAATCATTCATCTTAAAACACTAGCAAGAGTAAATATAAGAAATTATCCAAATTATTTTTTTATGAAGCAGAAGAAATGGACCTAAAGATGGAGGAGATAGGAGAAGGGAAATACGGACTGCCATATACAAATTATTACTACCTATAACAATGAAAATACAAAAGACTCCCTTAAATACACCTGATGACAAGGAAGAAGATTTTAGAAAATGAAACAAAAAGCGGGCAGGGGAAATGTTTAGGGAATATGGAAGGACGGAATTTCCCCCCCAAAAATACTCTACCTAAATTGTCTTCCTCATGCCAAGCAGATTTCACAAAAATAGAAAGAAAATTTTGGGGCGATTTAATTGCCTTGGCCTGGAAAACTACTTGGCAAAAAAAGAAAGCGAGAGTTAGATTTAAAAAACAGAGAATTTGATCTATGGGGGGGGGCTCTTTCTGTTTAATATACCTGTTTGAATATGATTAAAAGAATGGATGGCTCTTAGATATAACTAGATTTTTATAATGGAAGATATAATTTAGAATTAAAATTAAAAAAAATTGTTCTTTTGATATGGGAAATTTGAAAATAAGAGGAAGATTGGTATGAATAATTTTTTAGGGCTGTATAAATGTAAATAATATTGAGAAAATCATAAATGACAAAGATACTTTAAATATTGATGGGAAATCAAACTTTAATAAGAGCATGAAAAACAGGATATTGACTTATGAATTGATATTATTGTTATTTGTATTATAATGTTAGTAAAATATGATGAAGATGTCTATATCTAATTTTGTATACATCAATAGTACCAGGAATTGTAATTGTCTAATGAGGGGAAAATGAAAAAAATATGGGGAAGAAAGGAGGATCAGGGAAAAAATACTGGATTGTGCAGTACTGAATAGGTTTATATTGAAGAAATTAATATTAAATATGTAAACTGAGACAACATGTTGTTTACTAAGCTCTAAAGATTGTAATTTTAACAAATTTAATAAAACTTATATAAAAAAGAAATTATCCAAATTATTTTTTAATGTGAAATAATGCAAATTCAACCTTTAAAATGAAAATTCTTATTAGGCTAAAATTATTCTTTTTACATTTTTAAAAAGACAGTTTGTTATTTTTGTAAATGTTCACATTTAAATTACTAGTCATTCCTAAGTTAGTTTCCACATCAAAGTTTTATAAAACTAAATATTTTGGACAATTGGTTGCTTCTACATATGGCTATAAATAAGGAATTATAGCCAATAAATGATTTTGGCGGTCTTTGCCTTTCCACTTACAATTGTCCTTTTGTAATTCTTTTATTCTCAGAACATGACCCTTGTTTGGCAGGGAGGCTGAACAAATGTGGTTTATTTTTGAGAAAAAACACTTCTCCAGTGAATCAATTGGGGGAGCTGGAAGAACAGTAGAGTCACCATTTTTAAACCTAGTTAGTGGTAAACATTTCCATAGCAGTCTGGTTCGAAATTTTATCCTAGGAACCCAGATTAAATGTTGACAAGCTATATAATTGTAAGAGTTTGCTGTTAAAAACAAAACAGGTGATGAGTGAAACAAAATAGCCATATCTGTCTCATTAAAAAAGAAGGAAATAGGTTAATTTTAAATGCATTATTGAGAGCTTGTTTGCTTGTTTTTACTGCCCTAGGTATGATGATATCCTGATCAATGGGCTACCAGATTGGCGACAGCCTGTATTTTATTACAGACGAGTGAGGAAAATGAGCAATGAAGAGTTGGCATTACTTCTGTTCATTATCCTCACAGTAGGACATTATGCCGTGGTTTGGTCTATCTACCTGGAAAAACAACTGGTAAGAAGCTTACTCTAAAATCATCAAGAATTGCTCAGCATTTCTGAATTAAGCATTAATGTTTCATTATTAACACTGTTAGTAGTTAATCTGTTGGGAGGCAAACAGAGAAACAGGTAGCTTTAATCTGGAAATGGGAGATGGAACAGTGAGGGTTGGAAGAGACAGCAGAGAGGGCTATAAATGAAATACTCCATTAGTATAGTGGAGGACATTGATGATAGAACAGTGTTGAAAATTAGATTCTGCTCTCTGTCCAGTCAGCTTCAGCCTGTCTTTGTTGTTTATTGGTTCAAGTGGCAAAATGTATTGGCACAGCTCAGGAATCTTGATCATGCTCTATCTTTTGTACATGCAGTAATACAGGCCGTTGTCTGAATTAGCCTTTTAGATTGCATGCTGACAAAAATAGTCCTAAAAGAAAAAGAAAAAAAAGTATTTTCTTCCTCCCTCTAGAAGTTTTTTAAATTAAGATCATTTTGAAGTACATAAATATTTTAGGTTTTGTTCTAATATCAAGATCTGATGATCTCAGAGGAAGGAGAGTTGAGAAACCAATTCAAGCTAAATTCCCTTCCTTGATATTTAGTTTACGTTTTTCCTTTTTTTTCCTTTCCTTTTTTAAACGCTGGTTCCTTCCTGACTATCAGAAAACAAAAGAACATCCTTATTTATGTATGAATTTGGTTTTGCATTTTCAGCACTCTTCAGGATTTAAGCCATCTATATTTTAAAAATATTTTTAGAGCCACATTATTACAATTTTGAATGAGAAGAATAAGTTAAAGCTGTAAAAAAGGGACAGTTTGATTAATGTGAATGTAACATACCTGACTGTTGGGGTTCATATGTGTTTAAGGAAGTCTTACCCAAACTTGGGTAAATTACCCAAAATTGGATAAAAGTGATTTGGGGGAGGGGTTAATGATACATGAACCCATTATCCACTTGCAACAGGGAATTTTAATTTACTTTTTTATCTACTTTGGGTATTTACTTTGGGTAAAAAGGACTTTCTGAAAAGCAACTTTGGGTAATGAAGAAAAAAGTTTGGGAAGCAGTGTTTTAAAGAATGACTATCATGGCAACACTTACTGTTAATGATTTCTTTAAAATAATTAGTAGCCCCTGTCCTGTTTAATTTTTACTTTTATTTGCAGAGTTTTCCTAAATTGTGGAACTCTTCTTTCTTTTCTTCTTTTCTTGCTTAGGATGAGTTGCTTAGTAGAAAAAAGAAGGAGAAGAAGAAAAGATCTGGAGGAAAGAATAATGATGAAGTAAAACTTGGTGTAGAGAAGAGTGAAAGGTGGGAACTTAGAAAATTATTCTGGAAGAACTGCTCCTTCCATAGAAGGGACACAAATAGTTTTTGACATACCAGACACTGAAAATAAGATTTTGAAATGTTTTTGTATTTCTTGAAATGAATCTTTGAAGAGTTACATTTTATTTTTAAAAATGTACTGAAGTTATAAATGATAATTTATAGAAATGAATTGTTAAAGTATAGAGGAAATGAATGCACATTTTGGAAGCGTTTTCATGCAACACAGAATTCTATATAGAACTTCTTTAATAAGAAACCAATAATTTCAGTTTTCTTTTAATTTCAGGAGAAGAATTAAAGAAAGGCTGATACTCATTGGCATTACATAATACCTGATCCTTGCTATGGTCTTTATTTACACAATGTACCTGTCATTACTTTAGTCTGATTTTGTTTGGCACAGTTTGGCTTTAAAAGTAAAAGATTAGTAAAATGTTGTACTCAGTAGTGGAATTCAAATATGTGAACAACCGGTTGTTTGTGTGGATGCCATTTCCGGAAGTCCATTCTAGGCCCGGGCAACAAAAAATTAGCTATCGGTTCTACAAAAGTGGTGCGAACCAGCTGAATCCCACCACTGGTTATACTTCTTTCTTCATTTTTGGAGCTAGCAAACCATGGGGGAAGAAATAGTGATAATCAGAATGCTCCAGAAGATACCATCTTTTCTTTTGTTGAATTATAGAAAGAAATAAAAGCCTTAAATAATTCACACAGCAGGAACATGAACTGAATCAATGCAGGATAAGAGAGCAGAAACCAATCTTCCATCTTCCTTTCTTATGACATCAATGCTTCAGTGAATGGCAAAAGACATTAATTTTTATGTATTGGCTTGCTTATAGTACAGTTTCATAACTGGCTGTCAATGCTTGAAACTGGTTTGGTGGTGCTTAATCTCCCTCCCTCCCTCCCTCCCTCCCCATTTGCAACCATCAGAAAAAGCTGAAGATTTTATTTGGAGAGATAGAAACAAGCCTAGTGTGCAAAAACAATCTTAGAGATATCTGACTTAATAGTTACACACTGAATGAAACTACTTACATATTCCCATGATAGGCTATTATTTACTTTGAATCTTTATTATTCCTAGTTGGCTGCAAAAGAACCACTAGTAATTTCTGTTTTTTTAAATGTGTTTTTTGTAGACTGGTGGAAAAACCACAGTGGCGGGACCTACTTCCATGTAAAGTGGGAATATGGTTCTACACAATGGTAAAAGCATTGCCTCAATTATTTCAGGTAATAATGAAATACCCTATTGCTTCTGTTTTTGTGTATTTTTGTTTTTCTAAGTTGTCCCCATTTTTATGCTCATTGCTTGTTGACTGAAGAAATGTTTTGATGTTGCAAAACATGGAAGGTCAGTCATTCCTATATTTATAAATATGGAGGTATTGAGAGTTCTGCTAAATAAGTGGGAAATAAGACAAAACTATCAAAATTAAATCTAAGTAAATGAATTTAATAATTATTTTGGCATTTTTGCCTCTCTTATTTATTTAAATTATTTCAAGGATCTTTAAATGCTTAAAGCTGTACTATTTGGAGAACAGTGGCACAGCCTCAGAAGCCCTTCTAAAAGCAGCACATGCTATTTGGAGAAAGGTGCAGATGGCCTCCAGAAGAAGGCCTGGTGTAGCAAGCAACTACTTCACATAGGTCCAGGTCAGGCATGCCTCAGCAGCAGGAAAATCAATTGGGTGTGACAGGCCTATGGAGCACAGGGTAATGCGAGACTTTGTGTTGTGGTGCTATAGTGGCTGGCTACATGCAGAGCTTGAGATGACACTCCTTGGCAGCAATGTTGAGGGTAAAATAGAGGCCTTGGGTACAGGGAAAGCTGGCTAAGATTGCTAAAAGCCCCAGGCCTATACTTCAGCCCCAGCTGAGGAGTATTGCTGTACAGGGTGGCCAACAGGACAGAGATCTGTGTGTATATGGAGGGGGTGTGTGGATAGATAGACAGCTGGGAAAGTTGACAACTTCGGTTGTCATTGTATGCTGACTGCCAGGCATCCAAATTTTGGCCAGACGTCTGGGAGCCATAACTTTGAGGACTGGACATAAGTACCATTTATTCAGCATCTCCATAAATTGGAACAGTTGCTGAATGAATGGTCATTAGGCAAAGACTATAAAAAAATCATCCAGATCATACTTTTGATTTATCACTTACATTTCCTATAATTTTAAACTTTATCCAGCTTTTTTTGTATATCCAATAAAGCGTCCCACAATACTCAACAGTCATAGTCTTGTTGAGAATTGTGGAACTGAAGTCCACAAACAGGGGGATGCCTAGGCTGGGGAGCTTCTCTGCTAAGTTGACTTCTAAACTTCTAATATTTGACAAAGCAAACTTTTGCTGGACATCTTAAAAACAAAGCAAGATTTCCTTACTGAACATGATGTCCAGATGTGCTGGGATGGGAACTCTCAGCCATGATGGATGAGAATTATGGAACTGGAATGCCAAAAGATTAGAAAAGCAAAAGCTGGATTATTTCTATAATTATTTCTATTTCCATCCTCTAGGAACAGGGTCTCTACAGCTATTCCAAATTTGTTATGAACTGGCCTTCCTATTAAAATGGAAAGGAGGAGACTGAGGTCCACCTGAAGCGGCGTGCTGAGAAATTTGCGGATTTTCTGGAAGACAAAATTGCTTGACTTTGTTCCCTGATAGATGCCAGCATGGTTGCTGGTCCGGGGGAGGCCCCTGGGGCAGGTTCTTGCCCTATTATTTGGGTACAGTTTGACCCCATTGCTCCTGAGGAAGTGGACAGGATCCTAGGAAATATGCACGCAAGCACCTGTGTTTTAGACCCATGTCCCTCCTGGCTTGTGAAAGCTTCCCGGGAGGTGACATGCAGGTGGATTTTGGCAATGATTAATGCTTTCTTACAGGAGAGGTAGTGCCCCAGCACTTTAAGGAGACTGTGGTCCACCCTCTTCTCAAGAGGCCATCACTAGATTCCACCCTGTTGGATAATTTCCGATCTATGTTCAGTCTTCCTTTTTTGGGGAAGGTTGTTGTGAAGGTGGTTGCATGGCAGCTCCAGAGATTTCTGGATGAAATGGATTATCTATAGCAGTGGTTCTCAACCTTTTTAATGCCACGACCCCCAACCGGTCATAAGTCGAGGACTAAACCGGTCGTAAGTCTAGGACTACCCAACCAGTCATAAGTCGAGGACTTTCCCTGCCCGGGAGCGCTGCACATGCGTGGTGCTGCCCCCTGCGCTGGCCGAGGCATAGCTGGCAAACGGCAGAGAAGGAGCAGGGCGACCACCGGCTGGGCCACCAGCTGGCCCAGCTCAAGGGAGGTAAGGCACCCACCGGAAAAGGGAAAAATGGCGGACAGCCTTGCTTGGCGACCCCCGTGAAATGGTCGATCGACCCCAAATAGGGTCACGACCCATAGATTGAGAACCGCTGATCTATAGACTCCTACCAGTCAGGATTCAGACCTGGATATGGGGCAGAAACGGCATTGGTCACGCTTTTGATGATCTCTGCCGGGAGCAGGGTTGGGGGCAGTACATGCATCCTTGAAGACATCTCAGTGGCTTTTGATACCATTGACCATGGTATTCTTCTGGAGCAGCTTCTGGGGTTGAGAATAGAGGTCTTTATGTTATTCTGGTTCACTTCCTTCCTCTGTAGCCACTCTTACTAAGTGCTAATAGGTGGTAAGAGATCCAGCCCTCGCCCATTGTTTTGCAGGGTCCTGCAGGGCTTGATACTCTCTCTACTTCTATTCAACATTTACATGAAACTGTTGGGTAAGATCATTGGTCACCATGGACTGAAATATCATCAATATGCTGATGATACTAAGCTATATATCTCAACCCATGGTGGGCTAAGTGATATCATGACCTCTCTCTCGTAGTGCCTTTAAGGGGCAAATGTCTATTTTTAAAACTGACTTCGGCCTGGACGATCAAAGCCACAACTTCATCCTTTTTCTTCGCCAGGGCATCAATCATGTGGCTTCAGGAGCTGTAAGCAATCGTTCCACTGGATCAGGTTCGAACACACCAGACCCTGGGAAAGCTAGTGACCGCATCAGAGTATGTGGCAGATGCTTCTCTGCATTCCACCAGGTACTCTGCCAGATCCATTGCGGCCACGGTTGCCTTTCGTAGGCTTCTTTGGTTGAAATAGTGGAAAACTGATTTGAAGTCAAAGTGGCGCTTGTCCACGTCCAAATATAGTGGTACACAGTTGTTTGGATCGATCCTGGAATCTCACATTATTGAGGGCAAGGATAAACGCAACATACTCGTTCATCCTTCCAAACGGTCCAATAGGCGGCCCCAACAGGAGTTTCCTAGGCAGGCCTTCTGCCCCAGTGTTTCCTGGGAATGGAGACAGCCCTTTCGGGTGGGGCAGTCCTGGGATTGGTCAAGAGGCTCACAATCTTTCCCTTCCAGGCAGGGAAAGGACCGCCAGAACATTGGAGCCAAAGGCCAGTTCCAATCTAAGCGTCCCTTCAGGGGATCAGGCGGTCGCCTGTACAGGCGGTCCAAGTGACACCAGGGAGGGCTCTCCCATCGGGGGTCGTCTGGAGCGGTTCAGCGACGTCTGGGAAAGGACCACCTCCCACTGTTGGGTACGGGAGACTGTCAAGTATGGTCTCACCCTGGAGTTCTACTCTCACCCCCCAAACCACTTTATAAGGTGCCCGATATCACGAAATGCAACCAAGGCAAACTTGGTAGCTACGGCCATCTCCCATCTGGAAGAAATCCAAGCCATAGAACCTGTACCAAGGGGTCAGGAAGGAAAGGGGTTCCACTCCATTCTGTTTGTGGTCCCCAAGGCCTCAGGAGGATGGAGGGCAATACTGGACTTAAAGGGTCTGAATCACTTCTTGACCTACAGAAGGTTCAAGATGTAGACCCTAAAGTCCATACTCGCCAGTATCAGAAAAGGGGATTTCCTCTCATCCATAGACCTCACAGAGGCGTACCTACATATCCCCATACACCCAGAACATCGCAAGTTCCTCAGATTCTGCTATGCACACCGGCATTACCAATATAGAGCCCTTCCCTTCGGTCTATCCTCAGCTCCAAGGGTTTTCACAAAGGTTTTGGCAATCTTGGCGGCTCACCTCAGGCTGATACCAGTTCGGGTGCAGTGCTATCTAGACGACATTCTTGTCCAGTCCAGTTCCCTTCAGTCGGCCCAGTCAGATCTACAGATCACGATACACACTCTTCAGATGCATGGGTTCTCAGTGAACTTCAAGAAGAGCCACACTATCCCCACAAAACGACTTCTGTACCTTGGGGCAGTCATAGACTCTGTGCAGGGTTTATCTTTCCCAGGAACGTCGGGTCAGCATCCGAAAGCTGGTACATCAGATTCGGAGGGACAAAACAGTACCCCTGGTACAACTGTCCAAACTCCTGGGAAAGATGGTATCTTGCATGGGCATCGTTCCATGGGCCAGACTCCATTCAAGACTCCTACAATGGTTCCTCCTTCCCTCCCAGAAACAGAACCTCAGTGCATCCAACAGGAGGGTCAGAGTCCCCACCATACCTTGTTATCACTCCTATGGTGGACCTCATCCGCGATGACCAAGGGGACCATCTTCAAGGAGCCCCTCAGGCTCACCCTAACCACAGACGCCAGTCTATTCGGTTGGGGTGCCCATCTTCAAACTCATCTGGCCCAGGGGTAGTGGTCCCGATCGGACCTAGCCCACAATATAAATTGGCTCGAACTCAGGGCTATACACCTAACACTCCTACAGTTCTCCTCCCTGATGAAGAGACAACATATCCTCATCCTGACGGACAATGTGGCAGCCAAAGCTCATGTCAACAAACGGGGAGGGACCCGGTCCTGGGCGCTCATGCAGGAGGCCCTGGATCTGGGCCTGTGGGCAGAGTCCAACTTGAGGTCCATCAGGGCAGAACACATTTCAGGGGAGGCAAATTGACAAGCAGATTCCCTGAGCAGGGCCACGGTGGACCACTCAGAATGGCGACTGGATCCGACCCTGCTCAGGGACATCTCAATGAGGTTTGGGCGTCCTCATCTGGATCTGTTTGCCTCCACGTCGAACACTCAATTTTCCAGGTTCTTTTCCAGATTCCCGGCACGGAGAGCAGAGGGAATGGATGCCCTCCAATGCCAGTGGCCGGCACACCTGCTTTATGCCTTCCCTCCCCTTCTGTTGTTACCGGCAACTATCCACAAGATGATCCAGGAAAGAGCGGAGGTAATCTTAATTGCTCCACATTGGCCAAGACGTCCGTGGTTTGCCGACCTTGTGGATCTCTCACTATCACCACCATGGAGGATTCCCCCAGACCGAGTGGCTCTCGGTCAAGGGAACCTTCAACATCCCGATCCTAGTGGCTCCAGCTGGCCGCCTGGCACTTGAGTGGGAAGCTTTAGCTAAACAATCCTATTCGTCCGGGGTGATCTCAATGATTCAAGCCTCGAGACGCCCTTCGACTAATAGGATCTATGATGCCACGTGGAGAAACTTCTGCACATGGTGCACCAAACAAAACCTCAACCAGTTTTCGGTTATGATTCCCAATATCCTAGATTATCTGTTGGAGTGTTTGAACCGGGGCTTATCACCCAGTACCATTCGCAGGCAGATCGCGGCTCTTTCAATGGTCCTCTCCTGCGACAATTTGAATCCATTGTCGCAACATTCGGCGGTTAGGGCCTTTCTAAAGGGGGCGGTCAATACCAGGCCACCCGTGGTACACCGCTATCCGTCTTGGGATCTACCCAAGGTGTTGCAGGCTTTGACTTCTCCTCCTTTCGAACCTCTCAGTTCTTGTTCTCTTCACTTTCTGTCCTTAAAGGTGCGTTCCTGGTAGCTATAACATCGGCTAGGCGAATATCGGAATTGGCCGCACTTTCAGTTAGGGACAATTTGTGTACCTTTTTCGAGGATAGGGTGGTCCTCAGATTGGATCCTGCCTTCATTCCAAAAGTTAATACCTCGTTTCACAGGTCCCAGGAACTAATTCTTCCCAACTTTTGTCCGAATCCCTCACATAGACTGGAACGACAGTGGCATAAATTGGATGTGCGCAGGGCCCTGCATCACTATGTTAAGTGAACCTCGGCATTTCGCAAGTCGGTGGCCCTGTTCGTGTCCTTTCAACCCTCTGTCATGGGTCGGAAGGTCTCATCTTCCACCGTAGGTAGGTGGATAAGGGCATGCATTGCTCGGGCTTATATTTCCTAGTCACTTCCAGTTCCCATGCGCATTACTGCTCACTCGTCGCGCAGTGCAGCTGCATCTGCTGCTTGGTCCAAGCAGGCATCGGTTGAGGAGATTTGTAGGGCTGCGACATGGTCACCCCCTTCCGCATTTGTTAGGCATTATAATATAGATAGTTTTGAAGAGGCGGACACTGCGTTTGGCAGGCGAGTCCTGCAACAGGTTGTTTCTTCTCAGGGGACACAAGCCTAGACTTCCCACCCCGTGGGGACACGAGCGGCTTTGGTATGTCCCATCCAGTGGATTCTATACTCACCATGCTGGAGAAGGGGCATTGTCTCACCTGAACGCCTTTTCTCAGCATGATGATGTAGAATCCACACCCTCCCATTATGGTAGTCTAGGCAGGTGTCGCCCCCCCCCCAAAATTGGAGCCATTGCGCAGGACTTCGTCAGTGATGCTTTGCCTCATCAAAATTGGGAGGACACACCCAGAGGGAGGTGTGGCCAAAGTTCTGACCTAGTCTCTTTCTGAGCAGGAGGGCTGAAACTACCCATCCAGTGGATTCTACATCATCATGCTGAGAAAAGGCGTTCAGGTAAGACAATGCCCCTTCTCCAGAGCGCAGAGGCAGGACAGAACAGAGATGGATCATTTGGCGGCCCCGGATTTTGATCTCCCTTTAGGTCTCTTGACCTCGGCTCAGGGCGTGTGGTTCTTGGCGGACGCCTTCATCACTCATTGTTCCCCTCCAGCAACAGTTCATAACACAACTGCCAGCCTACCCACAGTTCGAGGACAGGAATCCTCACGCTCGATCTCTGAGGCCACCTTCACCCCAATGGCATTTGGACTCAGGGAGCCAGAACTCAGAGACATCTTCTCCGATGGCCGCCTTGAGGCCCTGCTCTCTAAAGTAGTAGACTGGGCACTCGCGGCACGGTCTTATCAACTGCCCGGACAGGAGGCTTCTATCTCTGTTATTCTGCCTTATATACTTCCAGCTGGGATTCTCCTATATCAGGAACCCACGTCTTCTGCCCATTCCTTAATTAGTGGCTACTCGTCCCCGATGGGAGGTGATCAGCTGGATTTCCACTTGTCAGAGGAGGAAGAGCTTCCCCCTAACCCCTCCCTGTCAGGAGGCCTTTTCAATCTGGCCTTATTCCTTCCCTTACTTCGCAAAGCCACCATGACAGCCAACATAGGGTCCGATCAGTTCCCTCAGCCGCAATCCACATCCGAGGTGAGCCCAAACCTGGTCTTCTTCGAGACCGTGGCAGCCCAGCATCATGTTCCCTGTCCTTCCATTTTTCTTAAAGGGGTTAAGAAGCAATGGGTTTCCCCATCATCTTTCCCCTCCATAGGTGCAACAGATAAAAAGATATTTAGCACCTCTACAGACCTAACTGAGGCTCTGGAGGTACCAAAGGTGGATGAAGCCTGGACCCATCTCGTGTCCCAGACTGCGGTTTCTGGGGACATGGCTGAGGCGCTCAAAGCAGAGGATAGGAAATGGGACTTAACCTTCCGAAAGACCCATCAATCGGCCGTGTGGGAAATTAAAACGGCCACTTGCACGTCCTTTTTTGTCCAAACCACTCTTGGAGCCAGACTCCCTCCCAAGGACATTCGGACCCATCAGGACCTAAGCAAAATGGTTGCAGCGACGGAATATGCGTCAGACGCAACTCTACAGTCGGCAAACTTTGCTTCGAGGGCCCTAGCTTCCAACATTACAACCAGGAGGATGCTGTGGCTCAAGCACTGGCAGGCTGATGCCAAGGCCAAATGGTGCCTTGCAACTGCCCCCTACCAAGGCAACCACCTCTTTGGGGAGGCCCTGAATCCGTACCTTGTGGAAAACAAGGACAAGCGGAAGGTCATGGCTCATCTCACCAAATGGTCTGACAAGCATGCCACTCCTTATTCCTCTAGGCAGTCCTTTCGGCCAGCTTTGGGTTCAGCAGCCACCCAACCCTCCCATCCTTCATGTCCAGACAAGACCGCCCATATGACCGTCCATCTGACAGGGCAGGCTTTCAGCCCAGACAGCAGAATCAAAACAAACGGCCATTTCAAGGGACAGGATGTTCCTTCAGGCGGTCCAAGTGACTCTCGTGTCACCCTCCCCATAGGGGGCAGGCTGGCCCATTTCTTCCATCAGTGGGAGTTTACAACCATGGACAGCTGGGTACTACAGACCATCCAACACGGCCTGTCCCTCGACTTTCTGTCCAGTCCTCCGGGTCATTTCATCACCTGCCCCACATCTCAGGACCCAATCAAGCGGGGGCTTATGCAGGAGGCCATTCATCATCTTTTGGAAATACAGGCCATAGAACCGGTACTGCCAGATTACAAGGGAAGGGGATTCTACTCCATCCTCTTTGTGAGTCCCGAGATCTCGGGGGGGGGGGGTAGAGGGCAATTCTAGCCCTCAAGAGTCTGAATTATTATATTGCATACAAAAAATTCAAGATGCAATCACTCTAGTCCATCCTGGGAGGCATTAGATAGGGAGACTTCCTGGCGTCAGTAGACCTCACGGAAGCATATCTCCACATCCCCATCCTTCCAGATCTCCGGCAGTTCCTCAGGTTCTGTTACAGGTGCCATCACTTTCAATACAAGGCCCTCCCATTCGGCCTCTCCTCGGCGCCCAGGGTGTTCACCAAGATCCTGGCTGTGCTGGCCGCCCATCTACGGAAGGTACCGGTATGCATCCAGTACTACCTGGACAACATCTTGATCCAAGCGTCATCCTTCCGGGCGGCCCAGTCAGACCTGGAATTAACGATTCAAGTCCTCCAATAGCATGGGTTCTCAGTGAACTTCCGGAAAAGGCAGACGGTTCCCTCATCCAGACTTCTGCACCTGGGAGCCATCATAGACACCACAAACGGTATGGTCTATCTTTCCCAGGAGCAGTTGGACAGCATCAGGGACCTAGCTCGCTGAGTGTACAAAGGCCGCACCATTTCACTGGTCTTAATCTCTCAACTACTAAGGAAAATGGTCTCCTGCATAGCCATAGTTCCCTGGGCCAGACTCCACTTGCGGGAGCTCCAATGGTTCCTTCTACCGTTCCAGCGGCTGAACTCCAGTGCATCCAGCTGGCAAGTGAGGCTCCCGGTCCATACCCTGAGGTCTCTTCGCTGGTGGTTCTCATAGGCAGTAACCAAGGGGTCACCTTTCAAGGAGCCAGACCGCCTCACCATCACAACAGACGCCAGCCTATTCGGCTGGAGACCCCACATACAGTCTCAGTTTGCGCAGGGCCTTTGGTCCCGCGCAGACTTGAGACACAACATCAGTTGGTTGGGCCATTCACTTAGCTCTTTGCCAATTCCACCACTGGATCAGAGGCCGTCACGTATTGGTCCTTACAGACAACATGGCACCCAAGGCCCACGTGAACCAGCAGGGGGGCACCTGGTCCAAGTCCCTCATGTCCAAGGCCCGGTTGCTGGGATCCTGGGCAGAGTCCAACCTGGCCTCCCTCAGGGCTGAGCACATCTCGGGGGAGAAGAACCAGCAGGCAGACTTTCTGAGTCTCTCTACAATAGATCCCTTGGAATGGGGAGTACATCCGGATCTTTTCTCGGAGATACCCTGAAGGTTCGGCCAACCGGTCCTCGACCTGTTCGTGTCGTCAAGCAATGCCCAACTCCCCTGGTATTTCTCCCGCTATTACTTCCCAGAGGCGGAGGGGACAGACGCCCTGCAGGCTCCTTGGCCAGAGGGCCTATTTTATGCCTCACCCCCCGCTCATCCCAGCAGAAGTGATCCTCGTGGCCCCATACTGGCCACGAAGGCCCTGGTTTGCCGACCTAATGAATCTCTCCCCTTCTCCCCCGTGGAAGATTCCCCTGCATCGCGTGTCCTTACACCAGGGGATCCTCCAATACTCAGACCCCCAATGGTTACAGTTAGCCGCCTGGTGCTTCAGCGCAGCATCATGACGCAAGAATTGTTCTCACCATGGGCAATCACTATGATTCCGGCCTCTCGCAGGCTGGCGACCAATCGCATTTATGATTCCATCTGGAAAAATGTTTGCCATTGGTGCAGAAGGCGGCAACTGGATGTCTACAAATTGACTATTCCTCAGATCGTAGACTACCTTCTTGACGATCTAGACCAGCGGTTCTCAACCTATGGGTCGCGACCCCATTTGGGGTCGATTGACCATTTTTCGGGGGTCGCCAAAGAAGGCGATCCGCCATTTTCTCCCCTCAGGGGGCGCCGCCGCGCATGCGCGCCGCGCATGGGGGCGCTGCCGCGCATGCACGCTGCACATGGGGCCGCCGCCGCGCATGCACGCTGCACATGGGGCCGCCGCCGCGCATGCACGCTGCACATGGGGACGCTGCCCCCATGTGCGCCGCACATGTGCGCTCCCCGCCCCCATGCGCACCGCGCCGCGCATGCGCAGAACGTTTGTGTGACGGGGTCGCCGTCACACAAACATTGAGAACCACTGATCTAGACAGAGGCCTGGCCCCTGCGACCATTCGTAGGCAGGTGGCGGCCCTATCAGCATTCCTCACTTGCACGAATTCAGTCCCTTTAGCTCACCATCCTAGTATATGCGCCTTCATCAAGGACGCATGCAACACTAGGCTTCCCGTGGTACACAGTTATCCCTCTTGGGAGCTGCCTCATGTGCTGTATGCACTCACAAAACTGCCCTTTGAGCCCATTACTACTATACTGCTACGTGCCTTATCTCACAAGGTCGCATTCCTGGTCGCCATCACGTCAGCCAGATATATTTCTGAGCTGGTTGCTCTCTCGATCAGGAATGATCTTTGTATCAGGTGGACCAGGTGGTCCTTCGGTTGGATCCCACCTTCGTGCCCAAGGTCAACTCACTCTTCCACAGGGCACAGGAAGTCATTTTGCCTATTTTTTGCCCCAATCCTTCCCATGACTTGGAGCGGCAGTGGCACACACTGGACGTCCGCAGGGCCCTGCGGCGTTATATAAAATGCACACACTTTTTTGCAGGTCTGAGGCCCTCTTTATTTCCTTCTGCCCAGCTTCCCTGGGGCAGAAGGTGTCCGCTTCCACCATAGGTAGGTGGATCAGGGCTTATGTTGCAGAGGCGTACCAGTCTTCTTCCCGGCCGGCTCCAAGTCATATCACAGCCCATTCCACTCGCAGCGCTGCGACATCTGTGGCATGGGCTATTCAGGCGTCCCATCGAGGAGATTTGCAGGACTGCGACATGGTCTTCGCCCTTCCCATTTGTACGCCATTATAGGATTGACCGCTTTGCTTCCGCAAATGCCTCCTTTGGTCAGAGGGTCCTCCAATTGGTTGTTTTCTGGGGACGTAGAGCCGGCCTTATCTGTTTCCCACCCACTGGGACAGTGAGGCTTTGGTATGTCCCATTGGTGGATTTTCCATCTCCTGTACTGGAGAAGGGGCATTGTCTTACCTGAATGCCTTTTCTCAGTATGGAGATGGAGAATCCACATCCATCCCTTAGGTCAGTTAGGCAGGATTTAGGGGTCTGAGAGCCAATACCTAGTTCTACCATCAGCCACTTTCGCCCTCGTCAGGACTGGATCTCCTAGCAACAGGGGGCATGTCACGTTTGGCTAACTTGGTCTCAAGAGCAGGCAGACAGAGAAAACCCATTGGTGGGTTCTCCATCTCCATACTGAGAAAAGGCGTTCAGGTAAGACAACACCCCTTTAATGTTATGCTTTTATTTCCTGTAAGCTGCCTTGAGCCACTGTGAGCAAGTAGACGACAATATACATTTTCCAAATATTATAGAAATATATTATATTTGGCCAATCAGAATATGTTTTCAGAGATTCCCTCTTACTCTTGGACAATGTGCAGCATCACAGCAGTTGTTTATTCTGTCTGAATCAATGCTTAATTAAAACATGCAGGGTTGTCATGGTGGTGGTGTTTCAAAAAGAGTACAAAGTTATTTTTTTAAACTTTTAAGGAGTTACATATATTATATTAGACAACAATAAATACAATTTTTCACTCTTGAAATCAAGAATTTGCAATGTTTCCTTGCCCTCCAATTAAATAGTTTTTTTGCTACTGCAGTTTCTGTTTCCATCACCTTTCCCTGATTAGCACTATTGTATCCCATCTTATTTTTTGAAGATATAGACGAAAACAAGGCTGAGGCAGAAGCAGGATTTGAAAACATATATTCTCTGATTACGAGTAGAAGGCCTGTCTGTTTAGGCAAGGGTATCTTTTGATCCCAGCCTGCATCTTTTTAATATCTCCTGATATTAGCCATTAAATAGACTGACTAAATATCTGTTTACACAAATCATGCTGCAAAACTGCTATTCACATCTGTTTGTCATTTATCCATCTGAGTATTTTCTATCACTCCTGCCCCTTCTGTTCCTTTCTCTTAACTCTAATACATGAAGGCACTTAAAATAATTAAGATGGTTCTTTACTTCAGAAAACTGTTTTGTATGCATTTCCACAGGTTAGCTGTTGTTGTCATTTTCCTTTTCTCTGCTATGCCAGCTGTTCTCTAGGGTTAGAGGAAAAAATGTTACACAGTTTCAAAGCACAATATTTTTGAGAGCTTTACTTTTAATTATTTTATGGATGATGGGAGGAAATAGATTAAGATGGATTTTTGAAGTGAGGAGAGCTGATGTGAATATTACCAAATGTCCCCAACCAAAGCTCGGTTTTGTACATACTTCCAGATGCTACTTCTAAACAGAGTTCTGATCAAGACATTTTTTTTTTCTTTCAGAAATAACCTGTTTAGCACAGACATATTTTTTGCATTCA
This sequence comes from Crotalus tigris, assembly GCF_016545835.1. Lineage (NCBI taxonomy): Eukaryota > Metazoa > Chordata > Lepidosauria > Squamata > Viperidae > Crotalus > Crotalus tigris. The sequence goes on from NW_024100606.1 coordinate 8,353,610, forward strand.
GGTGTAAGAGTGTCAGTTTTTTTAAAGCATGTTTTATTGAACAAGCCACGGTGATAAATTTGTATATCATATTAAGCAAAAAGATGGACCATACGGCTAAAATCTTCTGTGAATGAACCTACCATGAATGACATTTGTAACCTAATGGTAGTGTTGGGCATTCATCTTTCAACTCTGGCAGCTGAGCATGTTACCTTTTTCTTTAGATTTTGAAGATTGAATCTAGGATATTGCCTTTAGACAGAACAATTTATTAAATTATCTCTAGAAACAGGAATTCATTGCAAAGTCATGGATGTTCCTGCAGTCCCTGTTCTTCAATGTATTATTCAACTTACATGTGCAATATTCTCTCTGAATTATTTGGATGGTGTTGTATCCTGAAATCATGCCAACTCTTCCTCCTGTGATTAATTACTTAATAAAACTACCTAGGTGCCTCAAATAGCATATACAGTAGCTATTGAAGCGTTTTGTTAGCCAATCTAAGTAGGAAAACTACTTAGTGCTAAAAAGCTGTCGATTCATATATTTTAGTAGCTTTCATGTACATTTAATTAATAACATGGATATTATATACTATGAGAGCATCATATTTCCACTCCATTTCCCAAAATGTAGCCTTTTCTCTACATTTATACCTCATCTACCGTTAATTTTCACTTTCAGCAATTACTAAGGAACTCTGGATACAATCTGTGCAAGATTTTGTTCTGAAGGGAAAGTAGTCTTTTCTTGCCTTAAATTGTCTACTTAATGAAATATTAGGTCCCACTAAAATCTTGTGCTGGCAGAATGATATGGAAATGGAAAAACTGCTCTATATCAAATCTTGTTTTGACCATGGTAAATGAGAATTCTCCTGACATGTATAAAGATATGTCAGGGAAACTCATCACTTACCCAGTGTTGAATGAAATACATCTTATCTTTAAAGAATCCAAAATCTTGCAGTTAAAAAAAAAGAATGGATTTTTGTTTTATTTCTTAGGGAAGGAAGCAAATTATAACACAATGAAAGCCGTTTATTTTGAAAGCTATATATAAAGTTATAAGATTGATTTATTTCAATCTGAATATTTCAAATGAAAACGTGAAGCATTACATTTGATCTCATAATGCAGTTAAATGGACTACCTTTTGAATTATGTTAATATGCATTAATATGACTGCTCACCATTCTGAAACCTTCAGGGCTCCATAACATTGATGGCATATATTTGTGAGGAGATTCTACTAAAAATAGAATTATAGTCCTGGAGAGAATTTGATGATCCTGACGTGGGACTGCTTAGCAAAGAAGATAGTTTAAAGAGCAATATGTTGAGAACCTAAAGTAAAATACAACAACTAAAAGTAAAATCAATATCTTATCCTAAAGAGTAAAGAAAAGGTCTACTAAAATGCATATTGATAGAATGGCTTGCTTTCATGAATCAGGGTTTTTAAGACAGATATTTTTTGTACTGTAGTGTTGCATTGCTTTCTTTGTAGGGAGAAAGTTTTCTCTTTCTTCAGCTATTCTTGCATCATCCTGTATCTTTCATTGCAAACCACAAACTTTCATTCACTTTTCTTTACATTTCTGGAAAAGTTTTGCTATATCTCTTATTTTAGCTTACACAGGTGAAACATTAGCCTTGAAAGAGGCATATACACTAGAAAGGCAGGACAGTATATAAATAATTAAAATAAAAAATAACTGAAATTTTTGAAGTCGCATACTGGAAAACATGTAAATAATACTGACCATGGGTACTGGTGCAAACATTACTGAAATGATTAGGAGACATAGAAGAAGGCTGCTTTCTTATTCATTCCAGTTTGTGAGTTATTGCATTGGTAGTGTTTATCTTAAATAAACATGCATGCAAAAGCAAAATATTTTGGTACCTAAGAAGTTCTAAATCAGAGTTCCTCAACATTTCTGGCTTTGCAGACTGGCGGGTGGGGGGGGGGAGAAAAATGGTTCTGTGTGAACAGCCAGCAAAGGTACCAGCAGCTCCATTTGTGCTAGTGGCATCCAGACATGCCTGCTGCTTATTTAAATGGAACTGGCTTGCCTGCTGCTCATGCAGGTGAGGATTTTTGTTTTATTTTTTTATTTGATCAGTTAAATTGCAAGCAGATTCTTAGCATTTATATGGAAGCTCATTCTCTTTTTATTTAGATTTTCAACCAGATTTGTCATTTTCCTTTTCATTTTTACACACACACACACAAACGCACACAACCTGCTTCAGACCTACATAATAGATTATAATCCATAATCTCCAGTGAAGAGATGTTTTGCAGTAAATTGGTATGGAATGGTGGTCATAATGGTGAGGAGGAAGAGGAGGAGGAGTTAGGTCAGTGGTGGCGAATCTATGGCATGCATGCCAGAGGCGGCACTCAGAGCCCTCTCTGTGGGCACGTGCGCCATGCCCTGAAGATGGCAACCATCCCTCTTCAACCAGCCACCCACTAACTCACCAAGGTCCCACATGGCCGGATGCATCCCAGCACCCATGTGCTTGCTGGCCTCTGTGTGTGGGGGCCGATGGTGTCAGGCAGCAGCCGCCCCGGCCTCACCTTGCCCTGTGACAATGGCCTCGCCTCCCCTCGCCTCACCCAGTAGGATGAGCACCCTGCCCACCGCTCCACCTGCCAGAGACCCCCTGGATCTCCCCCAACCTTGCCTGGTCCCCACAGGCGTCCCTCCCCACGAGCAACATCGAGGTGATCATGCCCACCTTGTCCACACCCACCCAAACTACCATGACCACCACAGCTACCCCCACCTGGTACCCAGCGATAAATAAGTGGTTTTGGGGTTGCAGTTTGGGCATTCAGTCTCTAAAAAGTTCACCATCACTGAGTTAGGCAGTAGTATCTAGCCAACTTTGACCTATTCTAAAAAAGCTAAGCATGATGAGACCTATTTAGTATGTGAGTGGGGGCAATAAAGCAAGTTTAATGTTATGTCAGATGAGAAAGAAGACAAAGCAAATCACTTGTGTACTTCCGGCAAGAAATGTACATGGACATGTCCATTAAGTCACCAAGAATCAAGCTCAATTAAAAAAATCTTTGGTTTATTGTTGTGAAATATATTGAAAATTATGTCTAAGTAACACATTATACCTATTGCTATTAAGAGTACAGAGAAGAGCAACAAAAATGATTAGAAGACTGGAGGCTAAAACATAAGGAACAGTTGCTGGAATTGGGTATGTCTAGTTTAATGAAGAGAAGGACGAGGGGAGACATGATAGCAGTGATCCAATATCTCAGGGGTTGCCACAAAGAAGAGGGAGTCAAGCTAGTCTCCAAAGCACCTGATGGCAGGACAGGAAGCAACAGGTAGAAACTAACTAAAGAGAGAAGCAACCTAGTACTAAGGAGACATTTCCTGACACTTAGAACAATTAATCAGTGGAACAACCTGCCTCCAGAAGTTGTGAATGCTCCAACACTGGAAGTTTTTAAGAAGAAACTTGGACAGCCATTTATCTGAAATGATATAGGATTTCCTGCCTGAGCAGGGGATTGGACTAGATGACCTCCAAAGTTCCTTCCAACTTTATTATTATTACTATTATTATTATTATTATTGATATATTGTTGTTTGATAGCTTGCTAGGAGGAATAGATAGGCATGCAAGCAGGCAGGCAGGCTTGGAATTTATAAATTAGATGCTCCAAGGAAAGTAGTGTTACTTGAAATTTGGTTAGTTGGCAGTTCAGAATAGAAATAATGGAATGTGGCTGGTCAGCTTCATCCCATGAAGAAACGCATTCCTAGTAACATTATTAATCTTTAATCATGGTATGGTTACCTGGAAAGTATTTTGAATCTTTGTAAAATAAATGTCCTGTAGGTTAAGGATATAAAAGAAGTTGACAATGAATTTCTGTTGGAGTGAAGTGACTTCATTATAACACAAATGGCTGTCCAGAGTTCAATTTTGCAAAGTAAATAAAAAAATATGTTCAAGGAAAATGCATCTGAATTTCCAGATTAGAAAAACTGATTGTGAATAATAGATCAAAGGTAAAAGAATAGCATCTATTTGGTATTATTTTTATCAATCAGTTAATTAATTAATATATCACATTACTTCATGTTGGATTTGCAAATCAGGTTTTGAATAGAAAAAAAATATTTTAAGTGAGAAAATATGAAGTGAAATATTTTAAGAAATTCAGTTAATTAGAAGTTGAAAATAATGAAATTCTGAATATAAAGTACATACCATATTTTATGGATCTTTACCTACCAAAGTGTTTTGCTTACTATTTGTTATAGTACTTTAGAATGATATTTGTAAAATGTCTATTTTTAATTATTGCTTTGATGGTTATATGTCAAATCAGTATTGATTCTTAGCATTGTAGTATTGTTGATTATCCTTTTTATTTTTATTTATATCTTATTTATTATTTATATAAATCAAGGTGATGAGCACATCTAATATTCCTTCCCCCTCTTGTTTTCCCACAACATTAGCTCTGTGAGGTGGGTAGAGCTAAAAGAGAGTAACTGGCCCAAAGTCACCCTGATGGTATTCATGCCTAAGGCAGGACTAGAACTTACAGTCTTCCAGTTTCTAGCCTGATGCCTTTAACCCCTAGACCAGGCTGGTTCTCAGTGTAGAGGTAGACTTTCCCCAGCATTACATGTATTTTTTGACAAGTAAGTCCTCACATGTATTCAGAATATGATCCTAGTCAATTGTGTCTCTAGATTGATTTATTTAATGTTTGTTTGTTTTCTTGGCTTCAATGTATTTCCAGGAGTCTTCTCCAACATTAACATTCCAAAGTGTCATTTTTCTATCCTACTTCTTTTAATTTCAATTAATTCCAAACAATTCATAACTTTTAGCAATTCTGACTATTAAAAACTTCATTTTTCTCCTCTATTCTGTCATTTTCATCTGAGCCTCAGTTCCAATTGCTCCATGATTGACACACTACTGAGATTGACAGATACCCCTTGGTGTCTGATGTTTAGAGGTCATATAAGCAGTAATAGATTCTGTTCCAGAATTTAGCATCAAATATTGGTTTTCAATGTCAGAAGGGTTAGAGTTAAATGCCAATTAACTCTTTCTAACCTGAACTCACAGGCAAAGCATCCATGCTTTATTACTTCTGTGCTTTTGATATAATCTCTAAACCTCATTGGGGAAACTGATTTCTGATCATGTTTTGGTAATTTGCTATCGTGAATTAAGACTCCAGATTGTATCCAAATATTCTTGTTTGAAATTGGGCAGTTTGGAAAAGTAGTGCTATATAACAGAGTGCTAATACATCTAAATGGCTTGATTTTCTCTTATTTGGGAATAAGAGGAACAGCAATAACAGTTTGTTGTTTCAAATGTTTAATATACAGTATTATTATTCTTGAATTGTACAATGTACAATGAGGGAAAAATTATTTGATCGCCTCCTGATTTTGTACGTTTGCCCACTGACAAAGAAATGATCAGTCTATAATTTTAATGGTAAGTTTATTTTAACAGTGACAGTCAGAATAACAACAAAAAATCCAGAAAAACGCATTTCAAAAAAGTTATACATTGATTTACATTTTAATGAGTGAGATAAGTTTTGATCCCTTATCAGTCAGCAAGATTTCTGGCTCCCAAGTGTCTTTCATACAGGCTATGAGCTGAGATTAAAGGGAGTGCTTCTAATTTCAACTTCTTACCTGTATAAAAGACACCTATCCACAGAAGCAATAAATCAGTCAAATTCCAAACTCCATGGCCAAGACCAAATAGCTATCCAAGGATGTCAGGGACAAGACTGTAGACCTACACAAGGCTGGAATGGGCTACAAGACTATCACCAAGCAGCTTAGTGAGAAGGTGACAACAGTTGCTGTGAAGAAACACAAAATAGCTGTCAATCTCCCTTGGTCTGGAACGCGATGCAACATCTCACCTTGTGGAGTTTTAGTGATCGTGAGAATGGTGAGGAATCAGCCCAGAACTACACAGGAGAATCTTGTCAATGATCTCAAGGCAGCTGGGACCATAGTCACCAAGAAAACAATTGGTAACACACAACACCATGAAGGATTGAAATCCTGCAGTGCCCACAAAATCTTCCTGCTCAAGAAAGCACATATACAGGCCCATCTGAAGTTTGTAAATGAACATCTGAATGATTCAGAGGAGAACTGGATGAAAGTCAGATGAGACCAAAATTGAGCTCTTTGGCATCAATTCTATTTGCTGTGTTTGGAGGAAAAAGAATGCTGCCTAGGACCCCAAGAACACCATCCCCACTGTCAAACATGGAGGTGGAAACATTATGCTTTGGGGGTGTTTTTCTGCTAAGGGGACAGGACAACTTCACCGCATCAAAGGGATGATGGAAGGGGCCATGTACTGTCAAATCTTGGGTGAGAACCTCCTTCCCTCAGCCAGGGCATTGAAAATGGGTCGTGGATGGGTATTCCAGCATGGCAATGACCCAAAACACACGGCCAAGACAACAAAGCAGAGGCTCAAGAAGAAGGACATTAAGGTCCTGGAGTGGCTTAGCCAGTCTCCAGACCTTAATCCCATAGAAAATCTGTGGAGAGAGCTGAAAGTTTGAGCTGCCAAATGTCAGCCTTGAAACCTTAATGACTTGGAGTGGATCTGCAAAGAGGAGTGGGACAAAATCCCTCCTGAGATGTGTGCAAACCTGGTGGCCAACTACAAGAGACATCTGACCTCTGTGATTGCCAACAAGAGTTTTGCCACCACCAAGTACCAAGTCATGTTTTGCGAAGGGGTCAAATACTTATTTCACTCATTAAAATGCAAATCAATTTATAACTTTTTTGAAATGCATTTTTCTGGATTTTTTTGTTGTTATTCTGTCTCTCACTGTTAAAATAAACCTACCATTAGAATTATAGACTGATCATTTCTTTGTCAGTGGACAAACATGCAAAATCAGCAGCTGATCAAATAATTTTTTCTCTCACTGTATATACTGTGGTTCTGTTTCTGTGTAGCTTGAAACAAATACTTTGTGGAGAGAGATATTGTATCAAGTATCTCCATATGATTCAAACATTGTGTTGTAACCATGATAAGAAATCCCATTTTATAACCTGTTGCAGGAAAGCCTCAATCTGCAAGGATAGAATTACCTCTTTCTTGCTACTTATTGACATTAAATGGACACATTAGCCTTTGTAATTTGTGTATAAACTTGTATTTGCTGTTGGATTTACTGTCCCAAATGCTAGCTGGAGAATTTTGGGAGTTGAAGTCCACACATTGTAAAGTTGCCAAGGTTGAGAAACGCTGCTCTAGGCTAACCTTCCCCACTGCTGCTGAAACTAAAAGCTGGGTTCATGCATGGGGGACTGGGGATGGGGAGATGAAGAAACCTGCAAGCTGGCTCCTCAGATGTCCAGTAACTAGCCAGCCCAGTGTTTTTAACTGAGCCTCCCTGTACAACAATTAAATCTCCTCTCCCAACTTTCAGTGAGATAAAATGAGATTAAACTGCATGGTCTTTCTAATGATTGGCAAAAGAGGGTTTTTTCTCCTATTCTTTGTCTCTTAAAGAAACAATATAATCTTCTACTAATAGCAGAAGAATCTAAAACTGGCCATTAGGGTGCTAAGCAGCTGAGGCATTTGTACTGTTGTGATATTAGCAGTAAAACAAGCACTATGAAATTCTTCATCATTCTAAACAGAAAGGTTTCTTCTAGGTTTGTTCTACTCAGATAATTTGTCCTAAATGCATCAGATATATCAGTTTGATGTATTGTATACGGTAGTTTTTGCTGAATTTGCTTACAGTTGCAAATGTGAGCGGTTTGACTTATCTGTGCTTTTAATTTCCAGCAAACCCAAGGATAGGGTAATTGATAGGTTATCTTGCATACTGTAAAAAAATTAGTGGGCAATGTTGCATTTCAGATCTACAACTGAACCATTTCATTCATTATCTTTTCAATAATTAGGACCACAGTAGGTTGTTGCTAAAATATTTCTTTATAATTTGTTTTCATTATGCTGCATTATTATTAAGAAATCTCACTCTTTAAATTTTTTATTTTTTTCTTAAGAAAATAATTGCCAGGCTTGAAATGAAGTGTAAAACTTTAACATTGTGCTTTTCAGAGTTGGTCTCTCTGAAATGCTAATATCATTGCATTTTCTTAAAGGAGGCCAAGCAACTCTACGTAGAATATAAAGAAACAAAAATAAAAGAGAAAGAAGAGGCTTTGGCAAGAGCTGAACTGGAAACTCTTCAGAGTGAGTTTTTTTAGTGCAGTTTTTATTGCATTTATCCTTTCTAAAATGGTATGTGTGGGAGGCAGGGGGGTGGGTGGGTTTTCCACCTATCTCAGCATGTCCCATTTTCTACACAGATGGAGTCTAACTGAAATCTAATTCTATAGATGGAGTCAGATTCCATCTATGCAGAAAATGGGTTTACTAAGGATCAGATTAACCGCAATATGAAATTCCGAAAATTACTTCTGAATTCCTGTTGTCTTATTGCATTCAAATCAATTAATCAAATAAGAAATAAGGTTGGATAAAACACCACAAATATATTAACAATTCCAAAAGATATGATTTTATATAATGTCTTGAAGAAATAGTAATCACTTAGTTTTATGCTTTCCTAAAAAAAAAAATTCTGGTAAATTTTACAGTAGTTCCAAATTGGTTTGATTACTAAACACAATAAAATATGCTCAAAGTGATGTGAATGTACACAAATATTGCTTGAGTAACTTACTCACAAAAGGTGTGATCCTTTGATAATTTGAAGTAGAACCTTTGAAACTTTTCTCATCTGTTTCATCTTTATTTAATTGAAATATGTAAACTGCTTGCTATGTATAAAAGCTGTGAATATTATTTCTCCTTTTCCTAATCTTATTTGTTTTGTAATTGTTCTGCATCCTAAAATATATTATTTTGCAGGTATTATTGCCTCTTGATATTATAATTTTCTATTTTCCATAGATTGCCCCATTTTTGTCATATTAAGAAGTAGGCAACATGATGATGTCATGTATTCTTCCTTAGTGTCCATTGGACTTCATACCCAACTGACTTTTTTAAAAGATTATAATTTTTATATAAAGGCAAAAGAAGAAGGAGATAGTAGAGGTTGAGATGGTTAGATAGTGTCATTGATGCCATGAACATGAATTTGGCCAAATTGGGAGACAATGGAGAATAGGGAGGATCATCATGTTGTGGTCCATATGGTCATGAAGAGTCGGACACAATTTAGCAACGGGATAACAACAACAACAACAGTCTCTTATAAAATGCAAATATAGAAATTTGCAGAGCAAAACACTAGGCTATAACATTGTAGATTTTTCAGTCATGCCTTTGGGCATCAGGATGTTTTTTTAGGATAGTCAAGGCTAATTTATCTTCTGGCAAATGTATCTTTTTCTGATTATGTCCATCATAATTATGGTTTTAGTTAATAAGCAAAGTTTCTCATAGTAATTATTTTATAAGTATATCTGCCATATGTTCTGATGTTCTGAAAATGCCAATGTGCTCATAGTCCCAAAAATTTGTCTACTCCTTCAGTGAATCTATTTCCAGTCATCTACATGCTATATTAGCAAACCCCAATATAATTTATTTCATTATGGCTGCCTTTTATCTTTATACAACTTCTATCTAATCCCACCTGGGTTTTTCTTTCTTTATTTTGTTTTATATAATGGAAAATAGGGAATCAGGCTATTAATTAATTTCAAGTATTTTTATATTGCTACATTTCTAGATGGGTTTACAAATCAAAATAGCAAAATAATGAAACCCCCCCCCCCCAAAAAAGTGACTGGTAGCTGACTACCAATTGTATAGAAAACACGGAATAATCATCTCCAAAGAAAACTATATTTCCATTACTTTTTGGAAACTGACTAAACTACTAGAAAAATCTTGGTATGGGAGTATACAATATTCCAAAGAGTCTGGGCAGCAGTGGGACTTGCAGTTCAATCTTAGGGAGTATTAATTGGGTTAATAATAGTTTTACCAGTAATTAGTAAATATATAAATTACTGCTAAAACTGTGGTTTGATTTAATTACATTTTGATCACATCCTTTCTACAAGCAGATTACTTGCAGAAGTTATTTCTATTTCTTTATTTTATTTTGTAAGATTGACTAGCATGCAGAGAACTGACTATCCCAAAGTATATCTGTATAATGCATACTGCTTCAGATGGTAGTTCTTGTTGAATTAGAATTGTCCAACAATAAGATGGATGACAGATTTTGATTTCACTATATTAACAACTGCACATATCACAGTGCTTCATAGAAATAATCTTCAGCTTTTCTTGTGTGGGAAAAAGCTAGGGGCTCTTAAGAGAACAACAGGGTGTAAAATGTGAAATCTATCTATTCAGAATCAAGCTTTCTGTTACCTATAAAACTTTCTGGTGAACCATGTTTTGATATATGGAAGGGCAGTAAAAAGCAACCTGCTGGCCTCCAGTTTTTTGGACTTCTACTTTCCTTGACCTTGGCATTGATAATGCTAAGGGATTGTTGGAGTTGTAGTCAAAGCATCTGGAGGATATCAGGTAGGATATACTTTTAGTAGAGTGTTCCAGAAAATCTGTTTAACCTCAAAAATAAAATTAATAGATAGAAAATGAACCATGTTGCTCTCTCTTTCCCTGGTTGTTGAAGAGATCTAAAATATTTCTGTTCTCTAGTGTTGTGGAACTTGCAATTTTGAATCAGATGAATTGTATTTAGTCTCCAATATAATTCAGAAAACTAGATGAGATAGTTTTTTGCCCCATTTTATGACCTTTCTTGCCACAGATGTTAAGTGAATCACTGCACTTGTTAAGTTAGTAACACATTAAGTGAATCTGGCTTCCTTATTTGCTTGTTAAAAGATAACAAAAGGTAATTACATGACTCTGGGACACTACAACTTCATAAATATGAATCAGTTATCAAGTGTCTGAACTTTGACCATGGAGATGCTGAAATGGTCATAAGTGTGAAACATTGTCATAAGTAACTTTTCTGTGCTGTTGTAACTTTGAATGGTCATTAAATGAACTGTTGTAAGTCAACACCTACCTGTACCTTGATACATTCACATAACACTGTTTTTACTAGTGTTGCATTGGATGCTAGTGGGTTTCCAAGTACAAATCAAAGTAGATGTTGTCACCTTTATAGACCTATATAGATTGTGACCAGATTTCTTGCAGGACTTATTTCCCTGATAGCTTTTGCCACCTATTAATTCTAGCAAAATGGATGTGCTCTAGGTCTCTTCTATGAAGCAGTATCACCTGGTGAGCTTTCTCTGTTATGAAACTTATCTTGGAACAGCCTCTGCCCAAGACATAAATAATTTTTTTAATGGGTTTATGTAGTTGGCATGTTTTTATTTCTATTCACTACCTAGATTTACTTAGATGGGAAACTATACAAACTAGTTAAATAAATACAATTATTATTCCATTAAAATTATTAAAATCATTATTATTTAAATTTTATTTACGCATAATACAGTATCCAGCTAATGTTGGATTCCTGAAGAGGAATGAAGAAAGAGGAGTGATTAAAACTTAGGTTTAAACACATAATATGAAATCATAGTTGAACACTCTCAATATATTGTTATTTGGAAGATATCTTCGCCAACCAAAACCCCAGCCTTTTACATTCATTTTCATAACAGGCCTTATTTATTACTTGAACAGAAATATATTTCAGTTAGAAATCTAAGTGTGCATCTTTCTAGAAACTTGAACGAGCTTATGACTTTGATTTTTTAAAAAATGGTTTCAATTATTTGTATTATAGTGTTATTTTTCCAGTATACATTAAGAACTGGGTTTGCAAGGAACAATACTATAGAAGAAATATTTTAAATACATATAGTGGAAAACATTTGCCGTTTTTAGTATTTTTCCTCCATTTTATTTTGCAAGACAATCTGAATTATAATCATAATTTGAAAAGTGCTTTAGTCTTAGCTCCATATTTCAGAGTATGCATGATTTAAATCTTATAGGCCTAGATAATTAGCTTCTGATTTTTTTATGATCTTTACCATATGGACAACTTATATTTGAAGAATTAGATGTAATATGAATATTGTGTTTGTAATATGTGGCCATTCAGAATAATATTTATTTTCACTGTAACCTCTTTAATTAACGCATATGAAGCTTATGGAGTTATGACTCCTTTTACTAGTGTGCTAGTTTCTAGATTGTAACTCCTGTTACTTGTTATTCTGTACAGTACAGGGTCTCCAATTATTTATCTTGCCAAACCCTTTTTGAAACAGAAGTATACTATCATAATTCCAGTGGTACTGAAATTCATTTCTGAAAGAACATAATACTTTGATTAATGAGGTAAATTTGCTGATTTCAAATAGCTCTTTTTTCTTTAGCTGTTGTCAATATTTATAAAAATAGCATCTTAGATATATTTGAGTGTAGTAAGTATCTTAAGCATGCTTTTCTCCAATATTTGTCATTTAAATTCTTTCTTATTTTTCACAGAGGGAAAAAAACTAAAAATCAAGAAACCAAAACCTGAATTTCCTATATATACTGTGGCTGAAACAAATGCATTTATACCATCATATGATCATGGAACTTCTATTGAAGAAATTGAGGAACAGATGGATGATTGGTTGGAAGACAGGAACAAATCATTAAAAAGAAAGGCAAGTATATATTTATTTTAAAAGGATAAAGAAGAGTGAAGAGCAGACAAGAAATTATACATTGACATATTTATATTCTAATATTTGTAGGTTGCATTTGAGTAAGCAGTCAAAATAATGGCTATCAAATCTGACAAAGGCAAAGTCTCTCTTGTATAGCAGGTTAGGACTGAATTACTTAAGATATATTTAATATTTATAATTATATGTCTGAAACCACTATTTTTTGTAGAATAAATACATTATTAGAACAGCTGTGCCAATTTTGCACTTTGTTTTACTTGTCTTATTGTTTGAAATATTCTCATGAAGATGAGAAGTAACACTGAATGAACACTCCTTTCATCCTGGCACAAAAAAGAAGTCTGTAGATTTTTATTGAGCTCTGTGTAGCCAAGTTATTTGAATTATCGGAAAAGAGTTAGGGTTCAGTCCTTTAAACCCCAGATTTATAGTACATAAATTCTCATTTCCTTATATTTATTTTCCCAATTATCTTGATATATCAGAAAAAGATAAAAAAGATATACTTCAAGACGGTGCAAAAGTTAATGCTGTTTCTATTGTAATTTGTTACCATATGCATACTATTATATCTGGCAGTATAAATGCTAAACCTGCCCCTGTAAAAATGCATGGGTCCAAGTTGAAGTGCTAAGAAGTAGAAATGTGTAGGGTGAATCATTTGTTTAGAAAAATGGACATTTCTAAAAGATGAAAGGCAAGTGAATTCTAGATGTCTAACTCTGTATAAGCACAATAAGAGAACCATGATTGACAGCAATTCATTTACCACACGTTGAGGAAATGAATCTTGGTTTCTGCAAGGAAGCCATAATGACTATTATCTTGGATTTCCAGAGCACATTACCAGTTACCAATGCATGAAAAAAAAACTCCACACAATTCAGAATTTAAAAACTATTAATGAGATATATGTCTTTCAGAGGATTACAATATGTCATGTGGGTCTTCTTGATGACCAGTAATATACTTGGAGAGTTTCATTAAGATATTTCTAAACACAGTGAACTTTTAAAATATTATATATTATTTTTTCTCATGTGGAAAATTTCATGGTTGTAATTCTTAGACAAAATATATAGAGAGAAGTCTTTTGACCCATCTTTTTAAATAGAATAAATTTATTGAATGCAGTGTAACAATGTGATCAATACACTTGTTTCAGAATACTACAAAATGATGACCATAGCATAATATCATAAGATCTCAATACAGCAGTTGTTCTTTTCTGGAAATAGCCAAGAAACCACATTTGGATGCAATAATAATTTAATCACCTTTAGTGTTTCTCACTACATCTATAACATTAGCTTAAGACTCAGTGAAATAGTGAGTAACATGCAGGCAACAGGAAATCTAATTGGCCTATATCTTATGCTGTTAAAATGTTATACTAATTCTATTTTTTTTTTTAAAAGATATTAAAATAAAGCATCATGTTTAAAGAAGCATTAAGCTATTTAAACTTTGAAACTATATTTCAGATTCTTGGCATATGTATGTAAGTTTCCATTTTTCAAAGATATCTCCTTAATATGACTTCAGAAGCTACTTTTAAAGTTCTTTGATTTGGTAGGCCCCATTTCAGACAACCTGATGTTTGTATGTATTCTTCCCTTTCAACCAGAATTGATCCAGTTATCAACAAGCATTATTTTAGATTGGGATAAAATGAACCCACCTACAGGTAGTCTTTGAGTTACGAGTGTAATGGAGCCTGCCCATTCCATTTGTAACTCAAAAACTAATAGAGTGAATCTCATACCTCGAACGAGATCATTCCCTTGCTCGTTAAGATGCATGCTGCTCATTAACTACATATGAGGTACCTCAGGGTGGGGAAGGCCATGGAGGGCCTGGTGATGAAACAGGCCCCTAAGGCTTCCCTGACCCACTAAGATACCTCAGGCTTCCCCCTCCCTTCCTACCATGCCGGACTCACCTGGAAAAGATCCATCTCTTCTCTGCTGTGGTTTCTGCTGCCACTTGGATCTGAGGTGCCCTGATCCAGCCTCCAGAGGCACATGGAAGCATCTACCGGCTTCAGTTTTGTTCTCTGTTGCAGAAAATAGAGGCCTAAAGTACCATGAGATCACATGAGATCAGTAGCATGAGATCTCACCCCACTGATCTTGCGTTACTTTAGGCCTCCATTCTCTGCCAACCCACCGAAGGCCTGGAGCAGCCAAGAAAGCAAAGGATCTTGATCTTCGCAGGGTGAGTATTGAAGGCCTAGTGCCTAGAGAGACCCAGGCGAAGGTGGAAAGCGAGGGAATAACCAGAGTGAATGTTGCAGTGCTAATGCGGTTGCTCATAAAGCGAATGACTGCTATGGTGCGGCAACATTCATAATTTCGGGACATGCTTGTAAGCATTAGGGGGCGTTCATCATATAACTTTGAACAAACATTAAGTCAACGCTCGTAAAACGGGGATTGCATGGATATGTATTTTCATGAAATAAGAGCAGTTTTGAATCTCAGCCTATGGTCCGTGGACCCCTAGGAGGCTGCACTGTCATCATAGGAGATCCTCAAAAGCTTTAAGAAATGTTATGATTTAAATCTTGAGTTGTCTTGGGATCCATGGTCATGGTCTTTGGCCACAAAAAGTATTTAAAAGCAGTCAGTGATGAAGAAAAGGTTGAGAATTGCTGCTTTAGAGCAGTGGTTCTTAACCTGGGCAATATCGCCCCCAGGGGGCAATTTTGTTTTTCAGGGGGGCGATTGAACGAAAAGGGGCGATGCGGGGTCCGAAGGAACGAAAAGGGGGCGATATGGGAGTAATGGAGCAAGAGACTTTGGGACACTTTTGAGACTTTTTGTACAGTGAATCGCTGTACATCTGTCATACAAAAATATCAGATTGCTCACTATTGGTGGATTGAATTGTGTTTTCAAATGTTCCTCCAGCTAGCTTCAGTACAGAACGCGTACATATGTGAATATGCATCACTTATCTTCATGCACGTTGCGCAGCAGCCTCTACCCATACAGTGGCACACCATTGGCCAGAATGGGCAGTGATGGAGGGGGGAGCACTTTTTTCAAAACATCGTATGCTGAGTGGCTGTACCCTATGATGTCAGCTGTAATGTCCACGTAACTGTTAAAACTAGGTTTATCGACGTCCACGTGTGTTTTTCTAGTGTTCCAGTGGAGTCGAAAATTTAATTTGCAGGTAGTGCCTTTCATTTCGAAGACCTCTCAACATGGCCAAGAAGAGGAAGTGTTGCCAATATTCAACGGAATACCTAAAATTGGGATTCATTCCATCTCCTTCCAACGTATACTTTCTGTTTTGTCTTCTTTGTGAGAAAACATTTTTAAATGAAGCGATGAAGCCTTCCCGACTGAAAGACCATTTGGTAAGAATTCATTCAGATAAAGTCGACAAACCGGCATCGTTTTTCCAATTCTTAAAGGCCAAGTTTGAGGGTCGAAGCACTGTTGGGAAGTTATTTGGAAAATCGTCACTCAACACCGACAAGGGGCTCATTTGTTCCTATGAAATATCTTTGTTGATAGCAAAATATGGCAAACCTCACACTATCGAAGAAACGCTGATTTTACCAGCAGTGAAAGAGATTGTTGCTACCATATTGGGGCCCAGCGCAAGCACTATCACGCAATCGATTCCTTTGAGCAATGACACCATATCAAAAAGAATTGATGAAATGGCTGCTGATGTGGAAGAAAAGCTTATTGACACCTTGAAAAATACAGAATTTGTGATGCAGATTGACGAGTCAACAATTCGTGAAAATGAAGCCTTGTTATTGGCTTGTGTCCGTTTCATCAACGGAAATGAAGAGATCGGGGAAGAACTGTTATTTGTTCGAAATTTAGCCACCGACACAAAAGGTTCTTCGATATTTAAAAAGGTTGAAGAGTTTTTTAATGAGAAAAACATCCCTTTGACAAACGTCGTAGCATGTGCAACCGACGGAGCTGCATCCATGGTTGGACAATATTACGGATTTCAAGCTCATCTAAAATCGGTTGTACCTGGAGTTATGACTGTCCATTGGTCGTTCATAGACAGCACCTTATCTCAAAAAATTTGAGTGGCCGTTTGCACGAGTCTCTACGTTATGTCATTAATGCTGTGAATAAAATTAAGTTGAATGCCTTGAACAACCGACTTTTTCACAAGCTTTGTGAAGAAAATGACAAGTTTGAACGTCTCCTCTTGCATACCGAAGTAAGGTGGCTTTCAAAAGGAAAGTGTTTGCGACGATTCCACAAACTTTTGACACAGTTGTCGAATTTCTTGAATCCATTGACCCAAGTCTAAGCAGTTCTCTTAAACTTTGACGTCTGGATGTAGCTTATCTCGCTGATGTTTTTGACAAACTGAATGAAGTGAATATAAAGCTGCAAGGAAATAAAATCAATTTTCTTAAGGCCAAGGGAGTAATCTGCTCATTTATTTCCAAATTGGAAATAATGAGTCGCCAAGAGCTGTATCAGTTCCCAAGCCTTGGTAATGAATGTGAACTCCAAGGAGAAGATTTGGACGTTTTTTGCTGCCACTTGAAGCAACTAAAAGAAGATATAGAAATCAGATTCTATGATCTGATAAATCTGGAAGTGCCCACTTGGGTGCTAAATCCTTTCACAGCAGACTTTGTACAACTTCATCCCAAACTGCAAGAGCCACTGACAGATCTGAAATACGACTGTGAAGCCCAGTCACATTTTCAGAGTTACGTCTACGAAGCTTTTTGGGTGAAAATGAGGAACGCTTACCCCATATTGTGGGAGGAAGTTAAGTTGCTTCTTTTAGCCTTTCCTTTCACTTACTTAGTGGAGAGGGGCTTCACCACCGTCTAAGTCAAGGAACATGTTGAAGATCTCTGAGCATGGTGATTTAAGAATGCGATTAACAAAAATGGTTCCAGACATCAAGAAATTGGCATCAGCTTACGAAGCACAAGGCAGCCATTGATGTTCTTTTTTTTTTTTTTTGCTTTTTGTGTACATACGTTTTTTTCATTAATAATTGTCTGAGCTTTTATCATTGTATTTGCTTGCATTGGATTTCATGTTCCAGTTTGAGTTTTTAGCTTCGTTTTCAAATTTTTGTTGTGCTCTGTAAAACATTTTGTGTGTCTCTTTGTATTGTACTTTTTTAGCGTGCACTCCAGTTCAATATTATATTTTCTTTGTGTTTTTTTAATCCTTTTTACAGTGTGCGTGACTCTATATACTTTCCTCGAATCTTAATTTAGTTTCAGAGTTTTCGTCTTGAAATTCTTAGTTCCTGCATTGCGGTTTGTTCTTATGCCCTTTTTATATTTCTTTTTGCATCTTAAATAAATAAGATAATAATGAGGAAGTTGTCATCGTTGAGCCAATGAGGAAGTTGTCATTACTCCCCTCCCCCAGCATAACCTCTCAATCACAACATAGGAAATAATTCTTCAATTTATGCAAATACTTTTTTTTGTTTTCTTTAAAATTGTCATCAGGACATATCAATGCAAATAATTAATTTCCAGTCTTTTTCCCATATCTCAACTGTGTGAAAATTTTTGGTGCCACCTGTCACTTTATTCCCAAACTTTGTGATACATGTATTTCATTATTATCTTATTTATTCAAGAAACTTAAATGTAATGACCACTGAAAACAAAATTCAATTGTAAGAAAGTGAAATACCTGAAAAGAAAAACAGTAACATTTAATGATTGAATTAAAAGTGAAATTTAAGATATTGCCCCCATGTCGCTCCTTTTTGTTCCATTGCCCCACTGGAAAAGGGGGCGATATCGCCCAGGTTAAGAACCACTGCCTTAGGATGTAATATGTTCGGTCCTGGAGATTTGAATTTAAATCCACAGTATCTTGTCCTGTGTTCTGAAATGACTCTAAAAAATTTTGCCCAGGCTTCTACATGATAGCCTTTTATACGCTTAAAGACATTTCCCATATCTCCATATGACATTCTTCTCCATTCTTCTTAATCTTTTTTCTATGCCCCTTTGAATATACTCCTGTATATTAATTTCTTTCTAAAATGTGGTTCCCAAAACTGAATACAATATACAATACAAGTATGATCTGATCAGTGCAGACTTTGTTTCATTAAACCAGCTTCCTTTTCTGACAGTTTTTTATGTTTAAAAGTAGTGTAACCCAACTTAAAAAATAAGTAAGCAATAAGAAATTTAGTTTCAGTCAATAGGTTAGCAATTAAATGTTTTAGAAAATTAAGAAAAAAATCCATTATGTTATATAGATGTACCTTTTTGTATATAATAAATGCACACTTTATTGCACTTAGTATTTATGTGTAGATTTTTAAATTTCAGTAATGGCCTGGATGTAATTGCAAAGTTAAATAATTGCTCAAAATTTAACAAAAGATGCAGGAAATGTAATGGCTAGAATCACAAGCTAATTCTAATTAATAAAATCTGTGGTTTCATTAATACTACTTTAATATAAATTAAATACCACTTATCACTTTTTTTATTCTATTCCTAGAAGCAGTTCAGTTTTTTCCCCATTCCTCCTTTTTTAAAACCTCCAACAACCCTACAGTATGATTTAGTCAAAAAAGAGATTTTGATTAAACATTGCTTTTTTACAGTGTGAGCATTCCTAGTATTCTAAAAATTATAATTATAACTATATTCCATAGTATCTTTATTTTTTTTCTTGGCCAAATGCACTATTTTCCTAGAAAATCAAGTTTCTCCTGAGTGTCTCCACCAACTTGTTTTTGTTTTGCTATGCGTGATTGTGTAAAAACAATAACTGGGTATAACCTATCTGGAAGGCACTGGTCTGATGCAGAGTATGTTACAGCTAATCTAGATTCAGTTGATCAGACTAAAATGGGAAGGCAGATTTAGTCTTGGAAATTGTGCTAGCAATTGTGCTATAATTATCACTGGGACAAGTAATATTTTATAAATATGAAAGAAATAATACATTTGAAAAAGCATTCATTGTGTTTGGTTAATCATTGATGAGCACATAGTTTATTAATAGTATTTCAGTGGTTAATATTGAATTACACAAGCAGTTTTTCTGAAGAGGAAGGTAAACAAATTTCTTGAATGTTTATGTAATGATGAAATGCATCATAGAGAGGGAAGGAGAGAGGAAGGAGGAAGAAAAAATATTTGCAAAATATTAAAAGTCATAAATCTTAGCAGAATTTTTTTTTATTGAAAATTTTTTATTTTTTAAACATACAATCATTTATAAAAATACAATAAAATTTTAAAGTAGAAAAAAAAACCCCTTACCCTCCCTCCCACCTCCAACCCCCCTCCCTTCACTTCCCAGAGCAGAATACAGGGTTAATAAATAAAAAAAATTATAATAATTAAAAAAAAAGAAAAAAAAGAAAAGAAAAAAGAGAAAAAAAGTATCATAATTAACCTTTAACACAATGACCTATAAAACAATTCTCTATAATATTTAAAATTCATTCATAAAATAAATGAAACTTTTTAATTCCATACTTTTTCTGAATATAATCTATCCACCTTCCCCATACAATAATATATCTTTCTTGTGTATGATCCTTTAAATAAGCAGAAATTTTTGCCATTTCTGCAAAACTAGATACTTTAAATATCCATTCTTCTAAAGTAGGCAAGGAATCTTTCTTCCAATATAAACCTACTAGTAACCTTGCTGCAGTTAATAAATTCAACATCAAAGTAGTTTCTTTTTCATTTAAGTCAACAAAAATACCAAGTAAAAATAGTTGAGGAGTAAACTTTATCTTTTTTCTAAAAATCTTTTGAATGTTCCACCAAATCATAATCCAAAAAGCCTTTACTTTTTTACAATTCCACCAAATATGAAAGTATGTCGCATCATTATTGCCACATCTCCAACATTTGGGCTGTATATTGGAATACATACAAGATAATTTTTTAGGATCTAAGTGCCATCTATAGAACATTTTATAAAAATTTTCTCTCAAATTTTGAGCTTGTGTGAATTTAACATTTCTTATCCAAATTGTCTCCCATAAATCCAATGAGATCGGTTCCTGTATATTCTGAGCCCATTTAATCATACAGTCTTTAACCAATTCTGTTTCCAAATCTAACTCTAATAAAACATTGTATATTCTTTTTATATGAGCCGGACTTTGGTTTTTAATCTGAATAACCAATTGTCTATCTTCTAGTGTTATTCCCTCTTTCTTGTCTACAGTCCATCTATCCATTATTTGTAAATATTGAAACCACGACTGTAGAATATTCTGCTGCCTTAGTACATCTAGGGATTTCAAATGCCAATTCGAACCAGAGCGAATTAACAATTCTTTATACGAGATTTTGTCAAAATTTGTCCCCTTAGAAGTTCCCTCAATTGCATGTCTGGGAATCCCCCAGATAGGTATTTTATAATTTAATCTATAATAATACTTCTTCCAAACACGAAGTAAGGCATTCCTCAAAATATGTGATTTAAAAGTCCGATCAACTTTCTTATTAAAAATTAAATATGCATGCCAACCATATATTAAATCCCAACCTTCCAAAAAAAGAATATCCATATTTGTTAAATTAAGCCAATCACTTAACCAAGTTAGGGCGGCTGCATCATAATATAATTTCAAATTAGGTGCCTTAAGTCCCCCTCTTTCTCGAGCATCCTGTAATATCTTAAATTTAACCCTTGGTTTCTTCCCGGCCCATATAAAATTATTGATACCCTTTTGCCATTCCTCCAAATTTGCCTCTTTTTTAAGAATAGGTATCATCTGAAACAAAAAAAGAAACTTTGGTAGAACATTCATTTTTACAGCTGAAATTCTCCCAAACAATGACAATTGCAATTTTTTCCAATCTCTTAAATCCTTTTGGACTTTTGCCCATAGTGGTTCATAATTGTTCTTATACAATTTTCCATTTGAAGCAGTTAGATATACTCCCAAATATTTAACCTTTTTTACCATCTGAAAACCTGTGGCTTTAATCAAAATTTCCCTATCTTTAACTGACATATTCTTAGATAATATCTTAGTCTTATAATTATTAACTTTAAAACCAGAAACATTCCCATACTGTGTTATAAGTTCTAATAAACCATCAATCGCCCGATTCGGTTGTTCCAAAATTAAAACCAAATCATCCGCAAATGCCCGCAATTTATACTCATTCTTCCTTATCTTTACACCCTTAATTAACTTTGATTCCCGAATCTGAATCAATAAAATTTCCAATGTTAAAACAAATAACAATGAGGATAATGGACATCCTTGTCTTGTCCCTTTTTGAATATTAAAATTTTCAGACAATCCCCCATTTACAACAATTTGTGCAGATTGCTGCTGATATATAGCTTTAAGTGCATGTAAGAAATTATCCCCAAAATTCATTTTCTCTACCAAAGAGAATAAAAATTGCCAGTCCAATTGATCAAAAGCTTTTTCAGCGTCCAAAAAGATAAAAGCCACAGGAATCTGATTATTCTTATCCAAGTACTCAATTAAATTAATAATTTGTCTAACATTATGTTTCATATATCTCCCTGTTATAAATCCTGCTTGATCACTATGAATCAAGTCTTTCATAACCTGCATTAATCTATTTGCCAAAATTTTTGTAAAGATCTTATAATCAACATTCAATAATGAAATTGGCCTATAATTCTTAGGCTCTGTAAGATCCTGATCTTCCTTCGGAATCATTGATATAAAAGCTCTTTTCCAAGAAGGAGGAACTTGCATACCCAACAAAATACTATTAAAGAGTTCCTTTAGTGGCTCTATCATTTCTTCAGATAAAATCTTATAATACCTAGAAGTCAGTCCATCTGTTCCAGGAGACTTTCCAACCTTTAACTGCTTAATAGCTAAGCCAATTTCCTCCACAGTAATTAAACTATTCATCCCATTTTGTTGTTCCTCTGAAAGTCTAGGAAAATGTACTGATTGTAAATATTTATCTATATCCAAACCCCTTATATTATCACTTGAATATAATTTTGTGTAAAAGTCCAAAAAGCTTTTTCTAATCAGATCTTGCTGAAAGACCTCAGTACCTTTATATTTTACTTTCTCTATGATTCTAGCAAGTCTTAGCAGAATTGATGGAGTTTGCATTGTACAAGATAGATAAAATTTGTTCATGCATAACATAAAGGAGGTTTCTTGAAAATTTATTAACCATCTCTAATGCAAATCAACATGTTAAATAAATAATGGAATGATACAACAGAAAAGAGTGTTATCAATATTACAAGTGAAATTAGAAGTTTTTTGCTTTTACAGAACCATACTGTAGTTCAATGAATTTCAGTTGGCAGGGTTCAGCAGAAGGACCCTCTCTGTCATGGCTCCTGACCTTTGGAACATCTTACTCCCTGAGGTGATTACGTCTCCCACCCTTCTGACCTTCTGTAGGAGCCTGAAGACCTGGCTCTGCCAGATTACAGACTGGACATACAAACCAGGAAGGTATGTTGTCTCCCTGGAGCAAAAATCAAAGATGTAGCTGAGAACCTAAGCAAAATAATTAGGCCCACAGATCACTACCCTTTCCTCCTCCTTCACATTAGGATGAATGACACAACAAAGAACCTGAGTACAATACTGAGAGATTATAAGCAACTAGGCAATAAAGTTAAGGAGCTAGGAGCACAGGTAGTATTCTTATGTTCTCCAAATGAAAGGCCAACCCCCATTGAGGGAAAAAAGAGTTCTAGAAATAAACCACTGGCTAAAAGGTTGGTATTGCCAAGAAAACTTTGGTTTCCTGGATCATGGACTGCATTTTCTAAGCGAAGGACTCTTGGCAAGGGATGGGCTGCACCTCACTAAAACAGGGAAAAATTTACTCGGAAAAAGACTGGCCCCACTCATCAGGAGGGCTTTAAACTAAAATTGAAGGGGAAGGGTGACCAATCTTTAGAATCTCTAGAACACAAAACCAGTCATAAGTCCCAAGAAAACAAATCAAACAATGAGATAGGGAGGGATGAGAAAAAAGAAAAACTCCAACAACAATCAGGAGATGCAGGAAACATACCCAAGGACAGGAATAAAGGTCTTAAATGCTTATATATACAAATGCTCAAAGTTTGGGAAAGTTTGTTTCTGAGATATTATCTCAGAACCATTGCACCATATCTTTCAAAAATCCTGGAGCACTGAGTAAGTACCTGATGATTGAAAAAGAGTTGATATGGTTCCCGTTTTCAAGAAAGGGGAAAAAAAACAGACCAGGAAACCACAGACAAATCAGTCTAACATCAATACCTGGGAAGATTCTGAAAAAGATAATCAAAAAAGAGATCTGCGAACAATTAGAAGCAAACAAAGATAACAGTAGCCAGCACGGGTTTGACAAAAACAGATCATGTCAACTAATCTTATTTCATTCTTTGATTAAGTGACTAAATTAATAGACCAGCGAAATGCTCTGGACATAATATAGTTAGTCTTCAGTAAGGCATTTGACAAAGTAGACCACAGCCTCTGCTTAGTAAGCTAGAAAAAGTTGGGATAGACAACAACACCATCAGATGGATCTGTAGCTGGCTGACAAACCGTACTCAGTGATTAATCCTCAATGGTACTACATCCACATGGAGAGAAGTAAGCAGTGGGATACCACAAGGCTCCATCTTAGGTCCAGTACTCTTCAATAGCTTTATTAATGACTTAGTAGAGGAACGAAAAGGGAACCTCATCAGATTTGGAGATGACACTAAACTGGCAGGAATAGCCAACACCCCAGAAGACAAGCTCAGGATCCAAAAAGACCTTGACAAACTTGAACAACAATAAAATGAATTTTAATGTGGAGAAAAGCAAAGTTTTACATTTAGGCAGGAAAAATCAATGGTACAAGAACAGATTATTGTTACAAGAACAGTAACTGTGAGAGGGACCTCAGAGTCCTAGTAGACGATCACTTGACTATGAATCAGCAGTGTGCAGCAGCAGCCAAAAAAGCTAATACAATCCTGGGTTGTATAAACATGTATAGAATCAAGATTTGTACTGCTTTATAAAACCCTAATAAGACCACACCTGGAATACTGCAACCAATTTTGGTCACCACACTACAAAAAAGATGTTGAAACCTTGGAAAAAGTTCAGAGAAGAGCAACTAAAATGGTCAAAGGCCGGGAGACTAAAACATATGGAGAATGGCTGCAGGGCAGAATTTGAGTAGAAAACGTTTAGATCAGGGGTAGGCAACCCAAAACACTCAAAGAGCCACTTGGACCCATTTCCCACCAAAAACAAAACACCGGGAGCCGCAAAACCCTTTTGATATCTAAAATGAAGATAACACTGCATATATCCTTTTTTACCTTTATTATAGGTGTGTGTGTTTGTGTGTATGTATGTGTATTAAAAATAAAAGTAAAAATTTGACTCTTGGGAATATCCATACTATTAAAACAATGATCACCAAGAGAATAAAATTACATACACACAAAGGTAAAAAAAGGATATATGCAGTGTTATCTTCATTTTAGATGTCAAAAGGGTCTCTCTCTGTGTGTGTCTCTCTCTCCCTCTCTATCTGCCCTTGGTCTGCCACTCCTCTTCCCCCACTCTCTCTCTCTCTCTCTCTCTCTCTCTCTCTCTCTCTCTCTTTCCTCTCTCTCCCTCCCTCCCCCCCTCTCCCTCTCTTTCTCCCCCCCTCCTATCTGCTGCTCACCTGGCAAGCTTCAAGCTGTTGTCCAACAAGCTCAGGGATAAGCAACCTCATCTCTTTTATGACTCATGGACTTCAACTCCCAGAATTCCTGAGTCAGCCTAGCTGGACTAGCTAGCTCTCTCCTGCCCTTCCTGCTTCCTGCAAAGATGCAGCAAAGGGAGGAGCTCCGCCCAGTAAGCTTTTCAACTCCTCGGAGAACACTGTGAGTGCACTCTCTTTTACACATACACACACAAAAAAAAAAACCACAAACACACAGAGAGAGAGTGAGAGAGAGAGAGAGAAGCAGGGAAGCACAATTGCCTCTCTCTGTCTCTGTCTCACTCTGCAAAGGCAGAGGAGGCTGGGAGCCACAGGGGAAGGCTCAAAGAGCCGCATGCGGCTCCAGAGCCACAGGTTGCCGACCTGTGGTTTAGATTGATATGGCAAGAGAAGGGAAGCTATATGAGTTTTAGAAGCAGATAGTGAAAACAAAAAAAAGCTTTTAAGTTGAAAATATTTAGCTGGTTTTGTATATCTTAGGGCAGTAATTTTCCTGACATTTGCTCACTGATAAATTTTTCATTGTTCACAATCATAAATCATAGCTTCTTTGAAGGCACTATGATTCTATTGTCATGGTTCCGATAGATGAAACCCATCAAAAGAACTTCAAGGCAAAATTCTTCCTTAAAGAACATTTATTTGAGATACAAAGTATCGGCATTACATAGTTGAACCCAAAAACTAAATTCCCTTCCCCCAGATACAAAGTAACAAAGTACAACTCCCACCTCCAATAAACTGTCATGAATCACATTCCCCAGTTAGCTTAAAGCGTGGGCTTTCTCCTCAGCTCCACAGCCTGGCCAAAATGTTATCAGCTTGTCCTTGGGTTCCCAAAGCAGCATTATTATTATGGTTAGCTGAGCTTACATTCCAACCCCCCCTCCCCACTGCACCTGATTTCTAAAGTAAGAAAAAGCATGTTAAAGGAATAGAGACAATGGCTGCATTTTCATCAGTTGTCAGAGTGGGAACATCCAATGTTAGCAGCGTTGACATCCGCCCCCCCTTACAAAAAGGGCAAATCCTACAATTCAAACAAAATAATAGGTTAGAGATTGCTCATCTATTAATGAGCCTGTTGGTTTTTACATCACTAGATTTTACCCATGTGGCTTCAGACAGTGGATATCCTTTCCACTGCACTAAGTACTGTAACTTTCCCTTAAAAGTCTAGAATCAAAAATACGCTTCACTTCATAATGAGTTTGTCCAGCTATCACGAGAGGCCCAGGTGCCTTCTTAGGGGGAGGTCGTAAGGTGGAACCCTGAAAAGGTTTCAGTAGGCTACAATGGAACACAGGGTGAACTTTCCCTAGGAGTCTGGGAAGCTTTAATTCTACCGTGACTGGGTTAATGATTCTTACTACGGGGAAGGGAACCAGGTACTTCGTCCTAACTTCTTACTAGGCAACTTAAGTCATAAATATTTTGTGGATAAATAAACTTTTTTCCTAACTTGGAATGATCTTTGGGAAGCCCTCTTTTTATCTGTTTACTTTTTATATGTCTCAGAAGCCTTTTTCAGAGTGATTTTCCTGTTTTTCCATACCTGCTCCCATCCCCTCACCCACTGGTCAAGCATTTGGGGAGTAGAGGTCCCTGAGGATATTCGGGTATTGGGTTGAACTCTTTTCCTGGCAACTTTAAAAGGTGTAAACCAGTGCTGCTGTGAACAGAGTTATTGTAAGCCACCTCTGCGAAAAGGAGGAGGTCAATCCAGTTTGTTTGCTGATAGTCCACATAGCATCTGAGATACTGCTCCACCATTGAATTTGCTGATTCAGTTGCCCCATTTGTAGATGGGTGAAGAGCCGATGACAGTCCTTGCGACGAGCCAATTAACTTGAGGAAACCCCTCCAGAACCTGGCCGTAAACTGCACCCCACATCTGAAGCATTTAATTGGTGGACTGGCAAGTGGTCTTGGGAGGCTCCGTGGCCACGATGGCTGGAGGCTTACGGGGGGGTTGGTTATCTGGTCTGTGCTGGCTTCTGCCCGGCTTTGTGAGGTGATGGCTTCTTACAATGAGCCAGCTCGACATCCAATCTTACTGCTGCCTGGTACCATTTCTGCAATAGATTAGGGACAGCTCAATAGACACAGGCCTGGTAAAGGTAATCGTCTAGCCCCTCCTTGAAGTGGTGCACTAGGGACTGTTCAGGCCACCTTTCTATTCGTCCTGCTACCTTACAATATTCTCGTACATATTCCAAAGCAAGTCTGCCATCTTGTTTTATCTTATGTATTTGTTTCTCTGCTTTGAGAGCTATGAATGGGTCCTTGAACCTGGTTTTTAGACCAACTCAGGTGCTTGCTTGTTGTATACATTGTTTAACCATTCAGAAGCTTCCCCTTCCCCTTCCAAATTGGCTGCGACCACATCGACCATTGCAGCTGAATTCAGGTAGAAATTGGCATTGCTATTCACATGGGAACGCACTTGATTGAGGAAGAAGATAAGCTTTTCCAGGTCACTGTCAAACATCGCTCTGAGGGGTGGCGCCATCATGGGTTAACTGTCCCCCCCCCCAGAGTGACTGCATTCCCAGCGGTTGCTGGCCTCCCTGTTGTGGCTGTGGCATCCCCAGTTGTTGCAGACCTCCCAGCATTTGTTATAGATTCAGAGGTTGCTGCCAGCCCCACTGTTGCTGCGCTCCCATCGGTAGCTGCGGCATCCCCAGTTGTTGCAGGCCTCCCAGCAGTTGCTGCACATTCAGGGGCTGGTACCAGCCCCACTGCTGTGGCACCCCCACCTGCCACTGACCTCCCAGCAGCGATGGCTGCAGTATCCCCAATTGTTGCAGGGGCCCCAAAGGCTGCGACGCGCTCACCTATTGCTGCCCAGCCAAAAGATCGTGCAGCTGTTGTATTATATCATGTTGAATGCTCACATCTGAGTCTTACCCCTGCGTAGGCTTCGGGTTTGGGTGGTGCCAACTGTGAAGCTCTGGGCTGTGTGACTGATGGTAGTGACGATCAAAGCTTTCACGATACCTGTGGCGATCTGGGCTTCTAGAGGAGCGACGATGTCTCGGGCTGCTGTGTTTAGAATGGTGGCCAGGACCCTCCCTCCTTGCAGATTGATGTTGGCGATTTTGAAGAGGGGGAAACCACTTGTACTCCATGGGCACTGCTGGGGTTTCTTTTAGGCACGGTTTGCATCTGATCCGCCGATCATCATGATCACTTGCATGGGTTGCTCCCCACTCTTCCATCTCTAGCCCCTCAAACCTCTCCACCAACCTCCACTGATTGGCTACGGGCCACGGACAGGTACTTCCATTCTCTGGAGTCCTCAGTAGTCGTTGATTTCCTGATTCTTCAGTGCCCCAGGGAACGCGATTCTCAAGAGGTTCCTTCTTGCAAATCAACTTCAGACACTTTCGAAGTATTTGTTTTTGGCAGGATCATCTCGAGGGGCTTGGAGTCTCATTGGGCAGGGTCCACTCTGATGACCAGATCAGCTCCCACATTTTGGGTCTTGCCCCCAGCTGTAAGACCTGAGAAGATTCCTTCTCCGCCAGTGCGCTGGCTTGCGCTTCCTCTGCTGAGACGGGAGCCATGGCCGGGGTGCTGGATCCAGGCACTTCTTGCTCAGGCAGGAAACCCTATACCATTTCAGACAGATGGCTGTCCGGTCTCTTCTTAGAAACCTCCAGTATTGGAGCATTCATCGCTTCTGGAGGCAGGTTGTTCCACTGGTTAATTGTTCTAACTGTCAGGAAGTTTCTCCTTAGTTCTAGGTTGCTTCTCTCCTTGATTAGTTTCCATCCGTTGCTTCTTGTCCTGCCTTCAGGCGCCTTGGAAAATAGCTTGACTCCCTCTTCTTTGTGGCAGCCTGAGATATTGGAACACTGCTATCATGTCCCCCCTTGTCCTTCTCTTCGTTAAACTAGACATACCCAATTCCAGCAACCGTTCCTTATATGCTTTAGCCTCCAGTCCCCTAATCATCTTTGTTGCTCTTCTCTGTACTCTTTCTAGAGTCTCAATATCTTTTTTACATTGTGGTGACCAAAACTGGATGCAGTGTGGCCTTACCAAGGCATTGTAAAGTGGTATTAATACTTCACGTGATCTTGATTCTGTCCCTCTGTTAATGCAGCCCAGCACTGTGTTGGCTTTTCTGGCAGCTGCAGCATACTGCTGGCTCATATTTAAGTGATTGTCCACTAGGATTCCAAGATCCTTCTCACAGTTACTACTATTGAGTAAGGTACCCCCTATACTATACCTGTACATTTGGTTTTTCTTGCCTAAATGTAGAACCTTACTTTTTTCACTATTGAATTTCATTTTGTTAGATAGCGCCCAGTGTTCAAGTCTGTCCAGATCCTCCTGTCTTCTGGAGTGTTGACTATTCCTGCCTGCTTGGCGTCATCTGCAAATTTGATGAGTTCCCTATCTATCCCCTCATCCAAATCATTGATGAAGATTTTGAAGAGCACTGGGCCCAGAACAGAGCCCTGGGGCACCCCACTACACACTTCCCTCCATGTGGATGCAGTTCCATTGAGGACCACACGCTGAGTATGGCCAGTCAGCCAGCTACGAATCCATCTGGTAGTGATGCTGTCTAACCCACATTTTCTATCTTAGCAAGTAGTAGGTTGTGATCTACTTTATCAAATGCCTTATTGAAGTCCAAGTAAATTATATCCACAGCATTCCTCTGATCCACTAATTTTGTCACTTGGTCAAAGAATGCAATAAGATTTGTCTAGCATGATCTGTTTTTGACAAACCCATGTTGGCTTTTAGTAATGACTTTGTTTGCCTCTAGGTGTTCGCTGATTCGTTGTTTGATTATTTTTTCCAGAATTTTCCCAGGTGTTGAGATCAGGCTGATAGGTCTGTAATTTCCTGGATCCATTTTTTTTCCTTTTTTGAAGATGGGAACTACATCAGCTCTTTTCCAGTCCTCTGGTAGTTCCCCAGTGCTCCAGGATCTTTAAAAAAATATAGTTCAGTGGTTTTGAGATCACATCTACTAGTTCCTTGAGAACCTTGGGGTGTAATCCATCTGGTCCTGGTGATTTGAACTCGTCTAGGCTGGATAGGTGCTCACTTACCATTTTCTTGCCTATCTTAACTTGTGTTTCTATTCTGTTTTTTATGGCACTATTTTTGATAGGTTGGTCTGTTTTTCCCCTTTGTTAAAGACAGATGCAAAAAATGAGTTAAATAGTTCTGCTTTCTCCCTATTGCTTGTCACCTTCTTGCCACTTTCACCCACTAATGGACCAATCATTTCCTTCACTTTTTTCTTGTTTTTTACATGTTGAAAGAAGCTTTTTTTTTGTTATTTTTGACTTTGGTCGCAAGCCTTAGTTCATTTTGAGCCTTGGCTTTCTTCACTTCATCTTTGCAGGCTCAGGCTATTTGCTGATATTCTGACTTAGTTATGTGCCCCTCTTTCCACTTTCTATACTTGTCCTTTTTATCTTTCAATTTGTCAGAGAGTTCTTTATGCAGCCATGCTGGTTTCTTTTGAGAGCTGTTATTTTTCCTCTTTGTTGATATTGTGCTAGACTGAGGCTTTTATTATCTCATTTTTCAAAATTTCCCAAGCTTCTTGAGTTGTTTTCCCCTGGAGGATTCTCATCCATGGAATCCTTCCCAAGCCCTCTCTAAGTTTATTGAAATTAGCTCTCTTGAAGTCCAAGACTCTAGTTTGACTATGTTCTGTTGCTTGTGCTTCCATAATGTTGAATTCCAATATTGCATGATCACTACCTCCCAAGGTTCCTGTGGCTTCAACACCTTCTATCATTTCATCTCTGTTAGTGAGAATTAGATCCAAAATGGCTAATCCCCTAGTTCCCTTGTCTACTTTTTGGGAGATAAAGTTGTCTGCTAGGTTTGCCAGGAACTTGTTTGATCTTCCACTTGGTGCAGAGTTTGTCTCCTAGTTGATGTCAGGATAGTTAAAGTCCCCCATTACTATTGTGATGTGCTTCCTACATACCTTAGTTAGCTGACTAGCAAAGGGTTCATCTATTTCCTCTGGTTGGTTGCCTATAGTATACACCTGTGGCAATGTCATTTTTTCTCCCTTTTATATTGACCCAAATGCATTCAAGACAGTTTTCATCATTGTTGTGCTCTATTTCTGTAGAGATGTAGTTATTTCTTATATAGAGAGCAACTCCACCTCCTCTTTTATTTGGTCTGTTTCTTTTAAATAATTTAAATCCCTCTAGCCATGTGTTCCTTTTGTGGGTTTCATCCCACCATGTTTCTGTATTCATAATACAAAGTATCGGCACTACATAGTTGAACCCAAAAACTAAATTCCCTTCCCTCGGATACAAAGTAAGTACAGATACAAATACGAAGTACAACTCTCACCCCCAATAAAATTGATGGGCAACCTGGGGTAAGGTAATGGATCCATGCCATAAAGGGCTTTAAAAGTAGTGATTAACACTTTGAATTGGACCTGGAAGCAAACTGACAACCAGTGCAACTCGCATAACAGCAGTGTCACGTGCCACCCATGTGGCCTTCAGAATTATCCGTACCACTGCATTCTGTATTAGTTGTAGCTGGTACAGAATAGAAATAATAATTTGTTGTTGTTGTTAATTGTGAAGTCGTGTCTGACCCATCCCGACCCCATGGACAACGTTCCTCCAGGTCTTCCTGTCCTCTACCATCTTCTGGAGTCCATTTAAGTTCACACCTACTGCTTCAGTGACTCCATCCAGCCATCTCATTCTCTGTCGTCCCCTTCTTCTATTGCCCTCCATCTTTCCCAGCATCAGGCCCTTCTCCAGTGAGTCCTTCCTTCTCAGTAGGTGGCCAAAGTATTTGAGTTTCAACTTCAGGATCTGGCCTTCTAAAGAGCAGTCGGGGTTTATCTCTTCTAGGACTGACCGGTTTGAACGCCTTGCAGTCAAAGGGACTCGCAGGAGTCTTCTCCAGCACCATAGTTCAAAGGCCTCAATTCTTGTAATATTGCTGTTGGTGGGGCTGCCATATCTAGTCTGCACAAATTCAGATGATCATTAGAGAACATGAAAGAAATATTGAAAGTCCAACCTGGATATTGACATCTAAGGCTGGTTAAGTCTATTTTAGCATTTACAATACAGTTAAGCACAGGAGACTTCATTTCCATTGTGATTGGAAATTGTTTTAGGATTGCAAAAAGGAGATTTTGGTTCTAAGATTATATATTTTAAAGATGGTGCTATTCCATTTTTATATTTTATATTGGATTAAAAAATGATTCAAGAGCTTCTCCTCTTTTTGTCTTGGCATTGCCAGTGAAATCTGTCGTTAGTTTTGGAAGAAAGTAAAAGGCTCTGTATGAGCTCCCAACAATATAAAATGTATCATAAAATTAATCTAATGTAAATAAAATTAGAGTATAGTAGATCTAAGTAATGTCAGTGGATTGAGCATCAATATTTTAAACAGTTGTAACTGGTGAAAATGTGGTTTTATTCTATAAAGTATTTACTGTAAATTGATCTAGTCAATATTCTCAAGTTTACAGAAATAGCAAAGATCAGAAATAATCATCTTAATTATGGTCCATCTAGAGACCAGGTGATGATACTCAGGAGATAGGAATGCCAGAATTGATATGCTATTAATTGGACTAGCTAATAATAGCCTCAAAATAAAAATGTGATAGAAGTGTTTGTTTTAATAGATGAAAAAAGCAGAATATTCTTCACAGAATCTGTTCATATCAGTCATGTTTGTTGTACCAAGCTACATCAAAGATGACTGGGGAATTTTTATTCAGCAGTGTTCTCTTTCTGTCATTTGATGGTTGAGGTATTCAGGGATTCTGTTAAGGGGGATGGTGGCTGAGAAATGGTTTGAGTGACAGAGAAAGCAATAATTTTTCCTCTGACTAGAGCTGGATGAATTTTGTTATGTTGCAGTTATCTCTCTCTCTTTTCTTGTCATGATTCATAGGTTCCATCTCTTTTTCCTTCTATTTCTAAGAAAAGCAGTTTGGCTTGTTCTGCATACAAGGCTTGTTAGATTAGCTCTGTTCTAGTTCTAGCGTTTTTATAAAAATGATTGTTAAATTGTACTAACACAGTTAAAAAATTATGTTGCAGATCACTATTTGACACTTGAGCTTTGCTGTTAAATTTGTTGATTTAGAAAATTAACAAAATTAAGTTGTTGATTAATATGATCAAATACATTAAAGACCTGTGTCATCTCTTTAAATATGCTTTCAGAGAGTGAGACGTTATAGGGCAAGACAACAAATCACTCTGGAAAGCCATGTACTTAGAAAAACTAAATTAGTAAACCAATTTCTTTGGTTTAAGTGAAGGTAATCCCAATTTTCCATCTGTCGTGGTCTACCTTACTTCAAAAGGAAGATATGACTGTTTAAGGAGCCATTATATTTAATGTATGGGTACAGCTGAATTTAGAGTTAAGATGTGTATGAAATGGTTCTGATACTAAAAACTGGATTCAGATTTCAGGTCAAATAATCATATTTCACCTAGTAATGGGGTATTCCCATTATTGCCCAAAAAATCCTAAAAGAAGAAGGAGGATATGAGTAAATTTCAATAAATTAAAACAACAGGAGTGGAAGGGAAAAGATTAACCCAATGATGGTGAGTGCTGGCCAACAGCACTATTCTCAAAATCATGCCCATTACCATGTGATTATTGGAGGCTGGAAGCTATGTAGGAATGGGGTGAGCTCTTGCATGGCATCAGGAGCCTCTGTAAAATCACATGAGTACAGGGTATGCTTCCAGAGGGTTCTGGAGGCTGCAGAGCCTGTGGAAGAACATTTTTCAAAACTGCTTTAAAAATGAAAGCCTTAGGCAATCTGGAGCAGTCTCAAGTAGGCTACAGTTATCTGTCAACAGAAAGTGTATCATAGCAGATCTTGGTAAGCACTGGGCTCTGCGGGCAATAGCGCTGCTCCCCAAGGTTCATGCTTCTTGGATAATGGTGCAAAGTGGCCTTTTACACTGGCAATGATGCTACTATGGCTGAAATCAGGGCCTGGGCCTCCACTTCCGACCCAACTTTGACAATGTCACTTAGTGCTACTATTTAACATGGCCTGGGGGGGAAGATAAAGAATTGAGGTTTTTTGTTCAGGTGTGTGTGTGAGAGAGAGAGAGAGGGAGAGGGAGAGGGAGAAAGAGAAACTGAGGCAGAGACCAGCAGAATCAAATTTTTGATGCCATCAGTGGATTAAGCCAATAGACAAGGGGAAAAAATGATATAATTCAATTGTTTTTTAAAACAAGTTCAGAAGTATCAGGTATTCAGATGTTAACAAAAAAGAATGTAATCAGTCATTGCTGAGCACCTGCTATTTTCATAGGATCTATGTCCTAAATGAATTTGCTTAACAAGAAGCAAATTGAATGAATTTATAACAAGAAGCAACAAATACTATCAGATGGCCCAGGCACCTTTTCCTAGGGGAAAAAGCCAGAACTCTTTGTTGAGTGAATTGAACATCACATTAAACTGTGATTCAGCTTTTATTAGTTTAAATATAGCAGGGTATATATCAATTGTGCTGCGTTAATTATGGATTAGGATTAAATGTTAATAGAAACCCAGTGGAGATATTCATGCAGACAAGCATCCTTCATTGTCAAAAGGTCCTATTTGCTTCAAAGCTTCTGCACATAGAATTCCCACTTGTTCTCCTGTGGATGCTTGTGGATAATTTGTGTGTATGTATCTCATCTTGCCCAATCAAGTAACACATGGAATATTCTTATAATGCCTCTAACTCATGAACA
Source organism: Crotalus tigris (assembly GCF_016545835.1). Lineage (NCBI taxonomy): Eukaryota > Metazoa > Chordata > Lepidosauria > Squamata > Viperidae > Crotalus > Crotalus tigris. The sequence goes on from NW_024100606.1 coordinate 8,388,810, forward strand.
AAAATGGAGAAAATTGTACTGTGATTTTGTTTCTGCTCTTAACTCTTGCTGTATTTTAAAACATTTGTTTAAAAAAGATAATAGTATATATTGAATAGATAAAACTATTTGGATTTTGGCATTTTACACAGAACTTCCATTGGTTTTTGTTGTTTACTCAATCAAAAGTTTAATATGTTGGAGTTTAACTTTTTTTTTTGCATGATAGGAAAGAAAAACATGTTCAAAAGCCTTATTTATTAATTCCTTTTTACTTAATTGTTTTAATTGATTAGCCTTTAATTGGTTAGACAGCAGAGGTTAAGATGCTGATCTAGAAAAAAAGAGACTGTGACCCTGCCTTAGATATAAAAGCAGACTGGGTGACTTTGGGCCAGTTGCTCTCTTAGCCCAACCAACTTCACAGGACTGTTGTTGTGGGAAAAATAGGACAAAAAAGGAATATTAGATATGTTCACTGCCTTGAGCTTTTAATAAAGTAATAAAAGGATAAAAGTCTAATCAATAAAATAATAAAATGGGGATATGGTCACAACACTGTTCATTATATAAGCATAAAATGTAAATTAGTTCACCTTTTAATAGCACTATGTTCCTAGCTTCTTGCAAAATCTTTGGATTTATTATTTTTTTCTTTAAAAGCATCATCATATCGTTGTCGTCATCATCATCATCAAACAATTACATTCTAAACAACAAATTAAACAACCTGCGTTCCCATGTCCTTGGAAGGATTCAATAGATACAAATACCAAATACCGTCTAAACATTTGGCTGACTGTGTCACCAACTGTAATAATAATCAACAACTTGTATGTCTCCTGACTGAGTGGAATTTGTATTGTTGATAACATTTAGAAGATATCCAAATTAAATAAATGCTGATCCAGAAATTTACTAATATGTTTTCCTGAGAAATAATTTGATTGGGTGATATATTTGTTCCTGAGCATTAAATCCCATTTTATGATCCCATCTATTGGATTTTTAGAGAATTTCAATGAAATAAGTACAAAATATATTGTAAGAGATTTTTCTGACTACATTGTTTTTTCTTGTTTCAGCTGAGTAAATGATCTGGGGATTGCTAAAGTTTAACTGTTTAACTTTGAAGGCCTGGTAGATGACTTTCTACCATTGTGACCAATTTAGTAAACATTTTCCAGATAAAATGTCTTTTATCTGTTCTAATTCAACTCAGTGCTGAATGTCATCTTAATAGAGATACTCAGAGGGAATGCTTGGGGATTAACCTTTGCAAATTCTGATATAATTGACCTTTCCCACATTTCCTAGATTCCTCTATTATTTACCAGCTTTTAAACTTACTGGATATTTCATTGTCAGCATAAGTGAAAAAAATGATCTTGATATTGATATAAAGAGCAATTGAAATAGGAAAAAAAATTAAATTAGTTATTGAATATAAATTTTTGTTCAGATTAACTTCAGATTTACAATTTTGAATGCAAACATCTGCAAAAAGACATGGATTCAATACCTGCATCATCTTTTTGTTTTTTATTCAGAAGGTATGTCTGAGTAAGGAAACTTTGGTGTGAGGATACTTGATCTGTATCTATATTGTATGATTAAATCAGCTAGAGAAGTTCTAATTGAGTGAGGCTGTATTTTTAACATCTTTTAACCATGGTGGGATTCTTTTGTATAATCCCTGCGATGAATAATTTAAACATTTCAGAGCAAGGTTCTAAATTGGTGGTGGACCAGCTCTGAAGATTAATCTACATTTTTTTCAATATATCTTATTCGGAAACTAAAGCAGGTTGGTTTACCCTAGTTCATCGATTCTAGAAAATGGATAGAAAAAAGAAATACATTAGCTTTGGTTCTGCTAAATCTCTCAACAGCGTTCAGGATCAATGAACATCTTTCTGGTACTGTTTCTTCCTACAGGTGGATTTTATAGGCTACCAGGAGTGCTTTAATAAGGACAGGAAAGATACCCCAAGGATGGTTAATTTTCACAGGACCCAGCACCAGGATTCCTGGCCAGTAAAATTTATATTTTTAACACTTTTTGAATGGGTCTGCTCTCTGACTGAGCTTGGCTACTAAATGTTTGGATAGCTGAAGTTGGGCTACTATTTTGCCAAGTGTCAGGTGGTGATCAGATGTCCAGGAAATTGGTTCTTTTAGATTCAGAGATAATGAACACTCCAGTAAATAAAAGAGTTTTAAGCTTTATTATTAAACAAATGGATTGAAAAGCATAATATAAAAAGCATATGTACCAAACAAGATAATACTCAAATCTCTTACAAGGTACCAGGAGCTCTTTAATAATGACAGGAAAGATACCCCAAGGGTGGTTAATTTCCACAGGACCCAGCACCAAGTTCCATATAGAATCTCCCAATGAACAACAATCCCAAGGTTTCTATCAAACCTGCCACCACGATTTCATGGCCATGCTTCTGTAGTCATGAGACTGCAACACCTGATGGCCCATGACTGAAAACTCAGACTTTCACAGAGAAGAAAAGCTGTGTAGCTATGTGAAGATTTCCCCCCTCCCCTTTATTCAATAAGCAGGGGTGAAAAATGAGGGTAGCTCAGAAAGACATCCAGACCTCTAGAAAATTCTTAATATGAAGGAAAAATCAGATCTATAGGATCAAAAGTCTAGCCTCTTGTGCAAATGAGCACTGATGATATTATCCACTTGGGTAATGAAATATTGGCAAAAAGCCAACCAAATTTGGCTAGCACCAAGAACCCCAATTGCTTTTCAAATGCCACCAGTGGACATTTGTACCTTAAAACAAATGGAGGCTTCAAAGGACATTCAAATCATTTGCAAAGGGGAGGGCAAAGATTGTTTACCTGCTGCATCTCCCAATTGTTTAATTTTTTTCAGTGGGACTCTTCAGAGCTCATTATTAACCTTTTCCAAAAAGTATGAATAGTCTCCAAACTACCATCTGTTCAATGCTTAATGATTATAAAGTTAGCATACTTTTCAGTTGTAAATAATCGTTCCATTTCTCCAGAGTAGAGGCTTGTGCTGACCTCGACCTCCTTTTTCTTGTTCGGAATCCATTTATCCACCCCTATATTGGGTGACTGTTTTAACTGTGACTGGGATGATTCCCTTGATCTGTTGTGGTGCACAGAAAACTGCCAGCAATTGCTTTTAACACACTTCTGCACTTTGAAGAGCTGTGACCAGAATCCTATAGGCCACTTCTTTTGATTAACTCAATTTGTCACAGTTGTACATCCATCCTCTGTGACTTCCACTGCCAGTTTTAAAAGATTCTCTTATTCTGGCATTTATAAAGAAATAGCTTATTAAACTAAAATATAACCTAATTTAAAGCATCTTCTTTCCAATTTCATACAACCTCCTCCTCTTTCACCAACCAATGAGGGAGAATATACTTTACCTTGTCAACTATAGTGTGAGGTTAAACCTATATCCTTCTTGACTATAGGACTCTTCAATTTGTTTGCTAGTGTTTAATCTGTGGATCATTAGAATTAACTGCCCATTCTCAGGTGAGTAAATCAAAATTTACAAAGCTGGGAAGAAGAAAATCTATGCATATTCCATGCTTGAACTGCTTCCACAGCCAAAAGTTGTTTTAAAATTTTTCAGACAGACTATATCAGCCCAGGGAGACACTATCAAACATTGCCCAAAATATATTTTCTTTTCACTTTTATTCATCATATGCCATGTTGAGGTACAAATAAAATCCAATAAACTTCTCCTTATAATCGATCTTGAGTTTAAAAGCTAAAACAAATGAAGTCACCACCATTCCTTTCATTCTGAAACCCTTGCATTCATTGTCTTCAATGAGAACTTTCCTCTCTCTTCCCTTGAAAATAGTTTTGGCTTTCCTCATCATCATTTGGGATTCTTTCTCTTTTCTTTCACTTTTTTCTGTTCTTTCAGTACTTTTACTTTCTTGATTTCTTCTTGTTGATGCTATAAGTAAAGACACTTCAACTTTCCTTTCTTTTAGTCTTGATCTCTCTTTCTTTTTCTTCTCTCTCTTCCAGCAATTTGCATTAGAACCAGTAATGGACTCTACTTGTAAGGGGAGGGAAGTGGATTTGCTAGTAAAAACTAGAGGAATGCAAAGCATTCTTGGGGGTTGCATAATAGTTAAGCAGTAGCAATAAGCAAACTTGCTTTTCAAAGACTGCCTAGGCTTCCTCAAGAGGAGCAATCTTTTCCTAGCAGTAACAGTTTTAGAAAAAAATACATTTATAAAAAGACTTAAAATTCAGATGTTTTGATGATACGGGCCTTAAAAGTCCAGCCCATTTATTGCAGTTACTTTTATACTAGAGTAGAAAATAAACCTCTCCCCATCTCTCAAAGTTAATAGCCTAAAATATATTTTTTTTAATTTTTCAAAATTTTATTTATAATACAATTAAAAAAAATTGGATGTAATGTGGCATTCCAGTATATACATTCTTTTTTTATTATTATTGAAAATTTTTAAATTTTACAAAACAATATGGTTCCCTTCCCCAAACCGCCCCAACCCTCCCATGCCCTCCCCCGACCTTCCCAGAGCTGAATACAGGCTTAATTAATATTTTTTCAAAAAGTCTTAAAACAAATATAAACCATAAACAAATCTAAATACATTAATTAAAGAAATTGTAAACTAGTTAACAATAATATATGTTCAGTATATACATTCTTATCAAGTTGTTCCACATTTTACAATCAATTCTTCATCTATAATTATACATCTTAAGTTTTTTATACAGTAATTCTAAAATAACATATATTTCTATCTTAACACTAACCTTTAATCCCAACCGTCCTCCTCAAATCCCTCCAGCAGTAAAATTTATCCCAGGTTTCGAAATAAATTGATCCACATTTATCTTTCAATACCATTGTGAGCCTGTCCATTTCCACACATGCTAATATCTTATATAGTAACTCTTCTTCTGTGGGGATTTCTTTGCTCTTCCATTTTTGCGCAAATGCAAGCCTAGCTGCAGTCAAGATGTGTAACAGCAAATAGATTGTTCCCTTATTGTATTTCTCTGTAGTTATTCCCAACAAGAAGAGTTCAGGTTTTAACTCTTAAGTCCAATATTAATATACCGTATATGCTGGCGTATAAGAAGACTTCCGGAAGCGCTAAACTCGGCGCCAAAGACGGGGGTCGTCTTATATGCCGGAAATACTGGTAGTTTCCGGCGTATAAGACGACATTCTAGGAATGCGGCTCGGCGATAAAGACGGGGGTCGTCTTATACGCCGGGTCGCCTAATACTCCGGCATATACGGTATCTTTCAGCCAACTTCGTATCCTACTCCAATACTCACGGGCCTTTGAGCATTCCCACCACATATGGTAATATCCAATTGCTATTTTACATTTCCAGCATAAAGATGAGATATTTGAACCCATTTTAGCTAGCCTTGCGGGTGGGAAGTGCCATCTATGGAGCATCTTGTAAAGATTTTCCTTGTACGAGGTAGCTAAAGTGAGTTTCCTATTTCTTTCCCACAGTTCTTGCCAAATCTGCAGGTCAGTACTGAAACCAAAATCTCTATTCCAAATTAGCATAGTCTCCTTGACCTGTTCTTCGTACATTGCCTGGTCTAAGAAAAAGTGATATATTTTTTTAATCATTTTATCCTCGGGATCTAATAATATTTAATCTAGTTCTGTCAGTTCTATTTTTATACCCCACTCTTTTTTGTCTTTCCTATATCTTGTTTGTAGTTGGAGATACACCTACCATTCTAATTCTATCTCTGCATCTTGAAGATTTTTCCTCAGTTTTAATTCTCCTCTCTCATCTAATATGTTTTTATAGGTTATTGCTTTCCCCAACTGAATGAACCTTGGGTATATATACATTTCTAGTGTCGAGATCCAATTGGGAACTTGCCTATAATTCTGTCGCCGGATTTTGGTCCAAACATCTATCAACGCCGGTCTGATGTAATGCCTCCGGAAGTACTGGTGAACTTTATGTTTCTCGTCCCATAACATGGCATGCCATCCAGTCTGCATGTCATGACCTTCCAATTTTAATAATCTCCGATTTTCCAATCGCATCCAGTCCCGCACCCATAGTAGAATTGTAGATTGATAGTATTTTTCCAGATCAGGGAGGCCAAGACCCCCCCATTCCTTAGCATCTTGTAATAATTTTAATTTAATTCTTGCTTTTTTTCCTTACCAAATGAATTTAAGTATGGATTGATTGAACTTTCGAAAGAATTCCTTTTCTAGTCTAATTGGTATGCATTGAAATAGAAATAATATTTTAGGTAGTATATTCATTTTAATTACGGCAATTCTACCCATAAAAGAGAGCTGGAGATTTGTCCAGGTATCCCAGTCGATTTTAATCTGTTCTATTAATTTATCATAATTGTCTCTTTTAATTGTTACACACCTAGCTGTTAAGTGTATCCCTAAGTATCTTATTTTCTTTGTGATCTGAATGCCTAATCTATCAGCTAATTTATTTTTCTGTGTTCTAATCATATTCTTCACGAGCATTTTGGTTTTTTCCTTAAGCCTAAAATAATTTTTTTAAGGCTCCTGTTATGCTACTTCCATGGACTAACCCCTTTCCCCACTTCCTACCCCAATGAAAACTGGGGGGTCTGAAATCCTGTAGGGTTTCTATGCACAGCTCCCTGTTCAAATTATTTCTGCAGGTTTCAGTTTGCCTAATAAATGGCTAATTTATTATACAACCTCTAGTCTCCTAGTCACATTACATTTAATTGTCTTCCCAAGTGGACTTTAGTCACCTTTTCACAATTATTGCAAAACTACATTGTTTTATTTGTCAGTTTGGGGCAGGGGTGGTGGTGATGGTGGCTATAAATAACAAGTCCTGGTACATTTAGAAGCAGTTTTTTAGTAAACTAATCCCAGGTACATGCCAGAAATGAAAGCAACATTGTGTGTCTCACCTTCTTTTGACAACTGGGGATTTTCCTCTAATTTCTTTTTTGTTTTTAAATTCATCTTGATTTTTAGTATTGTTGACAACTTTTTTGAAAGTAGCTTGTAAGTGCTTCATTCCTAAAGCTGAAAGTAAATTATTAGCCTAGAATCACCCAATTGGATGTAGCGAAAAAAGGCAAAACCTGAATTCACAATTTCTCAGTTTCTAGCCTGGTGCCTTTAATCACCATACCAAAATGCTTGTCTTAAAAAAAAATGGTATTCCTTTCTTTCCTTGATTTTAAAAAAAGAAAGGGAGGGAGGGAAAAATACATACATTTGACAACAACCATATACACCTTTTGCAATAACAAGGAGTTCCAAATGCAGACAATGAATTATATTTTAAAGCTCACAAAGCAAGAGCATACCAATCTTCATTTCTTTTATTCCTTTGTCTAAAATGGCCCTAAATGAATTCTTAAAGACAATAAAAATATAATAACCAACCAGTTTTTACACACTGTATAAAATTTCCAGGCACTGTGTCTTCTCCACCAGGAAATTAGAGGCACCTCCCTAGTCCCTTAAACTGGATTCCTCATCATCAAAATTCCACATATGACCATCCCAGATTTCTATATTCCACTTCCAGGATAAGATGAGAGCTTTAACTTTGCAAGGTTGGGTATGCACCTTTTCTTTGTCTGTTTATGATGCTTTAATTTTTCAAATCAAGCAGCCATAGTTACAGTTAGTTGCTCTGCTGATTCCCTCCCAATCTTCCAGTGCCACTTTCAATAGGGATTGCTAATCTTTATAAGCAATAAGTTCTTACCTTGCTGCTGTACCTTTCTCTGACTAGCTTTTAATTGCTCCTAGACATTTTGGAGGACAGTGAGAAAGACCCATTCTACTTCATCCACTGATTTCTGCCCCTCTTCTCTTCCACTCCCAGTAACTACATGATTTAAGCATTGCATTGGATCTCCAAATTGTGCCTCATGCTGTCATGACACCGATGAGATCATCTGGTTTAATATTTGAGCCACTGATTTTTGCTGGTCACTATCACCTTACCTAGCAGATATTTTTTTCCCAGAAGGGCATTGTCACTGGATCCAACTTTGTGGCTAATTATGTTTTGCCAAGTGTCAGGGCAGTGATTAGGTGCCCAGGCAAGTAGTTCTTTTGGATCCAGAGGCAATGAATAAACACTCCAGTAAATAAAGAGTTATAAGCTTTCTTATTAGTTCAAACAAACAGATTGAAACGCATAACATAAAAAGTATTCATACCAAGCAAGGTAATACCTAAATCTCTTACAAGCTGTCAGGAACTCCTTAACAACAGCATTTCTAACTCTTCCCTCCACACACACACACACATACACTTTTCAAAGATTTTCACTAGCTTAATCCATACAAGATGGAGAATCCTCTGGTCAACTGAAAAAGCAATTCAGACTGAAATAGCTGAGCTTGCCTGAAAGATTTGTAGCTCTGGTGCCCTCTTGGATTCAGCCCTGAGTGGATATCCAGAGTTCATCAGTAGCTTGCCCAGCCTATTACTATACCAAATCTGGCTATTCTTGGTACTGTAACAGATCTGGCCATTTTGGCAATTGTAATGGGATCTGAGTTGGATTGCTATTATTAGTACTCAAAAATTACTTGGAAACTTTAGCTGGATCACAATAGTATATACCGGTACCAAAGCTTTTGACAGTATAAAGACAATATACAATTTTATTGATAAAATTGGGGAGTTATTTCCACTGTTGCTTATGATAATTGGAAATAGAATGTTTATCACTTTTTTCCATTTGAATCTATCTCAGTTTTATAATTCAGCAGAAGTGTGTTTGGCATATATGCAGGATGTGACTCTTTGAGGGGCTTTTTCTAGACTCCAGAATCCTTGCTGTTAAGATGAGCTGGACATCTGTGTTCCATGGTTATTGAAAAAAATAATTTATTCACCCTGACTTGAGATATTTAAGATGATTTATTTTACCAGTAGTTTTATCTGAGAAATCCTTAGAGTTAATATTTTGGGGTGTTTTAATGTGAAGCAAATTAGTAAAAAATTTTCTATCTTACTTCTATTTTAATGAAGATAGAAATATAAATTTAATATTTTTCAAAACAAAACCTTGGGGCTTTTTCAGACTTATGGGCAGTGGCTGATGATACCAAGAGAATTGAGAATATTTTTTATCTTTATTTTGATCTTGTGAGACAGTATATATTGCGCATTTTAATTTGATTTTTATGCTGTTATTAACTGGGTGCCATACTCAATAATTAAAAAAAACCTTTTGTTTTTTAAGGTGATATTGTAAAATGATCACAATTTCCATTAGTTCTTAAAAACCTAGGAGATTAAAATGTAAGTAAAGAATCTGTGCTTTATGAGTTGTAAAGGTTTTATTCTCTCACATGTGTTATGATTGTTTTATAGTTCAAGGTTAGTTGGCTTTAATCTTTTAAGTCATCTTGAAGCTGGGAGAGATGGATGAGACAGACATTCAACAGGTGCGGGGTCGCCAGACAATTGATAGAAAGATTATGTGAATGTTACAAAGTAATTCTCCCAAATACTGTCTACTAGATTTCTCCGAATGTCCTGTTCTAAATGACACTGTTGACGTGCAACGGTGCTTTCAGAACAATTAACAATGTTAACTTTGCTTTGGAATGAGTACCATTAATATACCTATCTCAGACAGCTACCTTGTGCTACTTCTGTTTCAGATTTTAGAATCTTTAGAAAAAATAATGGAAGCCATCTTTTCTTCTGTGATTTTCTGTCTTTTTTCTCCTTTTCTTCTTCAGGTAGGTAGATTATGGGTTCATGAGTGAGGCCAAAGTATCATGAGAAATTCAGCTGGAATTGCAGAAAAGAGAACTGCAGCTGTCCATTCTCTGCTGTCAAGTATGGGTATCCATGACTTGCTCAGAGCTCAGTTTTATTATATTGGCTTTTGCTTCTTTAATTGCCATTACAGTGCTGAAGGATACAGATAAATGCACCAGTGAGTGTTTTTGGCAACTTTTATATATGTGTACTTCAACTCCCATAGTTCTTTCAGCCAACATGTTGGTTGGGGAGTTGAAATTCATATAGCTTAAAAGTTGGCAAGTTTGAAAACACTGTGTTAGACTATTGTGAAGTTCTTAAAAAAATATCATTAATCAAAAATCAAAGTTTGTTTTTCCTAATAAATAATAAATAAACAAACAAATAATTGATGGCAGGAATTTTATAACAATCTTAGGTTTTTATTCTAAATCAGACATGTCAAACTCGCAACATCACATGACATCACACGATGTATCGGGACTGTTTAGCCATTGCCGGCAATGGGATGGGCGCAGCTTCCAAGTGACACGTCCGGCCTGCAGGCCGGCAGTTTGACAACCCTGCACTAAATAATCCATACTATTCTAGCTATAAGACTGCTAACTTCAAATATGCTGAATAACATGAAACCAAAATAAATAATTTTAAATGAAGAGCAATAGAATTTTCTGAAAGAAGGTGATTAACAGAATGCTAAAAATTCAGGTAGACTTTGATGGATCAACAAAATCCACGTGCATGTTCATGTAAATAAGCACTGTGTTTTAATTACTTTTAATTATTACAAATTAGAACCACCTGAGGAGAAAATATTACATATAATAATATTTACTTAAAACAGCAATAAACATAATAAGCTAATAGAAGTTGATATGCATTATTGAAATATAATATAGTAACCCCCTTCTGTTCATTCACCAAATTATACGAATATTTATGAACTGCACAAATCCCTTCTAATTTTTGTGTTAAAAATAGGGCCTCTTGTTTCTGGCTTTTCTTTTTGACTGCACAGCATTCAATGTGGGGACTTAATCCCAAAGCACAGCTTTTCTGATGTAAAATCTGGATGCTTGTGTAGATACAACAGCTGTCCCCTCGCTATGTGGCATTTTCTATTACTTTACCATAGAATGAGTTCTGGCCAGGTTTTGGGTAATATTGGACAAATGTAGTTTGAAGTGATAAAGGCTTATACATATGCATTCATTTAACTCTCGTAGTATTGGCTTTGGAGCAGGAAAATAAATTCACACTGTGGCCACCCTCCTAGATGATTGTAGCAGTTGAATTGTAGGAGGTTCTGCTGCATCTAAAGGCCCAATTAACTAAGAGCTGTAAATTCAGCAAACCTTTAAAAAAAGGAGAACAAAGCTGTGGCTCTTCACCAACAAACAAGGATTGCAGAGGGCTGATTTCTAACATAAAATGGTTTGGGTTTTTGCATTTTAGGTATCTAAACTTTTCTGAGAAGGGAAAATTCTGGTAGAGAAACCTCTGGATTCTTGCTTGAGAAGGGATGCTATAGAATATTTGAAATGTTTCCCGTAGTATCAGTTGTGGATATTTCTAAGAATAATCTGACTTTTGGAGAGAAAAGCTCAACTATGCTTTTAGTAGCATTCTAATTATAGTGGGTCCTTTTCTGCTGTTGGCATCTAAATTTTATCTTGGCTTCTAAATAGTCACTTCTCACATCTGTGTGAAATTCTCCAGACTATATGTCTGCAGTCCATGTAAAGCATCAGATATCCTGCAAAGCTGCCTGTAGTCTAATTCCTTTGATTTAACTCTAGGTGTAACAATTATGGAAATGTTGAAAATGTGGAAGATGCATTTTTCTAGAAAAATGGAAATGCATAGTCAATCCTGGAGTACAATATTTGCATTCTCTATCATTCTTAAAGTGGCTTATTAGATTCAGTGTGAAAATGATTTGGCACATTATAGTTATCTTAATAGAAGATAAATTCCAAATTGAAAGAAAGCATATTAAGTTAATGCTTTCAGTTTACGTTGATATTCATCCATTTCTTTTACTCTTTCAAAAGTTTCAAAGGAAAATTACAAATTTTATCTATTTCATGAATACTTCTCTCCAGACTGCCTGCCAAATGTTATTCTGACTAAAAATAATTAAATAGGAATGTAGTATGCCTGGAAAGACGTAATTGGAAAATAAAGATCTTTTATAAAACCCAATATTAAATTAAAAATTTGCTTTACTGAAAATTCACCCACTTGCTCTTCAAAAGGCAAAGATACAATGTAAGCACTAAAAAAAGAAGCCAGATTTGGCTACAATAATCATTTTCTTTTTGCACAAGACCCTCATGGCAACCACTTTGTGAATGTAACCAGTAACCAAATGCTTTAAAAAATGTCCCGATATATGCCTACAATCTGAAAAAAAAGTCAACAAACTCCAACAATTACTTACCTTTGCTTCAGCACAAATTACCATCATTTAGCTAAGAAGGAATTTCAAGTAAAAAATAATGAACATATTAATTGGGCTATCTTTGTTCACTAGTGCAGAGGTCCCCAACCTTTTGGGCATTAGGGACCGGTTCCATAGAGAAAGGTTTTTCTGCGGACCAGAGGGGGCGTCGTTTCATGTACTGCCTGCATCCCACAGATGGGGCTTTGCTTGTTTGTGCAGACCAGTTTCTGGCATGCTGCACCGGTACTGGTCCCCGGACTGGGGATTGTGGACCCCTGCACTAGAGTTTAATGTGTCACCTCTCTTGTAATGCAGGAAATTCTATTTGCAAAAATATTATTTAAAGAATGTGGCAGGCAGCATTTTGGAGGAACGGTCAGCTGACATCCTAAGTGCCAGGAAGAGGAACTGGCCTGTGGCTCAGAGGTGTAAAAATAAATCTTTTTCTCTATCATTTATTTATTTATTTATTTATTTATGAGACTTATATACCGCTTTAAGTGCAAGCACTCTCTAAGCGGTGTACACCAGTAAGCAATGTATATATATATTTACATTGCCCCCAACAATCTGGGTCCTCATTTTACCTACCCCGGAAGGATGGAAGGCTGAGTCAACCTTGAGCCGGTGAGATTTGAACCGCTGACCTGCTGAACACAGTCAGCTAAAGTGGCCTGCAGTACTGCACTCTAACTGCTGCGCCACCTCAGCTCATTTATTTTATTGTATTATCATAAAACATAATACATTGTGTTAATCCACTACAATGATGTTTATACAATATTGACTAGAGATATTAACATTCTAATGTTTACATAACTTAAACCTTTGGAAATAAAAATAAGTTTATATCAGTATTAACTATGATTTCTAAAGCATCAATGTTTATAAACATAAAATTATTTAAATGCTATTTAAATGTTTTACTCAAAGCTAAATAAACAACTGCACAATGCATGAGACTATTTGATAATGAAGGTTTCTGTCTTAGGCTTTATACTTCATGCCCAGTACATGTGTAAGCTGGGGTCCTGCAGCCCATGCCGTACAGTTGGGTTCAAGCCCCGCAGCTGCAGGGCCAGCCATCCAAGTGACAGGCAGAGGCAGAGGCGCGGAGTGAGGCATATGATCCAGCCTGCCAGATACACACACCAGCCTAGCCACAGCAGGCGTGGGGGGTGTGGGCAAGCAAAGACGGATGGCGAGGCCATGTCAAGGCAGCCCAGCCAGTCACCATCACTGCCATGCCATGGCCCCTGCCTACCTGGTCCCCATTGTCCATCTTTGTTCTCCAGTTCCACTACATGCAAGATAAGCTTCCTGCCTGGCGCCATACCTCAGAAGCAAACAGAAAGGGCAGGAGCCCCTCGTCCCCAAGAGGCAGCTAGGATTCCCCTTCCTGTTCTGCCTGAGCCTGGTCCTGGCATCCTGGGAGCTTGAGGACCAGGATGGGCACCCACGCCCTGCCCCCCAGGGCCCGGGCAGACTGTGCTACTGTCCAAGGGCCCCCATGAGTGAAGCTCCTCCAAAGAACCAGGCCCTCTCTGGTCCTACCCCCCTCCGTTGGAGACCCCTGGACCACCTACATCCCTGCCCACCCCCTTAAAGGCACCCCTGATGTGAGCAATGTTGAGCTAGCTATGCCCACCTGGCCACATGCACCCAGTTGGCTGTGCCCATCCAGCCATGCCCATCTGGCCTCCCCCCCCCCAGGGCAACTACAGTGCTGATAATGGCCCTCAATTAAATTGAGTTTGACACCCTTGTTCTAAGTGATGCTTTGGGGAAACTGGTTAGTAGAATCTCCTCATTGAGGGTTATGATTACTGTCTAATGGAAATTAGCTCTTCCTTTTTATAGGCCAAACCAATGCCACTTTGTGAGTGTATGCATGTTCTTCTGCTGAAAATGGAACATTCTGTGCTAGGTTATCATAGTGCATGTCTTCATCTACTTTGTGTTCCTGCATTCTATTTTGATCATTGATATTGTACAATAATCCAAGTAGATTTGATTTTGGTTTTGGATGGACAAAGATACATATGGACACAAGAGAAGGATGACTGAAAAAACTCCTTCCAATTATTGGCTATTATTTACTGTCTTTTAACCAGCAGGCTGTATATTTATGCCAATTTCTCTGCTTCAGGGAGCATTCCTGATTGCCCTGAACAAAGTGAATAAGAGTAGTTTGCTTTGCAAATGAATGCAAATGGCAGTGCCTTTGGGGAGCCCCTTTAAACAAGGGCAAGGCCCTCTGACGATGAGTGAAGCTGCCATTTGGACATAGTGAAAAGAGCACGCTGGAGCCATTGATTGGGGGAGACAGTAAAAAGTCAGGGAGGGCCCCGTTTCTGCTTGCAGTGCAGCAGGCAGACGTCAGTGCAGTTCGAGCACAGTGGGAGAATGACAGGCAGGATTAGTGTCAGGCAGAAGCTTTGCTGTAGCTGTGGAGATGGTCCCAGGGGTCATTCACCTCTGACTGTTGTTTAGCACTGATGGCTCTGTAATGCAAACTGCTTGATGCCTGCCTGTTCATTATCAGAAATAGTGATTAGGGGGAGATATTTGTCATAAAAGTCTCCTTTTAGAAATAAAAGAGAAATGGGAAGCTGTTGCTCACTGCCTATATCAGTACAGAGGAAGCCTGATCCAGATGGTGTTTTGATAGGAAAAGACAGTGAAAATTGCTCTTTGGGTGCTTGTGAAGGCTTTTCCATACAGTTCCTTTTGCTTGGAGAAAGGATTCAAAAAGGAAGAAATTGTTGGGTGTGTTATACAAGTGCCTGGAAGTTAATGGGTGGGTTTTCTACCATCCCTAATGAGTGTACCACGCTCAGGAGCTATGCAGACTTGGCTGTTTTTAACACATTATTCACAATCTCTCAAAATTCCTTTTCTGCCAGAGCAATTTATAACTTAACAAATATATCTATTTTGTTAAATAAGGGGCCTGGTTCATCATTTCTAAATATACTTCCCCAAGGAATATATTCTCTGTGCTTTTTTTGTAGTACTTGTAAGTTAAAACATGTGTCCATGAAAAATATTTTTAACATAGTGTTTATTTTATTTTTTTTCTGTATGTGAACAAGGGTGCATTGACACCCACAAAAAGGTAGAATTGTCTGTTCATTGTTTGTAAATAGATAGACTTAGTCTTCAAGACAGGTGGACAACATCTGTTACATAAATCAGATAAGTTGGATCTTCTGCAAGTAGGCACCATTAAAAAGCTGTAAAAAACATTCTTATTGCTTAACAGATTTTATTGGACTGCTTTACTTAAGACTCATGTTTGGTGTTTTTCATCACTGTAAAAACCCTTCGAGTTGCCTAGTATTAATAAATGTTTTACAAATATTTTACAGGTCCCTGAATGGATGGAAGAGGACCTTAGCCAACTGACAAGAAGTATGGTTAAGTTCCCAGGAGGGATGCCTGGTCGATGGGAAAAGATTGCTCATGAATTGGGTCGATCAGTGGCAGATGTGAGTTCACTCAAATTTGCATTGTATGAACAAACCAGCACAAGGCAAGCAGGAAGGAAGGCAGATCTTGGCAGAGTTGGACATTGTCTTTGAATGGAGGGTACTACCCTTTTAAGACCTGGAAATGAACCATTAGGTAACTGGGCAAGAAACAGATGTCAGCAAGTCTTCCCTCTCCACAATTAACAGCTGTAACTGATCAGCTATATGGAGATACTAGTGCTTAGATACTTAAGCTACTGTAACCTGATAACCAAAAAAACAATGCTGGTTTTAGTTTTTGTGATAAACTCTCATTTGCTAGAAGAGAACATTTGTGGGACTTAAATAAAGATTATATTTCTGTGTAGACCTTAAAAGAAATGAAAAACAGAGAAAAAAGAAAGAAACCTCATTAGCTAATAGTATTTAGACAGGTGGTATCCATTAATTAGAACTTAGGGTGCCTGCCATGGACTGAGGGGCTGTATAATACTATGCAGTATGGTGATGTAAAAATGACTAATTTGTCAGATTATGAAGATAAAAGAGTTTTTTTTAATATGAGTTAGGGTAGGATTCTATTCAGATGCTTTGAATCCAAACTAGTAAGGGAAGTGAATGAGGGTGCTTGTCAATGGCTGTTTGGCACTTGCTGGCATATGACATCTCTGGTTATTAATCAGCAATTGAAATATTGCATTAGGAAAATGCAAGGGAAAGTATCAATAGTTCAATGCTATATGTCTCTACTTAGAAAGAAATTTTGTTTACTTCAATATTTGTTCCACTGAACTGTTTCTGTTTCCCATTTTCAAGTGCTAGGCAGAACCACAGAAGAATGACTATTAAGTATGAGAAATCAAGAAATCCAGACAGTTCAAATGAATATAAAGATTTGTAGATAATGATGATGATTAAGCTCTCTACAAGAATCTGAACTACTAACAATCAAAGCAGATAGGTGGTAGATAAGTGTCAGTGGAATTCAAGGTGGGCTGGATTTAAATCTCTTGTGGGTACAAAGAGAGTCGAGACTGATAATACATTTGACCCTTTCCTCAGGGTTAGCCTGATCATCGCCGACAGACTGTTTTCCAACATAGACACACATCTCTCCTAACAGGCTAGTTTCTGTGATCAAGACTGAATTTTTATTACGTTGTCTACTACAAATGAAAGCTAGACTGACATCTGCAAAAGTGAAAAAAGATTTTTGTGGAAGAAAGCATTAATAACTGAGTCAGCATCTCTGCTTTGTGCCCATGTCAGAGCTAGTTAAATATCACAACTTAGCCACTTGCTCTTCCTTCCCCAGCATGCACTTCCTTTCCTTAATCTTTCCTGTGCCTTTAGCCCACACTAATGTTTCCTTGTGGCATTCTGGACAAAGTGTCTCTCAGGTCCCTGACCTTTTCTTCCAATACCTGTAGTTCTGTAGCTGCTGGTCCTGGTTGCTCAGCCAACAGCTCTGAGTCCTGTAGCCCATTTTTCACCAGATATCCAGGAACTCCAACATCTAGTGCAGACCTTGTTAATCAGGGTGATGTCTGAGCTAGTTAGGTTTTCTAAAATTTACATCTCACCATATTTTTTATGGGAGAGATAATATTTGTCTGACTCTTCTGGTGAGTCTTGTCCAATATGATTGAACCTCTGGCATAGCTCTCATCTTCCTCAGAGCACACAAACCCCAGAATCATGTCAAGGTAATGTCTCACTGAGGGATGATGATGATGATGATGATTTTAATCTTTAATTTAATTCACAGTCTGGGACTGGTAAAAACTTAATAGTTCAAGTTCTAACCAAATATTTTAGAGCTGTGAAGATGTCTGAATGTATAGGCAGCTCTGAGTAAGGTGTTTTTATTATTGTTATTCATCATTGCACAATCAGCCAGATGTTCAGACTGGGTTTGGCATTTCTTTGGAACAAGCTTCAATGCAGGCGGCCTTATTCTTTTTGCTGTTCTAAGTGCTCAGTTATTCTTTGTTTCAGTTCTTTTACTTCTTTAGTTAGAGAGCTTTATCCTTTCTGAGGTAGAGGAGAGGGTAAGGAGAGGAGAAGGTGCCTAGTTTCCAAATGAAAACATACATATATACATACATACATACGTACATACGTACATACCGTGTGTATATATGTGTGTGTGTATAATATATGCATATGTGTATATATGTATATATGTACTATTTTATTGTATATCTCTCATTAGCTTTGTATCTGCCTTTCCTTCAGTGTCTTTCAGATATTGACTATGCATAGGCTTCTTTTTCCAATTAGAAACTCAATGCTCAATTGTTTTCTTTTAATACTTTGCTTTCAATCTTGTTCTTTTCAAGAGGTTTCCCTTGTTCACCTCCTTCAGCAAAGGCTCTTTTACTTTCTTTGTGTAGTCATTTAAGCTATGTTTTTCTTCTTCCACAGTTTGTTTCACCTGTAAGAGTCCTGTGCCACCCTGAGATCTTGGCAAGTACGATTGATCAATATCACTTTTTGAATGCAGAGCATGGTGCATTGTCACTAGTTTTCTTGTCTTTCGAGCCAAGTTCTAGCTGAGTCCAATCAATTATTCCAGCTGAGTATTGTATTATAGGCACTGCCCAGGTGTTAATTGCCTTTATGATATTTTCTCCACTCAGTTTTGATCTCAAGATTTTCCGAATTCACTTTATGTATTTTGTTGAAGTAGCTTCCTTGAGTTGGTTGTGCAACAGATCAGAAGCTTCCAAAACTCCTAAGTATTTGTACCCTTCTTCTGGTGTTACTGCTTTTATCAATTCTTCATTATCAAGTTCGAATCCATCATCTTTAACCATTTTTCCTGCCTTAACAGCAATTGTTGCATATTTGTCAATGCCAAATTGCATTTCAATCTCTGCTAAACTCTTCAGTGTTTTTTAGCAGTGAGCTCAATTCAACTTTTGTTTTTCCAAATAATTTTAAATCATCCATGTATAGCAAATGGGAAATTTTCAACTCTTTTTAGCCAATTCATAGCCACAGTTTGTTTTGTTCAAAATGCTTGTTAGTGGCACCATCAAAAGTACAAATAGCAGAGGTGACAATGAGTCACCTTGGAAGATTCCTCGTTTGATTTTAACTTCACCAAGTTCTTCTCCACAGGCCATCAACTTAGTTTGCCATAGCTTCATGGAGGTCTTCAGGAATTTCTGGATGTTGCTGCTAATTCCAAAAATGTCTAAGCTTTTCTCAATCCAGCTGTGTGGAACAGAATCAAATGCTTTCTTATAATCAATCCAGGCCATGAACAAATTTGTTTGTCTTGTTTTTTGAATTCTTCAAAACCAGTTTATCAATCATCAATTGGTCTTTGGTTCCTTTTGAATTTTTGTAGCATCTTTTCTGTTCTACAGGCAGCAGATCCTTGTTTTCCAAATATCCATAAATTTGGTTTGCAAATGCCTATAAGTAATTTGTTGTTGGCAGGCAAGTTATTGGCCTGTAATTTTCAGGTTTTATTTCCCTTTTCTGCATCCTTCTGAATCAAAAACGTTCTTCTGGTTTTTAGCCATTTTTTACTTTCTGATGTTTTTAGAACCTGATTCATCTGGTTTACTAACCTTGTATGCAAACTTGTTAGTGATTTTAACCAGAATCCATGCAGGTCATTTAAACCAGGGACACTCCAGTTCTTGACTTTCTTTATTTGTTTTTTGTACAATTTCTGTTGTTATGTGAATGTCTTCTTCCATTCTAGTCATTTCCACAGTGCTTTCATTATTATTTAAGATTTAATCTTCAATTTGATTCACATTCTGGGACTCATAAAAACTTAACAGTTGAAGTTCTAACCAAGGACCCAAGAACTATTACAGTAGCAGATTACTACTGCTACTACTGCTACTACTACTACTACTACTACTACTACTACTACTACTACTATTATTATCGATCATCGCACAGTCAGCCAGATGTTCAGACTGGATTTGGCATTTTGTCTACCTATCGAGTCCTTACCCAGGACCTGGGATAGGCAGATGTGGATGTTTGATGGTATTACAGATATCGTCGCAGGATGGAAGCAGTTCCTAATAAGGCCGCCTTTTGCAATTGACTAATAGCGA
The DNA here is from genome assembly GCF_016545835.1 of Crotalus tigris. Taxonomy (NCBI): domain Eukaryota; kingdom Metazoa; phylum Chordata; class Lepidosauria; order Squamata; family Viperidae; genus Crotalus; species Crotalus tigris. The sequence continues at coordinate 8,408,596 of NW_024100606.1, forward strand.
ATTTGTCAATGCCAATGGTGTTCAAGTGGTGCTCCAGTTGTTTTGGGATTGCACCCAAGGAGCCTATTACTATTGGTACTACCCTTGCTTGCTTTTGCCACAGTCTTTCTATTTCTATTTGTAGGTCTTTGTATTTTGTTATCTTCTCCAGTTCTTTCTCTTCTATTCTGCTATCTCCAGGCACTGCCACGTCCACTATCCAGACTTTTTTGTCTTTCTTATCGACAATTGTTAAGTCTGGGGTGTTATGTTGCAGGTGCTTGTCTGTTTGAATTCTGAAGTCCCAGAGCAGTTTAATTTTATCATTTTCTATGACTTTCTCTATTTTATGATCCCACCAGTTTTTTCTTACAGGCAAATGATATTTTTTGCAGATCTTCCAATGCACCATTGTTGCTACTTTGTCATGCCGCTGCTTGTAATCAGTTTGTGCAATCTTCTTGCAACAGCTTACCAAGTGGTCCACTGTTTCTTCAGCTTCTTTGCATAGGCGGCACTTACTGTCTGTTGCTGTCTTCTCAATTTTGACTTTGTATGCATTTGTCCTTAAGGCTTGGTCTTGTGCAGCCAGAATTAGTCCCTCGGTCTCTTTCTTCAATTTTCCTGCTCTTAGCCATTGCCAGGTTTTATTGTTATCTGCTTTCCCAGCTATTTTTTTTTCTATTATTATTATTATTATTATTATTATTATTATTATTATTATTAGCACAGCCAGCCAAATGTTCAGACTGGATTTGGCATTTTTGTCTACCTATTGAGTCCTTACGAAGAACCTGGGATAGGCAGACGTTTGGATGTTTGATGGTGTTACAGATATCGTCACAGGATGGAAGCTGTTCCCAGTTGACTGATGGTGCCTTTTGCAATTGACTGGTGGTGAATTTGTCAATGCTCCATTTGTTCTGGGATTGCACGCAAGGTGCCTATTACTATTTGTACTACCCTTGCTTGCCTTTGCCACAGTCATTCTATTTGTAGGTCTTTGTATTTTGTTATCTTCTCCAGTTCTTTCTCTTCTATTCTGCTCTCTCCAGGCACTGCCACATCCACTATCCAGTCTTCTTTTGTCTTTCTTATCAACAGTTGTTAAATCTGGGTGTTATGTGGCATGTGCCTGTCTGAATTCTAAATCACAATTTAATTTCTTCATTTTCTATGACGTTCTCTATTTTATGGTCCCACCAGTTCTGGCTTGCAGACACATTACATTTCTTGCAGATCTTCTAATGCACCATTGTTGCTACTTTGTCCTGCCACTGCTTGTAGTTAGTCTGGGCAATCTTCTTGCATAGGCGGTACTTACTGTCTGTTGCTATCTTCTCAATTCTGGCTTTATATGCATTTGTCCTTGGGGCTTGGTCTTATATTAGTCCCTCAATCTTTTTCTTCAGTTTTCTTACTCATAGCCATTGCCAGGTCTTCTTGTTATCTGCTTTCCCTGCTATTTTTTTAATGTACTGGCATTGTGGTGCTTTGTCTTCCCATGCCTATATTCTGTTTTTCATTTGGTTTTATAGGGCAGATTGGTCTCTCCAGTAGTCTGTAAGCCTTCCTGGTGTACTGTCTTCAGTGCATCTTCTTCATTGTCTTTCAGATATTCTTCCAAAGCCATTTTGTCTTCCTCAACCATCTGATGTACTTGCAATATTCCATAACCAACCTATTTGCTTGGTAGATAGAATCTGTCAATGTCGCTGCGAGGATGAAGGGCATAATTTGTTACCATAATTTTTTTGGTTTTCCTATCCATTGCTTTTAGTTCTGCTTGAGTCCAGTCCACTATTCCAGCTGTGTATCTAATGACTGGAATTGCCCAGGTGTTGATTGCCTTGATAGTATTTCCTCCATTGAATTTGGACTTAAAGATCTTCTTCACTCTCTTGATATATTAATTTCTAATCTTTTTCTTTACTTCAGTGTGCTTGATGTTGTTGGCTTGAAGAATACCCAGGTATTTGTAATAATCTTCTTCATCCAGACTCTTAAAGTTATTTTCATGAGATATCTTGATTGCTTCAGTTTTCACTATTTTTTCTTGTTTGATAATGAGTGTGGCACAATTGTCCAAACCAAACTCCATTGCAATATCTTCTCTAACAGACAGTGTTCAGTAGCTATTCTATTTCAGATGGTGTTTTTCCATACATCTTCAAATCATCCATGTAAAGGAGGTGGGATAATCTGGCAGATGTTTTGGATGTTTGATAGCCATGGTCTGAGATATTCAGTATTGTTGACAGAGAAAACAGTACAATGATAAATAGTAGTGGTGACAGGGAATCTCCTTGAAATATTCCTCTCTTGATAGTAATCTCTCCCAGTCTCTCACCATTGACATGAAACTGTGTCTTCCATTGTGCCATCGATCTTTGCACAAAGCTTCTGATGTTTCTACTGACTCTTGTTATTTCTAGGCACTTGATTATCCAGTCAATGGCAGAGAGTCAAATGCCTTTTTATAGTCAATTATGCTACATTCACGTTGGTCTTCCTTCTCTTGCAGTTTTCCAAAATTATTTGTCAGTTAGGAGTTGATCTTTTGTTCCTCTGCTATTGGGGTGATTTCCTTTTTGCTCAGGTGGAAAAAGATTGTTTTCAGTTAGATGCTATTGGACTGCATCAACTACCACACTAGTTAGCAATTTGAAAGTTGTTGGTAAGCAAGTAATTTTGCCAGACATTAGCCACTCTTCAAGTGGTATTTCTTGATTAGGTATTCTTTGGTCTTCTTGTTCTTCTTCAGCTTCTCTTCTTTCATCTGTTTTAGTGTGCTTGCATCTGATCTCAACTTGTTATGGTCTGTTGATTACGTATTGTTGAATGTCCTCATTCTGCCATCAGTTCCACTAGAAATGCCCAAGAAGTTCCATAGATCCTGAGCAAATAATGGACACAATTAATACAGGTAGTCCTTAACTTATTTATTCCTTTAGTGGCTATTCAGAATTATAACAACACTGAAAAATGTGACTTACAACTAGCCCTCGCACTTACAACTAATGCAGCATCCACACAGTCAGAATTTGGCTGCTTGGCATCCAGCATGTATTTAAAATGGTTGCAACATCCTGAGATTATGTGATTGTCATTTACAACTTTCCCAGCTGGTTTCTGGCAAGAAAAGTCAATGGGAAAAGCTATACTCACTTAAAAACCGCATGCTTCACTTAACAACTGCAATGATTTGCTTAACAACCATGTCAAAAAAAGGTGGTAAATTGGGTGTGACTCACCTAACCACTGCCTTGCTTAATGATGTAAATTCTAAATTGTGGTCATAAATCAAGGATTACCTGTATTCAAATCTTTTGAAATAAATATCTATTTATTGTTAAATTTATTTGCCACCTACCTTGCCATGAGCTACACATTACTCGATTCAGCAGCATCAGATGAAGGGATCAGAAAGCTTAGATATATTAACTAATCCATCTGCTCAGTTACTCGCCTTTTAAGGCAGTTAATTTTTGTGATTTCAATTGCATGGCCTTGATCTTTTTTGAATTTATCCATAATGTGGATAAATTCAATGTGCAATTTGCCTAAGAGCTCTGAGCTCTTTTGTTTATGACATCTAATAGCTTCTGTACCTAAAGTTCTGATTTCTATATGAAAACAATGTCATTGGTTTAATGCTCCATCTGTGAGTTCAATTTATCTATGTCATATTGAACTCCTAACCAAGGTTTTCTCCATCACCCAATTTGTCATCACATTGAATAACGATGGTAATAGTACGTGCCTTTGTCTCACTTCTGTTTTGATTATGAGGGTACTGGTTTTCTCACTATGTATTTCAGCCTTGCAAAAGATATCATCAGAAAAGACAGCAATGGCTTGGATGATTGTTTAGGTACACTGTTCACCAAACTAATTTTGTGTGTTCTTGTGGACCCTGTCAAAGGCAATTCTAAAATCAATAAATACAGCAGCCATTTTTTCCATAGTGTGTATACTCTTTAAATATTTGCTTGTCAGTGAAAATCTGATCATGGCCTGATCTAAAATCACATTGCTTTTCCTGGGTATGGGATTTTTGCATTGACTATAATCATGCTTTAAAAACATGCAGAGACCTTTCTGATTCTGTGATAGTTTTCACATTATACCTTATCATTATTTTTAAACACAGGAACAACAACAGCAGGTTCCAGTTAAGCAGGACCTGTTTTTTTCCATAATATTGAGGATAACTTGGGAATATAATTGACTGCTACAATTATCTTGCCTTAAGCACCTCCACCTTATCTTGGTTAGGATCTGCAACTTTGCCATTTTTAAATTGTTTGATCACTGCAATTTCTGGTTTCTTTGGTTGCCAGTTGCCAGTTTCCTTGATTGACATTGATAGTTTCCAGGATACGGGTGGTTAGTTTACCCCTAGCTCCCCTCCCCCTCCCCCGAAAAGTCAGGCTTGCAAGTGAAAAAAGATAACTTAGAGAATATTCTGTTCATATCCTTGGAGTCCATTGGGCAGAAAGACTGCCAGGTAATATAACATGATAATGCCCACTCACAATCAAAAACTTTGGCCATGAAGAGTCAGGTTTCTGGCAAATGTAAGCAACAAAATTATGTGAAGATTGGTCATAGTGACCTGACAGGAAATCTTGTATTGACATTTCTCTTTTCCCATAATTTCAGCCATGTTTTCTTTTAAAATGTAGATATTATTATAAATTTTATTGCCTTAATTATATTTTTGAAATGTGCTAAAAGCATTAATTATGAAAAGTGGCTTTTAGTCTCTTCTTGATGTGCCATATTAAGCAGGGTTACTTAAATATTGGCCTAAAATTGTTTATACAACAATTTTATGGAGAGAAGCAACAGCAGCTTTAATCTGCTTGAGCCCCAACTTTGCCATTTCTATGTGACTGTAAGAACTGCTATATTGTAAACAACTTAGTTTTGTTTTGACCCCAAACAAGCAAAGATTTTTTAAAACCAATCAGAATAATGGAACCTTATTTTTATTTGTAGGTGAAAAGGTAATGCAACCTTTATTACATTACTTTTCTGGTTAGATTGGTTCCCCCCCCCCTTCATTCAGTAGTCTTTAATGAGGGTTCCTGCCACCTTATCTAGTTAGCTGAACTGGTATTCCATGTCTATCTCCACACATCTGTGATTTGACCCATTTCCCCCCTTGTTGAATTTGGAGCTCTCATTCCTTCCTTTTATTATTTGAAGAAATAATTGAACAAGCTCCCTTCATACACACACACAGGGAAGGGTGAACTCCCCTGGGTTCAATTAATCAATAATCACTCCTTCCAGATTTTTGATAGGACAAGTTCTATTTTTTTCCAAGACTTCAATCTTGATTTGTAGTGCTGGAATATGCATTGATGCTATTTGAAATATATATTCTCATGGCTGCCTAGAGTTGGCATTGGAACTCACTGCAAATGGGTCCATCATCTTCTGACCTTTTTAGTGCATGGTTGGAGAACCAAAAATTATTCCATATTATTCTGGGATATTAATTTTAGATATTTTTTAAGTAAGGTAAGGTCAGCATAAAATGTATTCAGATAGGTAAGTTTGTCAGAGAAGCCATAGGGAGAAAACTTAGTCATACGGGTTGCTTTCAAGCAATCCGTGTGCATCTCTTTTCAGGGCTGGGCCGGGCCATGGCCTGTTTGGAACCGGGCTGTGCGAACAGTGGGCTAACTTGCACTAGCAATGAGCTGACATGCATGCACACACGCATGCAGTTCAATTTGCACAAGTCAAGCTGCGGATGCATGCTCATGTGGCCTGGTTCTTCTCTCCCCCTCCAGCCGGGCCACCAGGTCACAAAAGTTGGGGACCACAATTCTAGTCCATAGAAGCATATGGCTTTTGCTGAATTAATGTCTACTAGCATTCCTAATAATATAGAATTAGGGGACAATGGAATTGGTACTCCAGCTGCTGATAACATTCTTCAGATCATTTGTGTGTAGTCCACATCATCATCATCATCATCATAATGTTGGAAGGGACCTTGGAGGTCATCTAGCCCAACCCCCTGCTCAGGCAGGAAACCCTATTCCATTTCAGACAAATGGCTGTCCAGTCTCCTCTTAAAAACTTCCAGTGTTGGAGCATTCACTACTTCTGGAGGCAAGTTGTTCCACTGGTTAATTGTTCTAACTTTCAGGAAGTTTCTCCTTAGTTCTAGGTTGGTTCTCTCCTTGATTAGTTTCCATCCGTTGCTTCTTGTCCTGCCTTCAGGTGCTTTGGAGAATAGCTTGACTCCCTCTTCTTTTGGCAGCCCCTGAGATATTGGAACACTGTTATCATGTCCCCCCTTGTCCTTCTCTTCATTAAACTAGACATATCCAATCCCGGCAACCGTTCTTTATATGTTTTATCCTCCAGTCCCCTAACCATCTTTGTTGCTCTTCTCTGTACTCTTTCTAGAATCTCAACATCTTTTTTACATCGTGGTGACCAAAACTGGATGCAGTATTCCAAGTGTGGCCTTACCAAGGCATTGTAAAGTGGTATTAACACTTCACATGATCTTGATTCTATCCTTCTGTTAATGCAACATAAACATGATATAAATTTCTTGCTTTTACATGTGCTTTGAAAAATAATGTTTGACATTGTTGAAAGAAACTAATAATTCTTTATCTTCTACCAGCAATGTACATGGAGAGTTCATAGTGTAGAGATCTTGGTAATTTGAGGTAGCATATAGGTCAGAGTTTTAACTTTCCTACCCCTGCTGTTTTGGTATATTTGCAAAGACAGATAGTTGTGATTCATCTTTGGGAGGATGTTTTGCAGGAAAGTTGAGATTTAGATAATGGTGATTTTGATATTTTTATTTGTTCATTACATTTATTATCTGCTCTTCTATGACATACAAGATATTGTTGTATCTCTTCCAAATTTTATCCTTTAAAAATAAGTTAAGTGAAAAGAAAAGGGGCGTTGTCTTACCTGAACGCCTTTTCTCAGCATGATGATGTAGAATCCACCGTTGGGTAATCTCAGCCTTCCTGCTCAGAAGATACTAAGTCAGAACTTTAGCCACGCCTCCCTCTGGGAGTGTCCTCCAGTTTTTGACGAGGCGAAGCATCCATGACGAAGTCTGATATAATAGCTCCAATTAACATGACACCTGCCTAGACTGCCTTAAGGGAGGGTGTGGATTTTATATCATCATGCTGAGAAAAGGCTCCTTCTCCAGCATGATGAATGTAGGATCCACCAGTGGGACATACCAAAGCCTCTTCATGTCCCTACGGGGAGGGAAAGTCTAGGCTTGTGTGTCCTGAGAAGAAACTACTTGCTGCAGAACTCTCCTACCAAACGAGGCATCTGCCGCAGCAAACCTATCAATCTTGTAGTGTTTCACAAAGGAAGAAGGGGAGGACCAGGTCGCTGCCCTACAAATTTCCTCGAGTGATGCCTGGGTGGACCAGGCCGCAGACGCAGCTGCACTTTGCATCGAATGAGCGGTGATATGCGTAGGAACCGGAAGTGACTGAGAAAGGTAGGCCCGAGCAATGCATACCCTGATCCATCTACCAATGGTCGAAGAGGATACCTTCTGACCCATGGCAGAGGGCTGAAAGGACACGAACAAGGCCTTTGATTTATGGAAGGCCGAGGTCCACTTAACGTAATGACACAGAGCTCTGCGCACGTCTAACTTATGCCATTGTCTCTCCAGGCAATGTGACGGATTAGGACAAAAATCTGGAAGAACTAGGTCCTGTGACCTATGAAACCAAGTGTTAACCTTTGGAACAAAGGAAGGGTCCAAACGAAGGACCACCCTATCCTCAAAAAAGGTACACAAGTCACTCCAACTGGCCGATGTGATAGCCACCAAGAATGCTACCTTTAAGGAAAGGAAATGAAGAGAACAAGATCTGAGGGGCTCGAACGGCGGAGAAGTCAGGGCTTGTAGCATCCTAGGTAAGTCCCAAGAGGGATAACGATGGACCACAGGTGGTCTGGCGTTAACCGCTCCTTTCAGAAAGGCACTCACAGCTGGATGATGTGATAAAGGGACCAGGTTGTCACAGGTAACGACCGTTTGCAAGGCCGCAACCTGTCTGCGGATGGTATTAGGTGAGAGCCCTTTATTCATACCTTCCAAAAGATACCCCAATATGTTAGGAATGGTGACTGATAATGGCCTGAGCTGCTGTTTAGTGCACCACATGCAGAAGATCTTCCACATGGCGTCATAAATCCGATTAGTCGAGGGGCGTCTTGAGGCTTGGATCATCGAGATCACCCCGGACGAATAGGATTGCCTAGCTAAACTTTCCCGCTCAAATGCCAGGCAGCCAACTGGAGCCACTGTAGATCTGGATGTTGAAGATTCCCTTGGCTGAGAGCCACTCGGTCCGGGGGAATCCTCCACGGTGGCGAGAGAGATAGATCTACAAGGTCTGTAAACCACGGACGCCTTGGCCAATGTGGAGCAATTAATATTATCCCCGCCTGAATCAGTTTGCGAATGGTTGCCTGCAACAACGGGAGGGGAGGAAAGGCATAGAGTAGGCCTCTTGGCCACTTGCACCGGAGGCTGTCCGTTCCCTCCGCCCCCCTTGTCGGAAACCTGGAGAAGAACCTGGGAAGTTAGGCATTCATTGGAGAGGCAAAGAGATCCAGATGCGGATGGTCAAACCTGTCCGAGATTTCCCTGAACGGTGCCGGGTCCAGTCGCCACTCTGAGTGGTCTACTGTGACCCTGCTCAGGGAATCTGTTTGCCGATTTGCTTTCCCCGATATGTGTTCCGCCCTGATGGAACCCAGAGTGGACTCCAAGGCCTCCTGCGTGAGTGACCAGGACCAGGTCCCTCCCTGTTTGTTGATATGAGCCTTGGCTGCCACATTGTCTGTCAGGATCAGGACGTGTTGTCCCACCACTAGGGAGGAAAACCGGTGGAGAGCTAAGTGTATGGCTCTGAGTTTGAGCCAATTTAGGTTGTGGACTAGATCCGATCAGGACCACTGTGTCTGTAGTCAAGGTGAGCCTGAGAGGCTCCTTGAAAATGGTCCCCTTGGACATTGCGGATGAAGCCCACCATAGGAGAGACAGCAGAGTGTGATGAGGAACCCTGACCTTCCAGGTAGACGAACTGAGGTTCCGCTTCTGGAAGGGAAGGAGGAACCATTGAAGGTTTGTGGAGTGAAGTCTGGCCCACGGAACGATCCCCATGCTGGACCAAAGGCACTGTTCTCTCTCTCCAAACCTGGTGCACGAGCTTTCGGATGCTGATCTGACGCTCCTGAGAAAGATAAACCTTGCAAAGATCCGAATCTATAATCGCCCCTAGATGAAGGAGGCGCTTTGTGGGGATCGTGTGGCTCTTTTTGAAGTTCACGGAGAACCCGTGAAACTGAAGGGTATGTATCGTGATTTCCAGGTCTCACAGAGCCGACTGGAAGGAACTGGACTGTACTAAAATATCGTCCAGGTAGCATTGCACACGCACTGGCATCATCCTGAGGTGGGCCTCCAATACTGCCAAAACTTTTGTGAAGACCCTTGGAGCTGAAGAGAGACCAAAGGGAAGGGCCCCGTATTGGTAATGCCGGCGCATGTAACAAAACCGAAGGAACCTGCGATGGTCCGGAAGTATCGGAATGTGTAAGTATGCCTCTGTCAGGTCTATGGAGGAGAGAAAGTCCCCTTTCCTGATGCTGGCCAGAATGGACTTTAAGGACTGCATCTTGAACCTTCTGTAGGTCAAGAAGTGATTTAGACCTTTTAAGTCCAGTATCATCCTCCATCCCCCTGAGGCTTTGGGAACCACAAACAGGATGGAGTAAAACCCCTCTCCTTCCTGTTCCTGTGGTATGGGCTCTATTGCCTTGATTTCTACCAAATGAGAGATGGCCGTGGCTACTAATTTTGTCTTGGTTGTGTTTGTGATACTGGGCACTGGATGAAACGATCTGGAGGAGGTGAATAAAACTCTAGACTGAGCCCATGTTTTATGGTATCTCTGACCCATAAACGTCGCTGAACAGTGCCAAGCGACCCCCTATGGAAGAGTCCTCCTTGGCGTCACTTGGACCGCCTATAGGGATGGCCCCCAGAGCCCCTGAAGGGACACTTAGACTGGAACTGGCCCTTGGCTGCAATGTTCTGGCGGTCCTGTTGGCGATCCTGCCTGGGGGAAAAAGATCGTGAGCCTCTGGGCCAATACCAGGACTGTCCAGTCCGAAAGGGCTGCCTCCACTCCCAGGAACCACTGGGATGGAAGGCCTGCCTACGAAACTCCTGCTGGGGCTGCCTATCCGACCTTTTGGATGGGTGTGCCAGGACCTTACGGTTGTCCTTGCCCTCAATTATATGTGGTTCGAGGATTGAACCGAATAGGTTTGTACCATTGTACTTGGACGTCGACAGACGCCACTTTGACTTTAAGTCAGTACACCACTACTTCAGCCACAGAAGTCTGCAAGAAGCGACAGTAGTTGCAATGGATCTTACAGAATACCTGGCCAAATGAAGAGAAGCATCTGCCATGTACTCTGATGCTGCCACTAGTTTCCCTAGTGTCTGATGTGTCCTAACCTGATCAGGGGGAACGAGTGCCTGAAGTTCGCAGAGCGACATGATTGATGCTCTTGTGAAAAAGGAAGATGAAGTCGCAGCCCTGATCACCCAAGCCGAGGATTGGTGAGCTCGACGAAGAGAGAACTCAAACTTCTTGTCCTCTGCCTTCAGGGCCTCAGCCATATCCCCTGGAATAGCAGAGGTGAAAAACAAAGAAGTTAAAGGAGTGTCCACAGAAGGCACGTCTAAGAGAGAAGCGAATGAGGAAGAAACATTGAACAGTTTCTTCTCTGTACTATTGGGAGAAGGCAAAGTAGCCAGAGATGACCACTGTTTCTCCACCGTAGTACGAAAGACATGCGGACAAGGAATCTGTTTCCCCTCCACAAACCTCTGTTAATGCAACATAAACATGATATAAATTTCTTGCTTTTCCATGTGCTTTGAAAAATAATGTTTGACATTGTTGAAAGAAACTAATAATTCTATATCTTGTACCAGCGATGTACATGGAGAGTTCATAGTGTAGAGATCTTGGTAATTTGAGGTAGCATATAGGTCAGAGTTTTAACTTTACTACCCCTGCTGTTTTGGTATATTTGCAGAGACAGATAGTTGTGATTCATCTTTGGGAGGATGTTTTGCAGGAAAGTTGAGATTTAGATAATGGTGATTTTGATGTTTTTATTTGTTCATTACATTTATTATCTGCTCTCCTATGACATACAAGATAATGTTGTATCTCTTCCAAATTTTATCCTTTAAAAAGAAGTTAAGTGAAAAGAAAATGATTGGCCCAAAATCACTCAATGAGTTTCATAGCTGTCAGAGTTGACTACTATTCTTAACAATTATACCATCAATGTCCTGAGGTTAAAATCCTTTGTATCAGTTTAATATTGTTGCTGCTCTTGTAAGAGCACTGCTTCCTGCCTAAGTGCTCAGTCATGGGGGCCCGCTGTTACACAGTCACATCTTAGATGTGGTGCTGACTTAGCATGTTGTAGTAGCACTGAATATTTTTGTGATGAATCTAGATTTTGGTAGAATGATACATATTTAGTAATGGCTATATAGGGTTTGGGAAACAGATGTCATCATTCAGACATCATTCAATCTAACAGTTAAAATAGTTTGTTATAGTTCTTTAAGGTGCTAGCCTAAAAGTTTGGAAACTGTGATTTCCAGGCCACCCTGGGAGACTGGATGACTTTGGGCCAGTTATGTTCTTTCAGACCAATCCAACTCAAAGGGTTGTTGTGGGAAAAATAAGTGGTATTAGGCTTGATTGCCACTTTGAGTTGACCAAATATATAAAAAAGGTAGCATACTAATAATAATAATACAGGTAGTCCTTTGATTATGATGGAAATCAGGATCAGTATTTCAGTATTACTATGTAATATGATCATAAAGCACGATATCACATGATCACATTGCTTAGTGATAGCAATCCAGAAGTCCCAAATACCATTGTAATCACAATGACTGTCTGGATCATTAAACAGGAAGAGACAGAAATTCCAGGCAAGCAGACAGTGGAGCACAGAGGGTACCTCAGGCAGGCTTAATGGAATACAGTTGGGCAAAAAAGTAGTGGGAGTGATTTCTTGCTGGCTTCCCCATTGATTTTCTTTTGGGGAAGCTAGCAAGGAATGCCTGAAATCACAATCATACAATTGTAATGATGTAATTATGAGCCAGGCACTGAGCACCTGGAACACAATCACATGCTGCAACAGTTGGAACTCTGAGGACTGGTCTTACATACCCCTTGTTCAGCACAATTGTAAATTTGAACAGTCACTGAATGGTTATAACATGAGGATTACCTATAACAAGAACAAAATCAACAAAAATTTAGTGACAAAATCCTGTCTTTATTTTTGTTACTTTTTTCAGTTGGGTAATTTGAAGTATTATTTAAATTGACAATCTTTTTTGTAAAGTGGAATTTCTACAACAAACTGAACTGAAATTTTGAAAGAAGATCAAACAAGGTGGATAGGTATGTTATAATCTTGGGTAATATATGTTGGTGCAAACTAAAATTTTGAGTTCTATGTACAGGATTTTATGCTTGCATCGAAGCCTTTTCCTACTGATGGCAACCCTATTAGTTCTGTTGGTCTCCTAGGCAGTAAAGGTTGTAGGCTCTTCTGGAATAGAATTCTATGAGGCACGCAACTGCTGCTGAAAGTAAAGCTGGATGGAAGTACTCTATGAATATGGAAATGGGTTTTTCGATCCAGGTCATTATTTTCAGAAACTTAAAAAATGTGAAAATAAAATAGACTGGTCTGCAAAAAACATACTTTAATATGGTTATTAACTGCAGGTTTTCTGAAGTGACAGCAAAGACCTCTAAATTTCATCTTCATGAAATAGTATCATTTACCCGCCTGGGAGGAGGTAAACCAATTCTGTAGTCTCTGTTGCCACTAATCTCTTGTATTCAAGTTGCAATAGCAGACGGATGCGGGATTTGCTTTCTGTGTGGAAAAGGTCCAAGTAAGCCATAAAAAAATACGCAGGTGGATAGACAGGAACACATTTTTCTAATTAGCTGGTGCCTGCCACTCTAAGCGAAAGTGGGTGCAGTTATAATAGTGTCCCATGTTTACAGAGGAGCTCAAGAAACCCCTATCTCTCATTGAGTTTGAGAGTTACAGGGAGAAAAACATTACCTGTTAGTTTTTGTGGTTATTTAACATGAGGGGAGGTGTTAACTTTCAAACAGTCCAGGATTTATGTTAAACATACTTAGATGGATTACTATTATGATTTCAGGGAGTTTTTTCTAAGCAAGGGATCCCTCATGAGAGATGGATATATTGATCATATTGAAGAAAAGCAGAGTAACTTAAAGATGCATCTGTCATTTTAAAAAAGCACCCAATGCAGGATATTGCAGCTTGCAAATGATAACTGTTTTCTTTTTTGAAAAGCAAATTTAGAAGCCTGACCTAAAATGTAAGCTTATCTTGAAAATGTAAGCTTATCTTGATTGCGAAAATGTAAGCTTATCTTGAACACATGAGAAGATCTGATGTAGTTTATTGATCTATTGCAAGGAATTATATTTACTTTTTTCCTTCCCTTCCCACCGCATTGCACTAATTTTATTTTCATGACAACCCTCAAAGGCTAAAAAAGAGTGGCTGAAGTTTCATGGCTGAGTGGTTCTTTGAGTTTGGTCTACTTCATAATCCATCAGGCCAAGCCACTAAACCATCTGTTTGTGAGGCTCAAGTTCAATTCTGTAGTCATATGCCAAACTAACCAGACTTTCCCTGCCCAGGCGCTGTGTCTGGGTTTTATAACTATTGCTGAACTCTCTTCAGTGCCAGGAAGTATGAATAGTGATGACTCCAGAACTTCTAATTTAGCAAATGAGCATTTACAAGGCTCTAAGGCGTAAGAAGAGTTCTAAGCTGGAGCAATCTGGTCCTCATATTATATCAGATGCTTGACAATAGTTTTGGACAGTGTAACATTGAATGCTATATTGGAGACAGGAAATGCTTTACAGTTGGAATGGGCATGGGGGAGAACATTCTTGACTCTGTTTTCTAGTAGAGTACCTTACGAATGATGGACAAAAGCTATTTCTTCTATACTGATCTCTGTCTCTCTGCGTATGTATAGAAATATGAAAAACAGTATTTTTCAAACTTGACAATTTAAAGATGTATGGACTTTGACTCTCAGAATTTTCCAGACAGCATGCTGGCTAGAGAGATTCACCAACCAAAAAGTGTATTAGGAATAACCTGTCAGATAATTTATTGAATAATCTGTCAAATAATTTATTGTCTAGAACTGTGGTGTTCTAATTGCTATTGTACGCCAATTCCTATCAACCCCAGCAGACCTGTCTCATGGATATAAAGGCAGTTACAGTCCAGCATCATCCAAAAAACCTCATTTCTGTTGTAGAAACTGTAAGAAATCAGAAACTGGGTAGATTCAAATCTTGATGGCTGCATTTTAAACTTTATGAATAAACAAATCAATTCACAGGAAGGCTATTTAATTCTGGACCAATGACAACACCTTTTTTAAAAAAACTATTGGCGGATTTCATTTTTTTGCTGAAGCACTTCAATTACATTTTGAGTTTTTAGAGTTGTGAGATGCAAATATATGTTTCCTTAATGTAGGATTCAGATTCAATATGTGGTATGTTTGTAATGATATGGGGGAATGAACTTGGGAGACAGGAGAAAGAACTGCAGACTGAAAATAATCAAATAAAAGGCAACTGAGTTCACTGCTGAAACATCTTTTAAGTCCTCTTACCAAAACAATTGAAAATCAAATGACTTCTCTTTCTTTCTAATCAGGTTACAATGAAAGCCAAGCAGATTAAAGATTCAGTTTCAAGTGCTCCAGGTAATGTCTAATGTGCCTACATTATATATCTCACGATGATTAAAGAAAATATATTTATTTGCCTTTAAAGATCAGTAGCTAAACTTGTTTTTTTTCTCTCTTCATTCCTTATGAATTTTCAGTTGCATGCCTCCCCTCCTTTGGATTGTATATTAATCTGTAGGTGTAACTTTGCTGAAATGCAAATTTAGGATGCTATAATCCACAGGCTATATTGTGGCTCTTAAAGATTGGGCCAGATTTTGATGGCCAAATGGCCAACAGTTTGGTAGCTCCATAAGTAAAAGCTCATTTAGAAATAAGCATAGAGATGGAACTAGTTTGCCTCTTAGATGCTGCCTTCTGTTATCTGTTCTAGCAACAATGTGCTACACGAAAACAACCTGAAATCTCCACTTTTTGTGGCAGTTTTGTCCTCGAAGGATGGATTAAAAAAATTAAGAATGAGAATAGGGCAGGATATTTTGAAAGGCAAACTGTTCCCATTCCTACTCTGAAACTATCACAGTTCCAAAAAATCCACTTCCAAATAGGGACTTTTTAGGAAGATTATGGAGGTAAGGGTAGGGATGGGATATTCTCCCAAATAACTCTTATTCCCATTCTTACCCTCAAAACAGCATTTAAAAATGATCCCCAAATTCTCTTGAGTGCTCTATGCAATCCTCCAAAACAGAGTTGCAACACATAATCCCTCAATTGTTTCTATTTCTATGGCTATCTATATCTATATACTATAGATATACTGAAGAACATGTTTTCAGCTAATAACTTAATCCAGTGTTCTTTGAAAAATAAAATATTTCTTGGCATTCTGCCCACCTATTTTGCTGTAAACTAGGAAGAATTGCCTTCCCAAATCTGGAATAACTGGAGTTGAACTTTCCTAATCAGGAGTTTTAGGAACTAGGAACCACAGAATCTAGTCTTTTGTTGATGCAGTCTTGAATGTTCATAGGTCTCAACTAATGGCAGAATAGATAAGTAAAAACATGCATTTCATTTTATAGTGTTTTATAGCCACTGAAGCTTCCTTGTCTTCGTTATCAAGATTAGGAATTATTCACAGCAGTAAATAAATTAACATAGTTGGAGAGAAAGAAATCAAGAGATTCTTCTATATCTGGAAAATGATTCTTTTTCTGATGTGATGGTACATTTGGCCTTTGACTGGAGTGCCAGATAATCCTCCCAAATCTGATGAATTGAGGATCAAACTTTTATTTTTGTTTCAGTTACATTTAAAATGAATTATAGGCAATAACTGCTTGCCTCTTAAGTATTTAATATTTTTCATTCTATCATTTTTAATAATTCATTTTTTAAAAATACAGCTTTTAGGAGGTTGTAGAATTCTCCTCTACAGTCATGGGATAGTGGCAATCTCCAGAGCTTCTGAGTCCTACTTAAAAGATTGTAGAGGCCAGAGAGTAAATATCCATATTGGCTAGAGTAGTGGTGGACAAAAGGTGGTCCTAGGTATTACTAAGCCATTACTAAGCATACTGTTTCTTTTGAAAAGAAGTAACAGGCAAAAAAAGGAGCTTCTATGCATGTATGCCTTCATTAAGTGGATAATGTGAAACTCTGCCTCAAATTGTCAGCAGTGTAAAGAAAACAAAAATATGTGACATCTGTTCCAGAGATCCAAAAGATGAATTAAAATAACTAAGGGTACCATTGATTAAACACCGTGGCAGTGCATTATTCTTCCATTTCAATGGGAGCACTGCAGTTCATTCATTTCAGTGTATCAGTGCATAGAGGAGTGTATGTTAACAAAAGAGCCAGAATATAACGGAAGACCTCTTAACATCATACCTAATTGATGCTATTTCTGGACTGTTTAAACTAAGTGTGACTACCATGGAAACATACAAGTAAAAATGAAAGCCTGATTTATTAGCTTGAATCAGACTTATCTGGATTTAAGTCTGGATTTAATCTATTATGTTTTTCAAGTCTGATTTTTGAATACAGGTGTCAGATATTTCCAAGGCTGGTTCATGAAGCATACTTTAATCAAAAATCTGTTTGGAATGTTGGTTCTCCCCATCTTCTCCCTTATTATCTGTTAATCTGATATCTGCTATTTTTCAATAGGTACTATTAAATTTTCAGAGTTGAAAACTTTGGCCCAAAGCTCAAAACCCAACAAGGCCAGTATTAACTTACCTGATCTTATAATAACTCAACGGGATAAAGAAGAAGATGACCAGGAGGAAACAACAAAGTACAATTATGATCCAGAAACAATAAATAAGATCACAACAGATGAACAAGAGACTGGGTTAAATGAAGCCCGACATCGGAGGCGGAAAACAATACCAAAGGCTGCTGAAACAATATTCCCAGGGACAAAAGAGACAACAGAGGACAAGTGTAGAGGGAAGCGCCAGAAGGACTTTGACACTGCAGAACAAGAGGAATATAGCGATGATGAGGCCAGAAAAAAAGAGAAGTGTCGCAGTTCAGATGACTTGTGGACTCAGAATCAACAAAAGCTTCTAGAGCTGGCTTTGCAACAGTATCCAAAGGGAACGCTGGAACGTTGGGATAAAATTGCCAAATGTGTTCCAGGAAAAAGCAAGGTGAAGTTTTTGGAGTTGGGTAATTTTTTGTTAATTTTTCTTGTAAATTTAGTTTTAGAAAATTAACACTCTTAAATTTAATGCAATTGACAGAGTATTTTTAAAGGTAATGATAAACAAGGTTTTTGCCTGTACTTATGACAAACAATAGTCTGCCTCGTGTTTTCTATCACCTGTTTCTCTGAAAAAATAATAGAAGCAATTCAACCGTATTGACTTAATGGGCAGAAAACAATTATATCGTGTTTAGAACACCAAATAAATGTTGCATAGTCTTATATATAGGATACCGGTAAGGCCATGAAATCATAATGCTGGAAAATATTGATTGTATTCCTAGTCTGTCATGTAATATGTTCCAGCAAAGTTTTAAAGGATCAGTGTTGCACAAGAGGTTTCAAATGTATAAACAGCCTTCTTGATTATATCAAAAGGTCTATCTGAGGGAGGAGAGCATATTCTTCAGTTTTCAAGCAGATGATGTTGTCTCTTTTTCTCTTCCCCCCAAACTTGCTGATAATTTAATGTTTTTAATTATGAAAGCGTGATGGATGAGGAAGGTGATAGAGGGACTAGAGCAAAAAGACCAGTCCAAACAACCAATGGAATTTTTTTTTTTTTAAAAAAAAAAGCAAAGTAGGGAAGGTACATGGCTGTAAATATAAATTAAATCCTGTAGCAAGAAGGTGAGTGTCTTGAGGTAAGCAATCCTAACAAAATAATTTCAAAGGTTTTGTAGAGTCTCATGCATGGTGAAGGATGGAAAATTGAAGAATAAGTAAAAACCTTTGCCAGGTTTTATGTTATTCAGGAGGGTAGTCTAACATTGGTGGCTGTACCACAATTAGCCAGTAAGCAGTTGTTGCCAAATGTGTTAAAGCCAGGTGACAGTTAGGAACTGATTAGTTACATCCTTGCATGTCGCATTGTCCTGGATATATGAAAGATAATGTTGGAAAGGATATGGCTTGAAAGGGGGATTGAAATGGTACCTCTGTCTTGGCTATCAAGCTGAATATTTTCTAGTGAGAGATACAGTACATTATATTTAGCTATATTAGAAGTATTTGCTTCTGTTAGAGGTACACAAAGCAGATGGAACTTTATGCTCTGCTGTAGTAGAACTGTAACTGTTACAAGCAAAAAGCTGTTTACTGCTTGGTCAGGCTTGTGAATTTTGAAAATATTTTAATTGTATATTCTGGGCAGCAGTAGATATGCATTGGAAAATTTTGGAAAAAAATGTTTCTATATGCAGTGAGCAATGACTTATAGCCATCAATGCCTGCTGGAAAAATGGGCTTAGAATTTCTGAGGTGCTACAGAAGTTCCAATATCTTGATCTGATGCTTGTAAACTAGGAGGGAGTGGATGGATTAAGCACATGCTTGCTGAATCCCAGCAACACATTCATTGTTAATGCAAAACCCTTATGGATCGATGGACTTTTCAGCTGTTGACTTTAATGGCAGTGCTCTAGAAAAAGCAGGTATGCAATGTAATGTCCTGTTCTCCAGAGCACTAGGGGAATTTTTGGCTCGGTCCCACTAGTCTCCCAATTGTAACTTTACTTAGTTATAGAAATACTGGCAATGAATCAGGCTCTTATTAACCCAGTTGACTTCAGCAATTCATTTTTATATTGGAAAGCCTTTGAAGACAACCTGAGTCTGGAGCTGCCATGGTTTCAACAGGTTTAATAACAGATTAGTCTATTCCAGCGGTTCTCAACCTATGGGTCGCAACCCCATTTGGGGTCGATCGACCATTTTTCGGGGGTCGCCAAAGGCGGCGATCCGCCATTTTCTCCCCTCCGGGGGCGCCGCCGCGCATGCACACCGCGCATGGGGGGCGGCACGCCTCCGGGGGCACCGCCGTGCATGGGGGCGGCACCGCGCATGCGCATAACGTTTGTGTGACGGGGGTCGCCGTCACACAAACGTTGAGAACCGCTGGTCTATTCTGAGGGCAGCATTGATTGCTCATTCCAAGCCTAATTCTAGATGGTGGGAAATCTGTATAAAATCCCTATGTGATCTTCCCCTTTCCAATCTTTGGAGCTGTCTGATCCATATGGAATCTGCCAACTCGACTTGAACTAGCCAGGGATGCTGCAGATACTGGCCCACAAAAGATTGAGTGCATAGCTTATAAGGCAGCCTTCTCATTACCAATGTTCTCATATGGAATACTTTGCCTTGCAAAGTCAGGCTCCCACTCTTGGGACATTTAGAAATGAATGCAAAATTATTTGCAGGGTCTTTGGAATGGCAACTCTTCAGTAGCTCAGTAGTGGAGGAAGATACACTTCTGTTTGTAACTTTATTAGAATTTTTTAATATTGGAAGCTGCCTAGTGTTCAGTGAATGTAGATATTCCTCAAGATATAGTTGTAATGGAGTGTCCATTATGGCTTCTTGTTGTGATGGCCGTTAAATGGTGTCTCACTTGATCCTCCCACTCCGAGACTCTCCGTTCTCCGCTTCCTGCCCCTTGGATCTCCACAGGCCTCTCCCCAGGCCCATCAGGTCTCCCCAAGCCTTAGGCCTGATTCCCACCCTACTATGCCAAACACCCTCCTCTTCACTTTGATGAGCTCCAAAGCCTTCAAGAGTGCTGGAATAGATTGCTTCCTTGCATGGCCATGTGGCGTGATTCCAGAAGTGGCTGCAATATTTAGAATACCAGAATGCAATTTGGCCACTGGAAATATGGGTTCTGCTTCCAGAATGGTGCCATATGGCCATGGACAAACCACTGTTTTGCTGCCTTAACGTGGTTTGCACAGCTCTGCAGCTTTCTGTAACTTTCAGAAACTTTCCACAGTACTGTGCACTTCAATAAGACAGCAAAATGGAACAATTTATCTCATGTGCCATTTTGTTCCCACCAAGTGGACAGAAGCAAAATGCTGGCCACTTCCAGGTTGCCACCATGTGGCCCAGAGAGGAGCACACCAAGCAGCCAAGGGACAAAGCAATTTGTTTCAACACTATGGAAGAGGTTTCAGAACTCTTCAAAAAGTGAGGAGTGTAAGGACTTCTTGGGTAGGGTGGAAATCAAAGGCCAACGGGGAGCAGTTGAGGGAAGAAATGTTTACAGGGATCCAGTGTAGGCAGGGAGCACTGCAGCATCCCTGCAGTTAGTCGCAAAGGTGAATGAAGGTGGGGACACTTCAGCAACTATAACATCAGGCAAAACATAAGTAGCTTTCGGGGGGGGGGGGCACCATAACTTCAAACAGCTGTTAGGTGACTGATTGTTACTTGAGGATTAGCTGTATACGTAACATACAAATTGTGGTAATAATAGATGCTACTTAATTTCCCCCCATAAATTCAGAAAATGTTTTCCCTTTCTCTCCTGCCTGGTGTAAATTGTCTATAATGCTTTTAAAAAAATGAATATTACAAATTAATACTCTATTTTTTCTTCTTTTTCTACAGGAAGAATGTATGACTAGATATAAGCTGTTGGTTGAGCTTATACAAAAGAAAAAAATGGTCAAAAGCTGAATATTTTGAAGAACCTTATTCATCAAAATGAGATACATTAAACATCATATGCAGTGACTTGTATTTTTGTATCTCTGTTTTTCAATATGTCATGTGCCTTAGTAAAAATCTGTAAATTTTACACCTTCAATTTGAAATATGTGTTAATAGAATCAATGTATTTTTGTACAGGAGGGATTTTTGTCACTATAAGTAGTACTATAAGAAATTATGTCATTTGGAATACATATTGGAACAACTGAGCAAATATTTTTTAATATAAAGTCATATTGCAGGATGGGAAACATTGCATCTTTTAAGAATCTTACATTTCAGTTTTCATTAATAACCACTCATTTCCTAAGAATATTACATTTTCTGTTTCATTATCATATAACATTGGCATTACATTCACCCTATTCCAATGGAACATGCAGAGGTAGGGAAGTGAAAAATTTTGTCAATTCTGAAATAGACACTCCATAAAAGTTCCATTTCTGGATCAACTAATTTTGTATATCCCGGTGCATGGTGGTGCAGTGGTTAGAATGCAGGCTAACTCTGCTCACATTGCCGGGAGTTTGATTCCTTCGTTCCTGACCAGTTCAAGATTGACTCAGCCTTCCATCTTTCCAAGGTTGGTAAAATGAGGACCCCGATTGTTGGGGGAAATATGCTGACTCTGTAAACTGCTTAGAGAATGCTGTAAAGCACTGTGAAGCGGTATATAAGTCTAAGTTTATGGAGAACCAACAAATGGGAACTGAATTTCTATTTTCATTCTATTTGCCTTCACTTCACTGTGGATCCTACTAATACTTCTCTTCAGACCATACTGTTCAATATAGCAAATTGTAATGTATTTATTGCCTTGCATTATAACAGTTGGTCCTTAAATTAATCCTGGACTGCAGCAACTTCCCCATAACTGACCTTGCTCCTGGAAACCTGTAAATCAGTTTCAGATGGGCAACGTTGCCCATTTTTCTTTATACATATAGCATAGCTAGACAGCATTAACAACTAAAAAATAACTTCCTTAACTTAAAAAAATCACAACAGTTGGAAACCTCAAACAAAAGGATGATCAGTCCTACTAATCAGTAAATTCATCAAAAGTGGACTTATTATTTTTTTTTTACTATGGCAGGTATATTAGTCCAAAATATAATCTATTAGATGTCAGACTATGTGGGGCATTTCAGGCATTCCTACACTCTATATATAGAAGCAGCCACAACTTAAAATATATATTCCAGTTGTGAAATATGAGTAGGAAAAATATTTGGATTTGTAGTCCAAGTTCTGTCTGCCAATGGCAAAGACAAGCCTCCATTCCAAATAAGAATAATTCCACTATACCAGAAGAATCCTCAAGTTTTCAGCCTTGTGGAGAGAATTGGAAAATATGTACAGGATAAAACCGTTGCTTTCAGCCTAAAAAATCTACTCATTTCATACTAATATCATGGTAGGAGGAGGATATCAATCTTTTTTTTTAAAGTGCTAAAATGTGTACCTTATGTTTCTCAAGATTTAAGAAGCCAATTGTGCCCTTTTTCTTTGTGATGATATGGGTTTGTGTGGCAGCACAGTTTTCATTATAACTAAAGTGACCTATACAAAATTCTTCCTATTGGGTGAAAGGATATCAAACATTGTGAAATGACCTTTTTCCTCAAGAAAGGTAACTCTTTCATGTCAAGGCACTTTCTGCTGCAGTAGGAACCGGACTGTCTATTCTGGCTATATGTTTTTGCTAAGAGTATCCACATTAGAATAGGCCTGTTTAAAATCCATTTAAAACACGATGATTTGAATATCTCAGTATGCATTAAAAGCATGCTTATAATAGGACTTGGCTTCCATAGATATGAATATAACATATATTGAACACAGTGACTAATGCTTTCCTCTGATGAAGTCTGTATCATGTATTGCAATTTACAGCCATAAACAATATTAAAATTTATTAACCAAAGCTTTGTACATATCTTTATATAAATTGGCAATTTTACATCTAGGCAAAACATTTATACAAATTATTACAGAATATTAAACAAGTGATTTAAATAAATTAAACCACACTGATTTACTTTAGTAAATTTATCTACAAAAGTGATTTGTGACTTTAAAACTTGCCATTAATATATAAAAATAAATTATTCTTACCTTTCAATTAAATCTACTAGTTAGAAATTTTACAAATCAAAATATCCACATTTTATGAATTCTTCACAATACAAAACAGTCACAAAAACCTATTTACAGAAATGAGGTAAGAACTGTGCAATGTTTAACTGAACAATATTGCAGAAACAATAGATTCTTCCAATTAAGTACACAGTGAAGGTCTAAGTATACTTGAGTATTTTCCACTAATAACTCACACAGACTCAAATTAGTGGTTATTAACTCTAAAATTAAAACTTTCCTGTTTTACTGCATAGTCTTATTATGAAATCAACTCTTCAAAGTGAAATATGTCTTTTTCACCCATTAACATTTCATAACAATGGAAAATCTCCCCCTCCCACCTTTTTTTTTGGTAATTTATTAGTGGAAAGCAACCCAGGTAATGATTTGCCTGAGCTATCAATAGTGACAAACACTTCTAGTAAAGGCAGATCAGCAAGGAAGGCTGCTGGTGCAAAGTTGAATATGCTTGCGGCTTTTTTATTTCATTTTAGTGCATGCCCAGCTGTCTAAAGCCATCCCTAACCCAACAGAGGGAAGCAACAGGCACTTGGGTTACATTAAATATTACCAGAACAGGAGTTACTTTCTCATCTGGTAAAAGTTCTATGACTTTCAACAGATCTGTTTTTCCAGTGATCCTGAAAAATCCATCTCAAAATTAAATATTGTCATTTCTTAAATGTTTTCGTTCTAGCAAAACATTTTAAAAACTAATGACAAAATAAATGACTTAAAACCTGATTCTTTTCTGAAGAAAAAATGGTGCTTCTAAAACTGATGACAAACCACCACGTCATTGACAAAAATTTCATATTTTCTCTGCTTTCTTCAAAGAAGTGATGGAACTAAAGATTTGATTTTTAGCACTGCAGTATCTATAAAGGCTTCTCAATCAGCAACTAAATTCCAATCAACTGACTGAAATTACAGTGCTCTAATCTGAAATCCAAGCTTCCATGCAATTTGATGGAAACAGTTTAGTTTCAGTGCAACACAAAGCAACAAGGTCAAATTGTACAATAAACATCTTCAGGTAGATTCACTTTTCCAGTGTGCAGTTAGCTCATTGATGTGTCTCGTCATACCTGCGGAGAGACTGAGAGTGCAACTCACAGCCAGATGAAGTGCTATCAGCAGGATTTGCAATTTTACATACACTTTCAAGTGTTAATTTTTTTCCGGTGCAAGGGATCCACTTTTATCACTAAGCCTCTGGAGAAAAAAAAAATAACACTGTTTTACAACTGTTAAAATTGCCAGAGTTTTTGTAATAAACAATGTATACATCTAGCCAGAATATATCTGCACAGCAAAGAAATCCTAAAAGACTGAGCTTATTTGGTCCCATATTTGGCAATATACCCATATTGGAAATACTTTCTAAGGCTTAGAAGCAATACTACAACTGATACTTTGAACGGAGGAGTGTTTGGCCTCCAAA
Source organism: Crotalus tigris (assembly GCF_016545835.1). Lineage (NCBI taxonomy): Eukaryota > Metazoa > Chordata > Lepidosauria > Squamata > Viperidae > Crotalus > Crotalus tigris. The sequence goes on from NW_024100606.1 coordinate 8,433,241, forward strand.
GCTGCTGCCAAGGTAAATCTCCATCTGCTAATTGTTCTCCTTTCTGACTGCTTAGCCTCTTTTGCAAGTCCAAATGGGCACAGAAAGCAGCATGTGGTCCTTGCTTTTTGTTCCCTGCTGTTGAGTGAGGGGGAATTTTCTCTGCATTGAGTATCACTCCCTCCTGGGAAGGGAGTGGAGAGGTCACCCCATCTCAAGCTAGAAGCCTCTTATCCTGCTCCTCGATTTAGCCAGCTTCTGCTTTTGCCATACTATACAAAATGGGAAATAATATTGAAAAGGAAGCTCAGGACATATCCTGTTCTGAATAGCCAAGAGAAAAGTTCTACATTCATTTGGCCTATTATTAAAATAGAAAAGCAGCAAATGTGAAACTGATTAGGTTTAGCTGTGAGATAATAGGAAATTCAAAACAAATTAACAAAATTAACAAAAAACTTTTAAAATGTTTAGTTCACCACCACTACTCTGATCCTTAATTCTCACACTTTAAATGGAGTTTGATTAAAATATGGTCCAATAAATACTGTTGGCTGATTAGGGAGTTTAAAAGAAATTACTGGATAGATCTTATTTCAGAACAGTGATTAGTAGCTAAGAAAGGAAAAAAAGAACTGAAGTGCAAGACAACCTTCAAGACATTCTCTTCAATTCAAAATTCCTGGGCATTCATGCATATATGATATGCAATCCTCTTTATTATTTTACTAGATATTCCAGAGGTGGGTCCTATCACTGAAACCGTATTTGGTATCATTAAAATTTTGTAGGCAAATCACACTGAGTGTAATGATAGATTATACAATGGAACAGTAACATGTGGTTTTTTAACTCCACTAGAAGAAAAAGTGGTTCACACCAACCCCTTGCCAGTGGTTAAAACCAGAGAAGTAAATGAACTTTTTTAAAATATAGAATGTTTGTGAATTTTAGCTTTCTGACCAGATTGTAGCTGCTGGGTGAGGTTTAGAAACTTGCTGCTGGTCAAAGCTGTAACTATTAAGTCAGAACAGATCACCTACAATATGACCATAAATGCTCTTTCTACTTTGTGAAGATGGAGGACCTACAATATCCTAGAAGTAAAAAAATACTGAACAATTAGGAATTAATTAGGAACTTGGAAAGTTTTATGCTAATTTGCATTGTAGTGAAGTTAACTTTGTCAGTTATACCAGAGAGAGAGAGAGAGAGAGAGAGAGAACAATTAGAACTACTTGGTTCATTCAGTGACCAGATACCAAAATAGCTGTGATAGTACAAGCCATTTGTTTTGATAATGTCTCCTATAAACATTATCATTTTTTTCTTTTTAAATCTTTTTATTACAAACCCAACTCTATATACTTACAGAAACTTTTGGAGCTGCAATATCCCCAGGAACTGCAAGGAATGGGTTAGTAGCAGTTGTATGAAGCGGAGATGCCTGAGAGACTGCCAGCAAGTTATTAATGGGAATCTGTGTGGCTCCCGAAAGCTGCAGTTGCTGTACTTCAGGTTGATGCTGTTGCACTAGTTGATACAGAAGAGCCTGATGCTGTTCCTTTAGTACAACAATGGAGGCACATTATAGTTATTACCTTGTAGATTACTATGTTTTTCATGCAAGTAGTTAAAAAAGGATGAAAACTAAGCTTTCAAATGGTTCTCACTCAACCAGGATTTATAGATCTCTCATTGTATCCTGAGGAATCTTTTTTTTTATATATAGTTTGGAGTACAAAATAGTGACAATATTATTTCATTATTCCAGAGAAGAAAGCTAAAAATATTCTTCTGAAAACTCCTTGTTGCAGAAGGATTCCGTGCCTGATTGGAGATTATACATGGTAGAGCTTGAATACAGAATATTCAGATTCAAATTCATGACCAACTAAGAAGTTCACTGGCCCCAAATCATCATCTCTTACAAGGTTATTGTAAGAACAAAATCTCATTCTAAGCAGACAAGTATGAGAGAACAAATGTAACAGCCACAAAAAGGGAATGAAAACAAGCAGCAAACCTCTCACTCATCCTGTGAACTATAAAACAAAAAGAGAAAAAGTTGAAAGGGCAGGGCAAAAAAGATTATGTCAGCTGTCTTCTGCTGACATAACCAATGCAAACATTCAAATTACAACTGATGAATATGGCTGTGTCAAAATCAAAATTCTGGTAAGATAATGTATAAGCAAAATTCTGTTTATGGAAAACCATTCTGACCTTACTGAGAAATTACTGATCTAATAGATTCTCAAAGAGGGGGGGTCCAAAAGTGCTTTTTCCAAAAGGCAGTTCAGTTCATTCATCAGAACTGAAAAAGCTTCTTGGGTGAGAAGTGAAATATTTTCAAAGGAAAAAAAGTTGGAATTGCTTTTGGAAAAAGCATCTTTGGGACAACCATGACCTGAATGATTGAGAATCTCCACAGACAGCCTCAAAGATGGGTGTGTGTCTATCCATCTCTTTAGAGAAATTCTGAACAATGCAAATAATTTTTCTTTGCACATATGTGTCCCTTTTGGATTCAAGATTTAGAAAATGAGTGGAGTGGCCTTTCAACATTTGCTGAAATGTATTTGCTAATTTTAATTTCCCAATTGGCTAGCACACTCAGTAATTTGGGATGATGAAATTTGTCTTTCAGAAACATGTACTGGGTAACAGGTTCCTCCTGATTTAGACCAAGAAATGAACAACTAGGCATCATTCAGTAAACCAGGTGAATTCAAAATGTAATATGACACATTTTCTTGATCACGAAATCCTTTCTAAAGGAAAATTGTAGTTAGTTTTCTATCACATTTGCATGGGGAAAGATTAGACACTCTCCGCAGCAAAGTAGGTAATTCTATACTTACATATTATACAATATCATCCTCTGCAGCCAGCAAGTTTCAAACATTAAGTTGGTCAAAATGACAGCTGCACTAGTTTTAGTGGTATTTCACTTTATTTCTCAGTTATAAGCACTATAGAATAGACACTACAAAGATACACAATGGAAAGATAGGAAAATCTCCAAAATTCTTTTTAGACAAAACAGCTAACGCGTCTTCCCTGAAGGCACTCATTGGGAATGCTAAGAATCTAAATATATTTTCAAAAGTATTCCAGTGAAGTGGCTTCTAAGATCTAGATTAAGAGGAATCATAGGCATAATCACTAAGTTGAAAAAGATTGGCATGAGCTCTGGTAGGGAATGAATCAACATGATGTCATCTTATCAATGACAGTGGGCCAAAAATGTAGCCAAATGATCTCAGCAAATGCATGTTTCTCTGTCTAGGGTAAGGTAGTCCTGGACATGAAATCACACCAACTTGAATTCAGATGTGAAATCTACTTTGAAAGAACATCTCTGAGGAGAAAAGTTCTGAGAAAGAGAATGCAACATATGCAAAGGCTATATATCATGTTATCACTCTATAAATATGCTTAGGTGATGGAATTTGATAAGAATATGGAGTTAGTCAATACATGCAAAGTTTTGCCTCAGTATATCTTGAACTATTCCAGGAAATACAGGTATAATAATTGGGATTATGAAAATGTAAGAAATTATATGTCCTAGAAGAGTGGGAAAGCATGTAGCCAACAGAATTTGGAGAGATATGTCCTTCAGAAACAGAATAGGTATGAGGTGATCAGGTATGAGTTAAGTGACTTTTTTCCCAATAAGGGAAGATTTTGGTTTTGACTATCCCAATGGTTAGGAGTACAGTTCTACAAAAGTAGATCTTTAGAGGGATCTGTCTGAAGTATATGTTTCTGAGATCAAAGCAGGTGCTTAAACAAAAATTAGTAAAGACTGGACACTATAAATAACAGGAACAGTAAAAGGATAATTAAAGAAGGCAGGAAACAAAGGAGCTTTTTCCTATTGCCCTGACTGAAATCTGAAACCTCTGAAAAAATTCCAACTTTTTAATGGGAGATGTTGATAATGGTGCAATAGAGATCTACGTATCTTCTCCAGATTGTGGAAAGTTCAATTATCAACCTTTGAAAAAATGAGGTGATCAACTGTCAATTTGAAAGACAAAATGACTATTTAGTAAATGCCTGGAAGAAATAATAGAAGTCTATTTCATCGGCAAAAAAGTTCAATTCATGCCCATTTGCTCTCATAAACACCAGCACGTGAAATAGTCTCATAGTCATAAGACTGAAGGTTGGATATCCTGATGAAAAAGTCTAAGGATGTTTGAAGAAATGCTAAGACTAAAAAAAAATAAAAAATAAGGAATGAACTAAAGCAGAAGCAGAAGAACAAAAATGTTAACATTGCGATGACAGAAAACAGACTGAAGGGGATCAATGGGAACTATGTCTAGGGACCTCCAATCAAACAAATCTGAAAGTCCTAGGTCTGAATGGGGCTCTGTACAGGCAGATAATCCAGATGAGTGGATCAGAAGCCACAATGATATAGAAATTTATTTATTTATTTATATCCTGCATTCTTTATTGTTACAAATGACTCAAGGCAGTGAACATATCCAACATATCTTCTTCCTATTTTTCCTACAGCAACAACCTATAGGTTATTGTTGGGCTGAGAGAAAGTGACTGGCCCAAAGCTAGTTGACTTTCATAGCTAAGGAACTCTTGGTCTCCTACTTTGTAGCCTGGTGCTCTAGCCACTAGAGCAAACTGGCTCTTCAATTAATAGTGTGTACATTCTCTTATTGCTCTGTTATTTTTTAATGCAATAAGTGAAGACATGCCAAATTTTCTTTTCTTTTAGGCCTATGTTTTTTAAATCACATTCTTTCCTCTTTTTTAAAACTGCAGATCTCTGGCTTATCCATGGGCATTCTGATGTTACTCAGAGATAGGCTGTAATATCTAACCATCAGCATTCATTCTTGAAAATTGAAAATATAATGATAAAATAGAAATGCTTACTGATGTGAATTGTTGAGTATTTAGTAACTGGTGAAATTGTTGCTGCTGTTGATGCAGCAGCAGTTGTCTCTGTTGGTCAGGAAGAAATCCAAGTCCAGAGGTTCTGTGAAATAGCAAGACACATTTACATGCTTGAATCATTTCTATACCATACTTTCTGAAAAAATAAACCATTTAAAACTAAAATATATACAGATTTATGTGCATGGATTTCTAAGCATGATCCATGGATTTCTAAGCATCTACTCAATTTTTATCTTAAAATTTTGCTTATATAACATTTACTGATATAACATTAGAAAATAAATATAACTGAACTAGCAAAGTAGTTAATATCAGTGATATGATAATAAAATAACCAGTGTATTTAATTGTACAAACATTGAAAATCTCATCCATATTTTCAGTGGCATGTTGAGCTATGCTAAGAAGCAAGGATGAGAGCCATCAAATGCCTCTTTATATATTTTAAAACTATGGGAAATTTTTAAATTCCTGTAGTGTGGGAAAACTACCTGCACTACAGGTAGTCTTCAATTTATGACCACACTGGAGTACAGAATTTCAATCATAAATCTTCGTGGTTGTATGTTGAGGCACTACTGACCAGATTTGATTTTATGACCTTTTTATGACAGTTATAAAGATAATCATCATAGTTGTTAAACAAACTGTGTTGTCATTAAGCGAATCCAGCATGTTCAATGGGCTTTCACACTTCTGCTGGAAAATGGTGAAATATGTTTCAAATTGTGCTCATGAGACCACAGAAAGGTGCAATGGGTTATAAATATGAGCCAGTTGCAAGGCCCAAATGTGTCTGGGGGAGGATGTGTGTGCCAATAATCAGGAATTTTGAGGATGGATTGTAAGTAGTTTTTTAAAGTCCATTATAACTTCAACCAATTGTTAAACAACCAGTTGTATATGCAATCATATACCTCTATATAAAAAACAGCACATATTTGCCAAAACAAATTAAAACATACATTGAATATATACCAGAATCAATATTTTCAAATTAAGCATTAAAATCTGCCATTTCTAAGTTTCATATATTTTTTATTTCAACTGACAATTTTCTAATCCATTGTCAACATTTTAACTATTACATTCTAGAGTTCCTCATTCAGTATTTGGAGTTTTATATTTCTTTCACTCAATCACTAAATATGGATTTTTCACCACTTATTTCTGGAAAATTAACTTTTTTCAGGTCTCAACTTTCATATGATTTAACCATTGGTTCTATATAAACACTGTATCATTAAATAAAATAGAAAATTGATATTTAGCTTTTCCTATGAAGGACATGAGCAAATCTGATATTTCATGAACTATCTGGCAAAACTAATATTAAGAGCAAATAGGAATAATTGAAGGGAATAGTGCACACCAAATCAACTGTTGAAACAAACATTAGCAATGCAGTCTGTTACCCCTAGGTTATTTCTGTGATTGCAAAACATGGGGAGTTATACATTTTACATACAAAGCATCACCCCTGGCCACTAGCCAAACAATGAATGCTGATAATGTATGGAAAACTCTACATTTTCCATGTCAATCTTAAAACTTAAAACTCATTTCCCTTTCCAAATAACTCTGAAGATTATTGACCAGTGAAGCAGCTTTGAGTGGTATGAAATCTTGAATGATAGGAATAAAGCCAAGTTGGTACAAATATCATAGGACACTTATGATTAGTTTTATTTTATTAATTTATATGGCTACTCTCCTTTTAAAAGTGACTCTATGTTATGCTCTGAAATAAAATAGCTGAAGATAAGGTAAAATGGTAATCATTTATTTCAGTGTATATAATTTATGGAAATTGAATAATTGCTTCCTGGAGGTTTGTGTTTCCTACTTGTCCTCTAAGTATTTGCTGATCCTTATTAAAATTAGCCAAACTGAATTTATTGTCCGCATTGCTGGGTTTACTGTCTTACCTAGAAGACAAGGTCCTCCTATTACCTTAAAAAGATTAACATTTCTTAAATAAACTAAATAAAAATATATAGTTTTGAGGCAATAATCACTGTCTATCAAGAATACTAACTTTAGTGTAGTGGCATCTCAAATTGAAGTCATCCGAATATCTAGAGATGTGTTTGACAAAGATATCAAAAGGTTTGACTAAAGAGTCATCAATATGCAGAAGAGCCACACATTAAATAACCATTTTATCTATTAATTTAAGGAGGCAATTATACTTCTGAGCAAGGATTTGGAAATAATGGGTGAGGCTGAAATAAACTGAAACTTAATTCTGATGCTGAAATTGTACTAGGACAGTACCAAAAGGATAACAGACTGACCTAGACAGAGAAGCTTAACTGCTTCTGGATGCCATTGCACTTTCTGAAGGTCTAATGCTGCAATCTTAGATGTTCCTTAACATAAGACTATTTTGGTGATGGTAAGGTAGATGGTGGCAGCACCAAGAGTGCCTTTAATCTACCTTAAAGACCATGCTTCATGCTTGTCACTGGCAGTTTGGAAGCACTAACTAACACAACTGTATTGTTGGCATGCTAGTAGGAAGAAAACCAGGCTAGGCATTTAAAACATGTCTCTCCAGTATTATAAGAATGCAGTTTAGCCTTCTCTCTAAAATGGTATGCCATTTGGATCTTGGATGCCTGATGAAATGATTACCTTCATAGAAACTTAAGTTTGAGAACAGAGAAAGAACCTTTCTAAGACATGATTTTTTTGATGATGGTCATCATTCTGTGGGGCATCCTCTTTAATTTTCTACTGAATTGTAGACTGATTTATTATGCCTTTATGCTGCTTAATTTACACAGCATGGATGCATGCTGGAATTGAGATCAGATTGCTAAATTGTTTCAGGAAACAGTATGATTTTTCTTTTTTCCCCACACATATATCACTAATTTTGTATTCCCCATAAACATTGTAAGGTAAAATGCAAACAATGAGATTGAAAGGAAGAGTAGAGAATGCAATTTGGAATGTATGTATTTATTTGTTTATTTACTGAACCTGTATGCCACCAAATCCAAACATACTTTGGTAAATTACTTGTGTAAGGATGAATATAAGAGAGACAAAAACCTATAAGCAAATACTTTCATTATTAGAGTATTATTTCCAAATATACCTATTTACATATCTATTTTGCAAAAGAATTTACCTGTTACTGAGTGTGGTTGGCAGAGGATGCACTGTACTTGGTGGCACAGCTGTGTGAGCTAGAGGAGAAGGATTCTGTGATATTGTAGCAGAAGTCTGAATTACTCCATTTAAAGCCCCAACGATTCCATTGATTGCCAGCTGGTTACCTGGCACAGTTCCAATTATTCCACCCACTGTGGGAATGTTGGATGTTACACTTTGCATTCCACTGGCAAATGCCCCCACCGTCACACCATTGACCTGTTGAACTCCTCCAACTCCTGGGCCTTGCTGGGCTGGACTTTGCCCAGCAGGTGGTGGAGTGGAAAGAGCAGAGGAACTGCTAGTGCTTTGTCCACTGGAATGTATTTCCTAATAAAAACACAAAGACTCAGCTATATCAAACCTCACAAAACAGCAAAATAATAGGAAAGTAATATTAACTAATGAGATATGTAAAAGCTACTAAAAACCAGTACCTGATTTAATACAGGGAGTGAGTTGTCAGGTAGAAAACTGCTTCCCAGGTTAGGGCTTTTGCTGCTGTTCAGGGAATCAGAGCCAGCAGCTAGAGTGACAATTGAAAAACAATCTTAATAAGGTTTTATGCTTTTTGATGCAGAAATTATGTGGGGATATTTAATAAAATATAAACTTTGAAACTAATAAATCAAGCTATTCATGTCCACAATTTTTATTGCCGATATTGGATTCAATCACAGCTGGAAGACAAAGTTAAAAAGAAAGCTGTTATTTGAACTGCAGTTTTTATAATATTTTTGGGGGAAATTCCATTAGCTGTGAATGATTGTTGACATCATAAAGATGCATAAACTGATAATTTAAGTCACTTTCTCCTTTTGATCATCCTCAAAATTTCAAACATATCTAATATGCATATGCTTTTCTCTTTGAAAATGTTCTCAGGCTTAATTCATATTATAGAAAGGAGGAATAATAAAATTATTCTTCCCACAGAGATAACATTCATCTTTTATTTAGGTAAGAGCCTATAAACCTTTTAGAAATTGTTGTAAAACTCAATTTAAAAGAAAAAACTACTTTTCTTTACTTACCAGTCTGTGCTGAAAATGTAGGCATTTGATGAGAAGGACTTGGGTTGGTTGCTATTGTTGGAAAAGGAACTGAAAGCTGGGCATTTAGGAGCTGGAGGCGCTCCTTTTTAGCTGTTAGATTTTTAATCTGTTCTTCTAAGTGGCGATTTTCAACTTGAAGCTGATGTAAAGATTTCAGCATGCCTAAAACTAAACAAAAATATTTTAAAACCCTAAAAATTGCATCCAAAAATGTTTGTACATCATTCTGTATATGCAATTATTCTGCTACATTACTGTAATTCCTTGTTTGCTAATACTTAAATTACTGGAGAATATTTCTTTGCAATGTAAATTATGCCCATATAAAATATTGAAGAAATGGAAAATATTTCAAATATCTCTTGAAATTAACCATAATGAGAATTAAATTAATGTATTATTTCTAGATAGGCAGAGAGACCAGATCTGGGCACTAGATCTGTTCATCCACAAATATATAGCCTAAGATTCCTCCCTTGCTGGAAGTACAGTGCCAATGATACTATGGAAAGAGCAATATCATTTTATCAAAAATATTGTGAAATTCTCTTAACACCATAATGTTTTTAATTTCTCGTGGAAATATTTAACAGTTCAAGGCTTAAGTCCAGAATCTTTGAAGCACAATCAATCATTTGCCCTACCAAAATTTGTGAACACGTTGTACAAATGTTTTCTATTTCATTCAATTTGAAATGGAGAATTTTTTTAAATGGGCTGGGTGAAAATACCCCTTCTATTAATAAATAATAATAATATAGTTTCAGAAAAGAAAACACACCCAATTATAAAGTTTAATATACTATTATAACCTCAAGACAATTTTGTGTTTTTTAATTGCTGATGTAAAATAACCACATAATTTCTGTAATCAATGGGAACTTTTTATTGCATTTAAATCAACAGAATCCAGAATGTCCATTTAAAGAGCATCCAGCAGGGATCATTAAGGCTCCTGCAGCCTTTGCCCTCAGCCACTTCTGTTCTCAAATTTGAATTTTGGATAAATTTTGGAACTTTTCTCAGCTAGCACATAAAGACAGTTTGGCCATTATAGCACCATAAAAGCTGCTTTTAAAATTCTAAATTGTATTTGTTTAACATGACCTTTAGGCCTAGTACAGACACAAGTATAGCAGTGCAGGCACATCTGGTCATTTCCCAAGGATTTAGCTTTTTATCCCTCCTCTTCAAGAATATACAAAGGAACTCTCAGTGTGCCCAAATGAGATGCAATAAGACTTAGCTAAACCTGTCCTCCAGCTATCATGTTTAAAGGATTATCCCTGCATGAATTTCCTCACAATTAGCATTTTTGTCAGGATACCATTCATAAAAACACACACATACACACAGACGCACACATACCTCTAGTTGGCAGTTCACTCATGATCAGTAATCAAGAAAATATACTAAAGGAATTTTTTGTAAAATAATAAAATAATTTTAAAACAATTCAAATATTTATTGTAATTATATGCATATGTAATCAGAATAACACTAGTTACTGAAGATACAGACAAGCTTTAATTTCAAAATAAATTTATGATCTTGTATTTTATTACCAATTTCCCATCCTCCCATTCCAGAATAATTCTGCAGAAAAATTAAAGTAAATGACTAACATTTTAGGCATATCTTTACATACCAGGAATGATGATCATCTTTCAAATATAAAATTTACAAACATATCTGATGGATATTAATCAGAACAGGATGAAAAACTTACTGTCACTGGGGGTTCCTTGTTCCAGCAAGAACTGTTGTCCCTCACTCCACTGCCTCTCCAGAAGTTGTTCTATAGTAGATGGTGTTGGAGGCAAATGTTCTACACTGCAATTTCCAGATTGATCATAACGAATCTGTAAGTTGCTTACAGGAGACCTGTAGAAAGGTTATGAATTACACTAAAAGAACAAAGGGAGAGGAGATATATACAACATACACATATCAGTTTTCTTGGCTATTCTTAACTCTTTTAATCAATACTCCTTAAGATACCTATAGATCTCAGCACCAAACAGTTTAACAATGAAGTTCCCGCATGTCAATTCTTTTAGGAGATTTTTGTACTAAAATCAAAACTTGAGTTATTTAGGTGAACTAATTTAATGTTGCATAGATAACTGAAAGTGTACTAATTTACAGGGATTTTTTAATAACATATAAACTTAATGAGAAATATGTACATATATAATGAAGTTAACTATAATACATTTAGAAAATATTAGACCAAATAAGCACCTTGATAAAATGCTATAGCCATATGGCACAAAGAAAGAGCAAAATTGTCCCTTTCAATTAAATAACTACAGAAGATATAACAAAAGACAGTCATCATGTCCCAGACATCTTCACTTAAATGCATATTTTAGTAAGATTTCCTCTGACATCAATATAACTGAATTCAAAAATTAATAACAGAAAAAGTGTAACAGCAATAGTAATTATGTGCAGGAAAGTATTAAATATTTATGCAGCCAGTACACTAATTTAAGAAATCTTGATCAACACTTAATTTACAAAGGCCTTTACAATTTGGAAAGTTTTATATCCTGAAATGCACACAAATTAACATTACAAATTATTACAAATTATTTGATGATAATGACTTCAACTAAAATGTCAAATGTGAATAATGTTATATTTGTGTTTATCATTACAGCAGCATAATATATCATGCATAATCAAATCACAGAACTTGTAAATAGGTATTTTGAAATTAAATAAATTTTAGCAACCCTTTTCTGTTGAACTGTAATTGTTCCCTTGCTTCACTGTAAAAATATATAACATTATTTTCCCATGTTCCCAGTTGTCATTGAAAATAAACACACACACACACACACACACACACACACACACACACACAATCAGTGCCAGCACTCTAGTTTTTTTTCACAATAGAAGATATATACCAAGGAATGGGTGGTGAGGGTGGAGATGGAATAATAAATAAATGATAATCATACATTATACAAATATACTTAAATAATGATTTAATGTTGTAGTATTTGTACTAGAATTATCTTTGCTATTAAAAAGAACCATTTTTTCTTAGTTTTTAAGATTAAAATTCCAAATAGATCATAACTCTTCACCAGTTTTTTGTTTTGTTTTTGGCACGAACTCAAATTACAGTGTTAGGAAATTATTCTTCTCTTTAATATCAGAATTCATCCAACAGTAAATTGCTCTTCCATATGGTTAATCAACCATATCATCCATGTCTAAGATCAGATAATATACTGTATTGAATTATACAATTATTAAATTAAGATAAAATATTTATGGATTTTAGTAGCCAATGACTAGCAAATTACTGACATATTTTCAAAAGGTATTGTGTTCTTTAAGCAGTACTACTGCACAATATCATTTGTTGCCTTGAATGCTTTGCTGAGCCACTGGTATAAACTTTATGGAAATACTTGAAGATTATATGGCCACAAATGCTTAAGAGAATGCAGTCAAACTGAAATATCTAGGATACCTGCCTATGGGTATTTGTAAGGCAAGGGTGACAAAGAACAAATCACCCATCCCTACGTATTTCTTGAATAATTCCTCTGAAAAATAGACCTAGCTTATGCTGGAGATTTGGTATTAGATTCACTAAAGACCTTTGGTTAGATATAATTCTGACAGCTTTTATATTACAAATAGATGAATACGATTAAAATAAAAAGGACTCTTTGCTATGTTTAATATGCATCTTTCTGACACATGTATTTCTGTCTTACATTATTTTTGCATCATTTAGAGAATAAAAATCTTTATATACATTCTATTGTACTATGTATCTTCTAAACTCTTCCTCCATATATCTATATAGATATTTATTAAGTAGTATGCTTATATAAACTCTAGTATTGTATATAAATTTGGCAATTCTATGCTATTTCAATTCATGTTTATTTTATTATAATAAACACCATCCAAAGAACAACATAATTTTTCTCAGTATTATGTCTTAATTCTGATTCCTTCATTCTCCTATCAACAGCCTTAACACAGTGAATAAATTTTTTCTTTAAAAAGCTAAAATAAAACTAAATCATTTTAACCTAGAGATCTACTTTCTTCTGTAACTTTCTTATTTCAGTAAGTAGAGGTATATTTTTAGAACACTTAATTAGAAGTCAATCACACTCAGCTTCAAAAGATTTTAAAGGATTTGTTCCTAAGACGACCACTGACCTAATTTGCAGAGTGGATATATTTTTCAGTCAGTCTTTGAGATCTCCAGTTTCTTGAAAATCTGGCCACAGATCACTAACACACAGTTTATCCATGACACAGCAATTCATAAACATAAGTGGCACACTGACATTATTTTTTTAAGTTTATTACCCGTGTATTAACTATTTGCAGACTGTAGTACACATGTGTACTATCAATGATAAATTAAAATGAAACACTTTTAAAATGCTAAAATCTTCAACACTCAAACTGTGTAGTACCATGTTTTTATGCTAGTCACCTATCAACCACTAATTGAATTCTAGTTGTTTTAAATCTTTAAAAATATTAATTTCACTGCCTATACAAGATTCTTCACTTTTTTTCAGTGTTGTTAACACTCAAAAACTAATAAAAATATTTGCATTTAATATTCTTATGATAGCATTTATCTGATAATTATTAGTGCATGGGCTTTTCTGTAAAACTAACTATACAAGTGAGACAAGATAATGTAAAAAAAAGTACCTAATTCTTCAGTAATTTCTATGCATAAGAAAAGACATAGTTTTATTATATTACTGTGAATTCAAATTAGTCTAAAATATTTCCTTAGTTCAACAGAATATATCTACATAATTTTATTCAACTTAAATAGGACATCTTATTAAAATGTCTGTAGCTTAAAAATATTTTTTTTTCCCCTTAACTGATTGTAAATTTTGCTTACCGTGGTGAAATACTTCCTTTGGGTGAACCTCCCCTTCCAACCAGGCTCCGGCTATTGTCTCCAAGATCTTGATCTGCACAGCAAAAATTTCACAGCCAAAAGTGACTCTTTCGGAACTAAGGTTTTAAAATGTTTCAAGATGTCCCTCACTTTTAGCAATTACTCCAGTAGCAATACCAGAGAGAACTACTATAAAGCTGCTAACTGCAATGGATAAAGTATTCTCTGTACAAATTTCTGTGGGTGAAGCAGGCCATGGATTAACCTTAGTCTTTTCTCTGCTTTCAGTTTTACAGCACACAAGCATGGTTTGTATTTCTAGTACCCTCCCCTCAGCCACTTTTAATTTCTGCAGTGAAAGTAATGAATCACAGCTGTGGACAGCTAATCTGTATGCTTATCACAGCAGATCCTCAGGCTTTGTATTTTTTAACACTTTGCATCCCAGGAAAATTCACAAACCATACTCCATAGACACTTCTACTAGTAACTTTTTCTCACAATTTTTTAGTAACAAATGCTAGGAAATGTTTCTCTTCCATTAAAGCAAGAATAAGTCTTTAGTAATTTCCAATTTTATGTAAAAAGAAAAAACAAGAAGAGATTAACAGATTTTTAAAAAAACATTTTGTCAGATATACTGAAATGTCTTGCATGGCATGACTCAAAAGGGTTATTTTTCCCTATGGCCTCTCAATAAAATAACCCTATCTGCCCCTTTCAAGGCGGCCCTCCCCCTATTCTGCAGCAAATGACCCTTGGTCTTTTAGAGGGCAAGACATGACTGATCCATTCTTGGTAAACTGCTAAACTCATTCCCTTCCCCCAGATAGGCATGACTATTAGGACATGTCAACAAATCCTTAAAGATAGAATGAAACAAAGCAAATCCAGGAGCTTATTAATTTTTTTTAAAAAAAAACTAGTACTATGAAAAAGACCAACTAGTATTTATTCAGTTATTGGTGAACTTAAGTAACAGGATCTCAGCTATACCAACTCAGAGATCATGTAATTCCATAAATTATGCAAATAAAGATTTAAACGATTCACAACAAAAACCCAATGCTACTTTCATTGCAAAGAACTAAAGAAACTGAACACATCAATCACAAAAAGTCACAAGAGACATTGTTGCATTCCTGCCTGCTCATTGCTCTGCTTAAACATTTACATTTCACATACGCTGTGGTGTAAAGCATTATTGGTCTGAAAAATGCAGCTAGCAGTTGAGCATGCAAATAAATAAATAAATAAATTTTTTAGAAATATATATACCATTAAAAAGAAATTTTAACTTGCCTAACTGAATGTTTTCAGCTTGTGTGGCATGTGATGCCAGTGTTGAGTTAGAATTTAACCTACTGCCATAGACATGTGAAGGAGGAAGGCCAAGGGAAGATCCAGGTAATGCCTGTCAAAACACAGAATTACAGAAATTGGAAATCTGCAAAGGAAAATCTTAAAATATATCTTTAACATATTAAATTAAAATTTGATCTAATCAATCTAATAATCTAGTAATCAAGCATCCTGTTGACACAAGTTTAAAAGCAGTGAAAATACATTTGCAGGATTTTTTTACAGTAAAACTAAGATGAACCATGAATTATATTTTCAAAATATTGCTGAACAAAGAATTGCCCACATTTCTAAATCACATGGGAATATAAGGATTTTGCTTCTTGATGACCATGCGCTCACACTAATTATTTAAACTTTTAAAACTATTTACAAAATAAGGGCAGGTAGATAATAGATGTCTCACAAATGCTCCTACTCCTTACATCACAAAAATGCAATGAGGTCAAAAGGTCCCATTTCAATTGTACCCTTAAGTCAGTGTTTCCCAAACTTGACAATTTTAAGGCATGTGGACTTCAACTCCCAGAATTCCACAGCTGGCTGTGGAATTCTGGGAGTTGAAGTCCACATGCCTTAAAATTGCCAAGTTTGAGAAACACTGCCTTAAGTCATATTTCCTTGGTTGTATTCTTGTCATCAGGACAACCTCCTTATTATTTAGTAACTTCCTATTTTTTATGCACAAGAAAGCTTATTTTTCCCATAAAAAGAAAAGCAGCTCTGCTTCCAGGTATGTTTTCTATATAATAAAGGTCTCATCAGAATCACAGTTCTGTCCTGAACCTCATAATAAGGAATAGATTTTTGGCAGATAGCCAACTTGACTTACTGGAAAACTCTTTATCCATCCATCCTGCTAACAACAATTCTCAATTTTTCTGATGGGACTTCAGTCAAGCAAAAGAAGATGAATCCTTAACAAGATAAACTGAATTTTGCCAGTTCTAAGCCTTGTAATATCTTTGCTTAATCCAGTGTAATAAAACATCTTCTCTCCTTGACTACATTACTCTCAATTAATTAATGGCATTTGAAAACTTAATTCAGAAGTCTAATGGCCAGACAAAGGTTCTAAAAATATATTGTCTTATAGCTTTGATACATAAACCATTAAATGACTGAAATTATAAGCACTTTTAAATTTGAAATTTGAAAAGAACATACATTTGCTTTACAAACAAGTTACTATACCAAATGCAGTCCAAAACAATTAAGAACACTTACTACAAAGTAATTCCCATTAAACAAAGGAGGGAGTATTTAAATAATTTGCTAAAGACTGCACTTTATAGGCTAGTGGATTCATCAAAAAAGGTAATCATAATTCCACCTTTGTGATCAATAAAATTTTAAATGCTTCAAAGTAATTGTCAAAGTTGTATAAATGCAACCAACAGAAACATATTCCTGTAGTTCTAGAAACGCTGTACTCTGGCATTAAGATCTGCCAACACTCCATACTTACCAAATATAGAAGGAATGGCAGAATCTGGAGACAGAGTGAAAAAGGGATCAGCTTTGAACCCCTATGTAGCTACTAAAGAATTAAGTCCAACCTTCCTTGAATGCCACTGACTCTGATCTAACTCTATGTCAGGTACTGACCATTAGTTGAGACACTTCCTCTGCATAAGGTTTTAACAATCAGCATAAATGGACCTTCCCCTCTGGACTTGGTTTTTCACTCCTGAAACCAACTTTTAAAGTGATAATTGATCAACTTTGCTTATAAACCACTAGGAACTACTTCTTAAACATTTTCCTATTGGGAAGTGGGAATAAAGAACTGACAGGTAAAATATCCTTAACCAAGAAACATTTTTACAGGGACAATGAGAAAGAAAAGTCAGCCTTTTATCTCTTTCTAGTTTCCCCTTCCCCAAAGGCAAATATGACATCTAGCACATAAGAAAATCAAGGGTGGGAGGAGATTGTGAAATTTCATTGGAAAAGACTGATGTTTTCATTATTGTTTTGAGGCAGACCACTAGCCAGATCCATAGAATAAGAATCCCTTCAAAGAAAGTATTTTCCCATTGCATAGTATCTATTCATTCATAAACCTCATATGATTAATGAATAATTAAACAGTAATTCAACTCTCACAAGCAAGATACACAGCATAAAAAATTAACACCTAAAGGAGAAGTGAGATCATATAAATTAGAAACGCTTCCACAGAACATCCTGTTTTCCAACTTTTACAAACATGTAATTTCAATTGGAATAGTGTGAATCTGAGCACCTGAAACCTGTAAATGTCCAATGAAAATTCCTATAACTCTGCATATATGAAATCAATTTACTGAACAAAAATATGTTCTCATCACATCTTCCGTAACAACTTATTCACCTAAGTATGTCAGGTACTATAGTTATTTGTTTTTACATTAGAGCCATCAAACAGCAAGCAAGCACTTACATGAACAAAATCAGCAAAGTTGGGGTGTTTTTTGTTACTAGAGATTATGAAAAATTCTGAATTCATTTATACATTCATTCATGTAAACAAATCACTTTTCAGGTGAAAGTTCAAGGCATGAAAGGAAGGCTTTTATAGAATTATTAATTTATTTATTGTCCTTTTGGTTACTCTAGCTGCAGATAAGAGATTAAAATAAGATTAAAAGGTAAACAGGACACTGGTGTTTTAAATAAAAGCTGTAGAAAATGCCAACTATCATTTCTGACTAACTGTTTTCCGAAACATAAGAAAAACATTAAACCTGATACCAAGACAATAGCATTCTCTGATCAAGATAGAATATTACTGGTTTCATTAGTTGTATATTATATCTATAATGTGATCTTTACACTGGGACAAAATTTTTAAAATTGGTTATGAAACTACAACAGTGCCATAAACAAAAAGGTTTTATTTAAAAAAAATTGGTTAAAAATAGGGGATTTAGCTCTCTAAGAAACACACAGTATAACAATTTTACATATTGAGATAAATATTCAATTTTGGTATTATTTAAAAGTAAAAAAGAACCATTTACTTTGTATTTCAACTTCATTAAAAACATTTATTAAAAATGTAGAATAATTTGAATAATATGATAAAGATCAAATCAAGGCAAAGCTTTTAGCACTTTTAAAAGTATAATGCACCTTATTTCATTTGGATCAGGTTAATGAAAATCATTAAGAAATATACTACTAAAATTATAACATTGAAATTAAAACAAAATGGTTGCATGCATGTGTATGCTTGCGTGTCATTTGTATATATATTTGTGTGTGTGCTTCTATCTCTTTCTCTGTGTATATAACTATTTACCGCAAAAATCCCTTTGATTATAAGAATATAGCACTGGAATATAGTACCAAATCATGTAAAACTATTATTTTAATGCTTACATTAAACAGGTTGCATATTTTCCCTTCATTACCTACATTTAAAAAATAAAATATAAAAAATGACATTTTGATATAAATATGTAAATTAATTTACTAAATACATTGCAGTACATATAATGCATCTGTTCTGCTGTTACTGAAACACAAAGACTTTATACAGCTTTACTAGACAATTCACCAATCTGGGTATGCTGGGAGACTGTGACTTCTAGTCTTTCCTTAGGCATGAAGTCAGCTGAGTGACTTTAACCAGTCATTCCATGTTAGCCCTAGGAAGATGGTAATGACAAACTACTTCCGAAAATCTTGCCAATACAATTGCATGGATTAGTTTAGGCAGACACTAGGATCAGAAATGACTTGAAGGTAAGGGGGGGGGGGGAGAGATTTCTGTTGAGCTATGCACTGCTATTCAAAATTTATTTTTAAACGAATGCACTAATAGAAAAATTGCCCTGCTATATATTATTTGAATCTTATAAAATCTTTTTAAAAAGCACAAACTCCCAGTCATTTCAACTTTTAACATACTAAATATTTTCTGATATACACCCCACTTAAGTTTAAGACACCTTCCAGTAAGGTTTTAATACTCAGCATGTGATGAGAGATGAAACCAAGTGTGAACAACTTTGGGGTCCCATGAGAAGGCTGACTGTTAAAGCTGTCAGATTCAATTGCATCATTTCACATTATTCAATGCCCCAACTTCTCTCTAATTGTTAGGAGCTTAACATATTCAAACCCATTGTTTAGGCTAATGCTAAAATGCCCACAGTTGAATTTCCATAAAGAAGGAGGAGGGATTTAATTGTATAAGAAATGACTGGGCCACCAATTCCTGGGCTGCTTCATAATCAGTTTATATCTAATCAATACTCTTGTTGAGAATTAGTTTTTGTTGTTAATTTTTGTTGTTGCTGTTAAAGAACAGAGGAACCTGCTTAAAATGAAATAAAGAACAATTTCTCTGCTTGCTTCAACTTGCAAATAAGTTTTTCCTATAAATGTTCTTTCTTAAAAGTTACAAGTTTATTTTTTTAAATTAGATACATTCATTTGTATGAATTTATTCAAAAGTTAATTTTACTCATTTTTCCAATGTGCATTTACCAACAAAATTCTGATATGCACTCTGTCAATATTTAACTTATGAAAATAGGAGATAATATTTATAAACAATAGGACAATATAAATATTTTTGAAAAAGAAAATGTTTGCTAAGTACTAGAATTTGTGTTCAACATAACACCAGCAGAACCACCGTTGCTGGCAGCACAGTTTCATTATTAGTTGTGTATCTGCTATCTACTGCACAAGCACCTAGGTTTAGTTAAGCACCTAGCAGAAGCATCTAGTTTAATTAAGAATTGGACAAATTTTCAAAGAAAAAAAATGTGTACAAGGGGAATCAAAGCATTATGTTTCACTTGAATGAACAGGATTTTTTTCTATCAACAGAACCTTTGCAATAGCAAAGGGACTCAATTGGATGCCACCCAAATCTTCTGATACACAAAATACAAATATGGAACATACAGATGACCAATGTAAATTAAGAAACACAATATATAATTCTAATCATGAAGTAGCTTCTGCAATACTGCTCATTATCGAACTCCAGAAGAAATTTTGGCTCACTGGTGTCAACTTTTGAAGTAGCCACATAAGTACTGGATTTAGTCACCTGGATAGTGACATTCAAAATTAGAATGCACTGCATACTTTTTTTTTCAGAAACAGCTTCTTTCTCCCAGCAGAAACAAAAAGATGATAAAAGGAGCCCTGCAGTGTTAACCTTTTTCAGCACTTAGGACACATCGACATTCCAAAAGATACGTAAAATATCCCAGAGATTCCATAGCAATCTTTTACTAAATTTCTCACTTAATGAAAAACAGAAGACTATATTTTCTCAGACTTTTAAAAAAAACTATTCTTAGCATATTTGAGGGTTTACAATAGAGCAAGTTATTTGTCCAAAAAAAAAGGATTCCTAAGAGTAATTTGTGTGGGGAGGATTAAGTGACTATTCATCTGCCATTTATAAAATTAACCCCAGGTGTTAGGGTGGAGCATCTAGTTTTTTCTTCTTCTCCAGGGATTTTTTTCCCACTTTTCTTTCCCCATGGATTTAATTAAATACCTATGCCATTCTATCAGATATAGGACCACCTCCAACTTCCTGACCCTGGAATACCACATTTCAAAGTCTATTACCAAGGGAAACTCTGCTAGCCATAAATCTACACCACAGAATTTTCTGAGGACACATTACAGGCTGCCCAAGACAGATGTGTCTTTCTATCTTTCTAACCATGGCAACCACCCAAATCAGAAGATCTATAGGAAGGACATAATTTCAAATTGTATTGTTCATTTTATTACTAATTCTCAAAAATATTAGATGCAACTGAACCAAAGATGCCACAAACTGCCAAGCCATTACATTCTATTTCAGTGCTTTTGAAGCTCCTTGACCATTTGAACTTAAAAGGACTACATCACAAAATTGGTTAGACATATTTTTATCAGGCACTTTTTTATGAGACAGATATGTTTAATGTGCATAACCAAATATAAGAAGTATAAACTATCTGATATTATAAAATACCTGTCAAATTAAATGCATTCATATTGATTTAAAAACAAAAATATTAACACCTAACAGTTAAAAGCCAAGATAGTAACAGCATGTGTAAAGAAATGAATATCTACTACTGTCCTCTATAGAAGGATAAAAACATAAAATGTAAGGGCAAAGAATTTAATTTTTAATTATACGGAAGACTTCTAAATCTCAGCAGTTATTGCTTTACTACCTGGACACGTCACAATTTTACCAGGTAACTTTTAAAATAGAACCTTTAAAAATTGATTTCTTAAAAATATGAAAAAATATGAAAAATGAATATAATTGCACATTATTTAAAGATTAACCACTTTTATCCTCTAAAAGATTTTGTACTAGCTTGCTTAAGGTATTCCTACATTTATTATCTTATCATCCTTTCAGAGAATACAGTCACATATATGCATATTGTGTTATGTAATGGAACTGTATGTGTGTGTCTGCACACGGATTTATGAACATATATATAAATTCACCACCAGTAATTGTCTTAGGAAGCTAAACTGAAGTAGTGCTTCTCTCAGTTCATCAGAGAGGTCAATGTGCCTCAGTTGCCTGGAGACTGATGGTTGCTACAGCAGCATCAGATAAACCCGACTAAATAAGCTTCAGCTTGAAGGCAGAAACCATTTACCGCAGGACTAAAGCCTGATGCGGCTGTTTCAGCATGCAGTGGTGTGCAAAAGACTACACAACTCTTTAGCAGTCTTACTGAATTATATTTATAAGGAAGCATATGTTACTGAAATCAGATTATTGAGCAGTAAAAATTTTAACTGAACCAAACTTCATTATCACAAGCAACTATGATTCTTTTGTTTGAACAGGTTTGAACAGTCACAGGTTTGTTTGAAATTTCCCTTCTGGTTGTTAATTCTACTCTTTACCCCAGAGTCTATAGTTAAAATGACGACCTCAAAAAGGAGATTTTGCTTAATTTTATCTAGTAATAGATATTCAAATTAGACATTATGAAATTACATTTTAAATAAAGATGATCATAGAAACATTTTACCATTTGCTGGGTATGTTTTCACAGAAATATAAATGTAAGTTAACAATAGCATTTTTGTTAATATCAGAAAATACGGGATCATTTGGGAATCCTTATGTTAATGGAAAGAGAAAAAAATTGATTAGATATCACTATTTTTATACTACCTACCAGCAGGGGTCACTCTGGAATGTAACAAATACAATACTACTTTTCAAAAACAGAAAGTCAGGACAATTTGTTAATTGTCCCACATACTTTGTGCATAGAACTGCTGTAGATAATAAATGTTCCAATATAAGTTACATAGTACTGTTAATCTATTCCTATTTTCAGGAAAAATATTAAGATCACATTTGTATTATCTCTCATTACAATTAAAATTTGAAAAACAGAATGGTTGTCCAAATATTGTAAATGTCTATTGTGGTTAATCTGTGGATGTTGTTCAAGATACTCCAAAGAGAAGCTTTCCTGTTGCACAATTTTAATCATCTACTGAGAAGCAAATCCCCATGAATTCAATGCCTTTAGAGCCAGGTAAATAGTTAGGCATTCTAGCCTTTCTGATAAATTTGAATTTACTAGCATCTTGCTGCATTTCCAGAATAATAAAGTTCTGTGATAATCCATGACTGCTGATTACAATTTCTTCTCTGGTAATGTAATAATGTAATTCCTGGAATGTAGATATAGGAATTCCATATACTTTATTTGGGACTATGCCTGGATCCGAAATTATGGGTGTGGGATGGTCATTTCCCAAGCCTCTTTTAAATAAATGAATTTACATAATTCACAATGAAACCCATTTTTTTTTAATTTGAAAAAAATCTGGTTTTATTCTGATGGAAAAAAGGGCTCAGCTAAAAAACAATTAGTATTAATTGGAGGAGCCATGGTGGCACAGAGGTTAGGATGCAGTACTGCAAGCTAATTTAGCTCACAGCCAGGAGTTTGATTCCCACCTGCTCAAGGTTGACACAGCCTTCCATTCTTCCGAGATCGGTAAAATGAGGACCCAGATTGTTGGGGGTAATATGCTGACTCTGTAACTGCTTAGAGAAGGCTGTACAGCACTGTGAAGAGGTATATAAGTCTAAGTGCAGAAAAGCAAGAATTCACATAATTGAATTCCACAGAAACAAGGAAGAAAAAAAAAGAAATTGCTATATAAATAGGTAAAACAAATAGGTAAAACAAGATAACACTGATTAAAAACTGAAATAAACAAAATTGTATGCCCCAGATGGGTGACAGTTCCACATAATAAAAACAGACTTGAACATATTTTATAGGTATTTACTTAAAAATAAATTACTGAAAAATATTACAAAATTATGACCCTGCACTCACATCTTTCAGCAGCAAGCTTCTTCCATTTGCTGGTCTTCATATAGCCAAACATCTATCTCAGCTGAGTACAAAAATATTACCAAATTCAAGAAAATGCTGAGGTTTCCAGAAGTATCAAAAAAAGGATTTTAGAAACTATTCCAAAATAGTCCAGTATAACAATGTTCAGTAGCCATGGAGTGTTGATTTATTATTGGGGAAGGGGAAATGAAACAGCATATCTTGGAAAAGAACGTGTTTGGAGTCAAACAATTGCAAATTGCAACTCATTGCAACTTCCCTCTATATACAAATGATAATTAAGCAATTTAATGCAGGCAACTTGTATATGTACTAGGCTTCTTTCAATTTTTCCTCTTCACCTAAGGAAGAATTGTGAACTCTAGGAACTGAAAAAATATATGGAAAACATAGCTTAAATATGGAAAATATAAAAATAAGCCCATTGTATAACATTATAAACAGCAGAATATACTTTAGACAACATCATCGCCTTTCTCTTTTTCATGAAGGGAAGGAAAGCTATCTAATGTGCAACAAATTCAAATGGAATATATTTTAAGAAGAATAAAAAAGTGGCACTGAAGATAAAAGAGAAGGCAAAGCCACACAGTAATAACTTTTATAA
This sequence comes from Crotalus tigris, assembly GCF_016545835.1. NCBI lineage: Eukaryota > Metazoa > Chordata > Lepidosauria > Squamata > Viperidae > Crotalus > Crotalus tigris. The sequence goes on from NW_024100606.1 coordinate 8,457,625, forward strand.
AATGGGATGTAACACTTCCATCTTAGTAGTAAATGTGTGGAAAAGGAGCTAGAAGAGGGGGAAAAACTAAATATTTAAAATATTAATTTTAAAACTAAACTACAGCAATAAATAAGCTAACATGTTAATATTCAATACTTACAATACAATCCTATTTTGCTTTTCTATGGAGTTTATTTTCAGGTATACAACACATTACACATTAGCATAACATAAACAACTTGTCAAAAAAAATCTAACATTCACTTTTTCAGAAGCATTAAAGGAACTAATAATGAGCAATTATTATTCAACATGTGCCACCTATTATCTATCCTCTTTCTTTGGAATAAACAGGTTAAAAAGCTGCTAATGGCTTTCTAAAAATGTATGTATCCAATGTTAGCACATAAGTAATAAAAAACACAAGGCATTGATATATGACATCATCTAACTGAATTCCAACAGATATTCAAAACAATTGCAGTAAATGTATGTGTGCATACAGAGAATCCTAGAATGAATTCAAAAGTAGAAACAATTAAATAGCACTGTTATATAATCACATATACAGGTAGTCGTTGACTTATGACTACAATTGAGCACAAATGTCAAAGCAACATTTGTAGTCATAAGTCAAGGACTACCTGTATATGTGATTATATAACAGTTCTTTCAATAAGTGAGACATTTTTAGAGTAAATTTTTCCCATTTTATGACTTTTCTTGCCACAGTTGTTAAGTGAATCACTGCAGTTGTTAAGTTAGTAACACAGTTAAATGAATCTGGGTTCCCCATTGACTTTGTGGGTCAAAAGGTTATAAAGGGAGATCACATGACCACGGGACACTCCAACCGTCATAAATATTAATCAGTTGCCAAGTGTCTGAATTTTTATGGGAGAAAGTGGCAAGAAGGGACAAGCAACAGGGAGAAAGCAGAACTGCTTAACTTATTTTTTTCATCCATCTTTATACAAAAGGAAAAAAACAGTCCAACCTATCAAAACCAATACAGTAAAAAACACATTAGGAATACAAGTTAAAATAGGTAAGAAAATAGTGAGTGAGCACCTGTCAACCATAGACTAGTTCAGCTCACCACCACCAGATGGATTAGACCCCAAGATTCTGAAGGAACTGGCAAACGTGATCTCAGAACCACTGAACTATATCTTTCAAAGATCCTGGAACACCAGGGAACTACTAGAAAACTGGAAAAGAGCTGAAGTAGTTCCCATCTTCAAAAAAGGGGAAAAAAATAGGTCCAGATTCTGGAAAAGGTAATCAAGCAACAAATCAGCAAACACCTAGAGGCAAATAAACTCATAACCAAAAGCCAACATGGGTTTGTCAAAAACAGATCATGCCAGAGAAATCTTATTGCATTCTTTGACCAGATGACAAAATTAGTGGACTAGAGGAATATGTGGATATAATTTACTTGGATTTCAGTAAAGTATTTGATGAAGTAGACCACAACCTACTATTTGATAAGATAGAAAAAAGTGTATTAGACAGCATCACTACCAGATGGATTCGTAACTGGCTGACCAACCACACTCAATGTGTAGTACTCAATGGAACTGCATCTACATGGAGAGAGGTATGCAGTGGAGTACCCTAAGGCTTGGTTTTAGACCCAGTAGTCCAGTGTTTCTCAACCTTGACAATTTTAAGGCATGTGGACTTCAACTCCCAGAATTCCACATGCCTTAAAATTGTCAAGCTTGAGAAACACTGCAGTAGTCTTCAACATCTTCAATGATTTGAATGAGGGAAAAGAATTTCACATTTGCAGATAATACAAAGCTAACAGAATAGCCAACATTGCAGAAGATAAACTTAAGATATAGAAGGATCTTGATTGGATGCTATCTAACAAAATAAAATTCAATGGTGAAAAAAGTAAGGTTCTACATTTAGGCAAGAAAAACTAAATTCAGTGAAGATGATTATGGAACTGGAGACTAAAACATATAAATAATGGTTTCTGGAATTGGGTATGTCTAGTTTAATGAAAAGAAGGACTAGGGGTGTTCCTATATCTCAGGAGTTCCAATATCTCAGGAGTTGCCACAAAGAGGAGGGAGTCACACTATTCTCCAATGCCTGAAGGCAGGACAAGAAGCAATGGATGGAAACTAATCAAGGAGAGACGCAATTTAGAAATTTCCTGACAGTTGGAACAATTAATCAGTGAAACATCCTGCCTCCAGAAGTTGTGAATGCTCCAACACTAGAAGTTTTTAAGAGATTGGACAACCATTTGCCTGAAATAGTATAGGATTTCTTGCCTGAGCAGGGAGTAGACTAGAAGACCTCCAAGATCCCTTCCAACTCTGTTATTCTGTTCTGTTATTCTGATCATGTGACTATGGAGATGCTGCAATGGGCGTTAAGAGTGAAAAACAGTCATAAGTCACTTTTTTCACTGCTGTTTTAACTTTGAATGGTCACTAAATGAACTGTTGTAAGCTGAGGATTACCTGTATAATTGAATAATTACCTGTATAATTGAATAATTTACTTTTGTTTCTTAGAAAAAAACCTATAAGCCTGAAGTAATTATATTTTTACTTTAAAAAAATTATTACACTTTTTTTTAATGATGACACTACTTACCGTCTTTCCTCGAAAATAAGACTTATTCTTATTTTTTTTTCCTCCAAAAGAGGCACCAGGTCTTATTTGGGGGGGGGGTGTCTTTTCCACTCACCTCAAGCACCAACAGCCCTGCCCAGTTGGCCCACTTCTTCTGCAGCCAAAGGAGCAGCTTCATTCTGCAGCTGAGAATGGAGCTCCGACCTTCATTTCATATAATGAATGAATCCTGTCACTGACAAAAACTGCTAAGAAGACAAAGGACTTTCCAGAAGGCCTGTGCAGCTGAGAACCAAGCTATGGATTCAATCCATAGCTCGATTCTCGGCTGCAGAGGCCTTGCAGAACCAGGCTATGGATTGACCTGGGGACACCACAGAAGAAGTGGGCCGGCAAGGAAAGGCCTGGCTGCAAGGTAAGCAGGTATAGGGTGTGTGGGGCAGTTTCACCCCCTCCATCCCCGCTCTAGCTTGATTTTTAGTTGTGTACCTTGCCCCAAAACTAAGGCTTATTTTCAGGGTAGGTCTTACTTTCAGGGAAACACGGTACCATGGGCATTAAATGAAAGCTTCAGTAAATACTTCAATTTATCTCATCTGTAAAGTTGAAACTTATGAAGTGTTTTTAAAGGATTAACAGACTTTAATCCTATGCAGACTTACCAGACACACTACTACAATCAATGGGACTTATTTTTGAACTATTAAGTATAGCATTTCACTTAAGCGTTGAAGTTCAAAAGTTTCTTTTAGTTCTAGTAATCTAGTAGGATTTTTTATGTTTAAAAGAAAGAATTTTGCCTTTTGGGAATACCTGTTGTATAAAAATTACTGCTAGAGTAGTTATGATGACAGAAGATCAGAAGTTTTTCATCTAATTTAGTGGTTAAAAGGTTAATGTAGTAAAGAACTTTCCTGAAATAAAACTAAGATGCAATTTAGCTTTATTAGGTCTAAGCTCTATAGGTAAATAACTAAAGAAGCTATTATAATTAAGCATGAGTTGCCTTCATTATTTTCAGAAAGAGACCATGAATAATTTCTGTAAGTAAAAATATTCATGTAGCAAATTAGATTAAGAAAAGAAATAGTTTGTTTGCTACTACAGGTATTTATATAGCTGTATTTATATATTTATAAACATTTGTTAGTTTGCCTTTATACTGCTATTATTATGATTAATATGCTAGTTTTTATATTACATTACAGCATTTCTGCTAAGATTGTAATATATTATACCACAAATGATTACATTAAAAAAAATAATAGCAACTTCAATGGCTTTCAAATTTGCTTACAAATTTAAAGATACAGTCATCAAATTATTACGCAATCAGGTATGCCAAAATAAAACTCTAAGTAATTAATAATAATTACTAACTATAATTCAGTGAAGATTTTCAAATATATCCATTAGCTGGTTTACAAATATAATGTAAAAACTATTAAACTATAGTATACAGAATCACAATTGACTGGGCTAACATACCATGTTAAATCACAACCAAGCAAACAAAATTAGCTTAATATAATAAATGAATCCTGTCACTGACAAAAACTGCTAAAAAGACAAAGCAAGTACGAATAGAATACCAAAACAGAAAGTCCATTTTTAAAAAATATCTAACTTTATAGTATGCAAATTCTGAACATTAAATCCATTTTTGAAACTAATCAAAAGTGAAACAATTAGAAGTTAGCCTGGTTTTCTCCATAATATGCTTAAAAAAAGGAAAAATACATATATGGTATATTCTTTCTTTAGATACATTTGTCTAAAAAAGCATATCCAAAATGCCAGTATGTCCCATTTACTACACCAATATTGACCATCAAATACTTTTAATAACCTACTTGAGTTTCAGCAACAGCTGTAGGTACAGAAGGTGTAGAAGACAAAGTTGCCACTTGCTGCACATGACCAGAAGACTGCTGAGGTAAATGTGAACTGGAAACAGGAGTGCTAGATCCTGAGCCAGAGACTACATTTGGAAAAGATACTGCTACTTCATTACTGCTATAAATGCCTGTTAAAAAATAAAGAGGAAAACACATATGAACTAAATTATTACAAAAGCTGGAGCTAAATTTTTTTATTTAAAATCAATAAAACAGTTATAACAGGCTTTATGGGGGGGAAAGATTGGTGACTATTCTAAACCAAAGCTTTGCCCGTCTATGAACTGTTTAGGAAAATATTCTACAAAAAGTTAATACACTGATGATGGGATTTCTTTAGAATTAAATGAATCTGGAGAAAGAATTTTTAAATGCAACAACAGAAAATGAAATAAAAAGGGAACACAAAATCTAATTACAAATTTGGTACATTTCTGATCCTGAAGTGCAGAGTTTATTGATTCAAACAAATCATGTCAATAGGCTGTAAAAGAGATTGTATATGGAAACCAATTTTCTATACCAGTGGATAAAACAGAACTGTGCAAAATGCAAATGGTGCAAGGAAACCAACAAAAAGCTCATTGTTTAAATAAAGAATAATTACAAGAAATTTAAGACTGCACACCTGATCATCAGGTTATAAACAGTTTTACATTGGTATACTCTTTTTCTTACAAACTGTTTCTCTGAACATTTATACAGTTCACAAACATATAATTATTTCATTTATTTCATTATGATGATTAAATCAACAAGCAGATATTTACTATTTCACTTCTATTAATGTATTCAGTCAATAATTCTGAACAAGTCAAAATGTACAATAATTACATCTATTTCTTTTCTTTGGATGATTCTATCCAAATTCTGATGGCTGTCTCCCGTAACTAATTTTTAATCAACATCCACATCTACCAATTATAATAGCAGTGGTCAATAAATAATATTATTAAATAATACTGAAAGATCTTATGTATCAGACCCAAAGATGCAAACAAATTCTCCATCTTACAGGAATAGGTATAGATAATGCTACATATAGATTCAATATACAACATTTAGAAGTGAAGGAATTCTCAAGTTAATAGTATATAGTTGAAATATTATTTTGCTGCAAAAGACCAAAGTTAATATAGTAGATGTTGCAATAATCTATAGTAGATGGTCAAATAATCAATTTGTATAGGAAGATATGAAGAAAGTGTGGGAAGTAGAGGACACATCAAACTTTCCAAAGAAATGTTTGATGGAATAGATTAGTAAACTTTTGACAGACATTTGTGAATAAAAGTGTGAAAATATGGATGGAACTATGAGGGCCAAAATTTACAATCGCCTCTTTGTTGAACACATCAAGGAAAGCTCAGTTGACTAGTTCTAGGCAACTATCCATTGGGAGAGGAAGTATAACTACAGACAGTTACATAGGACTAATTCTGTTGGCTATCTTGTGGGAACATCTCTGTCTGTTCATTTGACCCATATTGCATATCTAGCTCTTAAGCTTGAAAGAAAGAGCAATCAAAATAGTCTCTCCATATCAAGACTCACTGCAAAGATCTGTAACACATATTCCAAACAGTGATTAGGTGCAAAGCCAAGCTTTCCTTACTGTTATTTAAATAGCCAATGGAGAAAAAGGAAAAAATGTCCTGAAGATTTTCTAATAGCCTGCAATGATGCTTTTTGACCCAATTGTGTGGTGCTTTAGTTTCAATCTGAAGTAGGTTGATTATTAGTTAAGAATGTCATGGTTACAGAACTAACAGGAGACAAAACTTTGGTAACAATCCTTGATGGGAAAGTATTGGGTATCACATAAGACTTCCATCAAAACAATATCTATGATACCATTTACAATAAATTTCAGAACAACTAGGATATTCAGTCAAGATAAATGTTTGATATTTAAAAAAAAATTACACAAGTGAATTAATGGAAATTATGTAAATTCAGCAATCGATGCTTAAAACCAAGCACATCCATTTTTAATTGTCATCTTTCTTATTAAATGTATTAAAAAAGTTAAAAACGTGAAAAATAGTTGTTCTGACACTTCTGCCAAAAGTATTTTTCAAAATGTTGAAAAATGGCATTACTGAAATGGAGCTGCTTTACCTCCTAATGAATTAATGGGCAATAATTTTCCATTTTAATTAAAATTAATTTGTATACCCACATACACATACATTATGACTGCATATCTCTCTCTGTGGGTGTGTGTATGTGGATGTATTATAAAGTGAACATCTCTGAGTATTGCAGAGTATATATTCAGACTACATAAAAAAAGAATACATTTTTACTAGAAAAGATTGCAGAATCTTCCTAACAAATGAATATCTGAATTTAAATCATGAGTTAAATTAATTGGATATAAATTAGATTTACTGTGACAGGCTGTCAAATTTAACTTTCTGAATTTACTCTTGCTCCAAATTTAGGCATCCCTTTGTTTCTATCAATATATTGGTATAAATAAGACATCATATTTAATTTTGATTGCTAATTAAAATACTGCTACTTGCCCAAGTACAATCACTAAAGTTGATATGCTTGAATAAACAAAGTGTCTGGCTTAATGTACAGATTATGCTGGAACATAATTTCCTTAACAATTTATTGAGAAGGGGCGTTGTCTTACCTGAACGCCTTTTCTCAGCACGGAGATGGATAATCCACCAATGGGTTGAGACTGTATTCCTGCCCAATCAGATCAGTCAGCCAAAGTTGCCACGCCCGTCCTGGACCACGAGATCCCCAGTCTTGACACGAGCGAAGCCATTGACTGACAGCAAGACGTTTTGGCTCAAACTATTTACCCCTAACCATCATGGTCTACAAGGGTGGGTGTGGATTATCCATCTCCGTGCTGAGAAAAGGCATTCAGGTAAGACAACGCCCCTTCTCCAGCACTGGAGATGGGTAATCCACCAATGGGACATACCAAAGCCTATTGTCCCTCGGGATGGGGAATAGACTGGTCCTGTGAACTTTGGCTTAGCACCTGCTGAAGAACCCTCCTACCGAAGGAGGCCTTTGCAGAGGAGTATTTGTTGATTTTGTAGTGGCGAATAAATGGGAAAGGCGAAGCTCAAGTGGCTGCCTTGCAAACCTCCTCAATGGAAGCCTGCGTGGCCCATGCTGCCGAGGTGGCAGCACTCCTTGTGGAGTGAGCCGTGACATGTCTGGGGACCTGCAAGGCCTCCACCTTTCGGCCCCTAGAGGAGGAGTGAAAGGATATAAAGAGAGCCTCTGAACAGCGGAATTCCGCTGTCTGTGAAATGTAGTACCTTAGTGCCCTGCGGACGTCTAATGTATGCCATTGTCGTTCTAGGGCATGAGTTGTATTTGGACAAAAATCCAGTAGGACTATTTCTTGTGACCTGTGAAAAAGGGAGTTGACCTTTGGGATGAAGGAAGGGTCTAGTCGCAAGACTACCCTGTCCCTGTGAAAGCAACACAGGTCTTTTCTTGTTGAGAGTGAGGCTAATTCGGATATACGACGAGCCGACGTAATTGCTATCAAGAATGCTACCTTGTGGGTTAGGTAGCGGATGTCACGTTTTGAGTGGTTCGAACGGAGCTCTGGTGAGAGCTCGCAGTACCCACGGTAGCTCCCACGAGGGGTACCTGTGTACGGTAGGTGGCCTAATGTTCGCAGCCCTTTTGAGGAAGGAGCGGAGTAGGGGATGGTGGCCCAGGGGTTCACCCGCGTTGCCCGACAGTATTGTTGAGAGGGCGGCGATCTGCCTATGCAGTGTGTTTGCCGCTAGGCCTCTCGCCAGGCTGCCTAGTAAGAATTCCAGAAAGTTGGGAATTGTGAGCTCTCTGAGGGACAGGCTCCGTTCAGAGCACCATGCCTGAAAGCTTTTCCACGTGGTTTCGTAAATACGGTTCGTGGAAGGGCGTCTGGAGGCCTGGATAACCCTTATTACTCCCTGTGAACAAAGTCCCCTTTTTAAGATGGACCGTTCAAGTGCCAAACGGCTAGTTGTAGCCATTGTGGCTCTGGGTGGAAGATCATCCCCTGGCTGAGTGAGACTTTCTCTGGGGGAATTCGCCAGGGATTCGTGCGAGAGAGGCTTCTCAAGTCTGCGAACCAAGGTCTCCTGGGCCAATATGGGGCCACCAGGATTATCTCGGCTCGTTCCTGGAGAAGTTTGCGTATTACGGCCGGGAGGAGAGGCAGAGGGGGGAAAGCATATAGGAGGCCCCTCGGCCATGGACTCCGTAATGCATCCATCTGCTCCACTACCACGGATGGGAATCGGGAGAAGAAGCGAATCAGCTGGGCATTGGACGGCGAAGCGAATAGGTCTACCTGAGGACGGCCGAAGCGATGGCAGATCTCCTTGAAGATCCTTGGGTGGAGGCACCATTCCGCGTGATCTACTGTTGACCTGCTCAATAGATCTGCCTAGGTGTTTGTTTGTTTGTTTGTTTATTTATTTATTTAATTTTATTTATATGCCGCCCAATCCCAAGGGACTCAGGGCGGCGTATAAAATTAAAATAATAATCTAACAATAAAACAATACAATCATACAGCGTGTCCGATCATATCCCGCCCCCCCCGGGGACATCAGCCCCAGGCCTGCCGGACCAGGAGAGTTTTAACGGCTTTCTTAAAGGCCGGCAGGGTGGGAGGAATTCGAACCTCGGGGGGAAATTGATTCCACCAGGTCGGAGCCACCACAGAAAAGGCCCTTCCCCGAGGGCTCACCAGCCGACATTGTCTGGCCGAAGGGACCTGAAGGAGGCCCAATCTATGGGACATCACCGGTCTCTGGGAACTGTGCGGCAGTATGCGGTCCTGTAAGTAACCTGGCCCTATGCCATAAAGGGCTTTAAAGGTGATAACCAACACCTTGAATTGCGTCCGGAGACCCACAGGAAGCCAGTGCAGCTCGCGGAGGAAAGGTGACACGTGGGCGTACCTTGGCGGGCCCACAATCGCTCTCGCGGCTGCATTCTGAACCAACTGCAGCCTCCGAACGGTCTTCAAGGGTAGCCCCATGTAGAGCGCATTACAGTAATCCAGTCTTGAGGTGACAAGGGCATGAGTGACCGTGAGTAAAGCCTCCCGGTCTAAATAAGGCCGCAACTGGTGTACCAGGCGAACCTGGGCAAAGGTCCCCCTGGCCACAGCCGATAGATGTTGTTCCAAATTTAGCTGTGAGTCCAGGAGGACACCCAAGTTGCGTGCCTGCACTGAGGGAGGTAAATTTGGCCCCCCCCCTAGGACTAATGATGGACCATCCAGTTGACCTTTGGGAGGCAAGACCCAGAGCCACTCGGTCTTGTCAGGGTTGAGTCTAAGCCTGTTCACCCCCATCCAGACCCTCACATCTTCCAGGCACCGGCACATCACATCGACTGCTTCACTGAAAGGACACGGGGTGGAGATATACAATTGGGTATCATCCGCGTACTGATGATACCTCACCCCGTGTCGCCGAATGATCTCACCCAGTGGTTTCATGTAGATGTTAAAAAGGAGGGGGGACAGGACCGAGCCCTGAGGCACCCCATGATCGAGGCGCCTAGGGGTCGATCTCTGTCCGCCCGCCAACATCGACTGCGACCTGTCAGAGAGGTAGTAGGAGAACCACCGCAATACGGTGCCGCCCACCCCCACCTCTCCGAGACGACGCAGAAGGATACCATGGTCGATGGTATCGAAAGCCGCTGAGAGGTCAAGAAGCACCAGGATAGAGGAATGACCCCTATCCCGGGCTCGCCAGAGGTCATCAGTCAGTGCGACCAAAGCAGTCTCAGTGCTGTAGCCAGGCCTGAAACCAAATTGAAAAGGGTCCAGATAATTAGTTTCATCCAAGGATCGCAAGAGTTGGGACGCCACCACCTTCTCTACAACCTTCCCCACAAAGGGGAGGTTGGAGACAGGCGAAAGTTCTTCAAAACAGCTGGGTCCAGGGAAGGCTTCTTGAGGAGGGGCTTCACCACCGCTTCCTTTAAAGGTTGCGGGAAAGACCCCTCCATCAAGGAGGCGTTGATTATCACCTGGAGCCAGCCTCGTGTCACCTCCCTACTGGCAGAAACCAGCCAGGAGGGGCACAGGTCCAATAAACAGGTGGCGGCATTCATTGCTCTCACGGCCTTGTCCACTTCATCAGGGGTCACAGGCTCAAACTCGCTCCAGATAACATGACTAAGACCAGCCCCCGGCAACTCGGCTGGCACTGACCAGTCGGAGTCCAGGTCTCTCTGAATCTGAGCGATTTTGTCCGAAAGAAACTGAACAAACTCCTCAGCTCTCCCCTGCAAGGGTTCCTTCGCCTCCTCCACTTTAAGAAGGGAGTGGGTCACCCTAAACAAGGCGGACGGGTGAGATTCTGTGGATGCAATAAGTGCAGAAAAGTGAACACGCTTTGCCGTCCTTATCGCCACTAAATAAGTCCTAAGATAGGCTCTTAATAGTGATCGGTCAGATTCAGAGTTACTGGCCCTCCAACGTCGCTCTAGACGTCTCTTGTGGCGCTTCATCTCCCGGAGCTCCACAGTAAACCAAGGCGCCCTCCAGGGACCACCACCACAGAGAGGTCGCAAAGGCGCAATTCGATCCAGGGCCCCGGACGCCGCCTCATTCCAGGACACAACCAGGGACCCAGACGAGTTGTGGACAAGGGAGTCAGGTATTTCCCCAAGCTCCTCCTGGAACCGATCTGGGTCCATTAGGCGCCTGGGGCGGAACCACCTAGTCGGCTCCCTCTCCCTGCGATGGGAGAGTGATGCTCTGAAGTTCAGCCTCAATAGGAAATGATCTGTCCATGACAAGGGTGAGATCTCTATTCCCCTTAATTCCAGATCATGTCTCCATTGCCCTGAGAGAAACACAAGGTCGAGTGTGTGACCATCCCTATGAGTCGGATCCTGGATTACCTGGGTCAGGTCCATGGTTGCCATGGAAGCCATGAACTCTTGCGCCGCCTCTGAGCGATCGCAGAGTGATGGCAGGTTAAAGTCCCCCAGTACCATAAGTCAGGGGAACTCCACCGCCAACCCGGCTACTGACTCCAGCAACGTAGGCAGGACTGTTGCAACGCAGCTGGGAGGTAGGTACGTCAGCAGCAAGCCCAACTGAACCCGTGAACCCAACTTCAATAGGAAGGACTCACACCCAACAACCTCCGTGGCAGGAATCCCACGAGGACTCAAGGACTTCCGAGCGATTGACTGCCACTCCCCCACCCCTGCCCTGATGTCGAGGCTGATGAAGCACCACAAACCTGTCCGGGCACATATCCGAGAGGGAAACACCCCCCTCAGGGCCCAGCCAGGTTTCGGTTATACATGCCAGGTCCGCCCCGCTGTCCAATATTAAATCACGGACAAGGGGGGCTTTGTTGACAATGGACCTGGCATTAAGCAACATTTCCCCTGATATATGGTCGGTCTTTATTGAGGCCAGGTTTTGTTCTGCCCAAGTCCCCAGTAGGAGTGCTTCGGACCATAGGGAGCGGGAGTGCGTTCCCCTTTGCCGATTTATGTGGGCTTTGGCTGTCACGTTGTCTGTTAGGACTAGTACGTGGCGTCATGTTAGCATGCTGTGGAAGTGTCATGGTGCCAGATGGATGTCTTGAAGTTCGAGCCAGTTTATGTTCTGACGGAGGTCCACTGTGGACCAGCAGCCCTGCGTCCACCTGGTCCCGAGGTGAGCTCCCCAACCGAACAGGCTTGCATCGGTCGTGAGTACTATTCTGTCCGGCTCCCTGAAGTGGGAGCCTCTGAATAGGGCTGGCGATAGCCACCATCTGAGGGAACACCGTACCCGTTGTGGTAACCCTACCCTTCTCTGGGATGCACTGAGTTCCTGCCTCTGGAATGGAAGCATGAACCATTGTAACTCCCGTGAATGCAGTCTGGCCCATGGGACGATTGCTATGGTTGAGATCATTTTCCCTAACAGTTGGGAGAGGCTGACCAGCATTACCGACTGACGTCGGCATAGCGGTGTTATTGCCTCCCTTATGCTGTTGTGGCATTCCTGGGAGAGGTATACCTTGCACTCCACTGTGTCTATGATGGCCCCGAGATGTAATATTCTCGTTGACGGAACCAGGTGGCTCTTGAGGAAGTTCACCGAGAAGCTGTGATCCTGTAGCAATCTCACTACTAGTTTGAGGTCCGCCTGGATTAATATATCGTCCAGGTAGCAGTGAACTCTGACCGGTATGGTTCTTAGATGAGCTGCCAGGACCGCCAGTATCTTGGTGAACACCCTGGGGGCTGATGATAGACCAAATGGGAGAGCCCTGTATTGGAAGTGACGTCCCCCGTAAGCGAACCGTAGAACCGCGGTGGGTCAGAGAGATGGGGATATGTAAGTACGCCTCCGTGAGGTCGATAGACGTCAGGAGATCCCCTTTTCTTACGCTTCCTAGTATGGAGCGCAACGTTTGCATCTTGAATTTGCGATATGCCAGATGGAAATTTAGGCCTTTCAGATCTAGAATAGCTCTCCATCCTCTTGATGGTTTGGGAACCACAAACAGTATGGAGTAAAATCCCTGACCTCTCTGGTCCAGTGGTACCGGTTCTATGGCTCGGATACTTAGTAGGTGTTGAACGGCTTCGTTCATGAGTTTCTTCTTTTTTTTGGTTTCGGGGACAAGGATAGGGGAGGAAACGGTCTGGTGGTTTGGAGAGGAATTCCAGGTAGAGCCCGTGACGTATGGTGTTTCTGACCCATACGTCCGTGGTGGTTTCTTCCCACTGGTGGGCAAACTGGGCGAGCCTGCCCCCTATGGGAAGGGCTGAGGAGGAGTCATCTGGAGCAACGAAAAGGACGTTTGTTCCCCTGAAAGGGCCACCTTCCCTGCGCTTGCTGCCTAGGCCTTGGATTTTGCCTTTCTGTTTGTCTCTCCTGCCTATCCTGTCTAGCCTGAAAGGGCTGTGCTGGCTGGGAGTAGGTAAACCTGTTTTCTGCGCGAAAGGAATGTTTCCTTCCGAAATAACCTGATCGTCTCTCCTGTCTCTTCAGAATGTGTTTAAGGACCTTGCGTTTGTCCTTATTTTCCGTTAGATAAGACGTTAGTGCCTCGCCAAATAATTTGGCTCCCTGGTACGGGGCAGATGCCAGTTTCCATTTGGATTTGGCATCGGCCTGCCAGTGCTTTAACCAAAGCAGGCGTCTGCCTGTAATGTTGCTATTGCTCTGGCTGAGAACCTGGCCACTTGGAGTGTTGCGTCTGATGCATACTCCGTGGCTGCAACCATTTTGCTGAGTTCCTGTTGAGTACGGATATCCTCTACAGGGACTCAGCCTTGCCATTCACGTAACCAGCAGAGTGTGGCCCTGCTGAAAAAGGAAGCAGAGGTAGCGGCTCTAGTAGCCCATGCTGTTGCTTGGTGCGTTCTCTGGTAGGTGGACTCGCATTTGCGGTCCTCGGCTTTAAGGGCCTCTGAAAAGTCTCCCAACATGGCAGTGTCCGATACTAGGGCTCGTCTACCATCGGTATCTCCAATGCCTCCTCCAGTTCCTTGGCTACGTTGTATAGCCTCTTATCAGTGTTACCTGGAAGAGGAAGGGAGGCTGGTGAGGGCCATTGTTTCCGGACCGCGTTTAGGAACAGGGCCGGACAAGGAATGCGGTGTTGAGTGGTTATCTTTTCGGCGAACCTGGGGTCTGCCTCCGTGTCGGGAAGGGCTGGTTCTGCTGGAGTTCCCTGCCCGAGATGAGCCGTCGATTCTGCCTTACGCAGTAGGGTGACGAAAAGAGAAGGGTTAAAGAGACCGTTGAAAGAAGGCACCTCAGGCAGGTTGTCTTCATCCTCGGACATTTGAACCTTCTGCGATGTGCCTGGTTGGTCAAGGTAAGAGTCATCGGAAAGGGATGACCGAGAAGGGGAGGAGGGGTCTTGTTGGTCCTCCGTTTCCTTCTGATGGCCGGATCTGTGTCTGGCCACTGCCGGCTTGATGCCCTGGGCTCTGGCCTCGAGGGCACGGTCTACCGCTTGCGCTATTAAAGCCGCTAGCCGGTCCTACGATGGAATAAGAGGGGCCGAGTTCACTTGTGTCCCCACTGTCGTGGGTGTGAATGTGGCCTCTGGAGCTCCCTGTGACCTCCGTGGCGAAGAAGATTGGGATAGGGATGAGAACTCACCTGTCCCGCATCTTGCTGGGGACTGGGATGATTCCCCTGTTGACCAGACTCCCAGAGGGGATGATGAAGCCCCCAGAGGTAGGGGCTAGGTTCCCGTTCTGATTCTTCTCTATTCTGGCCCTTTTTTGAACCCTGGCAAATTCTTTTTCTAGGGCTTGGTGTCTCCTGTTTGCTTGTTTGTCTGCCTTCCTGGACAACTTTTTTGTAGATCTGGCCTTAGAGGCCGTTGTATTGTCGGAGCTCTCTGAACCAGGTGCTCCTGACGTGGAAGGCAGGGCTCCTGTAGAGGGCATGAGAGCTTCCTCCATTCTCCAATAGCACAGAGTCACGAGAGGGGAACCCCGGTAATAGGAGAGTATACATGCTAAGGACAGACGCACTACAGGGGGTGCCTGGAACCCAGGTACAGCCTCTGTGTCTAGGTCCGAATTGATGGCTGTGCATGGGTAAGGACAGGCACAATAATGGGGATGCCTGGGACTCGGCCCAGTCTGCTGCAGATAAGGACAGGCACACGATTAGGGGTGCCTGAAATCCAAGCAGTAATAACCCAGATACATACAGGTCCACTGATGGGGTTACCTGAGGTCCGGGTGGAGCCAGATAATATTTAATTTTTTTTCCTTAATTAATTAATTGAATTAATTAAATTAATTATTAGCAATCAATTTTGTTTTAATTGATTGTAGTTGGAGGGACACCAAGTCCTGGAAGAGAAGATGCTATTTTTCTATTACCTTAATGCTCTCTGTTATCTTGCCTATTCTTCTTAAGCTTTCTCTGTTCGGATTTCTCCTTTCTCTGAGTGACGGGGAAATTCCCCCCCAAGCAGCTGATGCTGCCGGGAAAACCTCTCCGCTTAAAGGCCATGCATGCGCAGTAGCTTCTTCTTGCTGTGCAATGCCACGTGCACTAGAACAAAAAGACGCACATGCGCTGAGCAGCTCTGACAATGGCGGTCCGTTTAAACTGTCGAAGCTCTCCGGTGAAGACGGGAGGCAAATTCTCCCGTTTCCCCTCTGTCAGCTGCTCCGCACTAGGGCCTGAGCTTTCCCTGCGCGTTGCTCTCTCTCCCTGCGTGCGCCTCCCCCCCCTCACACACGACTCCGAAGCTTGCTTCTGCTGTGGAGCTGCAGCCCCAAGCTCCGTCCGCGCTGCTCAGATTATCCGGCTGAACGGTAAGGGAAGGGAAGGGAGCTAGGTAAAAGAAGAGGAGTAAGGTAGAGGTAAGATAGAGAGGAAGGGAATTCCTTCCTCTCTATCAAGGGAGATTTCCCCCGTGGGGTTGTGAATTTTAAAATTTAGAAATTTAGTAGGGCCAATTAAACAGAATCTAATCCTTGCTACCAACTCTCAGCTACTGGGAATAATCCACCAATGGAGAGAAATTGTACCTGCCTAAGAGCCAAAGTTGCACATCTGGATGCTGGGCGAGATCAGTCAAGACTGGGGATCTCGTGGTCCAGGACGGGCGTGGCAACTTTGGCTGACTGATCTGATTGGGCAGGAATACAATCTCAACCCATTATCCATCTCCAGTGCTCTCTCTGAGTATTGCAGAGTATATATTCAGACTACATAAAAAAAAGAATACATTTTTACTAGAAAAGATTGCAGAATCTTCCTAACAAATGAATATCTGAATTTAAATCATGAGTTAAATTAATTGGATATAAATTAGATTTACTGTGACAGGCTGTCAAATTTAACTTTCTGAATTTACTCTTGCTCCAAATTTAGGCATCCCTTTGTTTCTATCAATATGTTGGTATAAATAAGACATCATATTTAATTTTGATTGCTGATTAAAATATTGCTACTTGCCCAAGTACAATCACTAAAGTTGATATGCTTGAATAAACAAAGTGTCTGGCTTAATGTACAGATTATGCTGGAACATAATTTCCTTAACAATTTATTGAGAACTCACTGAATGTTACTGACGTTTGATGCATTACTCTACACAATAAAGCAAGATTTCTCAAACTTTCTATTGCAAGCCTTGGGGCATAGGAATTTCCCTTTTGCCAAATTACTGTACAGGTACTAGACTGGGCCACATGCTGGATTCAGATGTCTGGGCACTCCCCAACTGTTTTCAAACTTACAAAAACTCCTGTTAATTCCCAATTCAAGACCACCCAACCAGGATCAACTTCTATCAATTCCCAATTCAAGACCACCCAGCCAGGACTCTATAATTATCTCACTTTCATCCACTTGTAAGGGTGATCCTTTGTGACCTATGTTACATTGAGTCATGGTGCTGAGTCTGCTTGTATGCTCCAAACACAAACTTTCTGTATCTTACAAGTAGTCGATGCCACATGACAGGCATTGCAGAAATTGTTGTTAAAGGCACAAAGGCCTTGGGAGTGAATTCCGACAGTGACCTAGCTTTGTGCAAATAGGGCTAGGTGTTCAAAAGCTGGATTGCAGCCAAATTGTACTATCTCCCTGCTTAGATAAGCCAACAAAATAGTTTATCCAGATAATGTGGGTGCCCTTTCTGAAAAGTGGGAGCCCTGCTAGAATGTAATATAACAGTTTTACTCAGATTTCATCTGAAAAGCTATACACTAAAGAATAGCTAATGATAAAAAAGACCTAAATCTCTAATTCATGATCAGAATGTAAACATAACTGAAGCAACCATGTCTACAACTGATATCAGAGAATGTCCAGTCCATTAAGTAGTAAAAACACTACTATAGGTTGCTAATCCAACAGCATAGAAGGCAGAAACCTATATCTAGAGTAGAAAAGGAACTTCTATTAAACTTGCCCAGCCAGCCATGAAGACTTTTTCAAGATTTTCTTCAATAAATGATTCAGTGCAATAGACTGATTTCAAATAATCAAGAGAACAGATAGATCTTCAATCAGAAATGCTTAAGGGATATTTTTTTGTGATAAACATATACATATTCTAATAACTAATCACCATATACTACAAAATAATGAATTAATAAAATAAAAATTCCGTAGTAAAATTGCATTTCAGCTAAAAATACATATCTGGAATATAAATGTAATTAGCAAAAACACCACCTTTTGCTGCTATTTGACAATGATTTTCTATAGCTATACCTATGATGATGGGCTAGTTGGAAATTATAAGTATTCTATCTCTTTTTGTAATTCTGTTGTTATACATATAATTTTAAGACATTGACCTACTTAACATTGATATTTTAAGAATATCCTAGTGCATTTACTGTAATCACATGGCTTAATTTGTGAATGAAGTGATAATATTAAAATATAAATTGGTGGGTTACCCATTCAATAATATGCATATCGGTTCTTTTTTCTTAAATGGTTTATATCCTCCTTTTCTTTAGGAACAATAAATAAACTACTGTATATCCCCCCCCCCAAAAAAAATGTCCTTCTAAAGTAAATTGGGCTGAGAGAGTGACTGATCCAAACATCACACAGTGAGTTTCTATGGAGGTGAGTTTGAATGTCAATCATCCCTATATGGTCCAACATCCTAATCTACACAATGGCTACTTAACAATCTAGTTACAGACATAGATTAGCTTTTTAGGATATATGCTATGGCACCAATCCCTATTCCACACTTAGCTGGATTATTAAAAGCTTTCTGCATCTCTATGTGTACAGACTGAAAAATATTTTTCCATTTGTCTTAAAAGATGGCAGGCTGTCTATGTGGGCTTCAATATCAACATGTCATCAGCCAACAATCTGTTGCTCTTGAGAAAGTGGACATGATCCTGGAGAGTATGGTATGAACACAACCATTTATCTTTTAGATCCAGGTTATTTGAAAAACGGTCTTTTCCTAACTATATCTAACTGATCCACCAGAGAAGGGAGGCATGTATACAATACAGGTCCCTTGCCTTAAGGAGCTTTTACCTGGTAAGAAAAAAGGCCACCTCTATGGGCTCAGTCCCTGTGGAACATCATCCCTGCAGAAATAAAACTAACCCCCACCTTGACACTCTTTCAAAAAGCACTGGAGAGAAAACAATTGGTAACACACTACGCCATGAATGACTGAAATCCTGTAGAGCCTGCAAGGTTCCCCCTGCTCAAGAAAGCACATGTAAAGGCCCATCTGAAGTTTGCCAATGAACATCTGAATGATTCAGAGGAGAACTGGGTGAAAGTGTTGTGGTCAGATGAGACCAAAATCGAGCTCTTTGGCATCAACTCCATTCTCTGTGTTTGGAGGAGGAGGAATGTTGCCTAGGACCCCAAGAACACCATCCCCACTGTCAAACATGGAGGTGGAAACATTATGCTTTGGGGGTGTTTTTCTGCTAAGGGGACAGGACAACTTCACAGCATCAAAGGGATGATGGAAGGGGCCATGTACTGTCAAATCTTGGGTGAGAACCTCCTTCCCTCAGCCAGGGCATTGAAAATGGGTCGTGGATAGGTATTCCAGCATGGCAATGACCCAAAACACACGGCCAAGGCAACAAAGGAGAGGCTCAAGAAGAAGCACAGAAGTGGCTTAGCCAATCTCCAGACCTTAATCCCATAGAAAATCTGTGGAGAGAGCTGAAAGTTTGAGCTGCCAAATGTCAGCTTTGAAACCTTAATGACTTGGAGTGGATCTGCAAAGAGGAGTGGGACAAAATCCCTCCTGAGATGTGTGCAAACCTGGTGGCCAGCTACAAGAAACATCTGACCTCTGTGATTGCCAACAAGAGTTTTGCCACCACCAAGTACCAAGTCATGTTTTGCGAAGGGGTCAAATACTTATTTCACTCATTAAAATGCAAATCAATTTATAACTTTTTCGAAATGCATTTTTCTGGATTTTTTGCTGTTATTCTGTCTCTCACTGTTAAAATAAACCTACCACTAGAATTATAGACTGATCATTTCTTTGTCAGTGGGCAAACATGCAAAATCAGCAGAGGATGAAAAAAAATTTTTCTCTCACTGTATTTTTCTTTTCTTGTTTACATAAATATTTCTTCTGCAAAACTTTTTGCTCTTACTTATATTGTTTCAAATGCTCTTATCAATAATTATCCACAGCAGATATTCTACAGTATCCTAAATCATTTGAATTTTTTTTCTATATGAAACACTTTTTTCTTTCTTGAAAACTTCAAATAGATTTTTAATAACTAATAATAATAATAAAGTTGGAAGGAACTTTGGAGGTCATCTAGTCCAACCTCCTGCTCAGGCAGGAAACCCTATATCATTTCAGACAAATGGCTGTCCAGTCTCTTCTTAAAAACTTCCAGTGTTGGAGCATTCATTGCTTCTGGGGGCAGGCTGTTCCACTGGTTAATTGTCAGGAAGTTTCTCCTTAGTTCTAGGTTGCTTCTCTCCTTGATTAGTTTCTATCCGTTACTTCTTGTTCTGCTTTCAGGCGCTGATTGCTGATTGCTATCTTGCAAATGAGTTACCACAAATGCTGTCTGTGGTAAATCATTTCAAGATGTCCAAAGATGATTGATTTTCAGAAAATTTTGTTTTCTTAGGAAGCATTTAACAAAAATGTAACATTTCAAGTTTATATATATGTTTTGAACTGTCCGGTCCATAAATGTTCCTGATAATAAGAACAAAACTATAAAATAAATTCTAGCACAATAAAGATGTAAAGATTAACTACTTGATTATGAATAACTATGAATCAGTTAAACTTTCATTATTCCTTTCCTGAAAGTATCATGTTTTGTCCATGTACTTTAAATGCCAATTGCAAAAAGGCTATTTGGTGGCAAGCATTTGAGAAAGTATCTGAGAAACAGTGGATTTGAATTAGACAGCGGATAGTTCCTTACTATACAGAAAGGTAATGATAAAAAAGCTTCCTAAATTGTATCCCAAAGAAATAGATATTAAAAATAAAAACCAGTACTTGAATAAAAGAAATGAAGTCATTTTTATATTGATATTAATATTACAAGTTGAGTGGTACAAAGGTTAAAGGCTGGTGTATCAAACTGTCGGCCCACGGGTTGGTTGCATTATGCGGAGGCTGCGCCCACCCCAGCTCTGGCAATGCGAAAAAAATCACGGTACATCGCAACATGTCACGTGACATAGCGAGTTTGACACCCATGTTTAAAAGGATAGAACCACAGACCCCCATACAGAAGCTCACTGTATGATTTTGAGCCAGTCACTCTCAGTCAAACCAACTCAAAAAGTTGTTGTTTTTTAAAAAAGTACTACATCAGAAACCTTGAGAAGCAGGATACAGTATTAAATAAATATTCCCAGTCAATTTTCATGCTTTCACTTACATGAGCTGCAGTTTCTGAAAATGTCTATATTTGCTAAAAATAAAGCATCAACCTCACAGAATAGTAAACCAGATTACTATCCTAAAATGTATTAAAATTGAAAATGTAGCCCTAGCCATAAATGGGGTTTTGAGGCAATGTTGGATGTAGTAGCAACTGCAGTCTATAGGAACATGACCTTAACAAAAATTAACCACTGGTTAAGTTAACTGCCCTGTTATCGACGATTCCTTTTCAATGGATTATACTGAAATTTAGTTAATCAGTTTCCTATTCTGGGCATCAATTCAAGAATTTCTTTTTAAATTTAGATAAGAGAAAAGGCTAAACCACACTCAATTTTTTTTATTCATTTCACCCAAACTATTAAGAAAGATTCAATTAAGTGGCACTGTATTGAATAATTCAGAAGAAGCCTAGATACAGCTCTTCTTATATAAATACTGAAATCAAAATTGATCTGAGAAACTGAGGAAACTGAGGAATCAAAAGCAGAGACAATCAATGAATTAACTGGATATTTTGAATAACAAACTTACGGTCATTATAGTGCTTGGAACTGACTAATTCTGCTTTCAAAACGCAATATGTTATTAAGAATCCCATGTCACTTACCTACATCAACTACAAAAATTTGGAATATTTCTTCTGTGATAACAGTGGCACCATGAAATAGCAAAATGAACAATCATAGTTTCAAATGTACAGAAAATACTAGTAGTATCATGATTTTTACAATGTTAAAAAGAACTATACCAAATCTTAAAAACATGTATTTCTTGTACAGCCAAAATACAAAAGAATTGTCCTTTGTGCTGTTCAAATAGTAATAAACCCCGCCCCCAAATGTTTCAGGCATCTGCTGCTGTCTTCCCATTGGGACACCCTGATAGAGAAGAATATAAGAACCATGCTTTTTTTTTTTGCTAATGCACTATTAAGAAAAGTGGCAGCAAATAAGAGATGTGAAGACAAGAAGATGGAGTTCACAAAAAGAACAGAAACAAAACATCTGCAGGAAGATTAAAAATATATATGTGTACATATGAACAACAGAAATAAAGACTCAGACTCTGAATGTCATTGAAATAGAAGTTGGTAGATAGGATGGAAAAGTTAAAAAAATACTAATATAAATGGACTTGTTGCATGAAGTTCTATGGCAATGAAGAACAATATAGAATTAGATACAAATATAGGATTGCAAAAAATGCTTCTTTGTTAGGACAGAGATGGGCAATATAGTACATGAAAATATACATGAGAAAATCTACAATACATGACCACTTTCCTGTAGTTTTACAAAAGATGGTAAATTTCAAACACAGTAAAATCAACACATTGAGCATGCAAAAAATTTAACATACCATTTATAAACCAGTCCAGTATATGTCCTCCCACTGAAGAAAAGATGCCAAACAAACTTAATTCCTTTGGTGATACATCATATGTTCCCTATAACCTATGTCATTTGGCAACCACCCATATTAAACTATTAAGTCATAAATTTGATATGTGCCATTGATGGCGAACATTTTAGAGACTGAGTGCCCAAACTGCAACCCACACCCCATTTATTTATTGTCGGGTGCCGGGTAAGCGTGGCCCAGTTGGTGGGCATGACCACTGAGTAGGCGTGGCTGGAGTAGTCATGGCAGTGGGTGGGTGTGGCTGGAGTGGGCGTGGCCACCTTGATGTTGCTCGTGGAGAGGGATGCCTGTGGGGACTGGGCAGGGTTGGGGGAGATCCAGGGGGTCTCTGGCAGGTGGGATGATGGGCAGGAGGCTCATCCTGCAGGGTGAGGCAAAACCAGGCAGGGGGCAGGGCAGGGGGACTGCCACAGGGCAAAACAAAGCAAGGCACGGACTGGGGTGGCTGCTGTCTAACACCATCAGCCCCCGCACACGAGAGCATGGGGGCCAATTGTGTCCATCAGTAGCTACAGCCTGCTGGCCCCTTGACCAGCGTACTCTGAGGCTAAGCCCACTGCGAATAGCAGGCCAGCCTTCCAGCAGCAGGCGGAGTAGGGGAGGGGTGTTCCAGTATACCCGGCTTGTTCCACGGCCTTATGGCAGCGGCATTAGGCACAATGCGCAAGGTGGCAAATGGCTGATTTCGGCGTAACGTGGCCATTTGCTGCCTCACGCGTCGCACTCAATGCCGCTGCCATGAGGCCGTGGAACAAGCTGGGCAGAGGTAAGGAACCGGTATAACGGTTTCTTACCACCACCAGCTTGTTCCACGGCCTCATGGCAGCGGAATTGCGCAGGAGACGGCAAACGGCCGGTTTCAGCGTGGCACAGCTCTCTGCCGCCTCGCATATTGCGCCCAATGCTGCTGCAGTGCGGCTCGGCCAAAAGCGGACATGGAACAAGTGGGGCAGGTTCCCCCCTCACTTGTCGCGAGAAGTTAGAAAGTCTGATGAAACTTTTTTTTAACCGATAGTCCCACAAACACGCGGCGAAGGCTGAGAAGCGAACAGAGAAACGGAATGCAGCTGAAAGGCAGGTTAATAAAATACACTTGGGGGAGGCGAAGACATTTGGGTGGGGGCGGGCGGGCCCAGCAACCTTACCCTACGTGGCTTTGGCAGATGTCTGGCAGGGGGAGGGAAGCAACTGATCTACCATCATCGCGTTGCTTCTCTACCCCATGCACAGGTCCCGCTCCATCCCTCGCATGGAGCACCCTGCTCCCGCCACTCCCCCCACGGCACCTTCTTTCCAACTCTGACACGTCACTTCCTCTGCCGCTGTGTGGGACTAAAAATAAAGTTCAGTCAATCAATTCCAACTTTAGTGAGATCTTTTTTTCCCACAAGAAGTTGAAAAAAAGTTGAACTTTTTTTTTGCACACAGCGCGGAGGCCTAAAGCGAAAAGGTTTTATAAAACCCAGCTTAAAATGCCCCTTGCCCGAGTAGATGTTGATGTAGGTTGCTCATCAACAGGATTTAAGGCTTGGACTGGGGCGACAGCGCGTGAACCCACAGAGAGGGCTCTTTGTGCCACCTGTGGCACGCGCCACCACAGATATATGCTATATTCACATGTTTGTAGGTAAATTCCCTGAAAGAAAAATAATACTTAATCTCTGAAAATTATAAATTATACTGGGCACATTATTATGACATTTATCCATTATTTGTAAGACATTTTAATTATAAATATTGCTGTTAACAATTTTTTTAAGTTCATGAAGAAATTATTTCAAATAATAAATATGAATTCCTTTACTGTAGGCATCTAATGTGCAGGTATATGAACATTCTGAATCAAGAAATAAAGAAAAATGGTAATGTAACATACATAAATATCCCAAGTATTTTTCTGAAAAAACTTACGTTGAATATACATTCTGTGCTCAAAAATTGTTAAGGAAGAACAAGAAAGGGGGATTTCCTGAAATTAATCATGAGCAGAAATATTTTAAATATTTGAGTAATAGCTAGAATAACTAGAAAAATAATAGTTTGAAACAAACATAAAGGCACAGGATCTTTAAATAATTCTTAAAAAAAGAAGAAGCCGTTACATGCATCAAAGAAACAGTTACAATTTTAAGGAAGGAACAGCACATTCAGGAAGGATAGTGACTTTAAAAAGTCTGTTGACTGCCCTCTTCTAGAGAAAAGGAAATGGTGTGCTTCAAAACAAGGACTCTTGCTTTTCCAATTACATTATACCCACACATTTTACTAGCATCAGAAACGAATTCAATTAGCTATCGCTTATTGTAATTACTCTTCATTTTTTCCATTAAAAATGCTGCTTATAAAGTTTTTTCTGTAAAAATCACATCTAAAACTGATGCAGAATCTGCTTTTGACAAAGTATGTCAAATAATTATTTCAAAAATCAAAATGAGGTAAGCTGAAATATTTTAAAAAGAATATAAAATAAATGACATGCTTAAATGTCTTTCACATATTACATCCAAAAAACATTCAGAATTCTAAATATCTTACATGCAGCCATTCAATAACATATCGTTCTCCTGTAGAATTCTAAAAATTGAAGGAACAGAAAACTGTTTATACTGTATTAATAAAGGAGAATATTTGTAGCTCAGGGTTGATATGAGGGGTTATTGGTGCTTTCTGAGCTTGCTTGTTTTCTTGCAGACGTTTCATTACCCAAACTAGGTAACATCATCAGTGCTAGACTAGCAATGATGTTACCTACTTTGGATAATGAAACATCTGCAAGAAAATAAGCAAACTAAAAAAGCACCAAAAATCCTTCATGTTTATAATCTCATATATTCTGGATGATTTTGCATAAACAGCTATTTTTCTATCCCCTTCACCCAATTAATATACTAGATTAGCAATAACATCCTGATATATCCATACAATTGCAATCACAGGACTCATCAGGCTGTAATTTAACTTGGCAGAAGGAAAAGGCAGCACTGGTACATATGTAGTAATCATTTCCACTCATTATATACTCTGTCCAGAGTTTGTTTTGGTGTCATCTGAATGAATGATTTTGATTTGTTTCTTCGAGCATGTCTAAAAAGTTTTGTGATCAAATACTAAGTAGTTTCTTGGGGAGAGGGGTCTTGTCATAACTTTGAATGGTTTATAAGAAACCAAGTTTGGGATTTTTTTTTATTAATTCAGCTATTGTTTTTCTTTACTGTAAAAAGTAAATAGCCTCTTAAAGGTTTTCCCTTTTTTTAGTCATTCTTGAATAACTTTTGTATAAACTAAACCAAGTTATAGAGAGTCTCTGCGGATTTTACTCTGCTAGTCCTTTCTGATATAGGGGGTGGTGCTCATCTCCATTTCAAAGCCATTGAGCCAGTGCTGTTTGAAGACATTTCCATGGTCATTGGCCAGCATGACCTCATAGAGCGCTGTTACTTTTCACCGAAAGGATACCTATTTATCTATTTGCATCTGCATGCTTTTGTACTGCTAGGATGGCAGGAACTGGGGCAAGAACGGAAGTTCACCTGTCGTGTAGCGTTCAGATCTCGAACCTGGGCTGCTGGCTTTCCAGCCAACAAGCCTAGCATCTTATTGCCGAGCCACTGCACCACCTCAACCAAGTTATAGAGGTGGTATAAAAATTTCTGTTTCCAAAACAGATTGCTCCCTCATCACCAAATGTTCCAATTATCAAATTATTACAAATAGTGCTAGACATACAAGAATATTAGTAGTTTAACAATGCAATATTCCAGACTAATGTTTCCATGATTGTGCTATTAATAATCTTTCACAATCAATATGATTACCGTAAATGCCGGCGTATAAGACGACTTCCGCAAGCGCTGAAATCGGCGCCAAAGACGGGGGTCGTCTTATACGCCGAGTCGTCTTATATGCCGGAAATACTGGTAGTTTCCAGCGTATAAGACGACATTCTAGGAATGCGGCCCGGCTATAAAGACGGGGGTCGTCTTATACGCCGGGTCGCCTAATACGGCGGCATATACGGTACTTCAATTTGACAAAAGTAAATTAGTCAATACTTACTTGTGAAAGTATCAAGTGTCTCCTCCTCTTGCCTCACTACATATGAAGTGCTGCATATCCTACTCTCTATCTGTATCTCAAAAGAAAAAGTTATTCTGGAGCATGCGGGAGCATTCACCAGCACATGCTACAAACTCCTTGAAACAGCTTGTCTTCCTAGGCTCTCAATTCTAGAAACAGACTATAGGATTATTGCAGATGCATTGCAGGTTCCCACATGTAATCCAAAGCACTACTGTCCTATTGGAACTGAAGCAGTGCTCACCTCTAATAAATTAGGATAACGGATGTCAAGTGTATGTATCACATGGTAAATTAGTAACAAAGATAAAAACTTGAAAAATAATTCTTATTTAGCTTTTAAACATTTATAAAAAGGAAACTATTTTCCACAAAATGTAGCTTAAAACAGAATGGAATCAAACACCAAATATATTATTACTGTGAAGTAAAACTAAATTTAAACATGTATCTTCTAAAATAATACTAAATGCCTACCTGAACCAATAGGAGAGGAACCCACACTGAGACTTTGTATACTTCCATTTCTGAGCAAGGTTGGGGACTTCTGCAGATTGGAGCTTGTTATGCTTCCTGCAGCAGATGCTACTGATGATGTTGGGGAAGCTGAACAAACTGACAGGTGAGAAATATTCTCCTGACTTTTATTTCCTTTGGGCCGACCAGGCCCATGCTTACATAGCTTATTTCCTTTTCGTTTCTTTTCCTTTATGGTTTCGTCTTCTATCCCAGATGACTGAGCACGTTTGTATCCTATTGGTATAAGGTTTGAACTACCTAACTCTCCAGGTGAACTGTCAAAAATAGTAGGCTGGGAGGCAACAGTTGAGGTTGAAGGAAGATTAATTAAGGAAGTAAAACAATTCACACCACCTTCCTGACTTCCAATCTCTCCTTTATATACATCTTTGGTTGACAAAGTCTGCTGAGAATGAGTATAGCTGTCATTACGTAGATCTGAGTCTGTAAAGCTCAAAAAGTCTTGGGGAGATTGAACAGAACTTCCAGAGGATGATTTTGTACTGTTTGGAGTTCCCAAAAAACTTCCTGGAGAAAAGAGATGGGGAGAGGTGTTGATTGTTGAAAACAGATATTTACTCTATTAGCAAACATTTAAATATAGAATTAAAAGTGATTTTTACTAGCATTATGGATTTTGAATTATTCAGGAAATCCTAGACATGAATGTAGCTTTGTCTGTTTTCCAGAATTAATCAAACCTCACTAATTATATATATATTCATGGTTTACAGCAACAGTTTTTTTTAAATTACAATTTAGAGAACTTTCTTAACAGGTTTTCTAACTAGTCACTAATGCTCTACTTAATATTACTGCTAATATATTATTTTTTAAAGCTAGCAACCAACAAAAAATCTCTTCAAGTTAATTTACAGTAAGCCAGCCAGAGTCACTTGTTTTCTGAGAATGCCACTTATGTGAATTAGACAAATGAAATGAAAATAAAAATTACATCTCTTTAATTGCTAGTTCTTTGGGCAGAAAAATATGTAAGAAAAAGAATAAGATAATCCTGGGAAAGAAAAAAAAAGCAGTAGCTTGTTCTTATCATATGTCCCTGATATGTCCTTTGTAGGCAGTACAAAGATCAGGCAATTTATATAAAATATACAGGCAATTTCCCCCCCCCCTTTAAAAAAAAACATGTTTTCCCCCTTATCCTTACTAAACTCTCACCACACTTTCCCAATATATTTAGATTGGGTAATTAAGAGTAAGCCTGATTTAAAAATGTTTTTGTTGATTACAAACATATATTTAAATCAAAAGGGAAGAATATTCCAAATTTCAGATAGAATTATAACAATTTATTATATGTAATATATTACAGTAAAGATAATAGGAAATATTCCAATAACAGAAATAGCTTTTTCAACTATAAAATCATTCCAAGAAAATCAAAGAATAAAATTTATACTGGAAAATATTCTTCTCAGTACTATTGTGTATTAAACTAATTCTTGATAAAAACAAGCAGTACTTTCTTTGATATATTGTTTCTCAAAATGTTTTTTAGCATAAAATATAGTTCTTATATTAATCAAGTATAGGTTTTCACATTTGTTAGGACAATTACTTCTAGATAATGCCATGTAAGATACTGAGGATGTGCTGAAATTTTGTTGCTGCTAGCTTCTCCAGAGAAATTCTGAAGCTATTTATATTCTTCATATACTAAATATGAAAAATATACTTCACCTAAATTTATTTTTAGTTTAAATTCCCTTGGCACTGAAGAAAGCAATACAGTACCCTTCAATAATACCTTGTTGAAAAGTACAAGCTGCTGATACTGCAGTTCCAGGAGTCCTAGCAGCACCAGGCTTTCTTCCCCTTTGACCTGAATTATGACCTGCTGACTTCTTCCCTTTGCTCTCTGAACCTCTGGCCTCTGAAACATCTTTGCCACTTGAAGCATGTGCAGAAACTTCCTGGAAATTTGCATTTGTAAAACGAGCTGTGGTATCTTCCAGCCTCTTCAATGACCCTGTCATAGAGCTGTTGGTAGTGCTTGTGTAAGTCTTAATAGTATTGAATTGGGAAAAGGGAAGTTGAGAGAGACAGTTAGACCACAAGGAACTGACATAAGACTTTGCAGCAATCAGTGGCAGTGTACATATTAACCTGGCCTTAAATTATATTTAACTGGTCTCTCCACAGTATTTATAAAATCAGCTCCTATTTAATTACATTCTTTAACTCTTTATTTATTGAAAGGTTCTGAAAACTTCTCCAATGTAAGTACCAATGGTATAACCTGAAAAGCTTAATTTCCTGCTTTTCTTTAAGTCACTAACATGTGTTTTTAACTGCTGTACCTTAAACTTCTACTATTAT
The DNA here is from genome assembly GCF_016545835.1 of Crotalus tigris. Taxonomy (NCBI): domain Eukaryota; kingdom Metazoa; phylum Chordata; class Lepidosauria; order Squamata; family Viperidae; genus Crotalus; species Crotalus tigris. The sequence continues at coordinate 8,486,852 of NW_024100606.1, forward strand.
TGATTTGATAATCTGACTAAAGAGAAAGGAAAGAAAAATACATTATTTTAATATATGCAGCCCAGTGGCAAATAGAATTCATCACTTTAGCTTTATAAATAAAAGTATATATAAGATAGACCACAAAAATCTATCCTGAAAGAGCCATTTAATTTTAAAATGACTCTTTAGCTTAATTCAGAAAATACAGCATTATAAAATATCATGATTGCATACACACAATATCATCTCACAACACATCCATGAAACTGTATTACCATCTGACATTTAAAAAATTAGCATCAAAAATTAATTTTACTCTTTTCCCTTTTAGCAACAGTCAAGATGACTTTTTTTAAAAAAAAGATATTGAACATTAGTTTTCAGGGTTGCAATGCTTTAAGAAACAGACCAAATTATATTAATATTAAACAGATAAAACTTTACAAGTATAAGCAAGAATTGGAAAAGCTCTCTGAAACATATACATACACATATGCTCTCACATATGTGTAAACCAGCTGGAGATGTTCCTCTGCAATTGCTTCCCCCTCAGCAACTTCAAATAGAATTGTGTTTTTGTCCTAATTCTCAGGGCTTTTTTTGTCATAGAACGCACGGAACGTCGTTCCAGCACCTTTTTTCAATGGAATTTGTGGAACTAAAAAAAGTTCAGTCAGACCTTATTTCTTGTGGAAACATCTCACAAAGAGTTGGGAGGTCTGACTTAACTTTTTTTAGTCCCATAAACTCTGTTTCCCTGCAGAGAAGAGAAACATGCCAGAGCTGGAAAGCAGGTTAGCAAAGAAATGCTTTCAGGAAGAGGGAGGAGCTGCGCCGGGAGAAGAAGCAGCAGGAAATGGGGCTGCCATTTCCAGAAGGGAGAAGGGACATGTAGGGCAATGCAGGGCAGCAAGTGCTGTTCTCTGCTCTGCATCCCTGCACAGAGTGCTGTGTTCTCCGTTCTCCATGAGACAGGCGACAAAGGACTGGCGGAGGGAGGCGGCAGGGGAGACTTGTGCCTCCTGTCACGGCGCAAGCCATGGGAGAGTTGGCAGAGGACAAGAAAGCGGCAGCTGTGCCCGGGCAGGTGATCTGCGGGGTGAAGCTTAAAGAAAGCCCCTCCAGCGGTGCACAGTACCAGCGGAGCCATTCACCGTCACTCCCCCCTGGCTCTGAAATATCGGAAGGGGGGCGGGCCTACCCCGCCCATCCTATCCACCTTAACATGGCAGTCCAGCTTGGGAGGGGAGTGAAAGTTTGCCAATCAAGGAATGGCCTGGCTGTGGGGGTTGAGTTCCGGCACCTTTTTCTTTGCAAAAAAAGCACTGCTAATGCTTATAACTTTTTAGAATTTGCCATTAAAATGCCATTCAAAAAGTAAAATAGTCTTCATCAAAATGGCCTTCCAGAAAGGCCTTAAAAACTGGTTTTGCTGTCTGGCTTGTGGTCCTGCTGGGGAAGAAATGCTCTTTGCTAGAGCTTCCTGATGGGATAAGAAGATCCTACGCCCATGCCATCCATTCCTTTGGTTTTAGTTCTTATTTAAGTCTTATTAATAACTGTTATTATTAACTGTTTTTATATTTACCTTTTAACCAATTTGTAAACCAATCAGAGTCACTATATCAGTGAGATGGATGCCATATAAATTTAAATTTAATATCATCTTGTATTATTTAATCTGTTTTGTGAAGTAAATTACAACAATTCTATTTATTAGAATTTCAAAAATTTTAAAAATCTAATCAATTATAACAAAAATTCATATAAGATAAAAGTGGAAGTTATAGCATTCGAGGTATCTATGGGGGGGAAGAGATTATAATCTAAAGCCAGATTCACTGTAGCTTTTTTTCTTCATATTTTATGAGATATTTTAAGATTCTAACAATGTCTCAGGAAATTCTTTCTTCTCCCCTTTCTTCCCCTTGAAGAATCAAAACAAGTTTTAACATTCTTTTTCTATGGGAAGGCATGGTTTTGTTTTTTATTCAAAACATTTTCTTTTGTAACATACATTTTATAATGGAAGAAAAGACTAGATGTCTTAAATGGTAGTTCAATTAATGTGTTTAATTATTTCTTTGAAGACATCACTTGAAGGTTGGAATAGAAAATTAAAGTAGGTAGCATAAGGAACAAAAAGTAATGGTTAATACTGCCTCTGCCCCCAGTTCCTAGAAAACCTTTTCTAGCTACCACTCATGTCAGCAGCAATGTCCCAATTTGTTCAGTGACCACAATCCCAGTTCTCCCAGTTGCAGTCAATATGCATCCATGAGGCTTGTCAAATTGAATGCTGGAGAGAGGGCCTGGCCCTCCTACTCTACCTGCCCCACTGGGGAGAATGACTGTGATAACAAAGAGGTACAAGGTAGTCGGATTTGAGGTCTGTTCTCAGCATACAAAGGGATTTCCTCTCCATAGGGGAATCCCTCACCACACTGGAGGAATAGACCTCAAATTTAGTAAAACTGCAGTGAACGTTATTGTTCTGGAAGGCTCAGAACACTGACTTTCACTAATATTTTCATCAGTTCTGAGCAAGGTGGTTTTTTTTTTTGAAAATCAGAATATTCTGGCCTAATAAATTTAATATCTCTATGTACCGGTATCTCGGCAGACTTTTGGGTATTGCTCCAAGGACCCCGATTACAATTGGTACAACCATTGATTTCTTTCTTCACAATCGCTCAACTTCAATTTGCAAATCACAATATTTCGTTATTTTTTTCTTGCTGCTTCTCTTCAATTCATGCATCACCTAGTATTGCAATATCAATGAATCAGACTTTTCCCTTTTCCACAATAGTGATGTCAGGCATGTTGTGGGCCAGATGTCTGTCTGCTTGGATCTGAATATTAATAATAATAATATATTATTATTTAAGATTTAATATTCAATTCAATTCACAGTCTGGGACTGGTAAAAACGTAACAATTCAAGTCCTAACCAAGGACCTAAGTGCTAGTAGTAGTAGTAGTAGTAGTAGTAGTAGTAGTGGTGGTGGTGGTGGTGGTGGTATTTGTCATACAATATTCAGACTGGATTTGGCCTTTTTCTTTATCTATTGAATCCTTTCCAAGGATGTGGAATAAGTAGATGTGAATGTTGGAAAGTGTTATAGATATCATAGGATATAAGCTGTTCAAATAAAGTTGCCTTTTGCAATTGACCAATGGTGATATTGTCAAATCAAGTGTTTTTTCAACTGATGCTCCAGTTGTTTTGGGATTGTACTCAATGTGCCTATTACTATTAATAATATTAATATTTTATTATTATTAATCATATAAATCACACTCTTTATTAATAATCAATATTAATTATTAATTCAAATTATTATTACTTACAGTTCTACAAACTATCTTCAATCCTAACAAAGTCTGATATTTCCAGTTTGGTAATTGTGGACTCTAATATACCTAACAATTCCTTCAACTAAGAATATAGATAGTCGACTTACAACTATTTTTTCAGTGTCCATTCAAAGTTACAATGTAACAGAACAAAATGGCTTATGACCAGTTTTCACATTATGACATTGCAGCATCCTCTGGTCACATGATCAAAATTTGAGTGCTTGGCAGCTTACATGTATTTATAAGTTATATTTCCCAAGTTCAAATCTGGAATTTACTCTATGATTCACTTAACAATGGCAGTGATTAGCTTAACAGCTATGGCAAAATAGTTTGTAAAAATGGGGTACAACTCACTTAACAACTGCCTTGCTTAGTAATGAAAATGTTGGGTTCAATTCTGGTCATAAGTCTAGGACTACTTATATCGTTTATCCTCCCTTTAAGAATATCAATAGGAATTCTTATGAAATAAACATAGTGAGTTTCTACATCTCAGTCTTTTCTTTGGAAGTGAACCCATCACCCCTGGAAAAAGATAAACTGCTTGGGAGCAGAGAGAGGAACTAAGACAATAGCAAGGGGTAATCTTACATTTGCTCGCAAATGGCTGCTTTGTGATTAACTATACCAAATATGCAGTTATTTTGTGTAAAAACCTGAATCATGCTTTAAAAGTTTGAAACACATCACTGAAATAGAAAGGTATGTCTTCCACAAAATTAAAAAAAAATGTACTACAAAAATATAATACTACTGATTTAATATAATCCCTTGGTTTTCTTCCACATACATTCCAATCAATTAAACTGTAAAAGTTATTATAAACAAATTTTAAAATATTTAAATATTTATTTAAATATTTTATTTAAATTTAATAAATAAAATTTAATAAATAAAAATAAAATTTAAATTTTATTATACAAGGCTAGCCTTAAATACTAAGATTATTACTTACTCTCTCAAGAAGTTGTACTTAAATATTAGCAGGTATTTAATTTTCAGTATTCTACATTTGGAAACAAAACTAATTTATAGATACAACATAATTATTTGTTTAGTAAAGTGAAGAAAAGGTCTGATTTTTTTCTTATTGAAAGGACATATTATAAGTTTAAATGAAGATTTAGATGTCACATGTAACACTCTTAACAGAATTAATTTACTGGAAAACTTTAGTCTAAACACTTTTAGTTCAAAGGTGGTGCTTCTGCTGTAGTATTTATCATTTCTATTTTAATTTCAGTTGTTCTATGAATAGTTCTTCTGTGGAAAGATCCAACTGAAATAAATATGACTTTATTTTTGTAAACAATTAATATTTTAAAAATTAATTTTATTTTATCGCAAATGTCTATTTAATCCAAAACACTATTTATTATCAAAAGAGATATATAATAAAGTTTGGCAACTACTGAAATCCTCATTGTAGACATCATTTCAACAAAAATTGCAAGAAAAATTCACTTACTTTCTCTGTAGTTACAGTAAGGGAAGGAACCAAGGATGGAGAAGAATCTGTTTGCTTCTTATGTTTTTGTCTATGCTTTTCCTTTTCTTTGTATTTCTAGAAAAGAATTAAAAGTAAAAGCAACATCAGGGAATTATCTGCTGAAACTGGCATTTTAACAACAGGTAGCCCTTGATTTATGGCCATAATTGAGATCTGAATTTCCACTGCTAAACAAGGTGATTGCTAAGTGAATTGCACCAGATTTTTATGACCTTTTTTCCATGGTTGTTAAGTCAATTGCTGCAGTTATTGTGTAATCATGCAGTCATTAAACAAATCCAGTTTCTCCCAGTGACTTTATCAGAAACTGGCTGGGATGGTCGTAAGTTGTGATCACAGGACTCCAGGATGCTGCAATCATTGTAAATACATGGGTTTCCAGGTACCCAAATTTTGACCATATGACCATGGGAATGCTGTGCTAGTTATAAGTACAAAGACTGGTTGTCTTTTTTTCAGTGCCATTGTAATTTAAAGGGTCAGTAAAAGACGGGTTGTGAGTTGAGGACCTATATTAATAAATTATTGTTCTAACATTAATTGAAAATTTATGATATATACAAAATAATTTTATTTAATAATGTTCAGTTCAATCAACACTATTAATGAGGTTATTTGCTTCCAAAGTTGATCCTTTCTTCCCAAAGCTGGGTATTATAAAACAAAAATGTACATTTTTTGATTAGTATCCTAGACATCTTTTATTTGTGATTTATATTAGTTCCGTGCTACTAGTATGTTTAGAATCTTCAGCTATGTAACACTGAATTTTATATCCTGTTGGGTTTCAAAAATAGCGGATATGTTGGTTCAACTTCTTCCTTATTTGTGGTAATATATGATGGGAAAAGAAAATAAGAATTCATGGGGGAGGGTCCGCTTTCTCCCATAAGATATAGAAAATGAAATGGGATTTTGCTTCCCACTCAAAGGCAGTATTATTCAGCCTATCATAGATAACTATAATAAATCTTCATTATGGGCTACTTAAATAACCCAAGCATATAAGCAATCTGTGGTTTTAAATATAGTTTAAAAATCATAATTAACATAATCTATAGCTCAGAATTGGAAAATAACACTCTGCTATAATTAAGTAATCTGAAGCAGAAACAACTGACCTCTTCTTTGCATCCATTATTCTCTTAATGCTAAACCACTGTTTACTATTATATTTGAATGCAGCTAATGACAATTTGATATATCAATAATACCATGTCTTTTAAAATGAATACCATTTTCAGTCATTAAAATAATGTCTATTTACTTTTTAAAATTAACTCCGCAAAAGAATGAGAAAAACAAACCATGATTTGAATTCAAAGTTGCAGCAGTTTTTCTCATATAAATGGGTAGATGAAAATTTACAATTTCTTACATACTGTATTTATTACAAGTAGTGACATAAAAACTTCAGATTTCAACAATGACAGGTAATGAATACAAAAGCCATTGGTAATTTTAAACAATTTGATGATCTGATAATATTGCTAGATGATTCCAGGCTAAAAATCCATACTTTAGTTTTACAAAACATTACCAAATATAAGTATACAAATTGTGTGTGTGTCTGTATGCATGCACATATATACATACATAGGCATTTGTTTTAAAACCTCAAAGAATTATTAAACTTTCATCATACAGGTAATACTCAACTTACAACCACAACTGAGCCAAAATTACTGTTGTCAAGTGAGATTTGTTAAGTGAGTTTTGCCCCAGTTTACGGCCTTTCTTACAATAGTTGTTAAGTGTATCACTGCAGTTGATAAGTTAGTACCTGGCGATTAAGTGAATCTGGCTTCCCCATTGACTTTGCTTGTCAGAAGTTTGCAAAAGATGATCACATGTATGAACCAGTTGCCAAGCACCTGAATTCTGATTACATGATCATGGGGATGCTGCAAAGGTGATAACTGTGAAAAATGATCATAAGGCATTTTTTCAGTGCACTTGTAACTTTGAACAATCACTAAATGAACCGTTGTAAGTCGAGGACTACTTGTACAATCTGAGTAATAACAGCAGCCATCAGCGGTTGAGGAGCATTTCGCTACATAGACTGTGTGTCTTGATTGAGGTATAACCTGTTATTTGGTTTGCCCCCTTCCTACTGGTCATCTTTATGAGAAAATACAATTCGAAAATATTAAATTTTCTATTTAATATTTTATTTACTTATAAATTTAATTTACTAAAAGTCTGCTAAACAACAGTAAAACTCTATATGCATGTTTTATCAAAATTCAAATGGAGCTCAAGATTTCAACCAACTTCACTAGGCTTTATTTCCAGGCGTCGTCGTCGTCGTCATCGTAGTTGTAGTAGTAATAAAGGAGATCATCTAGTCTAATCCCCTGCTAAGGCAGGAAATCCTTTATTATTTCAGACAAATGGCTGTCCAGTCTCTTCTTAAAAATGTCCAGTGTTGGAGCATTCACAGCTTCTGGAGGTAAGTTGTTCCACTGATTAATTGTTCTAACTGTCTGGAAATTTCTCCTTAGTTCTAAATTGCTTCTCTCTTTGGTTAGTTTCCATCTATTGCTTCTTGTCTTGCCTTCAAGTGCTTTGGACAATAGCTTGACTCCCTCTTGTTTCTGGCAACCCCTGAGATATTGCAACACTGCTATCATATCACCCCTCCTCCTTCTCATTATTAAATTAGACATACCCAATTCCAGCAACCTTTCCTTATATGCTTTAGCCTCCAGTCCCCTAATCATCTTTGCTGCTCTTCTCTGTACTCTTTGAGTCTCAACATCTTTTTTACATCGTGGTGACCAAAACTGGATGCAGTATTCCAAGTGTGGCCTTACCAAGGCATTGTAAAGTAGTATTAATACTTCACATATCTTGATTCTATCCCTCTGTTAATGCAACATAAACATGATATAAATTTCTTGCTTTTCCATGTGCTTTGAAAAATAATGTTTGACATTGTTGAAGGAAACTAATAATTCTTTATCTTGTACCAGCAATGTACATGGAGAGTTTCTTACTGCTGCCTGGCTTGTTCCACGGCCTCATAGCAGCAGCATTACGCAGGAGACGGCAAATGGCCGGTTTCGGCGCAACATGGCTGTTTGCTGCCAGCCGCAGCCATTTGCCGCCTCGCTTATTGCACCCAATGCTGCTGCCATAAGGTAGTCCTCGAGGTACAAATCTAATGGAGCCTGCCCATTAGGCTCGTGAATCAAAAATTTGTCAAATGAATCAGACTCAATTTCACAAAATTTTAATATTAAATTCACTAACTGAATCAAATGGTTCGTTAAATGAACGAAGATCTGACTTACTATTTCCTCCGAAGGCTACCTGAACTGAGAGTCTTTTCCTGCTGCTGCTGGCTTTTCCAGCTGCCTATCAGCTGTTTCTGGTTTGAGGAACTAAACTGCCTCCCAAGCAGGTTCTCCCTTTGCAACTTTTTTTGTTGTTGTTGTTGCTAGGCAGTTCAAGCTTCTTCAGAGGGGAAGGAGAATTCTCCGGTTGCAGTTGGCACTATAATAATTAGCTTAAGTGTCTCCAGCTAGGCACCCAGACGGAGATGGTTGTGGGTTTACAGAACTGTCAGCTTGCAACAGTAACTGAGATGGAAGGGACCTTGAGGTCATCTAGTCTAACCCACTGCTCTCATAAGAGAGTATTGTATTTCTGATAAATGCCTATCCAGTCTCTTCTTAAAAGCCTCCAGTGAAGGGACACCCATAACTTCTGAAGTCAATTTAAATTTAAAACCTTAAAAAAAACAAAACACTGTTCCTGTTCAGCACAAACCTCTCTAGACAAAATCCAATATGGAGTGGGGGGATTTCCTTCTAAAATGGAAAGCTCAAGCCTCGCCAGGCAAAATCCAAAAGGTTTTCTGCCTTTTCTAATAGTAGTACAGAACCAAATACAGGGCTACGGTACAGGTAATCCCCAAGTTACAAACGTTCACTTAACGCTCATTCAAAGTTACGTGATCAGCACCCCCTAGTGTTTATAAGCAAGTCCCGAAATTACGAATATTGCAGCACCATGGCAGCTCTGCAACATTCACCCTATTGTCCCCCACTCCCCACAACTGCTTCCCCCTCCCTTCCTGCCACTTACCTTGCAAAATCTGTCTCCACTCTGTCGTGGTTTCTTTCTCTTTGAGGGAGAGATGAGTCGGCTTGGAATTGCTTTTTGCACTGACAATGGAAGCTCCTAGGTGCCGTAATATCGCATAGTTCAAACACAAATTCTCTGCAAAAGAGATCATGGCCCCCGGAAGCTTCCATTCTGCATTTTGAATAGCCCCACTAGAGCACAAACACTTTTTATCTGAAGGAGAGCTGAGAGAGCTTGGAAGTTCCATGTGATTGCCAATGGAGCACTTTAGGAACAAAGTGTTCCTTTCCGTGCAGTTCGTGCAGTCAGATAAAAAGGAGTTTGAGCGGCAACAGCTTGAGTTTCTCCGCTATGTCCAAGTGGAAAGAAGCAGAGGCGCAGAGCGGGATTGCTCTCAATAAGGCTGGCACATGTAAGCGAGCAGCACACCTGGGTCTTCTTGAGAGCAATGCTGCTCTTTGCCTCTGCTTTCCTCTTTCGGATCGAACAGAGAAACTCAAGCTGCTGCCACCACTTGAGTGGGAAGGTCGACAAGGAGAAGAGCAGTCAGGATTGGTGCCACTGGCCGGTCAGGCAAGAAATAGGTTGGGTAGGGTGGGTGAGTGGCTGGCTGGAGAGGGAGATCATGGCCACTCAGGTGCCTGCGTCCAAGCCGCCAGCAGCTTGGACGCAGGTGCAAGGGGACTCTCCACATGATGCTTCCCCACTCAGTTGAAGGCTTTGTTCCTGCCTTCAAACTAAGGCCAGTGCATGTAAGAGCACCCAGGCCATGGATGGCATTGGTTCCTGCACCCGTCTGACTCTGATTCCATGTTTTGCCCCATAGGCATACAAACAAAGCAAACATTCCCTCCCCCAGAATGTAAGCTTCCAGGGGCCATGATCTAATTTGCAGAGAATTTTTGTTTGAACTTGCACAATATTCCAGCACCCAGGAGTTTCCATTGTCGGTGCAAAAAGCATTTCCAAGCTGACTTTCCTCTCCCTCAAAGGGAAAGAAATCGCAGCAGAGGGAAGACAGATTTTGCAAGGTAAGTGACTCTGGCGCGGCAGGAAGAAGGGGGAAGCATGAGGTATCTTAGTGAGTCGGGGAGACCTTGGGGGCCTGGTTCATCACTAGGCACTCCATGGCCTTCCCCTCCCTGAGATACCTCATGTGCACTTAAAGAGCAACGGAGTGATCTTGATCGTGGTACTAGATTCACACCCACAAGTTTTCAAGTTGCAAGTGCAATGGGCAGGCTCCATTACACTTGTAACTCGAGGACTATCTGTATTGTATTTTGGGGAGTAGGGGAGCAGAATAAAAGCTGTAAAGTACAGTATATTGCACAGTACAGTATTTGGTCCTCTGCTGCTATGGAAAATACAGAGAAAGTAGATGAGAATGAGTTTAAGGCTCCAGACAATCCCAGGATATAAATAAAATAAACAAGTATAACTATAAAATAAAATAAAAATCCTAGATCAATATTAGCCACCAAGATTAAGACAGTACAAATAAAATGGCTATCTTACAGAAGTACTGTATTGCAATGCAGCATACTTTAAATTATTTTTTGCTAACTTCAGCTCATTCTGCCAGTTTTTGTCTGCAGTTCTTTGCAATTTGAAAGTAGAAAATTGAGCAATGCCATGATTCCCCCAAAAATGTATTATTTAGACAAACTATCTACAGTAATATACACTAATCTCCAAAATAAAAGCAAGGAAACAACATTATAGAATGCTCTGATCAAATGCATTTCTACAAGCAGTTTCAGGCAAATAAAAACAAACTAACTTTGCAAAGTACAATTTAAAAAAAGCAGAGCAGTTCCCAAAGTGATTACAAACAATACAGTACAGTACTACAGAATAACAAAAAAGAATATTTTAAAATATTTACAGAAGTAATTCTAGTTCTCTAGTCCTCAAGACTAGCAAGCAGCAAATCTTCCACGCAACTCCAGGAAAAAAAAAGGTCGATGCCGGCTAAAAAACTGACTGGATTTTGTTTGGCCATGTGACCAGGAAGAACAAACAAACAAAAAAAAACCCTTCCAGCTTCTCGTAGCCCCTAAGCATCCCAGGCAAGTCACAGAGTTAAATATGGCTGCTGCTGCAGTAGAGACTCAATTCAAGTCACATGGCCATTGAGGTCTCTTTTGGTCGTAATTTTGAATTTCTAATGTAAGTACCCTTTCTGAATAAGTTTGTTTTTGTGAAAATTCACTAAATAAACGTTCGTACCTGGAGGATTACCTGTATTGATTTCTTGAAGTTTCATGGAAGAATTACATAGTAAAAACTACAGATGATTTTCCTCCAATCATCAGCAACAGAGAGTGCTTATACTTAGAGGTCTGCAGCTATGTAGTCATAAGCACATTTTTTAAAGAAATTAATTATCGATTATCCCATACTTATATATTAGTGCCCTGTTAAGAAAGAAAGCTGACATTCCCATAAGGATAAGAATCAAATACCATGATCAATTAAAATTGTTCCATTTTACAAATGCATCAACAACAGTATTGTTGCTATAACTAATAATACAAACCATAACTAATAATACCATGAACACTCAGGATGTAATTGAAACATATATTTTCTGGTTGTTAAATTTAAAATTCAGGTGAAATCATTCATTGGAACTAGTAGAAATACTGAAATAATCAGGCAAAGGATACAAAAGAGAACTCATGAAATCTGGAAGTATATATCCCACACAAGCTAACTATGAGGAATTGTTATGGATATCTAACTCTCACCAGAGGATAGTTCAAAAAATATGACTTTCCAAATACATCCAGTTATATCCTTGGATAAGGAAGCATTCTCAGAGCAGTAGACTTTCTAGATAAGGAACTCAGCGAGTCTGATAAAATACTGACCAACGATAAAATAATATGAGGCCTTATAAGTCAAATCTTGAACCAAAAACCTGAAAAACATAACCTATGGAAATGCTGAAATTGTCTTCTGGAGTTGGAGACCAGGAAGCACAGAGACACTTGGCTCCATAGAAAAACACCCTGGCATAGACCAGTCTACATGGCAGTAGCCTGGTACTAAAAATAAAGATCTATATTCAAGTGGAGAGTTTCAAGAATTTAATGTCCCATCTGGCTGCAATCTTGTGTTTGAACAATTCTCCATTACAGCCATATTTTGTATTTTAGTTTAAATAATGTAAATTCAATATTTAGCTTTTGCTGTGAAATCTTCTTGGAAACCATAATGTCACCTACAGTGACAACAAACAGAACTTTGCCCTGTGAACTCAAGCTACTGGTTGGAGAACTCTGTTCCCTTTGAAATCAAGACTATATTTATGACCATGCCTACTGGATTTATGACCCTTAAATTACTAGTTAAATGATTGCAGCCTGAGGGGTCCAAAAGACACCTGAATCATGAATCAGCTTTGTCTAAACCTGAATATCATGTATTACAGCACGTACAGTGGTAGTATTCTGGGTCATGTTCTCAATACCTAATAACAACTTATGACTCAGAGTATTACAACTGTTAAGGATATGCATACTAATATCCTATTTCTGTGGTAATCTCTTAGGCAACATATGTTTATCATGCCCACAACATCTGTGTATTTGCACCCAGGATGACCATTCTGTTATCAGAAGCACACCTATCTATACATAAGTACCATGTAGTTCTGAATACAGCTTGCTGATGAAAATGGTTTCCACCATCATTTGCATTCTTTTTCTATAGTCAACAAAAATATGCTTGCAGCATTCAAAGAACTTAGTTCAATATTCCATTAGAAAGTTCATTTTCTCTTTAGGAAAGTGATTGTGAAACCAGAGTTAGCAAGCCAGCACTATTTTATGGAATGAATGAGACAAGCAGGAAACGGAAACTTTTCTTTCCTCTGTAGAGTCTATACTACCTATAATGAACATTAGTTTTCCGTGATATTACCCATCTTTTGGTCCTGCTAAAAGCTGAAAAACTAACAGATTTTTTATGGAATTAGATTAAGCAAGTATTATATTTCTAGGATGCTCCAAGAATGATATTAAGTCTGGCTAAGCAGTTGGAAGCAATGTTGTTATCCGGATGTTTTGTTCTATTTTTTAATTATAAATTCATGCTTTGACTGTTCTCTTGTTTAACTTTAGTGAGCTAGTTATTGATTTTTTTTCTTATTCTGGAAAAAAGTGCTATTTAATAACTTTTCTTTCCTCTTTTATTCTCTCATTGCAAAGCCCTTCATCTTTCCAGATGATATAACCAATGAACCAGAAATAGCCCTTCCTGTATGTGACCAATGTTGTAGCAGCATTGTTTAGTACAGGGATGGGCAAATATTGCCATGCTAGCTCAAGAATTTTGGGAGCTGAAGTCCACAAGTCATAAAGGGGCCAAAGTTGCCCACCCCTGATTTAGTAGATCATGCTCCTCTAAAACAACTCATTGCACAGCATAAAAACTAGTACAGATTTAAGCAGAGGAGGCTAATAAAAAAGGAACATTTGAGATTAAGAGATTAACACTGATTAGTTAATCTGTTCTTAATTTTCCATTTCCATTGTAGTTTTGAATTCAACTACAGCTCTACTTTGGGAACACAACGTATATCAGATCAAATAACTATTTCACAGAATCATAGAATTGCAAGGGGCCACAGAGATAAACTTGTTCAACTTCTTGATCGGTGCAGAACCCATTAGAGCAGTGGTTCTCAACCTTCCTAATGCCGCGACCCCTTAATGCAGTTCATCATGTTGTGGTGACCCCCAACCATAAAATTCTGGGAGTTGAAGTCCACATGCCTTAAAATTGTCAAGGTTGAGAAACACTACACCCAAAATGCATGCTTAAAGTGATGTTTGAATACAGTCATTGCAAAGCAACATTTATGACACAGTGTATGTCCTAAATAAGTCAGTTTTTGGGGCATACTCAGGAAACTATGGCCTAATAATATGATGTGTGAACTTATATAGAATATACTCCCCTTCTGCTTACAAGGAAACCTGGTCTTAACTTGTACTGAGGAAAGCCCAAGTCACCAATCCATTCAGCCACTTCCTTAAGGGTCCAGGATAAATACAAGGGACCAATCTGACGAAGACCTTTCTCGTTTGCAGCCAGAGTTAGGCGGGAACTCCGTACTGGGGGAAGCCTGAGAGGTGGCCATTCTCAGAGAAAGCAGTGTGTTCAGCTTTTCCAGGCTGCTTCCCAATCGTTTCGCCTCTCCCCGGTCGACTTTGGGGACTTTTTTGTCTGCTGCGGTCAGAGGCATGGGGGGCATCGGTGGCGGACTGCTCCCCAGAGCCGGAGCAGCTGGTGCAGCCGCCCTTGCCCCCATACCCCGCCTGCAACTGCCCCGCCAGTGCTGCCGCCCCACCGCTCACCCCACGCAGCCCCACTGTGTAGAGTGGACCCCGCAGCTCCCACAGCACCAGCCGTACACCATACTGATGGCACAGAGCTTGCGGTTGCAAAGCCAGACGCCAGTGCAGGGCGGCGGGAGGGCACGGGCTGTGGGCAGGCCGAGGTAGCGGAAAGCGTCGTGGGCCAGACGCTCCAGGGCAGCCATGTAGGCACACAGGGTGAGGAAGCGGCAGCGCAGGTCCAGCACTGGCTAGGCCACCAGCTGGCCCGGCCCAAGGAAGGTCAGCCACCCACCGCGCTCCATGCGCGCCACCTCCGCACCCAGTGCCCGCCACTCCCCCACCAGCACCACCTCCACCGCTGCCTTTCCTGTACATCCCCGTGTCAAGCGGGCCCTGCGGCTCCCACAGCACCAGCAGCACACCACACTGATGGCGCAGAGCTTGCAGTCGCCGAGCCAGACGCCAGTTTGGGGCGGCAGGAGGGTGCGGATGGCAGGCAGGTTGAGGAGGCAGCAGGCGTTGTGTCAAGCGGGCCCCACGGCTCCCACAGCAGCAGCCGCAATGCACACCGATGGTGCACGGTGAGCACGAGGCGAGCACGAGGCAGGCATGCACATGTTTCCCATGCTTCAGTGCCAGGCTCTCCATGCTGCAGTGCGACATGGAGAGCCTGGCTGACACGGATGAGCACGAAGCAGGAATGCACATGGACTCTGCTTTCTGCAGGGCAGAATTAAGTGCTGCTCCCCACCTCCCACCCCTGGTCCTCTTTTACTTACAAGTAGGAGATGGTGTAGTTGCTCAACAGGGAGGGGTGCAAAGTTCCTGCAAACTTGCCTTTGCTGCAGACAACTTGCATATGCAACATTTGCCGGCTGGGTCTTTTGGCGCTCAGCAGTGCAGAGACAGCCATTAACGACCAGGTCTGGACAATTCTTATTGGCTTTTGAAAGCCAATAGAATAGAGTCTATTCTATTGACTTTCGAAAGCCAATAGATTAAGAGTCTATTCAATAGAGTCTATTCTATTGACTTTCGAAAGCCAATAGGATAGAGTAGCACAGCTCATAGAAAAGTTGAAAAAATCCATCAAAAAAAGGTGCCAGAATGCCGTTCTGAGCATTCTATGAGAAAAAAAAGCCCTGGTCTTAGGCGACCCCTGTGAAATGGTCATTCGACCCCCAAAGGGGTCGCGACCTACAGGTTGAGAACCGCTGCATTAGAGCATCTCTGAAAGACAACCATCCAAACTATGTGAAGTTTCTCACTGAAAGAACTTATCATTTCACATGGCAGCCTGTTCCATAGGTTGACAATTGATCAGTGTCAAGATATTCCTGCTGATGTGTAACATAAACCTATGTCGCTGAAGTTTTAATGCACTGCTTTGTTCCTTCATTCTGGCCAATAGGGAGTTAGTCCACTCCCTCTTTTATGTGACAGATTCCAGATATTACAACTGTTCACATATTTCCTCTTCATTTATTCATAAACTAAACATAACCAGATTTTTCTATTAATGCATCCCAAGATAGCCTTTGTTTTTTTAACAGTTAAACTACTGGCTTGTTTTTAACTTACAGTTGACAAGAAATCCAGATCCTTCTGCAAATTTGATAGGTATCCCTTGATGCAATACTGATGTTGAAAAGCACCAGGTCTGTGCACGTCTACAAGATATTTCCCTCCTCTAAAATGAAGCCATTAATAAACATCCTTTGGCTCTTGTTACTTAGCCTATTTTGAGACAATCTAAGATTAGGATCCCATTTTATTAAAAAATTTATGAGATAATCCATCAAAGAATTTGGTGTGATCTAGGTACATTATATCCATAGCATTATATCAATAGCATTCCTCTAATCTATTAAAACTACCATAAGGTTAGTGACACTATATATTTTATTTCTATGTTTGCATTTCCAGTAGAGGATTTTTTCTTTTTAGTAATAGTAATAGTAGTAAAGTTGGAAGGGACCTTGGAGGTCATCTAGTCCAACCCCCTGCTCAGGCAGGAAACCCTACACCATTTCGGACAAATGGCTGTCCAGTCTCTTCTTAAAAACTTCCAGTGTTGGAGCATTTACTGCTTCTGGAGG
The DNA here is from genome assembly GCF_016545835.1 of Crotalus tigris. Taxonomy (NCBI): domain Eukaryota; kingdom Metazoa; phylum Chordata; class Lepidosauria; order Squamata; family Viperidae; genus Crotalus; species Crotalus tigris. The sequence continues at coordinate 8,503,255 of NW_024100606.1, forward strand.
CAGGCTGTTCCACTGATTAATTGTTCTCACTGTCAGGAAGTTTCTCCTTAGTTCTAGGTTGCTTCTCTCCTTGAGACTGTTAGTAAACTAAAAATACGGTTACCATAACTATTTGTATAGATATGATGATCTATAATATACTCCCCTTTCCTTTCAACTCCTTTCAACAATCTCAGTTTTTGCTCAATAAAAGGAGAGGATATTCGAAGGTAGAACCTAGTTGGCTACTGGTCAAGTTGAATAGTTCATTCATTAATTATGGACTGTGAGACACTTGCTCAAATCAAAGATAAATCTGACTGAAGAATTCTGTTTAGTTATTTCCAAATCATAATTTGGTGACTAAGCATATTTTACATTTGGATGTTCTTTCTTCTTTCCTTCCCTTCTCTGCCCATTCAACATGTTCGTACTTTGGTGGTTAATGATAACTACATTTAGTATAATATGGACAACATACCATACTGCTAATTACTGTTTGCTCTCACATCAAACTTCAAGTACAATTATTTGGATGGGACAGAACATCCAAATCAGTTATTGCTCACTAACAAAAAGAAGAACATGACTATCAATCAGCAGAACTGAAACAGTCATGTTATAAAAACAAAAGTGACAATTTATGCAAACATATTTTTGTAGCTTACGGTATATTAGCACATCCACAACTTGATATTACTGGATATAAATTAGAAGAAAGTAGGTCAATAGCCTTATAAGCAGACTATCATAGTGAAGCTACATTTACCACTAGCATGACAAATATAATGAATGATTTAACCAGAAAAGTTAAAACAAGGAGTCAAAGAAAACGGATAACTTGAAACTTGCAAGCTTTCCTCCTTCAAGCACAATGTTCCTTTTGCTGCAAAAGTATCAATATTATTGTTACAAATAGTCCTATCTCCTAGATATATAATTAGCAATAGCAATATAGTATGTGATTACTTTTAGCACTGCAATTCATCAATTGCCTGAAATCACGATCTTCTGGACCCTAATTTAATACGTCCAAGAAAAACTGCCAAAAAACACCAGTATCAATTTTAATTTCTTTTAAACTCCTATATTCTCTTTAAATAATATCATATATGTAGTATAACATATGACTATTTATTCCTAATAAGAAAGCAATGTGTTAATCACAATACTGCAACTTCACTTTCTTCTATCCAAATGTAGCCAAATATATCCCTTGAATTGAGGAAGGAAAGGGAAAGGTGATACTAGAAGAAAAAGTACAAGATCAAGCCTTTGCCAACTATTTTTTTTTATAATTCTCTCTGAAACTGTTCCTTGTAAAATTGTACAAATGTTACCAACTAAACTAAAGCTTACACTACATAATCCATAACTTCACACAAAGCACAAAGGTAGATTTCAAATTTAATTATACATTAATCTGATTTTTTATTAGTGACTAAAAAACTTTAACCATCAAACAGATTATTCATTTCCACAAAGAACTGGTTTACAACTAGTAAAACAATCATTAAAAACAACCATCAGTAATTCTGTATTGCAGATATTTCATCTTCAATTTTAGTGAAGTACAAGTTCCAGTCACGCTCTAGGTATTTGTTGACCCACTACAGCTACTTAATAATTCCAGTAGGTGATAGCAGTTGCAGGTAGTCAAGTCTCCTAGTCAAAAGCTATTATGGGGTACAATAACCATGTCATCAAAATTACTTTATTTTCTCAAAATATCTTGTAAGATTTCTAGGGCAACAAATTGCAGAACACAGTTCCAACCTACATAAAGACCATAGGTTTTACATATCCTAGAACGATTAAGAAAAATATTAATGACAAAAATATTAATGAATGAATATGCAAATGCCCAGAGGCAAACAAATTCGTAACTATAAACCAGCATAGGTTTGTCAAAAACAGATCATGCAAAACAAATCTTACTACATTCTTTGACAAAGAGTAAACATTAGTGAAACGCTGTGGATATAATTTACTTGCACTTCAGTAAGGACTTTAGCAAGGCGTTTGATAAAGTAGACGACAACCCACTATTTGATAAGATAGAAAAATGTGAGTTAGACAGTAACTCTACCAGATGGATTCATACAACTGGCTGACCTACCGCACTCAATGTGTAGTCCTTAATAGAACTGCATCTACATCAGTGGTTCTCAACCTTTTTAATGCTGCGACCCCCAACCGGTCGTAAGTCGAGGACTACTCAACCGGTCGTAAGTCGAGGACTACTCAACTGGTGCAGCACCGTTTGCAGAATGGGACTTTTGGCGGGCTCAGCAGGGCAGAGTCAGCCTGGACAATTCCTATTGGCTTTTGAAAGCCAATAGAATTAGACTCTATTCAAGAGAGTCTATTCCATTGGCTTTCAAAAGCCAATAGAATAAAAGGGAGTAGCACAGCTAAGGAAAAGGGGGAAAAAATGGCAGACTGCGTTCTTTGGCAACCCCCGTGAAATGGTCGTTCGACCCCAAATGGGGTCCCGACCCACACGTTAAGAACCACTGATCTACATGGAGGGAAGTATGCAGTGGGATACCCCAAGGTTGTGTCTTATGCCTGTATTGTTCAATGTCTTCATCAATGATTTAGACGAGGGAGTAGAAAGGGAACTCATCAAATTTGCAGATGACACTAAGCTGGAGACAACACTCCAAAAGATAGGCTCAAGATACAAAAGGATCCCGACAAACTTGAACACTGGGCCCTGTCTAACAAAATGAAATTCAGTGGTGATAAAAGTAAAGTTCTACTTTTAGGCAAAAAAACCTAAATGCACAGCTATAGAAAAGGTGGCACCTGGCTTAACAGTAGTAACTACAAGAGGGATCTTGGAGTTCTAGTGGACAATCACTTAAATATGAGTCAGCAGGTGCAGCTGCTAGAAAAACTAACACAGTCCCAGGCTGCGTTAACAGAGGGATGGAATCAAGATCATGTGAAGTATTAATACCACTTTATAATGCCTTGGTAATACTGCATACACTTTTGGTTGTCGCAATATAAAAAAGATGTTGAGACTCTAGAAAGAGTGCAGAGGAGAGCAATAAAGGTGATTAGGGGACTGGAGGCTAAAACAGACAAAGAATGATTGTAGGAATTGGGTATATTTAGTTTCATGAAAAGAAGTTCTAGGTCAAACATGTCAAACTTGGAACGTCACATGACATTGCGGGATGTATCGGGACTGTTTTGCCATTGTCAGCAATGGGGTGGGCACGGCTTCTACATGATGCATCTGGCCCACGGGCCGGCAGTTTGACACCCCTATGTTCTAGGTTGACATGATAACAGTGTTCCAATATCTAAGGGGCTGCCATAAAAAAGGGGCGTTGTCTTACCTGAACGCCTTTTCTCAGCATGAAGATGTAGCATCCACCGATTGGGTAATCAAAGCCTTCCTGCTCAGATTTAGACTAAGACCAAACTTTAGCCACGCCTTCCTTGGGCGCTCCTTTCCCAGTTTTGTCAAGGCGAAGCATTCATTAGGTCCGACACAGTAGCTCCTCCTGAAAAAAATCTGCCTAGACGAAGTGTTAAGGGTGGGTGTGGATGCTACATCTTCATGCTGAGAAAAGGCGTTCAGGTAAGACAACGCCCCTTCTCCAGCATGATAGATGTAGCATCCACCGATTGGGACATACCAAAGCCACCCGTGTCCCTGTCGGGAGGGAAGTCTAGGCTTGTGGCTCATGCGTAGAGACTACCTGCTGCAGAACCCTTCTGCCGAAGGATGCGTCTGAGGCAGCGAATTTATCAAGCTTGTAATGCCTTATAAATGAAGAGGGGGAAGCCCAGGTGGCTGCCCTGCAAATTTCCTCAATCGAGGCCTGAGTGGACCAGGCCGCAGATGTAGCAGCGCTACGTGTAGAATGAGCAGTGATGTGAGGAGGAACAGGAAGAGACTGAGTCCTGTAAGCGTGAGAGATGCAGGCCCTAATCCATCTACCAATGGTCGAGGATGATACTTTCAGACCCATGGAAGAAGGTTGGAAAGACACAAACAAGGCCTCCGATCTACGAAATGCAGCGGTTCGCTTCACATAGTGATGCAAAGCCCTGCGTACGTCTAATGTATGCCACAATCTTTCAAGACGGTGAGAAGGTCGCGGACAAAAGTCCGGAAGAATCAGATCTTGATACCTGTGGAAGCTAGTATTGACTTTCGGAATGAAAGAAGGGTCCAATTTTAGGATCACTCTGTCATCCAGAAAAACACAAAGATCCTCCCTGATCGAGAGTGCAGCAAGTTCCGAGATGCGTCTTGCTGAGGTGATGGCTATCAAAAAGGCTACTTTCAATGAAAGGAAGTGTAGTGAACAAGATCTGATGGGTTCAAATGGTGAACTGGTAAGAACCTGCAGAACCCTTGGCAGGTCCCTTGTGGGATATCTGTGTACTACAGGGGGACCTGTATTAACGGCTCCCTTAAGGAAGGCCGTAACAGCTGGATGATGAGATAGCTGTACCTGATCCCCGCAAATGAGAACCGTGGATAATGCTGCGATCTGCCTACGGATGGTATTGTGAGAGTCCCCTGTTTAGTCCGTCTAAAAGGTAGTCCAATAATATCGGAATGGTGGTAGCCAGTGGGTTGACCCTCCTGGTGTTACACTATGCACAGAAACTTTTCCACGTGGCATCGTAGATCCTGTTAGTGGAGGGACGTCTAGAGGCTTGAATTATAGCAATCACTCCAGTCGAATAGGACTGTCTAATTAAGCTCTCCCTTTCAAGTGCCAAGCGGCTAGTTGAAGCCACTGCGGGTCCGGATGTTGGAGCTGACCCTGACTGAGGGAGATGCGATCTGCTGGAATCTTCCAAAGTGGGGAGATCGATAGGTCCACGAGATCTGCAAACCAAGGACGCCTTGGCCAATGTGGGACCAGCAAGATTAATTCTGCCCCCTCTAATAGGAGTTTTCTGATGACAGCTGGAATCAGGGGAAGTGGAGGGAAGGCATACAGAAGTCCCTTGGGCCATCTGCTGCGTAGCGCGTCCGTTCCCTCCGCCCGTGACGTAAACCGCGTGGAATACCTGGGAAGCTGAGCATTTGCTGGCGAAGCAAACAGGTCTACCTGAGGCTGCCCGAACCTCTCTGATATTTCCCTGTACTGATAATGTCTGTTTGCATGGCAGACATCCATCCCCCTGAGGACTTGGGAACCACGAAGAGAATGGAGTAGAACCCTTTTCCTTTTTGTTCCGGAGGAACTGATTCTATGGCTCTTATTTCTAATAAGTGTGATATTGCTGTGTCTACTAGTTCGGCCTTGTGTGCGTGTCTTGAGGCGGGGCACTGAAGGAAGCGGTCTGGTGGTATGGACTTTAGTTCTAGGGCTAGACCGAATCTTATGGTCTCTCTCACCCAGGTATCGTTTGTGGTGACCTCCCAAGTGTCGTTGAACAGGGTTAAGCGTCCGCCTATGGGAGGGTCCAATCTGGCATCACTTAGACCTTCGGAATGGACGGCCTCCCGCCCCCCTGAAGGGTCGCTTGGTCTGGAACTGACCCCTGGCTCCTGAATTCTGGCGGTCCTGTTGGCGATCCTGTCTGGGGGAAAAGGATCGGGAACCTCTGGGCCAATCCCAGGACTGCCCTGATCGAAAGGGCTGCCTCCATTCCCAAGAACTTCCGGCCCTGAAGGACTGCCTGCGAAATTCTTGTTGAGGTCTCCTATCCGTCTTCTTGGACGGATGAGCTAAGGTTTTTCTCTTATCCTTCCCTTCAACCAGGTATGGCTCTAGGATTTGGCCAAATAAATTCTTGCCACTGTAGGTGTCTGTAGCAAGACGCCATCTTGACTTTAGGTCAGCCCTCCACTGTTTGACCCACATGAATCTGCGGGACGCAACTGTGGCTGCAATAGATCTGGCTGAAAATTTGGTGGAGTTGAGGGAAGAATCTGACATGTATTCCGCCGCTGTTACTAGTTTACCTAGAGTATGTTGTGCGCGTACCTGGTCTGGAGGAATTAATGCCTGTAGTTCCCGGAACCACATGATAGAAGTTCTCGCGAAAAAGGATGAGGACGAAGACGCCCTGATGGCCCAGGCAGAGGCCTGGTGAGCCCTGCGGAGAGAAAACTCAAAACGTTTATCTTCCGCCTTGAGATGTTTGGCCATGTCTCCAGGAACAGTGGATGTGGAGAACAAAGATGTTAATGGAGCATCCACTGTGGGAACCTCTAAAAGGGAAGAGAATGCAGAAGATACATTATACAATCTCTTTTCTGTGCTGCTAGGAGAGGGTAGGGTGGCCAGTGAGGTCCACTCTTTTTCCACCGTCTGGTGGAAAACAGCTGGACAAGGAACTTGTTTTTCCTCTACCACCTTTCTAACAAACAAAGGGTTTGACTCTTGTGCAGCCGAGGTAGATGGCTTGGGTTCCTGCTCCGAGACCAGGTTGGCTGTTGTGCAGGCTTTTAACAAAAGAGATTTGAATAGGTTTGGATCAAAAAGCCCCGATGTTGGGGTTGGATCCTGATTTACCTCCTCATCCTCAGACATAGGTCCTTCAGTTGTCACCAGGTCAACAGATTCAGTCTCCCCAAACTGAGATGAAGTCTCAGAAATACCTGAACCCGCTGACTGGGGACGTCCAGTGCGGTCTGCGGGCAAGGGTGGAGAAGGTGAAACCTGTGAGGGACCAGCTGCTAAGGAAGAAGACATGAATTGATTGAAGGCCTGGTGCATAAAGCTCTGAAACTGTTGAGCCCATAAGGATCGCTCAGCTGAAGGCACACCAGCAGCAGTGGTCTCAGGAGTATGCGTACTAATGTTAGTAGGAGAAATGGAAGGCCCTGGCAGAGGGGATATAGGGATATGTTGTCTAGGGGCAGATAGACTGACCTGTTCAGTTCCCCCTTGAGGAGACCCTGCCCTGGGGGCTTGATAAGACGGCACCAGTGAGGGCTCATAAGGTGAGCTGGCCAGAGAAGCAGGGGGAACCAATTCAGCTTCTCTGGACCTGAACCTTTGTGCTTTGGAGAACTCTTGCTCCAGTGCCTGGTGTCTCCTCGAGGCCTCTCACTCAGCAGTCTTGGAGGGTTCTTTGGTTGATAAATGCTTGGTTTTAGCTTTTTTCTTCCCCCCTGTATTTGAATCAGAGGATCTGCGTTTTGCTTGAATGGGGGGAATATCAGAACCCTGCAAAGCCTGAGGAGACTCACCATCTGCCACTGTGCCCAGGCTTTCCAGGTAGGAGAAGCCCTGGGGTGGGGGTAACTACGCAGATCAAGTTGTCCGGGAGGGAAGCTTCCCACGCCCTAAGATAACCACAATGGCAAACAGCCAGAACAGCTGTCTAAAACTGTCTGCTGGGCCCTGCCGGCACAGCGCCGGGAGCTAAACAGAACAGGTCAGGAACCCCACAATTTAAGATAATAGGTGTTATTATTGTTATTATTATTTTTATTTTATTTTATCTTATTTTATTTTACTTTTGTAATAAATCTCTGAGAAGCAATGTGTCGAAAAAACAGCTAAACCCCCAAGAGGACCCAACGCAGTGAGTCACTAATGCTAGGCCTGAATTGGAGGCAAACAGCAACCTTAAAATGGTGACCACGCCCAGCACCAAATTCAAAATGGCGGCCGCAGGTCTTCTTTGTGCCTAAAAATGGCCTCTCCTCTTAGTCAGAGCTGTAAGACAGCTTCTCCAGCCTCGTCTTTGAAGTCCCTATTCAGGCAGGCAAAAAGACGGAGGGAACCTTACACACACTTCCCCCCTTACAGCTATAAGGCACCACAAACTACTTGCGATTCTGCAGCCTGGGGGAGTCTCTGTGCGATCCTGGATAGAGCCTCGTGGCCACGAGGCAAGAGAGAAGCTCTGGTAATCGGCTGAATTCTCCAGAAACGCTGGCAATAAACATTGTTATCAGACACAAGGGAAGCCTCCCTCGGTGTGCTGAACAGATATTCTGAGCTGAAAACTGCCTCAGCTGCAAAGCTCCGACGATCCACGAGGCCAATTAGGCCCTCTGGAAAGCAACTCTCCAAGGTTGCTAATTCACTATCCTTTACTAAAAAAACAAAAAGTATGTAAAGAGTACACTACAGGAAGCTATATTAACAATCCTAATGCTACACTATTTAAACTAACAATTGCTGAGGAGCTAACAAAACTGTGTCCTCTCTGAGCATAGACTAAGACAAAACTGGGAAAGGAGCGCCCAAGGGAGGCGTGGCTAAAGTTTGGTCTTAGTCTAAATCTGAGCAGGAGGGCTTTGATTACCCAATCGGTGGATGCTACATCTATCATGCTGGAGAGGGAGTCCTATTCTCCAAAGCACCAGAAGACAGGACAAGAAGCCACAGATGGAAACTGATCAAGGAGAGAACCAGTCTAGAATTAAGGAGAAATTTCCTGATAGTTAGAACAATTAATCAGTGGAATGACTTGCCTCCAGAAATTGTGGATACTCCAATACTGGAAGTTTTAAAGAAGAGATTATAACCATAAACCTAGTTCATCTCAGACATATGTTATAGAATCTGAACTGAACTGAATTAAATTGCATACTTTATTTGGTCAAATGTGATTAGACACGCAAGAAATTTGTCCACGGTACAGAAGCATTCAATGTACAAGCAAAGCAACAGAGAGAATAATAATTCCAATAAAAAGGGAAGTAAATACTATATAATAATAAGGATAAATAATAATACTTCAGCCTCTCTATATGGGTTAATATACATAGACATTTAACAGAACTGTGAGAATTAGGTGTTCAGCATTATGATGGTACAAGAGAAAATTGTCCCTGTAACTACTTGTCTTGGAATAGAATAAACAAAGCAATGTCACAAGGGGAAAAACTGAAACAATTTATGTCCAGGATGTGATGAATCTGTAGGTATCTTCTCAGCCTCTTTCTGACCTGCACAACATTCAGGTGTTCTATGGAAGGAGGACTTATTGTAATTATTCTCTATGTAGTCTTAATTATCCATTGGAGTCTATACCTGTCCTATTTGATTGCTGTACCAAACCAGAGAGTTATAGAAGTACAAATAACAGATTCAATAATTCCTCTGTAAAACTGTATCAACAGTTCCTGGGGCAGTCTGAAAATCCTGAGTTGATGAAGAACATTCTTTCTTGTGTCTTTTTATGGTGGTTCTAATGTTGAGTGTCTATTTCAAGTCCTGGGAAATTATAGAACCCAAAAACTTGGAAGGAATCTATTACTGATTCCATGCTGCTGAATATAGTAAGAGGGGGTAGATTCATATCCGTCTTGAATGAGGCCAATGACCACTGTATCATCTGCAAACTTCAGACATTTAACAGAGGATTCCTTGAGGTGCAGTCATTGGTATAGACTTGCACTGGCAGCCAGTGCACTTGGAGAACATCACAGAACCTGGCTCTTTGTGAATTGCTGTTTTCAAGCTAAATGTAAGAGTAGCTGTCATAATGATCACATACAAGTAGTCCTCAGCTTACGACAACTGAGCCCAAAATTTATGTTGTTAAATGAGAAATTTATTTAAAAAGTTTTGCTCCATTTTTTGACTTTTCTTGCCACATTTGTTAAGTGAATCACTGCAACCGTTAAATTAGTAACATGGTTGTTAAGTGAATCTGGTTTCCCCATTGACTTTGCTTGTCAGAAAAGTGCAAAAGATAATCACATGACCCTAGAACACTGCAATCATCATAAATGTGAGTCAGTTGTCAAGCATCCAAATATAAATCATGTCACTATGGGGATGCTGCAATGGTCAAAAGTGTGAAAAATGGTCATAAGTCACTTTTTTCAGTGCTGTTGTAACTTCGAACGTCACTAAGAGAACTGTTATAAGTCGAGGACTACCTGCACATTTAACTGTGTGATTACGAGTTAGTGGAAAATAGTTCTTTTTGTCCAAAAATGGGTTTAGCAGTACTAACCAAAGTTGACAAGCACAAGAGACATAATAAATAGTAAGACACAATAACAAATATTTTTATTTCTGTTTAAATTAAAATCAATTTTAGCACGCTCAAGTATATAAGCAGTGGTGGGATTCAAATATGTGAACAACTGGTTCTCTGTGTGGATGCCACTTCCAGAAGTTCATTCTGGGCCTGCGCAACAAAAAATTAGCTACCGGTTCTGCCAAAGTGGTGCGAACTGGCTGAATCCCACCACTGGATATAAGCAATACTGCTATCAATTAAGATACTGGAAGCATCTTCCTTATTAGTTCCAAATCAAACCAATGCAAATCTAATGTAGAATTGTTCAAGCCATAGTTTTTTTGTCTAAAAAAGTTCTACCTGCAACAAGGGTATGGCCAACTTGTTTTACTACATTTTCTTTAATAACTGTGCATGTCGTTAATAAAACTAGGAACTACTGAAATTAACTGACAATGCAGCAAATGTAGTATTTTATGAAAAAACAGATTTAGACACATAAACATTTTTCATGAGGTATAATTTTCTGCCATCGTAGTCAATGGGAATTAAACAAACTTACTAATTGAGCCATTTCCACAAATGAAAGCTAAAAGAAGACCCATGTTTATCTCCTGAACCTGACATGGATTTTATTAATATCTGAAAATTAAATGACCATATTTGTGAAGATTTAATCTCATCCTAGAACGATGAGATATGTGAGGTAGATGGAGAAGTGCCCAACTGCAGTACTACATCTCTGATAAAAGGAGGTGGTTCTTAACCAATTGGCAAAAGGTATACCATGTACAAAATCAGTTATGTTTATAGAAGAACATAAAAAAGAGTCTGTTTCATCACTCTGGCTGAGAAGGAAAAAATTATTTATTTATTTGTTTGTTTATATGATAAATTTATTTATTAAATTTATTTATTAAAATGAGGAAACTATAGTTGAATATGCAAAATTGAGCTGGACTGAACTAGTGTAAATCAATGCCAACTTCAGAACCTTCTCAACATCAAACCCACAAAATTAATAAACTTGTAGAACTGCAACTGAAATGACCTAATTTGACATGAAAAAGAGAACAATGAGTAAACCATTTGTAAATTCATGGGTGACAGAATTCAGAAGATTGGTATCACAGGCCAAGAAGAAACTCAGAATGTGAAAAAGAAAGTACATCCTCTTTGAGTTCTATGGTTTTACATATCAGGACATAATAAAAATCATTTGATCTTTAGTAATTCCTAAAAGTAGATAAGTACAACCATAGATGAACAACAACATATGGCACATTACTCCATGTCTTCATTTATTTTACAAAAAGAAAAGCAAAATGGAAAAGCCATACGTGGAAAAACTAAGTACATTCTTACTGCTTCCAGAGGTATAAAGAGACTAAGTAGCAGCCAGGTGCTACTAATCAAATGTCCTTGATCAATTGATCATAATAGAATAACAGAGTTGGAAGGGATCTTGGAGGTCTTCCTGCTCAGGCAGAAAACCCTATACCATTTCAGACAAGTGGTTAGAGCACACACAGCTTCTGCAGGCAAGTCATTCCATTGATTAATTGTTCTGTCAGGAAATTTGTCCTTAGTTTTAGGCTGCTTCTCTCCTCGATTAGTTTGCATCCATTGATTTTTGTCTTGCTTTAAGGTGCTTTGGAGAATAGGTTGACACCCTCTTCTTTGTGGCAGCCCCATCAGCAAGTCTGCTTACCTCTATAAAAACTGAAATTTTAGGAGTTTGCTGGTTTCCAGCATTGAAGTGTGTGTTAACACAATGCCAAAGAGGAAAGACATCAACAATGATTTTAGAGAAGCAATTGTTGATGCCCATCAATCGAGGAAGGGTTATAAAGCCATTTCCAAACAATTTAAAGTCTATCATTCTACAGTGAGGAAGAGTATTTGCATTAGAATAATGGAAAACATTCAAGACAGTAGCTAACCTTCCCAGGAATGGACATCCCAGCAAATTCACTCCAAGGCTGAACCATGCAATGCTCAGAGAAACTGCAAAAAATCCAAGTTACATCTCAGACTCTACAGCAGTGGTTCTCAACCTGTGGGTCGGGACCCCATTTGGGGTCAAACAACCATTTCAAGGGGATTGCCAAACAACGCAGTCCGTCATTTTTTCCCCCTTTTCCTTAGCTGTGCTACTCTCTTTTATTTTATTGGCTTTTGAAAGCCAATAGAATAGACTCTCTTGAATAGAATCTATTTCTATTGGCTTTCAAAAGCCAATAGGAATAGTCCAGGCTGTCTCTGCCCTGCTGAGCCCGCCAAAAGTCCCATTCTGCAAACGGTGCTGCAAGTTGTCTGCAGCGAAGGCAAGCTGTCTGGAAGTTTCCACCCCTCCCTACTAAGCAACTACTAAAAATGTAAGTAAAAGAGGGCCAGGGGTGGGAGGTGGGAGGCCAGCGGGCGCAGGGAGGGTTACTGGCACGCACGGGGCCCGGTGGGTGCCTTACCTCCCTTGGGTTGGGCCAGCTGATGGCCCAGCCGGTGGTCGGCCTGCTCCGTCTCTGCCGCTTGCCAGCTACGCCTCGGCCAGCGCAGGGGGCGGCATCACGCATGCACGGTGCTCCCGGGCAAAGTCCTCGACTTATGACCAGTTGGATAGTCCTCAACTTACAACCTGTTTAGTCCTCGACTTACGACCGGTTGGGGGTCGCGGCATTAAAAAGGTTGAGAACCACTGCTCTACAGGACTCAGCTTCTTAAATATTAAAGTTCATGACACTACAATTAGAAAAAGTGAACAAGTATGATTTGTTTGGAAGGGTTGCTAGGAGAATGCCTCTTCTCTCTAAAAAGAACATGGCAGCATAGCTTTGGTTTGTAAAGTTGCATCTGAACAAATCACAAGACTTCTGGAACACTATATTTTGGACAGTGTTCAAAGTAGAGGCCAAACTGAAGATGTTTGGCCATAATGCACAGTGCCACTTTTGGTGAATGTGCTTGGTGAATACCCAACAAAGCATACCAGCAGAAACATCTCATACCAACCATCAAGTGTGGTGGTGAAGGGACAATGATTTGGCTTGTTTTGGAGCCATACGATCTGGGCACTTTGCAGTCATTAAGTTGAGCATGAACTCCTCAGTATATCAAAGTATTCTAGAATCAAATGTGAGGCCATCTGTCTGACAGCTAAAGCTTGGCTTTGGATCATGTAATAGGACAATTATCCCAAGTACACCAGCAAATCTACAACAGAATGACTGAAAAAAAGAGCGCTGTCTTACCTGAACGCTTTTTCTCAGCAGGATGGTGTAGAATCCACTGACTGGGTTGTTTAATCCCACCTGCTCAGACTAAGACAAAAAAACTTTGCCACACCTCCTTCTGGATGTGACTTTCCGCAGTTTTGTCAAGGCGAAGCTTCCAGACGCAAGGCTCCAAACAAAAAACAAAAGACACATGCCTATTAACAGGGAGGGTGTGGATTCTACACCATCCTGCTGAGAAAAAGCGTTCAGGTAAGACAACGCTCTTTTCTCCACCAGGATGGGTGTAGAATCCACTGATTGGGACATACCAAAGCCGCTCATGTCCCTATAGAGAGGGAAGTCTAGGCTTGTGTCCCCTGAGAACTAACTATTTATTGCAGGACTCTCCTACCAAAGGCAGCCTCCGCTGCAGCAAATTGATCTATCCTATAATGCTTTATGAACGAGGAGGGAGAGGACCATGTCGCTGCCCTGCAAATCTCCTCGAGTGATGCCTGGGTAGACCAGGCCGCTGAGGCTGCAGCACTACGTGTAGAGTGGGCAGTAATGTGCGAAGGGACTGAGAAATGTAAGCCCTGGAAATATACACCTTAATCCACCGCCCAATAGTGGAGGAAGAAACCTTCCTACCCATGGCAGAGGACTGAAAAGACACGAACAAGGCCTCTGACTTCCTGAAGGCCGATGTTCTTTTAATGTAATGGCGCAGAGCCCTGCACACGTCCAACGTATGCCACCGTATCTCCAGACGATGGGAAGGGTTAGGACAGAAGTTAGAAAGGACTAGGTCCTGGGAACGATGAAACCCCGTATTGACCTTTGGAATAAATGCAGGGTCCAACCTGAGGACCACTCTGTCTTCATGGAATGTACATAGGTCCTCTCGACCGACAAAGCAGCCAGATCTGAAATTCTCCTAGCTGACGTGATGGCAACTAGGAAGGCCACCTTCAAGGTAAGGAAGTGAAAGGAGCAAGTGCTCAGAGGTTCAAATGGAGGAGAAGTTAAGGCCTGTAACACCTTGGACAGGTCCCAGGATGGATAATGATGAACTGTAGGTGGTTTTACATTGGCCGCGCCCTTGAGAAAAGCACTGACTGCTGGATGTTGAGACAGGGGAACTTGGTTGTCACAGGTGAAAACCGTCGACAAAGCTGCTATCTGCCTACGTATGGAGCTGGTTGACAGACCTCTATTTAACCCTTCAAGCAAGTAATCCAGTATGTCTGGGATAGTGACAGCAAGTGGCAAGAGCTGCTTCTTGTGGCACCAAGAACAGAAGTTTCTCCAAGTGGCGTCATAGATCCTGTTGGTCGAGGGACACCTAGAGGCCTGGATGACAGAGATAACGCCGGAGGAGAAAGACTGTCTGGTTAGACCCTCCCGCTCAAGTGCCAAGCAGCTAATTGGAGCCACTGTGGATCCGGATGTTGGAGGTTCCCCTGACTGAGAGCTACTCGGTCCGGGGGGATCCTCCATGGTGGCGAGAGCGACAAGTCCACCAGGTCGGCAAACCACGGGTGTCTTGGCCAATATGGAGCAACTAAGATTAGCTCCGCCTGTTCCTGGAGGAGCTTGCGAATAGTCGCTTGTAGTAGCGGAAAAGGAGGAAAGGCATAAAGCACTCCCTCCGGCCATCTGCTCCAGAGGGGATCTGTTCCCTCCGCCCCCCTTGTCGGGAACCTGGAAAAGAACCTGGGGAGCTGAAGAGATCCAAGAAGGGCTGTTTGAACCTGTGTGATATTTCCTTGAACAGGTCTGAGTCCAGTTTCCACTCTGAGTGGTCCACTGTGGCCCTGCTCAGGGAATCTGCCTGCTGATTTGCCTCCCCCGATATGTGTTCCGCTCTGATGGAGCTCAGGTTGGACTCTGCCCAAAGCCCTATGGCCCGGGCTTCCTGCACGAGTGTCCAAGAATGGGTGCCCCCTTGCTTGTTTACGTGAGCCTTGGCTGCAATGTTGTCTATCAGGATTAATACGTGTTTCCCTGACACAAGGGGGAAGAATCTTTGGAGAGCCAGGTGGATGGCCCTGAGCTCCAGCCAATTTATATTGTGAGCCAGGTCTGAACTGGACCACTGACCCTGGGCTAAGTGGCTCAGAAGATATGCCCCCCAACCGAACAGACTGGCGTCTGTGGTGAGGGTGATCCTGGGGGGTTCCTTGAACAGAGTGCCCTTCGTCAAGGCGGACGAGGTCCACCATAGAAGGGAGGACAGAGTGTGATGGGGAACCCTGACCTTCCTGTTGGATGCACTGATGTTGCATCTCTGAAAAGGAAGGAGGAACCACTGGAGGTTCCTGGAGTGCAGCCTGGCCCAAGGAACGATGCCCAAGCAAGAGAACATCTTCCCCAGGAGTTGGGATAATTGTACCAATGGTACCCTCTTTCCCCTTTGGATCTGCTGGGCCAGCTTCCGAATGCTGACTTGCTGCTCCTGGGAGAGATATACCTTGCATAGGCTGGAATCTATCAGTGCTCCCAGATGGAGCAGACGTCTTGTGGGTGTAGTGTGATTCTTTTTGAAGTTCACGGAGAACCCGTGATCCTGAAGTGTTTGGATTGTGACTGTCAGGTCCGACTGGCCTGAACGGAAAGATTTGGACTGTATCAGAATGTCGTCCAGGTAGCACTGAACGCATATGGGCCTCATCCTTAGATGAGTCGCCAGCACAGCCAAGATCTTTGTGAAGACCCTCGGGGCAGAGGATAGGCCGAAGGGGACGGCTCGGTACTGATAGTGTCTGTGCGTGTAACAGAACCGGTGCTCCTGGAGGATCAGAATGTGAAGGTAAGCCTCTGTCAGGTCGATGGAGGAAAGGAAATCCCCCTTCCTGATGCTTGCCAAGATGGACTTTAGGGTCTGCATTTTGAACCTCTTGTAAATGAGGAAATAATTTAGACCCTTTAGGTCTAGTATTGCCTCCAACCGCCTTGAGGCTTTGGGAACTACGAACAGGATGGAGTAGAACCCTTCCCCGATCTGGTCCTAAGGAACCTTTTCTATGGCTCCGATCTCTAGTAAGTGTGCAATGGCTGTCGTGACTAGTTGTGTTTTTGATGTATTGTTTGAAACCGGGCACTGTATGAAACGATCTGGGGGAGAAGATCGAAACTCTAGGGAGAGACCCTTTCTTATGGTCTCTCTGACCCAAGCGTCCGCGGTTGTGGTCTCCCAGATGTCGTAAAACAGTGCCAGTCGACCCCCAATGGGGTAGCCCTCCATGGCGTCACTTGGCCCGCCTGTAGGGACGATTGCCCAAGCCCCTGAAGGGACGCTTGGTCTGGGACTGACCCCTGGCTCCACTAATCTGGCGGTCCTGTTGCCGATCCTGTCTGGAAGAATAGGATCGTGAGCCTCTGGGCCAATCTCAGAACTGCCCTGCCCAAAAGGCCTGCCTCCATTCCCAGGAACCACTGGGACAGAATGATGACCTACAATAATCCTGTTGAGGCCGTCTATCTAATTTTTTAGAGGGATGGGCCATCACCCTGCGCTTGTCCTTGCCTTCAATGATATGAGGCTCTAGGACTGGGCCGAATAGGTGGGAGCCACTGTATTTAGATGTTGCTAGGCGCCACTTTGCCTTTAAATCAGTGCGCCATTGCTTCAGCCAGAGCAGCCTACGGGACGCCACTGAGGCTGCAATAGATCTGACCGAACATCTGGCCGAGTGCAAGGATGCATCCGCAATATATTCAGATGCCGCAACGACTTTCCCTATTGATTGGTGCGTTCTGACCTGATCCGGCGGAATGAGCGCCTGGAGTTCCTGCAACCACATTATCGCCAAACGTGCAAAGAAAGAAGATGAAGTTGCCGCCCTTATGGCCCAAGCCGAGGATTGATGAGCTCTACGAAAGGAGAACTCAAACTTTTTGTCCTCTGCCTTCAAGAATTCAGCCATGTCCCCAGGAACGGCAGTATTGGAGAACAGGGATGTCAGTGAAGCGTCCACAGACGGAACATCTAGAAGAGAAGCAAAGGAAGAAGAGACATTGTAAAGCTTCTTGTCCAAACTGCTCTGGGAAGGAGTGGTAGCAAGGGATGCCCAGTGCTTTTCCACTGTAATTCTGAAGACTAGTGGACATGGGATCTGTGGGTCCTCCTTGACCTTTTCCACAAACAGGGGGTTGGCTTCCCGGTCGGTAGAGGAAGACGGTGTCTCCTCCTGGACCGAGGTAAGTTTGACCGTGGCAATGGCCTTCAGGAGGAGAGACCTAAAAATGGACGGATCAAAGAGACCGGAAGATGTCACCTGCTCAGGTGTTGTGTCCTCCTCCTCAGACAAGGGACTGTCTGCCACTCCCAATTCCACAGATCCCTCCTCCCCTAATTGCGAGGAGGATTCCGAAACAGCAGAGCTAGGTCTAGTGTCACGCTCACCTGAGGTGGGGGAATAGATGTAGGAGGGGAAGGATGTGACTGCACCTGGCTACTCTCAGTGGATGACATAAACTGCTTGAATGCATAGTGCATGAAAGCCTGGAATTGAGCCTGGGACCACATTTCCCCTTGGTCCCTGGAGCTGGCCCCAACCTCCGTTGAGGCATGCCTGCACTCAGATGTTTGGTGTGACAATGAAGGAGAAAAGTGAGGAGGACCAACCTGCTCAGTTTCCCCCTGAGGAGACCAAGGCCTTGGGGCATCCTGTGAGGATTCAAATTGATATTCTGACAAAGGAGTGTCCAGTGGGCCGGGGAAAACCATTTCAGTCCCACTGGACCTGATCCTTTGTGCCTTGGAGAATTCTCTCTCCAGTGCTAAGTATCTCCTTGTGGCCTCTCGCTCGGCAGATTTTGAGGAATCTTTAGAAGACAAATGTTTGGTTTTTGCTTTTTTCTTCCCCCCCCCCCCCACGTCCAATTCCTCTGATCTGTGTTTTGTTTGTGCGGGGGGGGACACTGGTCTGAGTTGTCTGGGGCGAGGAGCTGTCTGCCATTGCAGTCTAGGTACTTCTGGACAGTTGTACCTAGAAATGGGGGGAACAAACATGCAGATCACACAGTCAAAGATGGAAAACCGATCCTCGCTCTGAACAGATAGCAATGGCAAGAGCAGCCAGACAGTGTTCTAATCCTGTCTGCACAGGGCCTGTGACAAAAGGTCACTGACTAACTGAGAAAACAGGTGGCCAAGAATAATATCTCTTCGCTCTTCCTTTCTGGGTCTTAAGACCAGATAACAGTACCTTGGCCTGCTTAAATGCAGCCAAGCCCCACACCAGGGGTAGCCCCCACTATTTCCACCACAGTCACTGTGGGTACAAAGAAATAACTTTCCCCCTGAACGGGTCTGCTCACAGACCAAGGCACTCAGGCAACAACTATGAATCTGCAATAATGCAGGAATACTGCTGATGATGCTGCAGAAATCAATTAGGCCTCCAAAATGGCGTCCGCCACGTGAGCCCTTAAAATAGCAGCTGCGCTAAGACTATGCGGTCAAAATGGCGGCCGCCGGGCCTTTAAGGCCTCTGAAGAAACAGCGATGGATAATCCTGGGCTCCTTAGGCAAAGGCACGCTGCAGGGAAAGAAGGAAAGGGCTTGAATTTCTGATTCCCCCCGGCCCCAAGCACTTGCAATTAGTAGCGCAGTCTCCGCTGCTTTCTGGATGAGGCTGCAATCAGGAAAAGCTCTCCCTCAAGACCTCGACGCGAGCAGAGCGCTCAGGAGGCCTCCGTGCTGAAATCCGATCTCTGCTGCCCAGCCGGCCGGCAAGAATGCGAAATGGCTTCAGATCCTGGAATGGGAAGCTCCGTTCCGAACGAAGCCTGCAGCCTCCTTTTTCAAAGCCCCAAAGGGCTGGGAAGGAGCGAGGACAGAGTCTTTTTCCCCCCCCCAACACAAAACTCAATCGTCTTTTAAAATTGCTGAGAAAAGCCAATTAGTCCAATTGAGTGACCAAATTTGAATTTGAATCTAACCAATTCTAATTTGAATGAATCCAAAAAAAAAAGGAACAAAGAGAAAATCTAGCCTAACTAGGGAGCCTTCTAATGAAACGTCTTGCTGAGCACGAGACTAAGAAAAACTGGGGAAAGTCACACCCAGAAGGAGGCGTGGCAAAGTTTTTTTGTCTTAGTCTGAGCAGGTGGGATTAAATAACCCAATCAGTGGATTCTACACCCATCCTGGTGGAGAAAGAAAAGAATCAAGGTGTTTTGGATGGCTCAGTCAAAGTCCAGACTTCAAGTCAATTGAAATGCTGTGATGGGACCTCAAGAGAGCTGTCCATAAACAAATGCCCTCAAACCTCAATGAACTGAAGCAATGTTGTAAAAGAAGAGTGGACCAAAATCCTCCACAATGATGTGAGAGACTGATAAAAGTCATATAGAAAACAATTACTTCAAGTTATTGCTGATAAAAGTGGTTGTACAAGCTATTGAATCATAAGGTATACTTAGTTTTTCACACATGGCTTCTCCACTTTGACTTTCTTTTTGTAAAATAAATGCTAACATTGTATATGTCGTGTGTTGTTGTTCATCTGAGATCATATTTATCTACTTTTAAGAACTGCTAAGGACCAGATGCTTTTTATTATGTCCCGATACATAAAACCACAGAATTCAAAGAGAATTCTTTTTCACATGACTATATCTATCAAAGTGACATTAGAAAAAAGGTATAATAGATCATAACAAGGGTATTAGTACCAAAACAAGTCTATAAGCATTGTAAGGGACAAGTCAGTATTATAAATATTCACTAATTTAATTAATAATTAAATCAAACCTCTGGCATTAATAAAAAGAGTAACATTTCCTTCACTAGAAGTTTCAGATGGAATCATATCCAATAAAGTATACAAATTGGACAGTTCTGCAACTTACTAAACAGATTCTAATTATGATCTGCTATCAATGTGATTGTTATAATTTAAAGCTGAGGAATTATTGATGAATAATAATGAGATGCTCATTTTCATACACAAACTCCATGGGAATGATATTCTGGACTCTCCTTTACTATGTTTCTAGACATCTTAATCAGTGGGGGTTTTTTTCAAACACAAGATGAAATTCCACTGACAAATACTCTCTATATATCTTCTTCATTTATATCCAGTCGAATAGCTTGTATAAAGTCCTGGTATGACAACTTGAAGCAATTTGAAAATGCCACTAGGTTAGAAATGAAATACATGTGAACTTTTGCAGATTTTCTTTTCAAATAAGCCAAATAATTTATGCATCATTAGAGGTATGTTCTAAGATCGTCTATATTTTATTACTTCAACTTTACTAAAGGAAGTTATATTGCATTTAAATCTATATCACAGTCAGCCACCAGGGAAGCATTTTCTTAATGCACCATGATTAAACTATTCCAAATAGCAACGCTGATAGCTAATTATGGAAATGATGTTTCCTTTTCACATTTCTTTCTACAGTTGCTCCTATCTATCGAAGTGACTGCTTACCTTCACTTTCATAAATGTGATGAAAAGAAAGCATTAACCTAGGGTATTTGGAGAACTAGAGGACTAATGGTATTTCTATCATAATACCAATGTGAATAATCTTATAAAAATATCCAGTACAGAAAGTTCAAAAATGGAACTGAGTTGTGATTATTTAATATTGCTCCATATCAAAGAAAACATGATAAGCACCTGAGAGATAAATTAGCATTTTTAAAGCCCATGGCTGAAATTCTTGGCAAGATCTGAAACAAACATTGAATTATGTTGATTATAGAAATAACAGTTGTGTGAAGCAATATTCACAAAAGAAAAGAGCTCAATGATTCAAAGGATAGCCTTTAATATATATTGAAAATATACTTAACATCTAGATTGAATAAATAAGAGAGAGTATATAATACCATTGGTAATACTCATGCAAGGAGGTAATAATGTAGGTTTATAGTGTATTGTACTTCATATTTGTCATTAAGAATTGGGTCATCTTAATCTTTGAATTACAGACTATCACATTAATGTAAGAAAATACAAATCAACTGGAATTTGTAAGATTCGGGTTTTGTCACGTGTAGTCGTATACTGGTGACTTATGTGCACTGAATTGTGTACATATAGACTACATTCCTCTGCAAATGGGACTGTCATCTAGATCAGGGCTTTTCAACTGGTGGCACGCGTACCACCAGTGGTACTTTGACATGTGGCAGGTGGTACATGACCTTCCTAGACAAGTGTAGCAAGGAAGGGGAATGAGCTGAAGAGACCCAAGCCTGAGGGAGAGGCAGCTGGAGCTGCAGGACTGTTGGGGCTCAGCAGAAGCCCCAGGATTGCCGCAGGGCTCCAGTTGATTGGCGCTTCCGGAAGAAGCGTGAATCTGGAGATGAACTGAAGAAAAGGGGGGGAGAGGAGAGGATATAAAAGGAAGTGGTTTTGGCGGGAAAGTGGAAAAAAGACAACAGGGAAAGGGAAGGAGATGGAGAAGCTGTGGAAGGGGAGCTCAGCAGGCAGGGAAGAAAAAGAGACCGAAGAAGAAGCAGCTATTGCTGAAAGAAAAGGTCCCCTGGTTCATTTTCTCCAGCCAGGAGAATGCAATCAGCACTGAAGAAATGAAAAGCCAGGAGACGAGCATGTCAGAAAGAAGGTTGGTTTATTTCAGAAGCCAGTGGGTTCCTGGTCAGCTGGCAGCTTGAATGGATTACCAAAAGGATTTTTATACAGTTGTTACAGCATTTTGTAATTCAGAGGCTGAGTTTATGTGCTTTGGCTATTAGAATATTTTAGTCTGTTTCACAAAGGCTAGCAATGAGTCCAAAGTTTTGGCTTCCGTAAGTTTAATCCCTTTAAACAAATGTAATTAGTTTTATCCCCTTATCTTGATTCTGTCTATGGCTTTTAGCAAGTTTTCTTTGTAGGTAAACAGGCTTAATTTAAGTTTTCGCAACTGCCGACCCTTTTAGGCTCAGGTTGCTACATATTTAAAACTGAGACATGCCTGAGGCAGCTTAAAGAAAAGAAACCCGGAATTTAGTGTTTCTTTATTCTGAGAGGCTTTTGTGAGCCTTTCTTGCTTTGCGCTTGATTCCAAATGTCTTTAAGGGTACAGTGAAGGGGTGTGTGTGTGTGTGTGTGTGTGTGTGAGAGAGAGAGAGAGAGAGAGAGAGAGAGAGAGAGAGAGAGAGAGAGAGAAGGCAGGGAGGAAGAAGAGGAGAGGGACAGAGGAAGAAGGGCCGATCAGCCAGCTGGTAGTGGTGCATATTAATAAATATGGATAAATTCATCATACATTTGTCAGTGCAAAGGGAAAGTGATTCAGCAAAGGAACTGCCATCGAAGAAATTAAAACTGGTAATTTTTCCCTTTTTTTCTACAGTTCCTAACATTTTATTAGATTATAAAATAAAATACAAAAGCAAGTAGTAGGACACAGTGGGGAGGGAAAAGGCAAAAAATGTGAGGGGAAAAAGGGAAAAAAACAGATTTCCTCTGTTGCAGTAGAAGGAAGCATTAACATTGAACTTCAACTTTTTACTTTTCCATAATATTATAAACTAGCTATTTCTATAACAACAAATGAATCTAATCAGTAAAACTCAAAATCCCTCCCCCCCCTTTTTTTTTAGCCGTCAAGTTTTTGATGCCTTGCTAAGCACTGGTAGTATTCAAATATTGTCATGTCCTAAAAGTGGTACAATCTGTGAAAAGGTTGAAAAGCCCTGATCTAGATGCTGAATGTCTTATTACTTACAGCCTCAAAATAACTATATAGAGGCAGACTAATACTTGGTAGGGAACAATCTGTACGCAGATATACAGATACCATAACATATCTATATCTGCAAAAATCTTTGCTAACAATGGTCTTCCCTTGATATTCTATGGAAGCATAAGTTAGATTCTGATGAAGCAGGATAGAAGAAGTACTGAAGCTTTTGAATATTGATGTTGAAGCCCAAGAATACTATGGAGACAAAAAACAACAAATGGAGCATAGAACAAATCAATCTACAGTTCCCAGTCGTGGCATAAATGACCAAATTACTAACTTTTGGACACAATATGTGAAGACCAGTCTCTTGATCAATCTATAATGAGAAAGACAGAAGGAAAGAGCAGAAGAGGTGACTGCTATTAAGGTGGATGGGCTCATTTATAAGGGCAACTGACGCACCACTGGAAGATCTGAAGGGCGAGGTGGGAGAAGATCATCTAGGTAGGAGTAAGTTTATCTATGTGTTTACTAATAGTTGATACCAATTTGATGAAATATAATCAATATGTACACAAAGAGTTAATGAAAATCAAATTGATAATGAAAAATATTAAATGCCTGATCCAAATATAAACTGAAACAAATATCTTCTGACAGCAAGGCAGATGAAAACAAAATTCAAGCTAAGGAAAGAGAAAGATTATCATGAGTGTTGTCAGTGGCATAAAGTGAATTCCAGTAAGAAAAATTCACCATGGACCTGGAAATAAAGGATGCTGTAGGAGAAAAAAATGTGCAATGTGGATAAATATCAGAAATGTTGGAAGATTCAAAACCAGGAATAAAAAATATCAAATTATTTTAACTTTTTATTATTGCGATAAACAGAACCTGTATATACAGCACAAATACATGAGTTCTATATATATTGCTTATATAGTTTCATATTAAAATAGACCGTTATTACTTAAATGATAGATCTTCAGAATACTTTTACTTTGGCTGCTAAGGATCATGCAGTTTTTAATTCCTCGTCTTTTATAGCAGATTTTCACATTTTCACAGCAAAGGCAGAATAAAAACAATTAATATCAAACTCATAGGAATAAATCATGACAATTTAAATATTATTTGAAAAAAAAGTACAAATTAAGAGAATCTGAAAGTATAGTGGTACTTTGCTACTCTTTAATTGGTTCTGGGAGGTGCGATGAGTACCAAAAATGAAGAGTACCAAACAAAATTTTCCCACAAGAATAATGTCATGATTAACAACGCAATTCAGTACCGCTGTGGAAGGAAATGTAGCCATATCCCTCACATTAAAATGTAGAACACAATTGAAAAGGGGCGTTGTCTTACTGAATGCCTTTTCTCAGCAGGATGGTGTAGAATCCACTGATGGATAATTTCAGCCTTCCTGCTCAGTAGACTAAGACGAAGCTTTAGCCACGCCTCCCTCTGGGTGTGACTTCCCAGTTTTGTCGAGGCGAAGTAATCTTGACGCAAGGCTCCAAATAAAAATGTATAAACATGCCTAGACTACCTAAACAGGGGGTGTGTGGATTCTACACCATCCTGCTGAGAAAAGGTGTTCAGGTAAGACAACGCCCCTTCTCCAGCAGGATGGATGTAGAATCCACTGATGGGACATACCAAAGCCGCTCCTGTCCCTATGGGGGGGGAGTCTAGGCCTGTGTCCCCTGAGAAATAACAACTTGCTGTAGGACTCTCCTACCAAAAGCGGCCTTCGCCGCTGCCAACTGATCAATCCTATAATGTTTAATGAAAGAACAGGGAGAGGACCACGTCGCTGCCCTACAAATCTCCTCAATTGAAGCCAGGCCGCTGAAGCCACTGCACTACGCGTTGAGTGAGCCGTGATGTGTGAAGGAACTGGAAAAGACTGAGAGATGTAAGCCCTAGAAATGCAAGCCCTAATCCATCTGCCAATGGTGGAAGAGGAAACCTTCCGACCCACTGCCGAGGGTTGAAAGGATACAAATAAAGCCTCTGATTTTCTAAAAGCCGAAGTTCTCTTAATGTAATGGCGCAAGGCCCTGCACACATCCAACGTATGCCACTGTCTTTCCAGGCGATGTGAGGGATTAGGACAGAAGTTAGGAAGGACCAAATCCTGGGATCAATGGAACCCTGTATTAACCTTTGGAATAAATGAGGGATCCAACCTGAGGACCACCCTGTCCTCATGGAAGGTACATAGGTCATCTCTGACCAAAAGTGCGGCCAATTCTGAAATCCTCGTGGCCAACGTAATGGCCACTAGAAAGGCTTCCTTCAAGGTGAGAAATTGAAGAGAACAAGTGTTAAGAGGTTCAAATAGAGGAGATGTTAAGGCCTGCAACACTTTGGACAAATCCCAGGATGGATAGCGATGAATCGTAGATGGCCTGGCGTTCACCACGCCCTTGATAAAGGCACTAACTGCTGGGTGTTGAGACAATGAAACTTGGTTGTCACAGGTGAGAACCGTCGATAATGCCGCTATCCGCCTGCATATAGTACTGGTGACAAACCTTTATTTAGCCCTTCCAATAAATACTCCAATATGTCTGGAATAGTAACAGAGAGCGGCGAGAGCCGCTGTCTGTTGCACCAGGAGCAGAAGTTTCTCCATGTGGCATCATAGATCCTATTAGTCGAGGGACGCCTTGAGGCTTGGATTACCCCGGAGGAATAGGATTGCCTAGTCAGACTTTCCCGTTCAAGTGCCAGGTGGCTAATTGAAGCCACTGTGGATCTGGATGTTGAAGGTTCCCCTGGCTGAGAGATACTCGGTCCAGGGGGATCCTCCATGGTGGCGAGAACGACAGGTCCACCAGGTTGGCAAATCACAGACACCTTGGCCAGTATGGAGCAACTAAGATTAGCTCCACCTGTTCTTGGATAATCTTGTGTATGGTCGCTTGCAACAACAGAAGAGGAGGGAAGGCATAAAGTACGCCCTCTGGCCACCTGCACCGGAGGGCATCCGTTCCCTCCGCCCCCCCTTACCAGGAACCTGGTGAAGAATCTGGGGAGCTGTGCATTCCCCTAGATATGGATGGCCGAACCTGTACGATATCTCCCTGAACAGGTTCGAGTCCACTTTCCACTTTGAGTGGTCCACTGTGGCCCTGCTCAGGGAGTCTGCCTGCTGATTTGCCTCCCCCAAGATGTGATCCGCTCTGATAGAGATTAGAGTGGACTCTGCCCAAAGTCCTATGGACAGGGCTTCCTTCATGAGTGACCAAGAATGGGTCCCTCCCTGCTTGTTGATGTGAGCCTTGGCTGCAATGGTGTCTGTCAGGATCAACACATGTTGCCCTGACACGAGGGAGGAGAACCGTTGCAGAGCCAGGTGGATGGCCCTAAGCTCGAGCCAATTTATGTTATGAGCCAGGTCTGACCTGGACCACTGACCCTGGGCCAGGTGGTTCTGGAGATGTGCCCCCCAACCGAACAGACTGGCATCTGTGGTCAAGGTGATCCTGGGAGGCTCCTTGAAAAGGGCGCCCTTGGTCAAGGCGGACGAGGTCCACCATAGGAGTGATGACAAAGTGTGATGGGGAACCCTGACTTTTATGTTGGAAGCACTGATTTGCGTCTCTGAAAAGGAAGGAGGAACCACTGAAGATTCCTGGAGTGAAGCCTGGCCCACGGAACGATGCCCATGCAAGAGACCATTTTCCCCAAGAGTTGGGATAGTTGTACCAGGGGTACCATCTTCTCTCTCCGGACCTGTTGGACCCGTTTTCAGATGCTGATCCGACACTCCTGAGAGAGATAGACTTTGCATAGGTTCGAATCTATCAACGCTCCCAGATGGAGCAGACGTCTTGTAGGTGTCGTGTGGCTTTTTTTGAAGTTCATGGAGAACCCGTGATCCTGAAGTGTTTGAATCGTGACTGCCAGGTCCGACTGGAAGGATCTGGACTGTACTAGGATGTCGTCCAGATAGCACTGTACGCGCACGGGCATCATCCTCAGATGAGCCGCCAGTACGGCCAAGATTTTTGTGAAGACCCTCGGGGCCGAAGAAAGGCCAAAGGGTAGGGCCCGGTACTGGTAATGCTGGTGCGCGTAACAGAACCGCAGGAACCTGTGGTGGTCTGGGAGGATCAAGATGTGGAGGTAAGCCTCTGTCAGGTCGATGGAGGAGAGGAAATCCCCTTTTCTGATACTGGCCAAGATGGACTTTAGGGTCTGCATTTTGAACCTCCTGTAGGTTAGGAAGTAATTCAGACCCTTTAAGTCTAGTATCGCCCTCCATCCTCCTGAGGTTTTGGGAACTACAAACAGGATGGAGAAGAACCCCTCTCCTATCTGATCCTGAGGCACCAGTTCTATGGCCCTGATGTCCAGTAAGTGGGCGATGGCTGTGGTGACTAGTTGCGCTTTTGCCGTATTTCTTGAAACCGGGCACTGTATGAAACGATCTGGGGGAGAAGACTGAAACTCTAGGGAAAGACCCTGTCTTATGGCCTCTCTGACCCAAGCATCGGTAGTTGTGCTCTCCCAGATATCGTAAAACAGTGCCAGTTGGCCCCCTATGGGATAGTCTTCCTTGGCGTCACTTGGACCGCCTGTATGGATGACTGCCCAAGCCATTGCAGTCTAGATAATCCTGGTCAGGGATACCTAGAAGTGGGGGGAACCCAAGCACAAAGATCAATTACTCAGAGATGGAAAACCGATCCTCGCTCTGAACAATGGTAATGGCAAGAACAGCCAGACAGTTTTCTAATACTGCCTGCACAGGCCCTGTGACTAAAGGCCACTGACTATCTGAAACAGGTGGTCAAAAGGATTACCTCTTCACTCCACTTAGTCCTAAGGACTGAACACAATAACACACTTAAAGACAGGCAAAGGCCCAAGAATTTGGGATAGCACCCACGAGTTTCACCACACTTACTGTGGATATAAGAGAATCACTTTACCCCCCGGTACGGGCTGACAAGCAGACCTTAGATGTTGCAATGAATTAGATTAGGCCTCCACAAAATGTCGTCCGCCTCGTGAGCCTATCAAAATGGCGGCCGTGCTATGACCATGCGGTCAAAATGGCGGCCGCGATTCCACATCTGCGCTTAAAATGAATTTGTGAGTAAAATTTAAAGCAGACAGAGCTGACCAGGAGAGATTAAAATGGTGATTATTTTGAGACTTTAACTCTGGAAAAGAATTTATCTTCTCCTTTTTTCAATCAAGAGTGGTGAAAAATGGCGCTGAGATGTTGATTCTTTGAGTGAAAGGACCAGAACTTCTATTTGGAACAATGTAACAGATTTTGTATTTATATAAAATGCAAGAATCTTCTTTTTTTCTTTTAAGGGGGCTTTTGTCTTTTTTCCTCCACTTTTTTGGTATTTGTTGATTTTATAAGTTTTTAGCAGACCTTTTAACAAGTAGTCTTTAAAATAAAATGGCTTCAAAGCGTCTCGGAGCTTCTATTATTTCTCAAGCCTCGATCTTCCCGGTAATGCAGACAGCTCAGCAAGTTAAGTTTAAGTTACCACCACCTACTCCATCGTCATCAGCATCTACACTTAAAGATTTACAGGATTAAAGAAGAGGCAGAGGAGTTTGCCACGAGACATGGTTATTTATTTTTCTAGGAGATCACTTCGTAATGAAATTTTACACGCTTTTTATAAGCAGAGATTTCAAATTGCAGTTCAAGATGTTATAATTTTAAAAGAAATACCTTCAAAAATTCTTAGAAAAAGAAAGGATTTTGCTTTTTTGGTTGATGAGCTCAAAAAACGACTGGTTCGGTTCAGATGGGAGATACCGGCTGGAATAGTGACGAATTATGCGGGGATATATCATAGACTTAATACAATTTCAAAGGCGAAAGATTTTTACACTTCTGTTTTGAAGGCGGGTTCTCCATCATCTTTACGACTTGAGATAATAGAAGAAAAGTTGGAAGAGCAGCCGGTTGAAGTGCTATGTTATTGGATGTAGGAGACATACAGGCTGAACCTCTGCAGCAGTCTCTTGTGACAGAAGATTTTTTAAAGAAACCGAGAATGACTCGTGCAGCCTATAGATGTAAAGTAAAAGAACAGCAGAAGGCAGATGTTGGAATAAAGAAAAGGAAATCATGAACTTTTGTAGTAGTTTTTTGAGATAGAAGATGTTTTAAAGGAATAGTGAATGATTCGTGTAATATGTAGATGTAAAGAAAAAGAACAATAAATGTTAGTTTAGCTGATAGTTTGATTTAGTATGTTTTAAAGGAATAGTGAATGATTTGTGTAGTATGTAGATGTAAAGAAAAAGAATAATAGAAGGTGTCGATTTAGTGGAAAAGTTTAAATATTTGGGAGTATATATATTATAAATTTTTAATTTAAAGTGTATAAAAAAAGTTATAAAATATTATGGGTAAATGTGTAAAAGAATTTAAATTCTAATGATCTCTGTTGGTGAGAATTTTACTGATTAAGATGAATGGTTTGCTGAAACTTCTTAAGTAGGAGGGTATTAATAGATTTATTTAGGGGTGGGAAAAAAAGCAAACACCCAAGTTTATCGAATGTAAGTTTGTTGGTTGGGTTATATTGGAGGGAAAATTTTGTGTTTATTATGGATGAATGAAATATACACCTCAGCGTGGAGAAGATGGATAAATTACATGTAGAGTAAATAAGGGTTAGAGTTGATATGGGATTAAAAAGTATTATTTAGATTATGAATAATTTTTAGTTTTTAATTTGGAATTGCTTATATTATTATTATTATTATTATTTTAATTTGCTTAAATTTGTTTTGTATTTGAGTTAAAGCATATTATTGATTTTGTTATTTGTATAGTTTGATAAGTTTATTTAAAATTTGCTTGTTTAATTTGTAACCCTGTAACCAGCTCTGGGAAGTGAGGGGGGGAGGGAGGGAGGGGGTTATTTTAGGGGGGGATATTGTTAAAAACTTGTATAAAACTTTTCAATACAAAAAATGGCGGCCGCGAATACTTCGGAGCCTCCGGAGAAGCTACAATCAGCTTTGAACAAATCAGAGATAAATCAACTGCAAATTCATTAAAGTACGGCTAAACAGGGCAATCCCTGTTTCCCCCGTTCAGATATCACTTGCGGTTCGTTGCGCAGCCTCAGCTGCGATCCGATAGTGACTGCAGGCAAGAAACCTCGAGGCCTAGACGCTTGCTGCAAAGGAATGCACCGGCGGCCGCTCCAAGAAAAACTCCGTTCTCCGCTGCCCAGCGGGATCGCGGAGGTCCTCAATCAGTCGAATGATTAGCGGGATCGCGGAGGTCCTCAATCAGTCGGGATGGGAGCCCCCACCCAATTGAGGCCTGCAGCCTCCGAGTCCCGAGCCCAAAATAGCTCCAAGCTCTTAAAAGGACAGAGTCCTTATCCAGTTGTAAGTTTAGACAAAGCTAATTGGAAAAGGTTCTTTTGGAACTAATTACTTTAAATTGAGATCAAGTTTGAAAAAAAAAATCCTAGCCTAGCTAAGGAGCCTAAATTCCTGCGTCCTACTGAGCTGGAGACTAAGACAAAACTGGGAAGTCACACCCAGAGGGAGGCGTGGCTAATGCTTTGTCTTAGTCTACTGAGCAGGAAGGCTGAAATTACCCATCAGTGGATTCTACATCCATCCTGCTGGAGAAAAAATGAAATTAAACATATGATTGATCCCAATTTATAAATCTGTAACAATACTTAAAGATTTGAAATTATTATTTGAAAATTGTTTTGAATTCTCAGAAAAATCAATTCTCATTAAATTATAGAATCTATCATAAATATTTACATCCAAAAATACTACAAGTAGAATTTCTAAATTCAACAGTAATATTACCAATACAATCAAAAAAATAACAATAATTCTAAAGCAGAAAAACTAGGAAAAGCAAAATAAAATACTTTAAGCAAAAATTTAAATTCTCCGGAAATTGTAAATTCAGATCAGATAGATCTATAAAACAAACAAGTTCAGTCAATCACAAAAAGACAGTTATCTCTTCAAGCTTTAATGCTGCATAGAATCTGACACAAAATATGCACAAAGTTACAGTATGGTCACATTTTTTAGGAAACCCCCCTATATTTAGATTTAACATCTTCAAAAATAAAATATCATAAATTGAAAGTAAATTGAAACTTACAGACAGGGAGAGACAAAATTTTAATAAAGTATAGAAAAAAATGTAAGACAGCTGCTATTGGAAATGAATTTCAAAAGAGTTATATTAAAATATAGTATCTTCAATTGCTAGATACAAAAGTCAAGGATAAGAGACTATATTAATTGTTTTATATAAAGCAAATATTATGCTACATTACACAATAGCAAGGAATATCTGGGTGACATTTGTCCAATATATTTTAGGCAAAATTATGGAAATTCTTCAGGATACTCCCAAAATGAAAACCTAATTCTGTTGCATAAAATTGGAGAATCAAAACTACAATCTTTAAATATTAAAATGCATTGAATTTTACATGACTATTAAAATCCACATTTAACAGTTTACAAGATTAAATTTTAATACTACTTTGTATAAATATGACCAGCTCAATAGAAAAATTATGTATTTGTGAAATGTATGAACTGCAATGCTGAATTCAATAAGTTCTTACCAGTTTACTGAAATGGTATTTACAGTAACCACAGTATTGGACATTGTCTGCACCGTTACCTTCTTCTTCACAAAGAAGTCCTGCAAACTGTGCACTGAAAAGATAAAATAAAAACAAAGAAAAAATAGGAAGTGTCAGCTACTGAAGATTGCAAACATGGCTGCTTAACAAAATTTTGCAATCCAGTTTTTAACTGACCTTTTAATTTGGAGCAATTATGCTGGAAAACTAATCAATAAAGTATCTTTATGACATGTATAAGGAACTTAGCAATCAGCATTTGGAGGATAAAGACAAAAAATGAAATTTCTCTGAGATAGTTCAACAGTAAAATAAATCTATTATATGTAACTAGTCTGAATAACTCAGGTGACATGTGGCAACATATGAACACTTTATTTATCTAGGCCAGTGATGGTGAATCTTTTAGAGACCAAGTGCCCAAAAACTGGCCCGTCCCTGCCCCGCCCCCTGCCCCGCTCCACCCTGCCTGCCCACAGGGCCACTCACCGCCTCCAGGGCCCACCGCAGATCGCCCAGGCAACCCGGCAGCTCTGTGGCAGCCACGCCTTCTACCCACGCCCTGCAGCATCAACTGTGTGCGTTGGGACGTGAAGGCAGAGTCTTGTCTACGCTGCCTGGCTGCCATGTCCTTGGCTGCGCTGCTCTGCGTGGGCCATACTCAGGGGCGACGCTCCTCCAGGAGGCTGCTGGTGAGGAGGGGGTCGTGGGTGGAAGCAAGGCTCGGACAATGGCATGTGTGCCCACAGAGAGGCTCTGAGTGCCGCCTCTGGCACCCGTGCCATAGGTTCGCCACCACTGATCTAGGCAATAAAGAGCTCAGAAAAAAAAGATTGTCCTTTCTGTTCACTTACCATGTTACATGGAAAGCTTGACGACATCCATGTTTATTACAGGTCATGCAAGCACCTGAGGCTGCTTTGCTTTCTCTGCCTTGCTCTTCACATATATAACATGTCTATTGGAAAAAATAATACTTAATGAATATGCAATTTGCTTTAAGCAGGATAAAACTGAACAGTCCTTCTGTTTTCAGATATGTTACTTTACACTGAATGCAGTTCAAGTTCAAGGCCCTTAAAGCCCTTAATGGCATAAGTCCCGATGAATTGATGAACTAGGTAGGACAAGCCAATCATTTTCATGCCAACAAAAAGGGACTACTTCTCATTGGTCAAAGAACTCTGACTATCAGGATCTAGCAGAGCCTTGTCTGCTACAGCGCCTGCCCTTTGGAACATCTTACCTCTAAGTTAAAATCTGCCCCCTCCTTCCACAAGAGGCTAAAATCCTAACTCTGCTGGGTGACCTGGAACCAATAGTGGAGTTCCAGGTTGCAGGTGGCTGCTGGACTGATGGCAGATTCCACTCCCCCCACCTTGCATTCTGCTCTGCAACCATCCATCTTTTTGGTTATTATACTGATGTATTTTTGTTGTGTTCTTTTTCACTGTTTATTTTATTGTTCTATTATTTTATTTCTGTTCTGTTTATATTCCTTTCAGTTTCTTCCTTTTTTATTATGGTAAACCACCTAGAGTAGCCACAGAGCAAGAAAGGTGACAAATAAATTAAACAAACAAATAAATTTGTAGCTTATGTAAATAATTTAAGAATGAAAATATGAAATATCCTCTAAGAATATGGTAAGAATATAAAAATATTGTTCAAATATTGGAACTGTCTCAATAATATACATCTCATTTAATTGTTTCGTTACATGAACAATAAATACTGATTGTAGCAGGCAGCATAATTTTTTTCTTCAAAATATGCTACATTTTCATTCTAACCCATAATTAGATATTCGTCAAATACTTTATGTCTTTACATTCTTCTTGATAGTATCTGATTAATCTATATCTAACTTTATCATATTATTAAATTTAAATAAACACTTGTACCTACTTTTCTGATATAAAAATCTGATTTATAAGGAAGCTTGTCAAATATCATAATATGAACTTGGACAGTTGCAGGCCTACTCTTACGAACATGCAAGTAATTATTGAAATAAAATAACATAATCAGAGAGGTCCTGTATGACTATGCTGGTAGTCTAAAACTGAACAATTCATAAGAATATAAGAGATTTGTTTGATTAGATCAAGAAAGCATATAATATAGCATCCAATTTATCACAAAAGCCCATCAGACCTCTATGGAGTGATCCATAACTAAGGTATAAGGGCAATAGCCATCTCTTATTACAGGTAGTCTTTAACTTACAGCCACAACTGAAGCCAAAATTTCTGTTTCTAATTTGTTAAGTTTTGTCCCATTTTACAACCTTTCTTGCCACAGCTAAGTGAATCACTGCAGTTGCTAAGTTAGTAACACAATTGTAAAGTGAATCTGGCTTTCCTCTGACTTTGATTGTCAGAAAATCACAAAAAGTGATCACATGACACTGGGACACTGCAACCATCATAAATATGAGTCAGTTGCCAAGCATCCAAATTTTGATCACGTAACCATAAGAATGCTACAATGCTCGTAAATGTGAAAAAGAGTCATAATCCAAGTTTTTCAATGCTGTTGTAACTTCAAACAATCACCAAACAAATGGCTGTTAGTCAAGGTCTACCTGTATTGTTGCCACCTGTTTGTTATCTTTAAAACTCAAGCACTCAAGTTGGCATAGAACTGATAAGAACTTGTTCTTTGAATTTAGGAGAGACATTTACTCTACAAAGTACTTTTTTTTGCCTTATATCCCAATTGTATAAATACTTTAGACAAAGTGAAGGGTATTAGGGGAGGGCTTAAATTTTTTTTGTAGGATACAGGAATAAATGGTACATACATTCAGTACATGTGATGCATCAAAAAGCAACAATAAAAGACATTGATTAGATGTGAGAAAATACAGACACCCTTAAAAATGTTGCATTTTCCCTTTCCCCATTTAGGAATGTTTCTTTAATACCTGCAACATTCAGGAACTCAAGAATAAGTTCCCTGTTGTTTGGTTTATAAATCATCTTATGAAGAGGCTAGTTTTTGCATATATAAATTAAAAAATGGCTTTGGCTGAAAATAAGATTTGCCAAACCAAAAGAAATCACGAGGTCATGCTAAAATGCTAATATCATTTTTATTAAAAGCCCAATAATGAAGCCTAAAATCCCAGGTAACGTTAGTAAGTAATAATTTGAGACATTATCATAAACTATTATGAATAGTTATCATGAATAGGCTTTTTCCTCCTAAATTTAATCTCCTTTTTCTGCCACCTAACCTGATGATGATCATCATTGCTTCTTCTATGCTGTCCAAATCAGAATTTAATCTGTTCTAAAAATATTATCCAGTCATAAGTACTAAATTCCTAGCGAATATATTGTGTACAGTATATCATTGTTATATATTTATAATGTAATGTTCTATGTAGCTTAAATCACATGCTTAAGTTGTATTAGCTATGCATCTGTTCTTCCTTCTTGCATGCTTATGATGCAAAAGTTTTACTAAGTCTAGACCAGGAGTGTCAAACTCGCCGTATCACGTAACGTGTCGTGACGTATCGTGACTTTTTTCTCCTTGCCAGAGCTGGGGTGGCCACGGCTTCCACATAACGCATCTGGCCCATGGACCAGCAGTTTGACACCCCTGGTCTAGACTGTGGCAAACTATTACAACATGATATGGCTATCTTCTTCCTAAATTAAAATTCTATGCCATTCATCTGACTTAATAGGGTTGATTCAATGCAGTAATTTTCAAACAGCAACCATGCCCCTTTTCTTTTCTAGCTCTGATATTCAGAATAAATTGAATACAAGTACTCCTCAGTTAGCAACCATTTGTTCCGTGATTGTTTGCAATTATGTTGGTGCTAACAAAGGAACTTACCACCTATGCCTGATGACATGGCCTTTGCAGTGCCCCCATGGTAATATAACTGCAATCTGGATATTTGGCAACTCATTTGCGCTTATGACCAGCTGCCAACCACACCACGATTATGTTATCATTATCTTCAATCTTCCCTGCTGACTTCCCCAGAAAGTCAGTAAATGTTTGAGAAAGAAACAAGAGGAGACCTTTTGTCTCTAGAAGCTAGCTGCAATTGTCCATGCGCAAGGACTCTATTCCAAAATCTTACTTGGATTTTGGAAAAAATCTTTTTCAGTCAGTCCCCAGAGATAATTCAAAGATTTTGGCACAGAGCATTTGCAGCACAAGGTGTTATAGCAAGCCCCTAGAGGGAGTCCTCTTGTTTCTGGGGCTGGCTAAAAAGCTCTGTTCTGAAATTCAAGCAGGATTTTCAGCCATGGAGGAATTTACAGTCCAGAGTAGAAAGACAGGGGAGTAGTAGTACAGTAAAGTAAGGGACAAGAGGTGCTTTAGGCAGATGGGAGAGGCTGGGCACAGGGAGCTTCCCTCCCCCCCCCCAGGCTGAAAATCATGCTTGGATTTCGGTGAGGAAGATTTTCAACACCTGAGCAGAAGACCCATACTAATAGATTGCAGGAGGTCTCTCGCCCCCAAGGCAGTCCACACTCCTTGGAACTCCATTTGCTTAACAACCCCAAAGTTAACAACCACAACCAGGTAGTCCTTGCCTAACAACCATTTTGTTTAATAACCATTCCAAGTTACAATGGCACTGAAAAGGTGACTTACAACTGTTCTTGCACTTACAGCTGTCACAACATCTCCATAGTCAAATGATGATGATCCTGGATCTTATCAATTGGCTCATACTTACAATAGTTGGGGTGTCCTGTAGTCCAGATAATCATCATCTGCAACCTTCTCAGCCAACTTCCAACAAGCATAGTCAATAGGGAAATCAGCAGACAGTCACACTTGTGATGTCACACTTAATCAGATTAATTCACTTAAGGGCCATGGCAAAAAATCAAGAAATCTGGGGTGGCCACATACTGTCTCACTTAATGACTATCCCACTTAATAATGAATTTTCCAGGCCTTATTTTATTTATAAACTGAAGATTTATAAGGTATATAAGTATACAGATAATCTAAATAATAGCACACTGAATTAATTCTGGTCACACATTTTGTTACTTATAATCTACCATCTATCTTACATATTCTGTGGGGGTAACAAATAAGGACCATCCTTTAACTAAGGTATTTAGGAAGCATATCACAATAGTAATGGGGGACTTTAATTACCCTGACATCAACTAGGAGACAAACTCTGCACCAAGTGGAAGATCAAACCTAGCAGACAACTTTGTCTCCCATAAAGTAGAGAAGGGAATTAGGGGATTAGCCATTTTGGATCTAATTCTCACTAACATGGATAAAATGATAGAAGGTGTTGAAGCCACAAGAACCTTGGGGGAGTGATCATGCAATATTGGAATTCAACATTATGGAAGCACAAGCAATAGAACACAGTCAAACTACAGCCTTGGACCAAGAGAGCTAATTTCAATAAACTTAGAGAAGGCTTGGGAAGGATTCCATGGATGAGAATCCTCAAGGGGAAAACAACTCAAGAAGCTTGGATAATTTTGAAAAGTGAGATAATAAAAGCCCAGTCTAGAACAATACCAACAAAGAAGAAAAGTAACAGCTCTCAAAAAAAAACCAACATGGCTGCATAAAGAACTCTCTGATAAATTGAAAGACAAAAAGGACAAGTATAACAAGTGGAAAGAGGGGCACATAACTAAGGCAGAATATCAGCAAATAGCCCGAGCCTGAAAAGATGAAGTGAAGAAAGCTAAGGCTCAAAATGAACTAAGACTTGCCACAAAAATCAAAAATAACAAAAAAAGCTTCTTTCAACATGTAAAAAAACAAGAAAAAAGTCAAGAAAATGATTGGACCATTAGTGGGAAAAGTGGCAAGAAGGTGACAAGCAATAGGGAGAAAGCAGAACTATTTAACTTGTTTTTTGCATCTGTCTTTATACAAAGGGAAAAAACAGTCCAACCTATTAAAAACAGTATTGCAAAAAACAAGATTAGAAACACAAGTTAAGATAAGCAAGAAAATGGTAATTGAGCACCTGTCCAGCCTAGATGAGTTCAAGTCACCAGGACCAGATGGATTACACCCCAGGGTTCTCAGGGAACTGGCAGATGTGATCTCAGAACCACTGAACTATATCTTTCAAAGATCCTGGAGCATGGGGAACTACTGAAGGATTGGAAAAGAGCTGATGTAGTTCCCATCTTCAAAAAAGGGGAAAAAATGGATCCAGAAAATTACAGACCTATCAGCCTGACCTCAATGCCTGGGATGATTCTGGAAATCATAATCAAGCAACAAATCAGCGAACACCTAGAGGCAAGCAAAGTTGTTACCAGGAGCCAGCATGGTTTGTCAGGGACAGATCATGCCAGACAAATCTTGCCACATTCATTGACCAAGTGGCAAAATTAGTGGACCAAAGGAATGCTGTGGATATAATTTATTTGGACTTCAGTAAGGCATTTCATAAAGTAGATCACATCCTGCTACTTGATAAGATAGAAAAATGTGGGTTAGACAGCATCACTACCAGATGGATTCGTAGATTTCTAACCGGCCATACTCAGCATGTAGTCCTCAATGAAACTGCATTTACATGGAGGGAAGTTAGTAGTGGGGTGTCCCAGGGCTCTGTTCTGGGCCCAGTGCTCTTCAACATCTTCATCAATGATTTGGATGAGGGGATAGATGGGGAAACTCATCAAATTTGCAGATGAAAAACCAGCCGTATGCGGCCTCATGCGTCACGCCCAATGCCGCTGCCAAGAAAGCGTGGAACAAGCGAGCCAGAGGTAAGGAACCGGTATACCGGTATCGTGGGTCAGATCCCCCTCCCCCATTGGCTTCACCTCATCACAGGCAGGTCCTCTGTGCAGGCCCTTAAGTAGGGCTTACTTTTAGGGGAAGGGGTTATATTAGGCCTACCCCCAAAAGTCAGCTGAAGCTTACTTTCGGGGGCAGGTTTACTTTCGGAGAAACATGGTAGATGAGTTAGTAAATATTTTATTCTAAGGCTAAATTAACAAAATCTTTTAAGTCTGAATGTACAAGACTCTCACTCTCGCTTTTAACTGCTGATCAATTAGGGCAGGTTTTTCCTAAGTTTCTTTATCTGTTAAGCCACCAGTGGCATCTACCTCTGTTGTCTGATAGTTTCCTAAGCAGCATCTCTTCCCTCATATCTCATCATTTCCACATATTATAATGTCAATGCTTTCTTATGGCAGCATGTGACAGCCACTCTTCATTTAGCCATTATCTTGTTAATGCTAAATATACTGAACATCTGGCTGACAGTGCAATGAACCATAATAATATATGAATACCATTGGCATTGACAAAATCACGATTAATCTAGCTTTACTTTGAACAATTTACATCCTGCAACAATTCTTTTAATATCATTAAACAATATTATCTGCCTATTCCATAACAATGCCAAATCCAATCTCAACATCTGGCTGACTTTGCAACCAATTGTCATCATCATCTCATTTTTCTGACTAATGTATGAATTTATAACCAAATTTTGTGTGCCTGATAACAAAAGATTTCAGTGTGAAACTGAATTAAAGTCTGGAAGGTTCTAATTGACTAATTAAATTCACAGTGCTTACCTTGTAAATTTGCACTTTGCAGTTTTTATTTCTTTTCTGGAAAATGAATTTGGTACCAGCAATAAAATTGTATACTCAATATATTAGACAATATAGTGTTTAAACTAGTCAGGTATTTCCAGAAACTAAAGAAAATAAATGGCATTTCTGGGGAAGAACTTTCTTCTGTTTGAGAAATATCTATAGTATCAGTGGGCCAATCTATACCCAGGAAATACTAAGGCAATTACCATTCCTATATACACATTACATTTTAAATTATATTTGTTGAACTACTCACACATGGTATTAAAATACCAATTATAGTTCACTCATTACACTAATTCAAAAACAAACATGCCATTTTTTTTCATTTTAGAGATAGGCCTTATTCATCTAATTTGCACCACATCCATTCTCTGGAAACAATTTATGGTAGCACTATAGCACTGGAAAAAGCTACTCTTTGAGTTCTGACCTATTATTTGATTTGTTCCGATTAATTTCTCAGATTTTTATCAAACTTTTTCTCAGAGCTGGAGGCAACTAATGTGGAAATTTTTCAAAAAATCTTCCTCATGTCATCAACCTGTGCTAGGAGAGAATGACAAGTTTCAAGTCTTTCAATGATTCTCCACAGCTGAATGGAAACTTCACTGAATGAGAGAAGTGATCCTACCGCAGAGGAAAAGTATGGCAAATCTCCTCAAAAAGCCTTCTTTGAATCCAGTAAATTTTGAGAATTATTGTCTAGTCTAGTCTCCAAACTTTAGTTTATAGGCATTAGAAGTTCTGTCACTAAATTAAATGGATCATCCGGATTCTTTCCAGAGTTAGGAACAGATATGGAACAGAAACAGGATTCCTTCAATCTGGAGGAAGTGTGTCCCTCTTTCCTTTTAGATCTCTTACCTGCTTTTAATGCAAATCAACCATGCTAACCTTCTGGTATGCTTGTGAGAATTGGGGGAGGGGCACTATGCTTCAGTTACTGTGCTTTCATTTAAGTGAGCAGTCTCAGCTGAAGGGAAACAAGTCCATCCTAGCAGTGACTCCTTTGCAGGCTTTGTCTCTTTCACTCCTATTCTTTAACAACCGCTAAGTCAGATTTTGGGTAAGGTGCCATATAGAGATCTAAAAACTTATGAGGGGTTGGATGGAAGAAACAAAATTGAAATTCTGGCATGATGTAGGTCATATTTATTCAGAAATAAAAAAAGGTTCTTGTTGACTTTGTTGTTAGCCTGGAGAGGGTAGCAAGCTTCCTGAAGGAGGAAATCCACAACACCAGGGCTAGTCTAGATTCACAGTTAAAGGGGACTTTTGCCCAACCTGTGTTTTATTTGCAGTAGATTGTGGCAACAGTCATCCATGTCCTTAGAATGGCTCATAGTGATGTCATTTGCATGCAGTTTTTTAGAACTATTCAGAAGCTAAAACACAGCAGAACACAGTAACCTACTTTCAGGTAAGGAGCAGCCATTATGCTTAGATAACACCAGCACTTGAGATGCTTCGCTGGCTCTCCAAGAACAATTCAAAGTGCCAGCTATCAACTATAAAGTCCCATATGACTTAGCGTCAAGGTCTGCAGACTACCTTACACATAGGAAAATCAACACATTCAAAGAGTGATTCCTGACTAAGAAACTTAAGAGATTTCCCATGTCATATTGGGAAGGAAATACGGCAACATAGTTTGTTCCTACAGAATACCATATCCCCAAGAATTTGGATGACAATCTTCTTTATGGAGAATACTCTAAAAAGAACTGTTCTAAGCCATTGGGCAATTAATGGTGCTACAATAGATGTCAAAAGGAGTAATTATTAGTTTTTATTGTAAATTTGCTGAATAAATATTAGATTGTTTTTAATCCTATCTTTATTATTTTATTATTACAAAAGGAACTCAGGGTGGTAAGCATACATTAATACTTCTTCCTCCTCTTATTAAAGTAATAAATTTTAAAGTATTTTAAATTTGCTCTTTCTTCCGGCTCCCTTAACCAAGAAAGAGGCAGAATAAGATATAAAGCATGAAGCCAGGCAACTTAAGTATTCTGTTGATGAGAACACATCACTGCCAATCCAAAAACTGAATGATGTTCTAGTTCTGATTGTCTTGTGATATCTTCCCCTTGCTCCTTCCCTCTTGGCAAATGAGGAAACTGCTATGCTGCCATTGCTTCAGCATAGCTGGAGCACTAATAGACCATATTGCCAGTTAGACAGCTGGACCAGCCTTTGCAACCTTAAATTTTTTGCGATTCTCCAAAAGATGCTCATGAATTCTTATAGGTTGTAACCTATAGTTTGAGGAATATTTATTAAATTTTATTTATTTATTAAATGGACATGCTATTCATCTCACAATCCAGAGATTAGCTAGGTGGTTGAATGTGAACTTGATGGCATGACAATTAAGTTGAAATATAGCTATTTAAAAATTGTGCTCAACGAACAGTCGTTAATGTATTTTTTTTTTTTTATTAAAAGTTTTATAAATTTTACAAAAAAAAACAAGAACAATACAGAACAAAAAACAACATATACAAAAGAAAAAAAAATTAAACAATACATATAAAAAAAAACCCCCACCCCACACCCCTCCCAAAAACCCTCCCTTCCCCCCCCCTGAGCTTCCCAGAGCAGAATATAGGCTTAAGAAATAATAAAAAAAAAAAAAAATAAAAATAAAAATTAAATTAAAAACTTTATATTTATATATATAAAAAAGATATCTATAATATATATAAAAATAAAACTTATGAAAAAGCTATATAATATTTTTGTATACCCAATCTAAATTGTATAAATTTTATCCATTTGTCCCAGATAGCAAAAAACTTCTCTTGCGTTTGTTGCTTTAAGAAAGCCGAAATCTTTGCCATTTCTGCCAGATAAGCTACTTTAAAAAACCATTCCTGCAATGTAGGCAAAGATTCCTTCTTCCAATATTGTCCAACTAACAGCCTCGCGGCTGTGATCAAGTTTAACATCAATACAACCTCCTTTGTATCACAATCTGTAACAATACCTAACAAAAATAATTGCGGAGTAAATTTTACCCTCCTTCTAAAAATTCTCTGGATATTCCACCATATTTTGATCCAAAATGCTTTTATCTCTCTACATGACCACCAAATATGATAATAGGAAGCCTCCTTATAACCACATCTCCAACATTTAGGTTGCACGTCAGGGTACATGTAAGACATTTTTTGTGGATCAAGGTGCCATCTATAAAACATTTTATAAAAATTCTCCCTTAGATTCTGTGCTTGAGTAAATTTGACATTTCTCACCCAAATAGTTTCCCAGGTGTCCAATGAAACTGGCTCACCAAAGTTCTGCGCCCATCTAATCATACAATCTTTAATTAGTTCCGTTTCTGAGTCCAATTCAACTAAAACCCCATAAATTCTCTTAATGTGGGTTTGTCTTTGATCCTTCAGTTGCTTAATAAGATTTTCATCTTCTCTAAGAAAACCCACCTTACAATCCATCTTCCATCTATCTAGTAGTTGCCTATATTGGAACCAAGAATAAGTAAAATTTTCTTGTGCTAATTCTTCCCGTGATTTTAATTGCCAGTTTTGTCCATCCCATTTAAGTAACTGTCTGTAAGACACCATATCCATTTTAACCCCTCTTTTTATTCCTTCTATCGCATGCCAAGGTATAGCCCATAATGGTACTTTAAAATCACTTTTATAATATTTTCTCCAAATCCTAAGTAAAGAAATTCTTAAAATATGAGATTTAAAAGCCCAATCTATTTTTTTATTAAATATTAAATAGGCATGCCACCCATAAAGTAAATCCCATCCCTCTAGATAAAGTATCTCAGAATTTGTCAAATTTACCCAGTCACTAATTAATGTTAAAACCACCGCATCATAATATAATTTCAAATTTGGTACCTTGAGTCCGCCCCTCTCACGGAAGTCTTGCATAATTTTGAACTTAACCCTTGGTTTTTTCCCTGCCCAAATAAATTTATTGAGACCCTTCTGCCACTCATTTAAATTAATCTCATTTTTCAAAATTGGTAACATTTGAAACAAAAAAAGAAACTTGGGTAGAATATTCATTTTTATCACTGCAATTCTTCCCATGAGGGATAATTGCAGCTTTTCCCAATTCTTCAAGTCTTTCTGTACCCCGACAGAAGTCGTTAATGTATTATGATCAAAACTGGACAGCAGTAAGAAACACAAGTGATACAAGGAACACTTTTGTTTAAATGAACAGAATTCTTATCAAACACTGCATATAGATGACACAAGATTGGTTTGCATAACTTGTCATACAAACAAAAAACAATATTAAAAGACACAATGTTAAAAATTAGTCAAATAAGCTGGAAGTAACAGTATTAAATTAACATAAAAATGGAAAAAAAATCTTCAATTAGCAAACAACTACAAATTCAGCTACCAAATAGCATGGAGGATATATGGGTTGGTCATAGCATTCCAAACAGTTGACTATAAATTTAATATGAGGCAGCAGTGGAATATAGCTGCAAAAAGATAATGCAACTTTAGGCTACATTAGTATAAATATAATTTCCAAATGACAAGAAATAATAATTCTATTCTATTCTACTTGTTTAGGTTCCACTTCAAGTACTGTGTGTAGTTCAGAGCACACCATTTTAAGAAGAATCAGAGAAATTAAAACAGCCCAAATAACGTGTCTTAGAAAGTTCAGTCTGCCACAGGATCTGTTGATACAGTTCTACAGAGGAACTATTGAGTTTGTCATTTGTACTTCTATAATTGTCTGGTCAATACAGCAACCAGACAGGACAGGTGTAGATTTCAAAAGATAGTTAGGACTGCAGAAAAACAACTGCAATCAACCTGCCTTCCATTG
The DNA here is from genome assembly GCF_016545835.1 of Crotalus tigris. Classification (NCBI taxonomy): domain Eukaryota; kingdom Metazoa; phylum Chordata; class Lepidosauria; order Squamata; family Viperidae; genus Crotalus; species Crotalus tigris. The sequence goes on from NW_024100606.1 coordinate 8,547,103, forward strand.
AGGACCTGGATATTGCACAGATCAGAAACCTACCATCACCACATCCTGGACATAAACTGTTTCAACTCTTCCCCTCAGGATACTGCTAAAGGACACTGCATGCCAAAACATACACATACAGTTTTTTTCCCTTGTGTCATCACTCTGCTGAACACCTAATTTCCACAGGACTGTCTTTTGTCTAAGGACATTTACCCACATATTAGGGCTATATTACCCTTCTCAGCTTGTCTACTACCTTTTCCTATTAGTATCTTATGATTGTATTACTTTAGTGTTTGAATGTACACTTGAGAGTTTATGCACCAGAGAGATAAATTCCTTGTCTGTGCAATCACGCTTGGACAACAAAGTATTATTTCTTTTTCTTTTCTCAATAAGAACAATCCAAGAACCAGAAACTAAATCCTATGAAGAAAGATTGAGGGAGAGGAGTATGTTAAATATTTTTCAAATATCAAATAAAAATCATATAGAAGAACTTTCTTATTTTAGAGCACAGAATCTGGAATAGTTGATAAAGGAGAATATTTGTAGCTCAGGGTTGGAATGAGGGGTCCTTGGTGCTCTCTGAGCTTGGTTGTTTTTTGCAGATGTTTCATTACTCAAATTAAATAACATCATCAGTGTTAGTTAATATGGAGTAGGATTGCTTCAATTCATATTCTAGTGGCATGCCCTGTCAATGGATGGGAGAGATCTTCGTGGTTGACCTGTTTACTGTTAACTTGTTTGGCAACTTCTTGACTAGGGTATTGTTTACTTCTTTACTGTCAATCTGATGTTAATCGGTGTTAATCTGGGTGATGAATGCTGGTGGGGAAGTATTTTGGTCTTTTTGTTCTCTTTCTGGCTTATTGATTATCTCTTTTGCACAGTATGTTGTTGTTTAGGTCTATGTGTCTATTGATTTGATATTAATATTGATTTGATATTGATATTGATAGCATTTTTGGACTTGGCTTAGTTTAGGATGGTCATGGTTTCCCCATGAAACTATAGTTAAGTCTGTCCATATGCTCCTGGACCCCATCAGTAGACATTCCTTGACTGATGGGGTCCGCAACATGCTCCCTCTGCTGGCATGGTAGGGGTGGGCCAATCCTATTGTGGTGAGATGATTCTTCAGATAGCCTGGACCCATGCCATGAAGGGTTTTCAAGGTGATAACCAATACCTTTAATTACACTGGAAGCAAGCCAGCAACTAATGTAGCTGAACAGTGTAACATGAGCCACCCTAGGAACCCCAAGAACAGCCCATGCCACCACATTATACATCAGTTGTAGCTTCCAAATACACTTCAAGACCCATATAGAGCAAATTGCAATAGTCTAGGCATGAAATGACCAAGGGTTGAATAACTGAGCACAAGTACCCCAAATCCAAAAAAGGTTGTAACTGGTGCACAACACAGAGTTGTGCAAATGCTCTCCTAGCCATGACTTCTGCCTGCTCTTACAACAGGAATCATAAGTCCAGGAGAACCCCCAAATTTCACACCAGGTCTATTTGGGGGTTGTATAAACCCATCCATAATTAGAGATGTCAAATTCCTGGATCTCAACCCTCCAGGCACCCAAAGTCATTCGGCCTTTCCAGGGCTCAGTTGAAGTATGTTGTCCCCCATCCAGACTCTCACAGGCTCTAGGCAACACAAGAGGACAGTAACATCATCACTTGAGACACCATGGGTGGAAATATAGAGCTGGCTATCATCTGCACATTGATGATACTTCAATCCATGGTGACAAATGATCTCATCCAGCGACTTTATGAAACGTTAAAAAAGAGTGGAAAGAGTACTGAGCCCTGAAACATGCCATAAAGGAGTGGCTTTGGATCTCTCACTCCTTATCAACAGCAATTAGGACCGGCTTTGAAGAAAGGAACCAAACCAATGCAACAGTGTGCTGTCCAGCCCCAAACCCCACAGACAGCCCAAAAGGATACCTGATTAATGGTATCGAAGGCTGCTGAAAGCAAGTCTGGTTGCACCCCCCCCCCAATCCCGCTCTCGCCAAACATCAGCAAGTGTGACCAGTGCTGTTTCTATCCCATAAACAGGCCTAGATCTTGACTGGAAGAGTTTCATCAGTTTTATCCAGGACCCTCTGAAGCTGCCAAGCAACCACCTTCTCTACTACCTTCCCTAGGAAAGGTTAGAAACTAGATGAAAACTGTCCAGATAGGTGGGATCAAGAGATGGATGTTTTTAAGAGGGGGCGAACCAGGGCCTCTTTAAAAAAAGTCCTGGGAAACTCTCTTCCAGCAGTGAAAATTGATCACTACCTGAACCCACCTAGTAGTCACTATCCTGAAAGCTTTCATCAATCAGGACGGACGATCCAATTGACAAATGATTGCACTGACAGCACTGAGGATCCTGTCCACTTCATCAGGTCTAGCAGGATTGAACTGTTCTCAGATAACTGGGTAAGACTGTTCTTCGGGCATCTCACATGAACCAACATTACTGACAGGTTCCAGCTGGGAATGAATCCGAATGACTTTCTATGTTCAGCACCCTTTCTGACGCCGTTGTAACTCCAAACAATCGTTATATGAACAGTTGTAAGTCAAGGACTACCTATACACTTTAAAAAATATTTTGTTCCAGTTGTTTAAAAAATGATACCTAATGATTAATTGCAACCACTATCATTTGATGAACTATATGTCATAACATTTTAAAACTTATCTAAAGAGGGTACCATAGCCTTATTTTAGCTTTCAAAAATTTTACAACTGAAAACTCTTCACATACCAGTAAAATAAACCTGATTATATATTACTTTTTGTAAATAGTAAAAAAAATGGAATAAACTTTAAATTTGTTTAGGTATTTGTCTATATGCGTGGTCAGTCTAATACCAAATAGAAAGCTGTATGTTACAATACTAGGAGAAAGGAGAACTGTTGATATCACATTGACCTTAAATACTATATTAAATATAAATGACACGATGACATTCTGCTCTCAACTAGCATTTCTTATAACCTTCTCAACCTTCATTTGCTTATAACAGTGCTAAGTACAATTTTTACTAAAAACACTGAAAATAATTACGAATTATTTTTTATTTATTTTGGAAATCTATTTAAATAAAATATTTCAGGTTATGCTGAAATATTAACTAAACAAAAATCACTTCATGCTACAAATTATAATTTGGTATTATTACAGAAGAATTTTTTAATTTACCTTTCAGTAAAAAAGCAAAGTGCAAGAGTTCACAGAACTATTTTTATAAATTCTAAAATATTTTAAATCTTTCAAATAACAATGTTATATAAAGAAAGAAAGTCATAATTTAATTATACCTTATTATAACGATCATGAGGAACAGACTGCAAGACGATAGGTTCCATTGTAGAAACATTTGCAAACTGCACCTCGGGAATGTACAGAGCACAAACCACATGAGCCCAACCTATAAAAAGTTAATTTAATTTTATTCTTAACATTTTTGACAATGTAAATAGAATAAATTCATATCAAGAAACTTCTGTATGCTTTGCATGTAATTTTAATTATTTAATATTCATTCTTTAGCATAAAACATATAGACAGGTTAAGGTTATAACAGATTCTTCACAAAGCTACATGTCTAACTTTTAAACAGTGAAAATGATTAGAAAACAAAAACTATGTTCTTATACTTCACTCTTTTATTAATTACCATTAAAATCAATGAACTTATGTTAAATTTATACATTGCAGAAACTGGCGCATCTATCATAATAAGGAAACACAAAGTCCTTTAAATATAAAAACCTATTTGCATACAGCAGATTCATACAGGTCTTTCTATAAAAGTCATTACTACATTCCTAGATAGTTATCTAGAATAGCATTTCATGCCATAAATTAAGACATAATTTAGTACTATTTCAATAGTATGCAGCATATTACATAGACAAATATAATTAATTCCTAGGTTAGGATATAGGCACATAGGTATTTCATATCTCCTGCAGTTCCTGAGAAAGTCACAAATTTGTGCTAGAATAAGAAAGTGTAAATATCTGGCACTGTCTCTTTGAATCCATATCTTAATCTACAACTGCTAATTTATAAACTCCCTATATTAAGTCCGAAACTGCTTCATATGAGGAATTTTCCTGGCAGTTTGATGTAATCATTTCCTAAAATAAAAAAAATACAGAATGGTGGGAATTTCAAAAAGCAAGAGCATTCTTTCATAAAAAATACAATTCCACTCCCACTAAATATATATTCTAATATTTCCCTCAATAGAAAACATCACACATTAGAAGAACATGACAAGTATGATGGAAACAACTTTATATATTCCATGTTCTATATGCTTCCTTTGTCTATCATACTTTGCTGCCATACTGCACCCCTATTTTAAATATTCCAACTCTGCTTTTATAGATTCCTCTCCTTCAAATTATCCTTTTAAAAATTTCCTTGAATTCCAGTTTTGCTAATTCATGTTAATTACTCCAAATCTTGGTCCAACTTCTTATCAATTTCCTCCATTTACTTCTGTAATGAAATTCTAGAAACTGCCCGTTTCATTTTTTTCAAAAGATAGAATGTTTAAAGAGCAATGACCATGTTTTACATAAAATTCTTTTTAATATATGAATTACTATAAAATGTTAACAATTATCAGATTCATAAGATATAAAACAAAGATCACTAGTCATACAATCAACATCTCTACTAAAAAGCTGGGATTCACTCATTTCATTAGGCACCTTACTGTATAAGAACACTGTATTTTAAAATTATATAAAATGTAAAATAATATTCTCATAACCAAATTAAATAAGGAATTATATACTTTGGATATCATATATTTGGTTTTTATCTTCTTTAAGGGCTTTTGTAAAAACTCTAATCTGAACTGAATTGTAATGACAGTGCTTTGCCACTGCATGACCACCCATGCAGATAAGGCTGTCCAATGGCCACTGAAGTCAGATTAATGTTTGCTTTGGGATGTTATTCCCTTGTGATAAGCAATATTTTATGAAAAGTTGCATTTTATTCCAATGTAAAAAATAAGCAAAAGCTACACATAAATGTAGTATTACTTTGAGCCTCTTTGACTTATCCTTTTTTCCTGAAGAAACCACCAATACCTCCCTTGAAGAGAGCTTGATACATGAAATCAGAAGAATACTGCTTCTATAATATGGCACATCTCCAAAGATTCTAAATTTGTATTTTACTGCATTCAATTATCTTTAACGAAGAAGCCCTTATGATACAAAAGGAAAAGCCAACCTATACTATAAATAAGGTCCACTTTTGACCTACTATTCCAGGGGTCAGCAACCTAAAACGGTGAAAGAGCCACTTGGACACGTTTCCCTCACAAAAGAAAAAACTGGGAGCCGCAAAATCTGTGCGTGTGCGCATGCGCGCGCATGCGCACATACGTAACAGGGGGCTTGATTGAAGAGTGGAGCCTAAGGCAACACATGCACCGGCCCTGCTCCTGTCCAGCTCTGGTATGGACGGCTCTGCCGTCCTGGCTTCTCCTCCCCTCCCCCCTTTGCTGAAGCAGCGAGCGGGGGGGGCATTGCCTTGGGCACGGCAGGGCTGCTGGAGGCTAAGGCCCGCAAAGGCGCGGACCAGGCTATCTTCCATAGTGGCGGGAAGGCGACCGCGGGAGCAACAGCCTGCTCATTTCCCCTGGCGGTGGCAGCGGCAACTGCAGAGCCATCTGGTGGTGTTTACACAGCCCTTTCTCCACTTGACTGAGATAGGCAGCGCTGCTCCGCTCCACCCTCGTTTCCCCAGAGCAGAATTGGGGCCACGCCAAAGGAGCCGGCTGAAAGTGGTGTCTTGGACTACCCTTCCGAGGACGGCGCTTTGGAGAAAGGCTGGAGCGTGGCACCCTTGCCAGAGAACTAGAGTCAGCCCCACTAACTAAGAACGGCCCTGCCTAAACTGAGCTCAATTGGACAGGAAAGTTCCAATCCGATGGAGGCTCCTGCGAAGTCAGCTCGGTCATTGGGATCACACAGTTCAGTGGGCTTGGCGCCCCCCCAAGCTATTAATCCAGAACCAAGCAGCGATTGGCTTGCAATCGGTTGGACAAAACAGGTGGATAGGATTGCAGCTAACGATAGTAGGACGTTAGAGCCGCCAACTCTGGTCTCCACCTGAGTGGGCGGGCGGGCGAGCGAAACCCTGAAATCTTTTGCGTTCGTTTGCAAAGAGAAGACGCCAGTGGCGCATGGCCCGGGGGGGAAAGACAGCTCCGGAGGGAGACAGCCACGCAGCCAGAAGCCAGCGGTCCCAGCGGAGCGACATGGAAGACCTACTGGTTGGTGTGGGAGGCTCCAGTGTTGCCGATGATCAAGGCCTGGCGTCCGCAGCCCAGTTCCACACCGACGACCAGCTTTTACTGCTTCTTTGCAAACGGGACGACCAGCTTTCACTGCTTCTTTGCAAACGAACACAAAAGATTTCGGGGTTTTGCTCACTTGCCCGCCCGCCCGGGTAGAGATCCTCGCCTCCCCTTCTCCTGCGGCCAGGGAAAGACAGCCGGCCCCGAGCCTGTCGTGGAGGACTTTTCAGGTCCCCAATACCCCCCACCCCCTCCCCCGTCAGCCCAGGCACTGCGGCTTCGCAGCAGGAGGGAACCCTCCAGACCTTTGGTTTTCTTGGCTTGTCAGCGAGTCTTGCAAACTCAGCTCCTGCCAGGGAAGCAGCACCTTTTGGAATGGGCTCTGAGCAATTGCATGCTTCGGGGAAGGAGCACAGAGGCCTGCAAGCAGGCAGGCAGGCAGGCAGACATGGGCAGCACGAACTAAGTGGTGGCAGGAGGGATGTGGGGCCTTGGCTTGTTACTTATCAAGACTGTGCTCAGTTCGTGCTGCCCAGTGTCTTGTTCCGCCGCCACTCAGGCCCCTTTTTCGCCGCTGGAAGCACGCCGCATTAGTTGGCACCACATGGGATGGTCCCACGGCAACGTTGACAGTCCGGGTTGTGCATCAACAGTGTCTCCGGTCCCAAGCCACAAGCCGCAGGAAATATCCGGGTCCGAGTTGTCGCTGCAAGGACATCCCGCCCATGGCAGCGGCGCCAAACTGCCTTCTATGCCGCTGGCATTCCCGGGCTGGAGCAGTGAAAACCAGTCAAGCTGGTCGTCGGGGTGCGGAACCAGGCCGCAGACGCCAGGCCTTGCTCACCGGCAATGTTGGAGCTTCCCACGTCAACTGGTAGGTCTTCTGTGCCGTTCCGCTCCGACCTCCGGCTTCTGGCTACAGGACTGTCTTCCCCCCCCCTCCCGTCTATGTCGAGCCCATGGCGAACAGCATCCCACAAACCAAAGAAGTTGAACCAATCAATTCAAACTTCTTTCGTGAGAAGTTTGAATTGATTGGTTCAACTTTTTTAGTCCTTTTTTTTTTTTGCACTGCACGTGGCTGGGAGCTGCAGGAGACGGCTGAAAGAGCCGCATGCGGCTCCGGCGCCACGGGTTGCCGACCTGTATACTATTCATATAAGAACTACTTTTAGGTGCCTACACATTCGCAAAAGAAAGCTGTTATGTACATATACAATCAATTTCAGATTTAAAAAAACACTAACACTTAGCCAGCCTCTCTCCGCCTCTCTCTGTCTGTGTGTATGCCTGTGTCTGAAGAAAGACAGTATCTCTCCCTCCAGTTGGTATACCTACAGAAACTCAATAGTTTCTTCAAAATTTCAGCTACTTAAAGCGGCTATAAACTTCTCAGTGGGAAGTTCCCAAATCTGTTTTCATTAAATTCAAAGTTTTTCAAAATCTTATTTCTCTGTTTATATTTCTCTGTTTTATCAATTGTGAAACTGCATTTTCTATAGCCTAATTTAAGAAATTGTAATACACTAAATCAGTGGTTCTCAACCTGTGGGTCGGGACCCCATTTGGGGTCGAACGACCATTTCACGGGGGTCACCAAACAAGGCTGTCCGCCATTTTTTCCCCCTTTTCTTTGGCCACGCCCCTGGCACCCAGTGATGTATAAGTGGTTGGGGGTCACCACAACATGGGGAACTGTATTATGGGGTCACGGCATTAGAACGGTTGAGAACCACTGCACTAAATGAAAAAAATGCTTATATTATTTCTCTATCTATAATATCCAGCTATATACAGTGGTGTCTAATTCTTTCAAATGTTCAATATTTCTTCATAAATATGACCTATAATGTGATCTTTTCTCCACGTCCTAAAACTAGATAAAGAGAACCCATTTTTTTTTTAGAAAAATGAGTTAAAAATATGCCTATTCAGTGATTTATTGAGGAAAATTATCCAAAGCTATATATTTTTGTGTGATAAAAGTGTGTAAACATTTGCTTTCAATACTGTTGTTGTTAATTGCGAAGTCATGTCCGACCCATCGCGACCCCATGGACAATGTTCCTCCAGGTCTTCCTGTCCTCTACCATCTTCTGGAGTCCATTTAAGTTCACACCTACTGCTTCAGTGACTCCATCCAGCCATCTCATTCTCTGTGGTCCCCTTCTTCTATTGCCCTCAATCTTTCCCAGCATTAGGCCCTTCTCCAGTGAGTCCTTCCTTCTCATTAGGTGGCCCAAGTATTTGAGTTTCAACTTCAGGATCTGGCCTTCTAAAGAGCAGGCTTTCAATAACTAGTATGCAGCAATAACTGCAACTATAACTTTTCCCCTAACTGTGATTAGTCTTACACAACATCTTGGAGGAATTGTAGCCCATTCTTCCTTATACAACGACTTCAATTCAGGGATATTAGAAGGCTTTCATAAACTGCCCACTTTAGACCCCTCCACAATTTTTATATGGTTAAGGTCAGGATTTTGACATGGTCATTCCAAAACATTAAATTTCTTCTGCTTCCTTGGTTGTACAACTTGTTTTGCAGAACTGTCTTGCTGCATTTCTTTGAGCTTCAGTTAATGGACAAATATTCTCCTGTAGAAATTGCTAGTACAATTTAGAATTCATGGTTCCATCCATGTTATCAGGCCATCCTGGTCCAGAGACAGGCCCAAATCATTACTGCCACCAGCATGCTTCACAGATAGGATAAAGTTCTGATACTGGAATGCCATGTTTTCCCTTTTGCCAAACGTAGCCAAGCCAAAAAAATTCTATTTCAGTGTCATCCATCACAGAACATTCTTCCAATGGCCTACTGACTTATCCATGTGGACGTCTGCAAACTATAGACAGGGCAGCAATTTTCTTTTTGTAGAATAGCAGCTGTCTTTTTGCAAGCTTACCATGCATACCACTAATGTTCAGTTTCTCTGGATGGTTCTCATATGAACAGTAATATACACCAATGCGAGAGAGGCCTTTAGTTCCTTAGAACTAAGGAAGATTGGGCCTCTGAGATCTTCTAGAGCAGCGGTTCTCAGGTCGCGACTCCTTTGGGGGTTGAACGTCCCTTTCACAGGGGTCACCTAAGACCATCGGAAAACACACATTTCCAATGGTCTTAGGAAGCGAGACATCGCTCCTCTATCCGTCTCCAAGCGGATAAAAACAACACAGAGAATGGTAAGACTTAAAGCATCAAAGGAGCAACTCCCTGCCGCTCAGGTACAGCTAGCAAAAGCCAACGACTCAGCCCGCCTTCTCCCAGCCTTTTCACCAATCAGAAGCCACGGCCCGGACATTGACGTCTGTGAAGTATCTTCCCGGGAAATCTGTGAAGCTGGCGGAGCTGCTCCAGATCGCGCTTGCATGCAGTCGTTTGCGCCTTTGTGGAAGAGGGTAGATGGGCTGGCGGGGAGTTGAGGGGGGGTAAGACAGGAGGAGGAAGGAAGGAGGGAGGGAGGGAGGGAGGGAGGGAAGGGTTGTTAGCTGTGTAATCAGCACACCGGAGGGCTTTGCCATGGGGTGGGTTCCTTTTGTATTTTGATTCCCTCCCTTTTGGAGGGAGGAATGGACATTTTATGATCTGGGGGGGGGGGAAATCTGGTATCTGTGAATAAAAGCACTGGTGATCATCTTTTCTTTCCGCCAGATCGCCTTGATGCATTCAGTGCAATTGCTTTTTTAAATAGCGCTTTTGGATTGTATTTTTTTTTAATCTTAGCTTTTTTAAAAAAAAACTGGGGTTGGTCTCTGCCCTTGTGTGGGGGGGGGTTGCAAGCACCTTAATTGAGTCTCCCCACCCCCCATCCATGGGATTTTCCTCGGGGCTGCTAGGAGCTGCACTTAAACTCGTAATCGCCCAGCTGCAAGTGAAGAGAAGGGAGTTGGCACGGGCGAGAAAGCCAGCAAGACTGCCTGCCAGCCCTAATTGCGAGCTTCCCTTTGCCTTTTTCGTCGTGAATCGAGAGCAAGTCAACCTCGGGATTTTCCCTCCTCCCGCCTTTAAACGGCTTCCATTTATTCTGCCTCCCACCTGGTCGGGATCCAAAGGCGAGGCTCCGATTGGGGAAGTGTATACTCCACTGCCAGAAATTATTAGGAAAAAGGAAATGCATTGAGAGAGGGACTTGTCAGAAAACATTTAGAGGAGAATCAAGAACGCTCATTGGAAGGTGAAAATGTTGGAAGGAGGGAATGAAAATGAAATAGCTTGAATCTGGAACAGCTGTAAAGTCGTATCCTTCTGTTTTGGGAAACTTCCATGAAAAAGTAGTCACGTAATCCCCTCGCTTCATTCACAAAATGTTACAGGGGTTCTGATTTTTTATTTATAACCCTTTTCCTTTCTTCCATTCTCTTGCTGCTTTCAATTGGTCATGTGATCAAAATGTGGATGCTTGGCAACTGGCCTGTATTTATGACGGTTGCAGTGTCCCAGGGTCATGTGATTATTTTTAGCAATCTTTTGACAAGCAAAGTCAATGGGGAAGCCAGATTCATTTAACAACTGTGTTCCTAACTTAATAACTGCAGTGATTCACTTAACAACTGCAGCAAGAAAGATCGTAAAATGGGTGCAACTCGCTTAACAATTGCCTTGCTTAGCAACAGAAATGTTGGGCTCAGTCATGGTCGTAAGTTGAGGACTACCTGTAGTTGTGGAATTCCTTTTGTTGGATGGTTCTATCTTCTGGAGTCTAGAGTCTGATCCTGCATATCAGATATTTACATTACGATTCATAACGGAGCAAAATTACAGTTATGAAGTAGCAACGAAAATACTTTTATGGTTGGGGGTCACCACAACATGAGGAACTGTATTAAAGGGTCGCGGCATTAGGAAGGTTGAGAACCACTGTTGTAGAGTATTATACACCTTGCTCGGTGTGATTTTGGTTGGCCAACCACTCCTGAAGGGGATGACAGTAGTACTGAATTGTCTCCATTTTTACACAATCTTCTGAGTGTGGACTGGTAGAATCCAAAACTTTAGAAATAGATTTGCATCAGCTTGGTGAGCTGTTTGTCAGAGATTCTCAGAAATCTCCAAACATGTGTTATGAACATTACACTTGTATACCCAGAATTCTATTCTTTAAGTAAGGCAGGACTTCAGTCACTCACACCTGATTATGAATACACACATATATGTAGTTTTGGATTATATTCCTCAGTGAACAAATATGATTTTTTTACTCATTTATGTTTTCTTTGTTCAGTTTTAGGATTTTGAGGATAGCATTTTATATTTTATTTCTGCAATATTTATACACATGCAGTCCATTTGTGTGAGCAGCAGGCACACATGCCCATCATTCACACCGAACCATCATTTCTCCCTCCACCACTCTGCCAGTCCACAAAACAGGAAAGGTTGGGGAACTCTGCAATATATGATTTTAGCGTGAAGACAACATAATAAAATATCCAATATCCAAAATAGTGTCAGTTTTTCCCTTTATTTTATCATAACTTTTTAACAGTGTACCATTTAATAGTAAGGTACACTATTAAATAAACATCTACTGCAAAATAAAACATTCATATAATATACTATTATATTTCTTAACTACTGTTGTAAAAGATTTAGCCAAATTTAGGTTTATATGAGAAACATTTTAAGGCACCCTTTGATGTTAACGAATAATGTTAAAGATAGTTAAATATCCTTCTATTTACTAAGCTATTGTTTCTAACAGAAAATTATAAAGTAAAATTCAAATCAAGTTTACCAAAATTCAGAACAATTATAGGCTCTCCACAACTGAACAGTCTATGTGCAGCATGGAAGATGTAATAGAATGTAATGTTCCAGGAAAAACACTGATACAATTTTTCCTTCCTTAAAAATTATAACCATTCACAACAAGTGTTTGCTTTAATACATCCCACCCTCTTTCTACAATAGAAAGCAATGTGTTTTTCTGCCAAACTAAATCAGCCATGTTCTTGAATAAAACTTCCTATGTATAGTTGTTTTCACTTGTCAACTAAACATTTTTCATAATTTCCAAGTAATTTTCAGTTAACAACTCAGTTGCTGAAGTTGCAAAAGCAATGAATGAGTGTTACTTACAACTGATCTTCAAAGTTCTGGCTGGTGCAGCACCTTCCTACCATAGTCATATGATCATCATTTATTACTTTTCCTGCCAGCTTCCCACAAGCAAACTCAGTGGGGAAATAGGCAGAGAAGGTTGCAAATCACTTCTGAAAGTAGCTCCTGCTGCTTTTCTCCCAAGGAACCATGTTACCACTCTTCGCATCTGCTTTTGTTAAATACTGCATTTTCATCAGCATTTACTAAATGCACATCATTTTTATCAACACATTATATATATACTGATCTTATGCATCCAGTATAAGAAAAATATTTAAGCATTTAATGAATTCCTGATTATGCTGATATTTTTCTTTATACTAAATCTCAGTGTATTTGATCACCAGAGTCCTACATCCAGCTATATTTATTAATATGGAGTGAAAGATCTAGTCTGTAGTTGTTTTGTATGGCATGCCGCAGAGCTCAGTACTCTCTCTCTACTCTTTTTTTTTTACTATTAAAAAGTTTTATAAATTTTACAAAAAAAACAAAACAATACAATAACAAAAAACCACATATACAAAGAGAAAAAAAAACTAAACATTACACAACAAAACCCCCCTGCCCCCCCCAAACACCCCCCCTTCCCTTCCCCCCCCCTGAGCTTCCCAGAGCAGGATATAGGCTTAATTAAAAAAACAATTAAAAAATTATATTTATAAAAAAAAAAAGAAAAAGAAGAAAAAAAAATATAACATTAACATATATATGTATATATATAAAAATAAAAATTATGAAAAAGCTATATGATATTTTTTTATATCCAATTTAAATTGTATAAATTTTATCCATTTATCCCAAACAGCAAGAAATTTCTCTTGCGTTTGTTCCTTTAAAAAAGCCGAAATCTTTGCCATTTCCGCCAAATAAGACACTTTAAGAAACCATTCCTGCAATGTAGGCAAAGATTCCTTCTTCCAATATTGTCCTACTAACAGCCTCGCGGCTGTAATCAAATTTAACATCAATATAACCTCCTTTGTATCACAATCAGTAACTATACCCAACAAAAATAATTGCGGAGTAAATTTTACCCTCCTTCTAAAAATTCTCTGGATATTCCACCATATCTTAATCCAAAATGCTTTTATCTCTCTACACGACCACCAAATATGATAATAGGTAGCATCCATACAACCACATCTCCAACATTTAGGTTGTAAGTCAGGGTACATAAGAGACATTTTTTGTGGATCAAGGTGCCATCTATAAAACATTTTATAAAAATTCTCCCTTAAGTTCTGTGCTTGTGTAAATTTGACATTTCTCACCCAAATGGTTTCCCAAATGTCCAATGAAACTGGCTCACCAAAATTCTGCGCCCATCTGATCATACAATCTTTAATTAGTTCCGTTTCTGAATCCAATTCAACTAAAACCCCATAAATCCTCTTAATGTGGGTTTGTCTTTGATCCTTCACTTGCTTAATAAGATTTTCATCTTCTCTAAGAAGACCCACCTTACAATCCACCTTCCATCTATCTACTAGTTGCCTATATTGGAACCAAGAATAAATAATATTTTCTTGCGCTAACTCTTCCCGTGATTTAACTGCCAGTTTTGTCCATCCCATCTAAGTAACTGTCTATAAGATACCATATCCATTTTAGCACCTCTTTTTATTCCTTCTATCGCATGCCAAGGTATAGCCCATAATGGTACTTTAAAATCACTTTTATAATATTTTCTCCAGGTCCTAAGTAAAGAAATTCTTAAAATATGAGCTTTAAAGACCCAATCCATTTTTTTATTAAATATTAAATAGGCATGCCACCCAAAAAGTAAATCCCATCCCTCTAAATGTAATATCTCAGAGTTTGTCAAATTTACCCAGTCACTAATTAGTGTTAGAACCACCGCATTAGAGTATAATTTCAAATTCGGTACCTTGAGTCCACCCCTCTCACGGAAGTCTTGCATAATTTTAAACTTAACCCTTGGCTTTTTCCCTGCCCAGATGAATTTATTAAGGCCTTTCTGCCATTCACTTAAATTAATCTCATTCTTCAAAATCGGTAACATTTGAAACAAAAAGAGAAACTTGGGTAGAATATTCATTTTTATCACTGCAATTCTTCCCATGAGGGATAATTGCAACTTCTCCCAATTCTTCAAATCTTTCTGTACCCTAACCCACAACCTTTCATAATTATTTTTAAATAATTTTGCATTAGAAACAGATAACATCACCCCCAAATATTTTACCTTATTAACAATTTCAAAACCCGTCAAATTAACCAAAGTTTGCTTCTCCTGACTAGTCATATTTTTACGTAAAATTTTAGTCTTATTAACATTAATCTTAAAACCCGAAACCACACCATAATAAATCAGTTGTAATAAACTTTTCTGCAGAGTGAGTAGGTTGCGACAAAGTAACCACCAAGTCATCCGCAAAAGCTCTTAATTTGTATTCTTTTTTATTAACTTCTATTCCTTTAATTTCCTGCGACTCTCGGATTTTGATCAACAATATTTCCAATGTTAAAACAAACAACAACGGTGATAATGGACATCCCTGCCTAGTACCTTTCTCTATTGTAAAAACCTCTGACAAACCTCCATTAACAATAAGTTGTGCCGTTTGTTTTTGATATATTACCGTAAGAGCTTGTACTATCTTTTCACCAAAATTCATCTCTTCCATTACTCTTAACATAAAATGCCAATTCAGTTGATCAAAAGCTTTTTCAGCATCTAAAAATATCAGCCCTGCAGGAACTTGGTTGTTCTTATCTAAATATTCTAATAAATTGATAATTTGTCTAACATTATTTTTCATATATCTTCCAGTTATAAACCCAGATTGATCTTTATGCACAAGATGATGCACAACCCTCATAAGCCTATTTACTAAAATTTTTACAAATATCTTATAATCCACATTTAAAAGAGATATAGGCCTATAATTCTTTGGTAAAGTAAGATCTTGATCCTCCTTTGGAATCAATGATATAAAAGCACTACGCCATGAAGGAGGAATCTCTAGACCCTGTAAAATATCATTAAAAAGATCACCTAATGGCTGAATCATCTCCTCCATTAAAGCTTTATAATAAACAGCTGTTAACCCATCTGTACCCGGTGCTTTCCCTGGTTTCAATTGTTGAATTGCTAACGCAATTTCCTCCTTAGTAATTAAACCATTAATTTCCTGTTTCTGGTCCTCTGTCAATTTGGGAAAACTAGCCTCATTTAAGTATTTATTTATATCTAAAATTTGGACATCTCTCTACTCTTTATAAGATCTACATGAAGTCACTGGGTGAGATTATCCAACACCATGGGATAAGGTATCTCAACTTTGTGTCTCCGTCTAAGACAGACATGTCAAACTGCCAACCCACAGGCCAGATGCACCATACTGAAACCACATCACCCCATTGCTGTCGCGAGTTTGACACGCCTGATCTAAGGTGACACAAATGTTACTGGTGTTGCTTTCTCTTGGTGTCTGGAGGCTGTGGGGGCCTGGATGGGAGATCACAATCTTCACTGGAATCCTGGTAAGACCAAATGACTTTGAGTACATGGAGTCTCAGGAACCAGGAGTTTAATATATTGCACTTCCGCAAACAAATCCAGTGTCAATTAGGGGGTCCTTCTAGACTCACGATTCCTGCTTGAAGAGCAGATCACAGTCCTCGCTAGAAGAATGCTTGGAATATAATCCCCCTTGAGGTGAAATCCATCCTCACCGTCTCAGCAATATTGCACTTCCGCAAACAAATCCAGTGTCAATTAGGGAGTCCTTCTAGACTCACGATTCTTGCTTGAAGAGCAGATCACAGTCCTCGCTAGAAGAATGCTTGGAATATAATCCCCCTTGAGGTGAAATCCATCCTCACCGTCTCAGCCTTCCAAAAGAACCTGAAAACCTGGCTTTGCCAAATACCTTGAGTCCCTAAAGGTGTTCCATTTTAGAGGTGGCTTGTAGATTTATAGAAGATCCCCCCCTCCACCCTATCTACCCATTGGTTCTTTTTATCAATTTTAACATTAATTTTAAGGTTTTAATTTTTAATGTCTTAATGTTTTAATTCTGTAATTTTTCCCCTTTATTTATGGTACTATAAGCCATGCAGAGTTGCTTGGTAATGATGGATGGCATAAAAACTAAATAAATAAATATATAAATACATAAATAAATATTTGACTAAAATATTAAGAATATTCCAATTCTGAATATCTATTTAATTTGACAAAACTTCACAAACAAAACAGATAGAATCCTGCAGGATATAATTACAAAACTGAATCTAAAAGTAATTAAATGTGATCCTTTCTTATTGTTATGCAGAAGGAATATTAAAAGCAATCTAAAATCATTGACACTGAAAAGTATTGGCTAATGTTGATTAGCTGAACCCATGTTTTATCACTTTGAATATTTACAGGTATTTTAAAAGAATATCAAATTTCAGATTGCAGTCCAGCTGGTCCCATTCAATGTTCCTTCAAACAATTTAGACGTCTTTTAAATAATGAGCAACTATGCCTAAAAGCCAAAAATGGCTTGCTCTTACTAAGTTCCCTGACATTATGCTGTCATATTTCAGGATGGAAGAAAGGCTAAATTTCAGTAACAAAGGGTTTTTTTAAAAAATTATTTTCTTAAAAATTGTTACTTGCAACTTATGGCTGTCTTTCCTGGCTATGAATAAGCT
The DNA here is from genome assembly GCF_016545835.1 of Crotalus tigris. Lineage (NCBI taxonomy): Eukaryota > Metazoa > Chordata > Lepidosauria > Squamata > Viperidae > Crotalus > Crotalus tigris. The sequence continues at coordinate 8,564,218 of NW_024100606.1, forward strand.
TTCCATGTATACCTTTCAACAAAAAGTTTCCCAAATCTCCTGTATGATTTTTGGTTTTGGTACATCGAGTCAGTTGTGACTCCTGGCAGGTACATGGACTAGTCCCTGAAGTTTTCTTAGTAGTATTTCAGAAGTGGCTTGCCACTGCCTTCTTCTAGGTCTGAAAGAGAATGACCTGCCCCAGGTCACCCAGTGGTTTTGTGACTAAGGCAGGGCTAGAACTTACAGTCTTCCAAGCTGTAGCTTGGTTGATTAATCATTACAATCTGGTCATAAAGTCCTGCACCCACCCCATTGCCAGCAATGGAAAAAAAGTCACAATATGTCACAACACGTCAAGTGATGTTGCGAGTTTGATACCTTGCCATATAGCTAAACTGTAGAGCTTCCCTAGGCTCTAGCCTCACACTATCAAAAGGCTTAATGCTGACTAATATCACTAATCCCATACTTGACCAATCCCACATTTGAAACAGATTATTCTAATATCCAAAAGTAATAATGTTATTTCATGTACTCAAAGATACAGTATTGAAAAATACAGATTAATTCCACACCATTCACCCACTATTTCATGGTTTCACAGTAGATCTTTTAGGCTTTAAGAAAGAGTGCTATGCTTAAATGTGCAAGGGTGTATTTATGAACAGTTCCAAGAATAATGCTTAAAGCTATACAGTCTACCAAAATCCATAACTTATTTCTTTTCTACATAAGTTCTGTGATAGGATACCTCACTTTATTTACAAATCTTCACAAAGAGACTGAGAGGCTTAATCAATCTTATCATACACAAGGTGAATGCCTATGTTGAATACGTAAATAGTAAAGTTACAAAGTTAAATCTACTAACATTTAAAATGTTACTTTTGAAAATAGGAATCTTTTTCAAAATAAGTTTATAATGGTTTATTTATTTCAAAATCTACTATATGGCAAATCTTGCCTGTTGAAACTCAACATGGAGATTTTTTTTATTAAATATTAAAAAATAAAGATAGACAGACAGATAGATATTTTCTAAGAATACCATACTAATTTTGCACCAGAATTTTTTATAAATAAAAGTATAATGTAGATTTAGGGTTAGAAAAATGCTGACTCAAAAGCTAGGGTGTGACATTCTTTTTTTATAAATAAAAGTATAATGTAGATTTAGGGTTAGAAAAATGCTGACTCAAAAGCTAGGGTGTGACATTCTTTCTGTAGTTGATAATATATAAGCTAGGAGATCCCCAGTCAAATCTTAGAAAATGACAACAAAACTATTACATTGTTAAGTTGGCTTTCAACCAAGCAGATGCTTTTGAGAAATCCTGCTATAAAACTAACAAAGAATGCTGTTCTACAGCATTCCTGATCATCATCCAATTGGAGCAGATTTCAATCCCAACAAAGCCTTTGCATTTAACAAAACTAAAGAACTCACTGTGTATACTAAAGACTTCCAAACAAATTAAAAACAAGATTAGGGGGGGAGAGAGAGAGAGTGCGCGGGAGAGAGAGAGAGCGCGGGGGAGGGGGAGAGAGAGAGAGAGAGAGAGAGAGAGAGAGAGAGAGAGAGAGAGAGACAGACAGACAGACAGACAGACAGACAGACAGAGACAGACAGACAAGTTTTCCCCTTACAATGAATTTGTAAGTTTTCCTTACAATGGAGTCTCTAAGTTACATAAAAGGAAAACATGATATAAAAAGGAAAACATACTATATGGTTACTAATTTTGTCTTTCAGTTGCCATAAATGAGGATAGTTAAACAAGAAAAGGCATTCAAAATATGCAAGTTTGAACAAGACTAAAATCAACATGTTCATAGTGATTAATTTTTATTGAAATCTGGCTATATATTATCAACTACAGAAAGCTTCTGGATTTTAAATTAGAGTGAAATGTTATACAAAGAAAGATCAAGATGCTTTGCTAGTTTCTCAGATGAAAAACAATTATGCAATACTACAACATTAAGTGAAACAATTTATTAAAAGTGGACAGGATAGTAACTAAGCACACAAAAGGTGGGAAAAGCCACCACAGCCTAAAAACAATTACAAAAAAATCATCGATGCATCCTTTGCCTTCATATTTAGCAATTCTGCACATTAGATCTCTGTCCTTTATCTTTAAGATAGTTCACAATTTTTCAAGGTTTTAATTTGAACTTTAGTAATTCAAAACACACAAAAAACTGGGTGTTACAATTTTATTGTGATTTTTTTCCTGGCAAAAAAGCCATATTTTCCTAGAAAAATTTAGAATGATTTTCATGTTTAGGCATGCATTAAGAAGAGAGTTCTTAAGATATTTCTAAAGAAGAGTATCTCTTCTAATAATATAAAATTATTAACATGAATAAGTAATGTTTGATAGATCATTTATATTTCAAAATGTGTGTGCAGCCATACATGGCAAATATGTATCCCCCAGAATATCTAACAGCATATAATATAAAATGCCATCCATGTAACTTACGGAAAACACTAAAATAAAAGAGTATATATGTAGAAAAATCTCAAAAGTAAACATCAAGTTAGCCAGGTTGCAACACATTATCTGCAGCTCACTAAAGCTCCACTAGATGGCATTGGACAGATAAAAGGTGGTTTTAAAAAAAAGGTGAGAGGAAGAAAGGGAGATTATAACCACCATGCAATTTTACTCATTATCATACAAGATTCTTTGGATGGACCTGGTTTCCTTGCCCAAGAGAATCATTACCATCAGTTGGCCCATGAGAAAATTTCCTGGAGAGGTAGCAGAAAATAAACATGATCTTAAGAGAAGTCTACTCAGTTAGATTCCCCTATTACCATCTGAAGCATCATGAAAGGTAATTTGTTTTTAAATAATACCATTTTACTTTCTAAACACTCTGGGGGTAGGATAGAATTGTAATAATAAATGTATTCATTATCATCTCAAAAGAATAACCCTTAACAGATTTAAACCCATGCTTAGCTTGATTTGTCCAACTTTTTTTTACCTTTCCATATCATGTTGTTCTCACTTTTACAAAGTATCTAAAATATCAGAATATTCACAAGAGTACGTTTTCTAAAGCAAACTTCTAAAATGAGTTTATAACTCATATCATTTCTAGATAATTTAATAGATATGCATGGATCAAGTGAATTATAGACTAAAGCATGTGGAAGACATCAGATTATTATGTCTTCTCCAGGGCCATCATGTCGTTACCTTTAAGTACTTTCTAGAAATCAACCAGAATTCCTGTAGAACAGCAGAAACCATTCGAAAAACTACTGCATCCATAGAATCCAAAGGGAAAGCCATCTCAATTATCACAAAACTTGGTGCCTGAGTTCTTCCATTATAACTCCTTACAATAACAACATTCATCACAGCATTATCTCAAGCATTAACTAAATGATTCATTCATGGTATAGCAACATAGCACACATAAACAGTCATGTTTAAGTGAAAACTCTTAAAAGTAGCATTAAAAAACACCATCCATCTTTTACCCAAAGATAGAATTTGCATAAACATCCAAACCTTGCTTTGTTATGAAATTTATATTTAAAAAGGAAAACTGAATTTATTTTTATTTGCAAAGATCAGTTTGTAGGAAAAGAAAGATTTTCATCTCTTTCCACAATTTGCCAAAGCAGAAGTAGAAGATAATAATTTTAAACTAGTTTTACAGTATATCACTGAATACTTGCACCTCATTTTACACATGCAACTTGAGAATAGTTAAATTAAAGTTTCAGATGGAATTATAAAGTACATTTGGTCACATACTGTACACTAAAGAATTTCTTCATCAATTCAGAGTACAATTTATATACAGCCCTCTAACATAATACTATTCTCTTATTTAACATGTGTAACAAGATATGAATTAAGGAAAAAATGATTTTTTCAAATTTATGACCATATGTAAAATTAAACATATTTTATATTGATGAACATTTACATTATCAAATAGTATACAAAAATTTCAGATATTTTTACTATCAGAAAATTTAGTTTGTAACCTAAAAAGTTTTACAACTCATATTGAAGTCCAATTAATTGTATTATTTTTTTAAATTTTGATTTATATGGCTGTTCAACTCACAAAAATGACTCTGACCAAGTTATAAGTGGTTAAAAGCTTAAACATAAAGGAAATTAAAAAAACACTCAGACAGAAGGGGCATTGTCTTACCTGAACGCCTTTTCTCAGCATGGAGACATAGAATGCACCAATAGGTTAACTCTGCCTTCCTGCCCATTAGACCGGGTCAGCCAACTTGTCATGCCCGTCCTGGGGTAGCCACTCCCCATTCTTGACGAAGGCGAAGCAGCTGACTACAATTTGACGTGATGGCTTAATGATTTTAAAGATGGGAGTGGATTCTACGACTCTGTACTGAGAAAAGGCATTCAGGTAAGACAACGCCCCTTCTCCAGCACTGGAGACGTAGAATCCACCAACAGGACATACCAAAGCCTCACTGTCCCAATGGGTGGAAAACAGAAGAGGTCGAAGTTGTGTTTGTAGAGATTACCTGTTGCAGGACCCTCCTTCAAAGGAGGTGTCCGCAGAGGCAAAACAGTCTATCTTATAATGTCGGATGAAAGGGGAAAGCGAAGACCATGTCGCCGCCCTACAAACCTCTTCGATAGAGGACTGGGTGGCCCACGCCACGGAGGTCGCAGCGCTGAGAGTGAAATGTGCTGTGATTTGTCCTGGTGTTTTTTGTATTTGTATTTGTATTTAATTTTATTTATATGCCGCCCAATCCCAAAGGACTCAGGGCGGCGTACAGAGATTAAAACAATCATAAAACAATAAAATAATACAGTCATACCGTGAGGCCGATCATATCCCCCCCCCCCCGGGGACATCAGCCCCAGGACTGCCGGAACAGGAGTTTTAACGGCTTTCTTAAAGGCCAGCAGGGTGGGGAAGTTGATTCCACCAGGTCGGAGCCACCACAGAAAAGGCCCTTCCCCGAGGGCCCGCCAGCTGACATTGTCTGGCCGACGGGACCTGAAGGAGGACCAATCTATGGGACCTCACCGGTCTCTGGGAACTGTGCGGCAGAATGTAAGTAACCTGGCCCTATGCCATGAAGGGCTTTAAAGGTGATAACCAACACCTTGAATTGCGTCCGGAGACCCACAGGAAGCCAGTGCAGCTTGCGGAGGATAGGTGACACGTGGGCGTACCTTGGCGTGCCCACAATCGCTCTCACGGCTGCGTTCTGAACCAACTGCAGCCTCCAAACACCCTTAAAGGGTAGCCCCATGTAGAGCGCGTTACAGTAATCAAGTCTTGAGGTGACAAGGGCATGAGTGACTGTGAGTAAAGCCTCCCGGTCCAAATAAGGCCGCAACTGGTGCACTAGGCGAACCTGTGCAAAGGTCCCCCTGGCCACAGCCGATAGATGTTGTTCCAAATTTAGCTGTGAGTCCAGGAGGACACCCAAGTTGCGTGCCTGCACTGAGGGAGGTAAATTTGCCCCCCCCCAGGACTAATGATGGACCATCCAGTTGGCCTTTGGGAGGCAAGACCCAGAGCCACTCGGTCTTGTCAGGGTTGAGTCTAAGCCTGTTCACCCCCATCCAGACCCTCACATCTTCCAGGCACCGGCACATCACGTCGACTGCTTCACTGAAAGGACACGGGGTGGAGATATATAATTGGGTATCATCCGCGTACTGATGATACCTCACCCCGTGTCGCCGAATGATCTCACCCAGCGGTTTCATGTAGATGTTAAAAAGGAGGGGGGACAGGACCGAGCCCTGAGGCACCCCATGATCGAGGCGCCTAGGGGTCGATCTCTGTCCGCCCGCCAACATCGACTGCGAAAGCCGCTGAGAGGTCAAGAAGCACCAGGATAGAGGAATGACCCCTATCCCGGGCTCGCCAGAGGTCATCGGTCAGTGCGACCAAAGTAGTCTCAGTGCTGTAGCCAGGCCTGAAACCAGATTGAAAAGGGTCCAGATAATTAGTTTCATCCAAGGATCGCAAGAGTTGGGACGCCACCACCTTTTCTACAACCTTCCCCACAAAGGGGAGGTTGGAGACGGGACGAAAGTTCTTCAAAACAGCTGGGTCCAGGGAAGGCTTCTTGAGGAGGGGCTTCACCACCGCTTCCTTTAAAGGTTGCGGGAAAGACTCCTCCATCAAGGAGGCGTTGATTATCACCTGGAGCCAGCCTCGTGTCACCTCCCTACTGGCAGAAACCAGCCAGGAGGGGCACGGGTCCAATAAACAGGTGGCGGCATTCATTGCTCTCACGGCCTTGTCCACTTCATCAGGGGCCACAGGCTCAAACTCGCTCCAGATAACATGACTAAGACCAGCCCCCGGCAACTCGGCTGGCACTGCCCAGTCGGAGTCCAGATCTCTCTGAATCTGAGAGTTGGTAGAGAAAGTGATTGATACACTTCCGCAATGCAATGTCTGATCCACCTGCCTATGGTTGAGGCGGACACCTTCTGTCCACTAGAGGTATGGCGAAACAAAACGAAGAGAGCTTCTGATCTGTGTGAGGGTGCCGTTCGCCTGATATAATGTCGTAGTGCCCTCTGGACATCCAGTGTGTGCCACTGTCGTTCCAGGGCATGAGACGGGTTGGCACAGAAATCCAGTAGGACGATTTCTTTGGCCCTATGGAACAGGGTGTTAACCTTGGGGATAAAGGTTGGGTCCAATTGGAGGACCACCCGGTCCCTATGGAAGGTGCAGAGATCCTCCCTGACCGACAGAGCCGCGAGCTCGGAAATGCTTCTGGCCGAGGTTATAGCGACCAGAAAGGTTACTTTGAGGGATAGGGCCCTCAGAGTGCCAGACTTGAGGGGTTCGAATGATGCCTTGGTGAGAGCCCAAAGGACCCGTGGTAGCTCCCATGAGGGGTACCTGTGAACCACGGGCGGTTTTGCATGGAAGGCGCCCTTAAGGCACAAATCTTGGGGTGCTGTGCCAAGAGAACTATATTGGCGCATGTGAGTACAGTGGATAACGCCGCGACCTGTCTGCGAATGGTGTTCGATGCTAGGCCCCTGTCCAGGCCATCAAGCAAGTATTCTAGTATGTTTGGAACTGTTAGGCCCAAGACATCAGGTCTTCGCTTCTCGCACAAGTTGCAAAAATTTCTCCATATGGAGTCATAGATGCGGTTAGTTGCTGGTCAGCGGGATGCTTGGATCATGGAGATTACTCTTAGCGGGTACGATTCCTTGCTTGGTGTTCAAGCGCCAGGCAGCTAACTGAAGTCATTGGGGTTCTGGGTGTTGTAGATCCGCCCGGCTGAGTGACACTTGGTCCGGGGGTATCTTCCATGGGGGGGACCTGGAGAGATTTACCAGGTCCGCGAACCACAGTCTTTGTGGCCAGTGTGGGGCTACGAGTATGATCTCCGCCCACTCCTGCAATGTCTTGCGGATGGTTGCCGGGATCAGCGGAAGAGGAGGAAACGCGTAAAGTAGTCCCCTTGGCCATGGGCAACATAGGGCGTCCGTTTCCTCTGCCACCGACTATGGGAACCTTGAGAAGAACCTTGGGAGTTGGGCATTCGTCGGGGATGCAAACAAGTCTACAACTGGTCGCACAACCCTCTGTGTTATTTCCATTAATAGGTCCGGATGCAGACTCCATTCAGTGTGATCCACAGTCGACTTGCTTAGGAAGTCTGCTTGTCTGTTTGCCTCCCCGGAAATATGCTCGGCCCTAATGGAGGCGAGGTCTTCCTCCGCCCAGTCCCCCAGTGCTTGGGCCTCTGTCATGAGAGACCTGGATTGGGTGCCCCCCTGACTGTTCACATGTGCCTTTGCGGACACATTGTCTGTGAGGACTAGTATGTGTTGTCCCGCTACCCTGTTTTGTAATTGTCAGAGAGCTGGGTATATGGCCCTTAACTCCAACCAGTTGGTGTTGTTCCAGGACCTCCCAGGACCATTGGCCCTGCACCTACATGGACTGCAGATGCGCCCCCCAACCAAACAGGCTGGCGCCCATCGTAAATGTGAGATGGTCGGGTTCCTTGAAGTGTGACCCTCTGACTAGTGCTGGCAATGACCACCACTTGAAGGACTGTAATGTTTCTGGAGGGACCCTTACTCGTCTGTTGGAGGAACTGAGTTTCAGCCTCTGGAATGGAAGGAGGAACCATTGAAGGTTCCTGGAATGTAGTCTCGCCCAGGGCACTATTGCTATGCATGATACCATCTTCCCCAGCAGTTGAGAGAGTACGACCAGGGGAACTGTTCGTTCCCTGCGTACCCTAAGGACTAGGGAATGTATGGCTGTCGCGACGTTCCTGTGACAGATAGACCTGCCCCCTAAGCGTGTCTATGATTGCACCTAAGTGTAATAGGCAGGTGGCTGGTCTGGTCTGACTCTTTTGAACGTTGACTGAGAACCCATGCTCCTGTAGGATTCTGATTGTCAATGCTAGGTCCGATTGCGCGACCTGTGGGGACGATGATTGGATGAGAATGTCGTCCAGGTGGCACTAGACGCGACCGGTATCATTCGTAGGGGCGCAGCCAGTACTGCCAGGATCTTGGTGAAGACTCGTGGGGCTCATGAGAGGCCAAATGGCAGTGCCCTGAAGTGGAAGTGGTGTCCCGTGTAGCAGAACCTGAGGAACCGTCGGTGACTGTGGGTGATGGGGATGTGAAGGTATGCTTCCGTGAGATCTATGGATGACAGGAAGTCACCATGTCATATGCTGCCCAAGATGGAGTGAAGGGTTTGCATTTTGAACTTTCGATGGGCGATATGATGGTTCAGACCTTTGAGGTTTAGGATTGCCCTCCATCCCCCCAAAAAACTTGGGAACCATGAATAGGATGGAGTAGAAATCCCATCCCTGGTTCCCCACTAGTATCTGCTCTATGACTTTTATTTCTAGGAGGTGTCGAATGGCCTCTTGCATGAGGTTGCTTTTGGTGGGGTTCCTTGGCTTGGGGCAAGGGACAAAGCGTTCTGGACGGTTGGATATGAACTCCAGGAACAAACCAAGGCGTATGGTTTGCCAGACCCAGGCATCCGTAGTGGTGGCTTCCCACTGGTGGGTGAAATTTGCCAGTTTGCCACCTATGGGGAGGGTCGTTCGGGAGTAATTTGAACCTTCTGTAGGGATGATTTTCTCCCTGAAAGGGCCGCTTGCTCTGGGTTTGGGTCCGGACCTATCCGGTTGGCGGTCTTGCCTGGGAGTGAAAGGAGTTTAAGGCCGGGATGGCTGGGAGGGCTGAGAGAAGCTCGAGCCCATTCCTGCCCAAAAGAACTGCCTGAAGGCGTATGGGGTTGAATGCCTGTCAGCCCGCTTGCTGGAGTGGGCCAGGACCTTCCGCTTGTTCTTATTTTCGGTCAGTTAAGAGTTCAGCGCCTCTCCGAATAGTTGCCCACCTGATAGAGGGCCGAGGCTAGGCGCCACTTAGCCTTTGGGTCAGTTTGCCAATGTCTGAGCCATAGCATCCTGCGAGCCGAGACGTTGGATGCTATCGCTCTAGACGAGAACCTGGCCGCATGCAATGTGGCATCAGAGACGTACTCTGATGCTACAGCAAGCTTGCTCAGGTCCTGTTGTGTCCTTACCTCCTCCTGAGGAAGTCTGGCTTGGTGTTGCCGAATCCAGAGTAGGGACATTCTTGCAAAAAAGGATGCGCAGGTGGTGGCTCTTACCGCCCATGCCACTGCCTGGTGGGTCCTGCGGAATGTGAGTTCCCATCTCTTGTCGTCGGACTTTAATACCTCTGCCATATCTCCCGACACTGCTGACAGGGAAAAGAGGAAGCCAAAGGGCTCTTCTACCATTGGTACCTCGAGGTCCTCTGACTGTTCTGGTGTTGTACTGAACAACTTCTTGTCAGATCCCCCTCGGTGCGGGGAAAGTGCCCGGTGATGCCCATTGTTTCTTAATGGTACTCCGGAAGAGTGTCAAATAGGGAACGTGGTGTTGAGTACCACGGGCTTTAGGAACAATGGATCTGAACCAGGCAGTGGTTCTGGTTGCGGGATATGGTCTGGCCCAATGTTGGCCGTTGAACTGGCTCTGCAGAGCAGAGGCAGGAAAAAGGCAGGGTTGAATACCCCTCCGAATGAAAGAGGATCTGGAGGAGGGTCCTCCTCCTCCCACCATGACATGTTGAGTTGATCGTCCTCCATGGGGGAGGATTCCCTACTGTGGAAGGACCGTGACGGAGAGGAGGAGACCTGATACACGGCTTCCGCTGGTTGGGACTTGGGGGAGCATGGCCATCACGGATTCGGTTCTCGGTCCATGGTTAGTCCTAGCAGCCATCATCCTGTGGAACATCTGCTCAATTAGAGCTTGTAGACGATCCTCGGAGGGGTTGGTCTCAGATTCCGCCTCCCTAAGACCTGCTGCTATGGGTGTGAAAGTGGCCTCAGGGATGGAGTGTGCAATCCGTGGAGCCTGTGGTCCCATCTCAGAGCCCTGGGGGGACCCCTCTGGGAACCATACTCCTTGGGTGGAAGGTCCCAAGGGGAGGTCAAAGGATGTATCCTCTATTTGTTCCACTTTTGCCTTGGCCTGTTTTGTGCCTTGGAGAATTCCCTCTCCAGGGCCTGGTGCCTTCTGCTAGCCTGTTTCTCCGCCAACTTGGAAGGTTTTCTTCCAGAAATGGACTTGGCCTTTGCTTTGATCCTGCCTGCCGCCTCCTGTTTGGAGGATTTTTGTCTTTTGTGGCTGGTGGGAGGGGAGGTGATGCTCAGGAGTTGAGGCAACATGGACTCCTCCATCCTGGGTGAGCTATCTCAATGGCCCGAGAGGGAGCTCTGGCAGGGGATCAGTTGGCGAGATTGGCAAGCAGGTGTAGCAGGGAATGGTCCTCCCGCTCTCCTGACCGCCTGACCGGTAAAGGAACCGCTGCTGTCCCACCCCTTTGGGGTCCGGCCCTTTTTACGTCCACTCGGTTGCAGCGGACGGAAATGAAATAATAGGGAGGTGCGGTCAGGGTAGGTGCACCAGGGTTGGACAATGTCTATTTGATTTTTTTTTTTTTTGGTAATTTGTTTATTTATTTATTTATATTATTTACTTATTTCATTTGCTTATTTTATTTATTTATTTATTTGTCTATTTTTTGTGTTGTAATTGACCATCATGTGAGAAGAACTGGATGGAATGAATCATGGGGGGGAGGGAGAGCAGCGACGTAATGGGATTACTCACGCTGTCCCGACCGGCCTTGCAGTCCTCAGCCCTTTGGCTGGCTGAGTTGCCCCACTTGATCCGGTAGTTAAATTGGATCCGGCAGTTAAAAAGGGCACTAATGCTGGCCTGAGCAACCACGCAGTCCTCAGCCTTTTGTCTGTCTGAGCTTCCTCAAGTTAAAATGATGACCGACTGACTCCGTGTGAGACAAGGTGAAGGAGAAGAAAGCGGAAGTGTCCTCTGAGTCTGCCGGTGATTCAGCGCAAAGAGGGAGAGGCCTCCGCCCTCACAGTGGGAAATTTGAGGGGAAGAAGGTGGAACGGATGTGCCTCCTGATGCTCCCACATGTCCCGACTTCAAAATGGTGACCGGGGCATCGCCGACAAAGATCCAACCAATTAAGTGGTCTTGGAGGGAAATCGTAAGGAACGATTCCCAGGAGCAGCAGCCTCCGATCTATTACGGTGAGGCTCCTCGAGTTGGGGCGATAGAGGCTGAATCTCCCCGCCCCTGAAGCTCAGCTGGCCCTCTGTCGTTCCATAGCCACAGAAGGAAGGATGGAAGGGAAATTCCCACCCACCCCCGTTCAGAGAGGTTCCGTCTGCAGCACTGAGCAGCTGGATAGGAATTTCCTTTAGAGGAAACTAAATGGAAACAGGAGGGAGAATGAATGGGAAATCCCCAACCCCCAGGAGATTCTGCTAGCCTCCGACTGCAGCGCTGAGCAGCTGGAGAGGGATTTTCCTTAGATCAGTGGTTCTCAACCTGTGGGTCGGGACCCCATTTGGGGTCGAATGACCATTTCAGAGGGGTCGCCAAACCACGCAGTCCACCATTTTTTTCCTTTTCCCTAGCTGTCCTACTCCCTCTTATTGGTGGCCACACCCACTTGGGGGTCACCACAACATGGGGAACTGTATTATGGGGTCACGGCATTAGAAAGGTTGAGAACCACTGCCTTAGATTAAGCTGAGGGCTCAGCTATAACTACGGGTCTGGGAGGGAGAAGACCATCTCCCCAAGATTTCCACAGGTTATTTCACACAGCGCTAGTCCAGCACTGCAGAAATAACTGTGGAGTGAAATGAGTAGAATCCACCAATATTTTGGTCTCTATTACCTGCCTTAGACCGGGAGCCAATCTCTCATATCCGCCTGGGCTGAAGACCAAGTCAAGAATGGGGAGTGGCTACCCCAGGACGGGCGTGACAAGTTGGCTGACCTGGTCTAATGGGCAGAAAGGCAGACCCATTGGTGGATTCTACCTCTCCAGTGCTGGAGAATAACAGAGTAATTAAGGAACAAGCATTGCATATTCTATTCCAGATATTTCACTTCTAGACATTTTTGTATATTACAGAAACAGAACTATAGAAAAAGAGGTAAGCCATTATTTAAAATGTAATTTCATAAGCAAAGAATTTTAAAGAAAAGTTTTGAAATACTTACCACCACCATCAGTCCTCTTTAAAGCACCATCCTTGTGAGGGCACAACTCACATTTCTAAAGGAAAATAAACACAATTATGAACGACAAAAGAAAAACATAATGTATGAAATATCTTTAACTTGTAATTTAGTTTTTCCAGTTAGGCAAAAGATATTAGTAAGATAATTTTTCATGCATTAAAAACCTTCTTTTGCTTTAATCAGAGCTCCATATTTCCTTATGATTGTTACTAATTCCATATGAATTTACACTGATCCATGGGAGATGAGAAAAATTTCTGAAGTCTTTTAATTTTGTATGTACAGGTAGTCCCAAGTTACAAATATAATGGAGCCTGCCCATTTCACTCGTAACTTGAAAACTCGTGGGAGTGAATCTCTCCTCTCTGCCATGGTTTCTGCCTTTGAGTGAAAGGAGTTTCGATGGAAGCTCCTGGGTGCCCATAATATCATGCGAGTTCAGGCATCAATCCTCTTTTACAGAGAATGGGAGCCTGAACTCTTGCGGTGTTTGCTCCCGCCCCAACTCCTTTCCACCACTGCCGGAACAATTTTCACCAGGACAGAGACCTTGGGGAAACTGGAAGCTCCGTCTGCATGCAAATGCACACTTAGAAACGGAGCGAAACACCGTTTCTCAAGTGCCCCACTGGCAGCCATGAGAACTTCCAGTCTCCGTCAAATCTTCGTCCATGTAAAAAGTTTGAGCGCCTATGGGGCACTTGGAAACCAAGCATTTGCTTCATTTTCAAACACTCCATAGAACACTGAAACACTTTTTATCTCAACAGAGATCTGACAAAGACTGCAAGCTCCGTATACCTAGAATGGGGCACTTGAGAAACAGAGCAGACAGCTCCGTTTTTAAGAGCGCATTGGCAGCCTCGTGGAGCTTCCAGTCTCTTTCAGGTCTCTGTTCAGATAAAAAGTGGTTCAGCACCTATGGAGCACTTCAAAATACAGGGATTGGCTGTATTTTGAAGTGCTCCATAGGCAGTGAAATACTTTTTATCCGAACGGAGACCTGAAAGAGACTAGAAGCTTTACGTGGCTGCCAATGCGCACTTAGAAATGAAGATGGCTCCATTTTCCAAGCGCTCCATTCCAAGCATACGAAGCTTGGAGTCTCTGTGGGTTTCCATTTGGATAAAAAGTGTTTCAAGCCTATGGGGCATTTGAAAACTCAAGCCACTGGTGGCGGTAGCCACCTGAGCTGCCATGATCCTATCTCTCCAGCCACCCAGCCACACCCCCGACCTACTCATTGCCTGGCAGGCCAGTTGGCACAAATCTTAACCGCTCTTCTCCTTGTCATCCTCCCTACTCAAGCAGTGGCAGCAGCTTGAGTTTCTTGCCTCCATCCGAGTGGAAAATAGCAGACACGCAGCAGCGGGATTGCTCTCAATAAGGCCAGCGCAATCAAGCAAGCAGCACACATGGGTTTTTTGAGAGAAATCCTTCTGCTGCATCTCCACTTTCTTCATTTTGGACTGTGCTGAGAAACTCAAGCCGCTGCTGCCGCTTGAGTGGGGAGGACAACAAGGAGAAGAGCGGTCAGGATTTGTGCCAGCCGGCTGGTCAGGCCAGGAGTAGGTCAGGTGGGCGGGCTGGCTGGGGAGGGGGGATCATGGCTGCTTAGATGGGTGCTGCTGCTGCCAGCGGTGGCTTGGACACAGGTAGAAGGAGCCTGGTTCCGCAATGCTTCCCTGCTCAAGTGAAGGCTTTGTTTCTGCCCTCAAACTGAGGCCGGCGCGCGCAAGTGAGCAGCACACCTAGCAACAGATGGCATTAGTTCCTGTGCCCGGCCAACTCCGATTACATGCTTTGCCCCATAGACATACAAAGGAAGCAAAAAATTCCCTCCCCCAGAACGGAAGCTTCTGGGGGCTATGACGTCTTTTGCAGAGAATTTGTGTTTGAACCTGCGCAATATTACGGCACCCAAAAGCTTCCATTATCGGTGCGAAAACCATTTCCAAGCTGACTCTCCTCTCCCTCAAAGAGAAAGTAATCACGACAGAGAGGAGATAGATTTTGCAAGGTGAATGTATCCAGTGTGGCAGGAAGGGAGGAGGAAGCAGTTGTGGGGAGTGAGGGGGGAATAGGGTGAATGCTGCAGGTGCTGCAATATTCGTGATTTTGGAACTTGCTCATAAATACTAGGGGGCGCTTGTCATGTAACTTCAAATGAGCAAGTTAATGCTCGCAATTCGGGGATTACCTGTACACAATTCCAACATGAGATAGATTACTGCAGATGCTTTTGCATAAGAAAAACTTTAATGAAGACACTGGTGCAAAGCATTTTGAGATCTCTTAGATACTTAGATCTTTCATTTTCAATATTTTGAAAGATAATTTCAAAAATTAAATAAAACACAATATTTTTTATATTTTATAACAATGTTCCCCAAATCTATATCCCCCAAATCTTTCCAATCTTTTTTAGCCAATAAGATCAACGCACACTGGATGTGATGAAAGGTATAATTCATTACATCCGCAATGAGAAAGAACCCTCCACAGGGTAAATTGTAGATAATGATTACTGCAGGTGCACTTCAGCCACAGATATTTTTCTTTGCATTTGCTTACACCTAATATTTATTTTATTTTCATTTTTTCCACTTGGTCAGGCATATTTCAAAGAGAAAAAGGAAAGGTCAGACTTTATTACCATTGCCCAATAAAAGGGAATAAATACTGTGAGAGACTCAAAAGGAAGTGAAGGAAGAAAAGAGTTTAGGTTAAAAAAGATAGCACAGCCAAGATATAAGGGTCAGGCAAAGGAAACTATTGAAGGAGACTCCAGCTTAATTAACTTACTATAAGTCTGACTGTGAATTTACTCTTTTTGTCTGAAGCTAGCATTAAAGAGACCTTTTTGAAATGCACATGATTCTTGTTCTTTGGTGGAGCTATGTGGAGCTCAGGAATCACACTAGGTACAGGTGTCAAACTCACCATGTCACATGACGTGTCACGACGTATCACAATTTTTTTTGCATTGCAGGATGGCTGCGGCCTCTGTATGATGCAACCGGCCCACAGGCTGGCAGTTTGACACCCCTACACTAGGGCATCTATGACAAGACTTTGGAGCAGCTCTGCACAACATAGGATTTGTCAGCCAAATCACCTTGTGTGATCTGGAGTTTTCTGAAATTCATTAAATCCCCTGCTGCCAATGTTGCTACTGCAAGGACCCACCATTGCACCACCACCCAGAAAGACACACTACTGAGCGCCTCAATACCTCCAAGACTTATCAAGATTGTCAGCACTCTCCCTATCACTATGCTACTAGCTGCCAAACAATTGATTAGCATGCCAAGTATTCCTTTGTGACCTGTGATTATTTTAAATTTATCAATATGGCTTTTTCCTCTCTAGAAGTTTTGCATGTCTAGTCCAGCTAATACAATATTATAGGAAAAGGAAATAATGTAACTCAAAAAGTAAATGGAAAAAGAAAAATGTCAAGCAACAGAAAGCTGAGAGACTAACGTTATGGAAGAACAGTAAGGAACGCCTGATGATCCAAAATTTTAAAATGCTTAGATTAGGTTTGAAAAAGAAAGATTTTGGAAGATTAGATAAAAATGCTAAATACGACTTCCGGTTCCAGTTCGCAACATCCCTAGTCATACGAGGAGACTTCTCTTCTCGTTGGCTAGCCTTCCCTCCGCCGGTAGACCCTTATGCGGGTCGAAAGTCGCCCTGGAGGGTGCAACTTCTGTCGAGTAGACTTTGCTCGGCTGCGGAAGAGCAGCAGCTCCTCCAGCTGTCCGAGCTATCTCTGAGAGCCCACGGAGAAGAAGATCAGCCAGTATAAAATGGCCGATCACCCTGCTGCTTCAAACTGCAACTCAAAGAACATCTAAGCTGTAAGAACCCCCATGGTGAATCCAGGTGAGACTTTTCCTTGCTACTCTCTCTACTCTATCTTGTTTTTTGTGCCTGTAAGAGCCTTGTTGGAATTATTTCCCTGACTTGAAAAAGCAGCTTCTGCATGTTTGGGAAGAAAGGTGTTGTATAAAAATAGAACAAAATTTTAAAGACTATATTTTATTTCCATATTTTTGGGGGAGTACAGAAATTTTTTTTTCTTTCTAAGAACTGTATTATCATCTTATGCTGGAATATTTCTTTTCTCACATTATACTTTAAAAGACAGAAAAAAGGAAATGGTGTCTGGAAAAGATCTTTTTTTAACCTACTGAGGACATCTAGTGGCAAAAACTTAACACTGTAACTTTTGGTTACTCTTTGAAGATGGAATAGACCTGACCTTCAAATTATTTTTGAAGAGAAAAGATAAGCTGTGCAGTTGTGGCAATTGTGGGGGTGGACACTGCCTAACTTTTATTAGATATAGCCTCTACAAAAAGAAAAAAGAGACTCTTTTTAATTACTATCAAAATGGAGAAACCTCAGTTACAATTAAACTGTAAACTTATATTGGAAAAGATTTATGAGGCTACTGCAGAAATATGTGCTACGATGAAAGAGTTTACTACAGAATTAAGATCCAGAAATTTCACTTCAAACATTCAAACTGATGTCCAGACTACATCTGACTATTCTATAAATCAAAACATACTAGAAGAGGAATCAACAGAGATAAAAGAGGAACTTATTCTATCTTATAAACTTTCCATCTGTAACTTTGAAGAACAGAAGAAGCAAAGACTGAGATTTGAAACTACAAAGCAACGATGCCTAATGCAGAGGGGACTCCTATCCTTTCAAAGGTCACTGCAAGCAACAAAAATAGATCTGAAAGGGAAGCTTGGTTATAGAAACCTGCCTGGCACAGAAAAAAGCCAGAATCAGACTGAAAAGAGAAATTTAAAATTGTGTAATGGATTAAAAGGCAATGTTGGTTTTATGGATTGTTTTAAGGATTAAGATTTAGAGTCAGAAGTAAGAAAAAAAATATAGGAGGATGATTATTAGAATAGATATTTTAAATAGATTAAGAATGTACCTTCTGGAATAATAGGTTTATTTTGATGGAAATTATTATGCATTGGAATTGAAAAAATGTTGGCTTTTTAGGTTTGGATTTGGATGGTTTCAATAATTAACTGAGTGTTTTAAGTTAGTAAGATGACCTTTCTGTATGATAACATAAATGTGATAAGGCATGATAATCAACTGGATGAAATTTGAATTTTGTTTAATGAATTGAAATGATTTAAGGTTTAACATTATTTTGTTATCTTAAAGAGATTGATCGATTATGGGATTATATATGTATAGGGTAGTTTAATATTTTATTTTAATTAGGATATCTATTGTGTAGTGGAAGAAGAAATAAATGAGATTGGTGATAAAATGAGGGATGTGAGAGATTACGAATTAGAATATATCTGGCAGGGATACCGGAATTGATAACTTGTTGATTTAAAGTTAAATTTGATTATGGTAATTGTAAACTGACAAAGTTTTAAAACAGGTTTAGCAATAATAGAAATTTAAATTAGAAATGGAATATTTTAAACGTATTATGCTATTTGAGGGAAATAGAGGGGACAGTGAATGTATTGAGTTGAGTTGTTTATATATGTTTTCACTTTTGAATGTTTGATTACCCAAACACCACGGTGTGTCTTGAGTACTTTTTCTTAAAAATTAAAAAACCAATAAAATGTTTTTTAAAAAGTGCTAAATACGATAATTAAATTAAATTGGCATATATTCTAAATTTCCATTTTCATGTATGTCACCTATATTGAATCTTAATAAAATTTTGATCCAGCTTAATCAATCATACTCATAAGAGCAACTATTTTATGAAATGATGTTCTATGATACTCTTGGAAAGCTAGATATATCTGCTAGCTTAAAATGTGATGATAATCTGTAAAGTACATTTTAATAAGGCTGAATATTACGTTGTTAAAATATGCTAATTACTTTTGTTTCAAGGGAGAAGTATGATTACACTGATCTAGAACTGTAACCCCAAATACAAGGCTCAGGCTTCCACTTGGTGCAGATCCCCTGTTGAAGGAATCTCAGACTCCTTTTGTTCTTTCTGACATGCACTGGGATATAATGGAGGGACCCTATGGATTGGTTATCAGGGCATTCTAAAAGAATGACTGAGACACCGAGTTTTTACTTTTACCGTAAATGCCGGCGTATAAGACGACTTCCGCGAGCGCTGAAATTGGCGCCAAAGACGGGGGTCGTCTTATACGCCGAGTCGTCTTATACGCCGAGTCGTCTTATACGCCGGAAATTTCCAGCGTATAAGACGACGTTCTAGGAATGCGGCCCGGCTATAAAGACGGGGGTCGTCTTATACGCCGGGTCGCCTTGTACGCCGGCATTTACGGTAGTTTGTACGATTACAGTTAGTTTTTGTAGTTTATTACAGTTATGAGCCACCCGGAGTTGTGTTCTATAAGATGGGCAGCTATACAAATACAGGTATTCCTAATTTAGAAACTGCCTCATATGACGACCATTTGCATTTACAACAATGATGAAAAAGTAATTTTACAACGAATTCTCATATTTATAACCTCGGAGTCTGTAAAGCAAAGGAAAATTGAAATAAGATCATGAATACAGTGGAAATCTTACTTAGTGATCACTTCACTTAATAACCAGATTTCCAGGTCCAGTTATAGTCACTAAATGAGGACCACCTGCATTTTAAATTAAATATATACATATATTTATTCAAACTGTAAATTGTTTGCTAGGTGCAATCACATCATATGGTAGAGATTTATACGAATACAGTCAGGACCCCATTGTATTTTTCATTCCGTTCTTAATGTTCTCTCATACTGAGTATATTTTTTCACGTACTATATTATTAAATTTGGATTTATTTTTCCATGAGACAATACTTCAAGTAACTATGGTTTATTTATATTCCTATATTACAATTCTTTAAATGATTTTTACAATTTCACACTCAAGGCTTATGTCTCTGTACAAAGTCTCAATTGCAAACATCTTAAACCAAACTTCTACCAAGCCCCTTGTGTTGTTAAAACTGATACAGTGAAACCAAAGGAAGAATAGTCACCTGATACAAACAACCAATCAAACAACTGAAGTGATAGTTAAGCAACCAGTTTTTCACTGTGGTCTGAGATTCACACATATGGATTAGTAACAACTTCTTACCTGTAAGAGAGGCTTGCCACATTAGGTATGAAGAGAATAGCCCTTCCAAACTTTGCACCTCCTTAGGGACAGAAGTCCAGTCTACAGAAGGATATGAAAGGGGGAAGACTCCATGTGGCTATCCAGCATAAGTTCAGTATGGAACTGCCATAAAGGAAAGATGCTAACGCTACCATCAGTTTTGAAAAGTGAGCACAAATAAGAAGGAAGCATAGCTGTTTTGCTAACTCATAACAAAGCATTATGACCGCCACCTCCATTTGGAGAATGGTAAGGGAACTATGGCCTTAAAATGTCATAGGAAATCCAGAAATAAAATTTGCTTTCAGCAAAAGAATATCTTGCTGTCCAAGTAAAATATGAGAATAATGTAGACATCCAAAAACTTTCAATGACTTGAGCAATTGGCAAAATATGGCAATATAATGTTCTGATTCAGGTGAAAGATTAAGATTGACTTTGGAAGGAAAAAACTTTCTGGATAAAGATAATCCTATCATAATGCCTGCCTTATGAAACAGCAATCTCTTGGAAGATCCAGACAGATTGACCCTAATAGCATTTAAGCATTAAGCATTAAAGACCTATCTGTTTCCCCCAAGCTTCGTGACCAAGAGGTTAAGAGGGGCCTGATTTGTGTAGTTCCGTTTTTTTTTTTTTTCTTTTAGTTCTGGCTGGAATTAGGCAGGGCAGGCCTTTTAGAAGGTTTTGAATCTCAAAGAAGAATTTTGGGGGGCCAACAATAGTGCAACACAGACATAAGTGTCTTCTACAGGAAGTGGACATCAGCAGATCTCTCAGACAAGGAAGCTGCTAAGCAATTTTGGAGATATGGTAGGAGGCATAAAGAAGAACAAAGGAATTACGATAGCTTGGAATCTACTATCCTTAATGCTTGTTTCAGGAAGTTCAAAGAGAGACTCACAAACTAACAGAATGATTTTGATGAGCATGTTTAGTAAGTGTCTAACAATGCTGAGAATTAAATGAGTCCTTGAGAATCATAACATAAGCTTGCAGTAGAAGGATATCCTGTCCTGATGAACATATCTATAGTTTTGAAGATAATTTCCAGAATTTTAAAGAAAAAAAGTTTTTTAAAAAGGAAGAATTTATGCAAAACAGAGAAATAATCTCAAGTATAAATATGCAAATATCATGATGGTTAAAGCAATCAAAAACTTGGCAGGAGCCATACCTTGTTGAGTGACATATTTGTGGGATGGCTTGCCACAAAGCAACACATGAATTCTAAAAGGTTCTGAGTAGGATTCTGCATAAGCATGTGAATAATAATACACTTAATAAAAATATGGAACAGAGTTTAAAATCAAACCATATACACTGTATGTAAAAATTAAATCAAGAACTTGTTACAAGCAAAATAGATTAATATTTACAAGTATTTCTTGACCAAAGACTATCTAAAGGAAAATGATGGCAATCCAAAAAAAAAAACAGGTCAGAATGGAACTAATTCAGCATTCTGCCTTAAAAAACTTACACATCTATTGTTACAGTAATATTTCTGATACTGAAATTAATCTGCATAAGTATCTTTACATTTACAGTTCTAATTTATTCTTAGAAAATAAAGTGGAACAAATTTTGGTATGGGAATGGACAAAACCATTACAAAAATAGTAACCTTGACCAAGAAATCCTGTTGAGGATCCTTTCAAAAGCTTTACAAAAATGATCAAAATGGATTACAGTAACTATAGATATTATAACACATTTAAATAAAGTTCTTTTTATAATAGATAAAAGCCAAGAGTCAGACAGAAATCTGTATTTATTAAATCAGCTATCCAAATATCCAATTATATAAAATAGAAGAGTAATGCATTAAAAAAAACTGAGGAATACACGCATTCCAAATCATTATTACTGTCCTTTCTCTGAAAAGGGGCGTTGACATACCTGAACGCCTTTTCTCAGCACGGAGATGGATAATCCACGCAGTGGGTTGAGACTGTATTCCTGGCCAATCAGATCAGTCAGCCAAAGTTGCCACGCCCTGTCCTGGACCATGATTCTCCAGTCTTGACTCGAGCGCAGCCATTGACTGACAGTAAGACGTTTTGGCTCCACTAAATATACCCTATTATCCTAGTCTATAAGGGTGGGTATGGATTATCCATCTCCGTGCTGAGAAAAGGCGTTCAGGTAAGTCAACGCCCCTTCTCCAGCACTGAAGATGGATAATCCACGCAGCCTATTGTCTCTTGGGTTGGGGAATAGACTGGTCCCGTGTGTAACTTTGGTCTAGAACCTGCTGGAGAACCCTCCTACCGAAGGAGGCCTCTGCAGAGTACTTGTCGATTTTGTAATGGCGAATGAATGGAGAGGGCGAGGCCCAAGTGGCTGCCCTGCATACCTCTTCAATAGAAGCCTGCATGGCCCATGCTGCTGAGGTGGCAAGCACTCCTTGTGGAGTGGGCCGTGATATGCTTGGGGACTTGCAAGGACTCCGCCTGGTATGCCCCAGTGATGCATGCCCTAATCCACCTACCGATGGTAGAGGACGAGACCTTCCAGCCCCTAGTAGCGGGGTGGAAGGATATGAAAAGCGCTTCCGAGCGTCGGAATTCCGCTGTGCGCGAAATGTAATGTCTTAGTGCCCTTCGTACGTCCAAGGTGTGCCATTGTTGCTCCAGGGGATGAGCTGGGTTTGGACAGAAGTCTGGTAGGACTATTTCCTGTGATCTGTGAAAAAAGGAGTTGACCTTTGGAATGAAGGGTCTATTCTTAGGACTACCTTGTCCCTGTGAAAATGACACAGGTCCTTCCTCGTTGAGAGAGAAGCTAACTTGGATATCCGTCGAGCTGACATGATAGCTACTAAGAATGCTACCTTATGGGTCAGGTAGCGAATGTCACATGTTTTGAGTGGTTCGAAGGGCGCTCTGGTAAGAGCTTGTAGTACTCGTGGTAGTTCCCACGATGGATACCTGTGCACGGTTGGCGGTCTAATGTTCGCAGCCCCCTTGAGGAAGGATCGTATTAAGGGATGCTTGCCCAAGGATTCACCGGGGCTGGCAGAAAGTATAGTTGAGAGGGTGGCGATTTGCCTGCGCAGCGTATTTGGCAAGAGGTCCCTCTCTAAGCCATCTAGTAAAAATTCTAGGATCTTGGGAATTGTGATCCCTTCGAGTAACAATTCCTGTTTAGAGCACCATGATTGGAAGCTTCTCCACGTGGCCTCGTAGATACGGTTCGTGGAGGGGCGCCTTGATGCCTGTATGACCCTAATTACACCCTGTGAGCAAGCCCCCTTGGCTAAAATTGATCGTTCAAGAGCCAGACGGCTAGTTGTAGCCATTGTGGCTCTGGGTGGGAGATCTCCCCCTGCTTGAGGGAGATCCTCTCCGGAGGAATCCGCCATGGATTCGTGCGGGAGAGACTCCTCAAGTCTGCGAACCAAGGTCTCCTTGGCCAATAAGGGGCCACAAGGATTACCTCGGCCCTTTCCCACAGAATCTTGCGTACTACCGCCGGAAGGAGAGGTAAGGGTGGAAATGCGTACAGGAGTCCCCTTGGCCAAGGGCTCCGTAACGCATCCGTCTGCTCTGCTCCCCTGGATGGGAATCGGGAGAAGAAGCGAGTTAGGTGGGCATTGGAAGGAGAGGCAAAAAGGTCCACCTGGGGAAGCCCGAAGCGATGACAGATCTCCCTGAAGATCCTCGGGTGTAGTTGCCACTCCGAGTGATCTATTGTTGATCTGCTCAACAGATCTGCTTGGATGTTTGCCTCCCCCGATATGTGGTCGGCCTTTATGGAGGCCAGATTTTGTTCCGCCCAGGCCCCCAGTAGGAGGGCCTCGGCCGAGAGCGAGCGAGAGTGTGTGCCCCCCTGACGGTTTATGTGGGCCTTGGCTGTCACGTTGTCCGTCAGGACCAGTACGTGCCTGCCTTTTATGCTGCTGTGAAAATGCCTTAACGCTAGGTGAATAGCCCGCAGCTCGAGCCAGTTTATGTTGTGTCGGAGATCCACCGCTGACCAGCGGCCCTGTGTCCACTTGGTCCCCAAGTGGCCTCCCCAGCCGAATAAGCTCGCATCTGTTGTGACTACTACTCTGTCTGGTTCCCTGAAGGGGGACCCCCTGAGGAGAGCTGGAGATAGCCACCACCTGAGGGAGTGTCGTACTCTCAGAGGTATGCCTACCCTCTTCCAGGGATGCACTGATTTGCTGTCTCTGAAACGGGAGCATGAACCACTGCAGTTCTCTTGAGTGCAGCCTTGCCCAAGGAACTATTGCTATGGTCGATATCATCTTCCCTAGCAGCTGGGAGAGGCAGACCAGCGTCACTGACTGACCGCGGCTTACCTGTTTTACGGCTTTCTTTATGCTGCTGAGGCGTTCCTGTGATAGGTACACCTTGCACTCCTTTGTGTCTATGACCGCTCCCAGATGGAGTATTCTCGTAGTTGGGGTTAGATGGCTCTTTGGAAAGTTCACCGAGAAGCCGTGGTCCTGCAGCAGTTTTATCACTAACTTTAGGTCCGCCCGAGACTGCTGGGCGGACGATGACTGGATTAGAATATCGTCCAGGTAGCACTGGACTCTGACTGGTACGTTTCTTAGGTGTGCTGCCAGAACCGCCAGAATCTTGGTGAACACCCTGGGTGCTGATGACAGGCCGAATGGAAGTGCCCTGTATTGAAAATGGTGCCCCCTGTAGGCAAACCGTAGAAAGCGGCGGTGAGCCAGAGAGATAGGGATGTGCAAGTATGCCTCCGTGAGGTCGATCGATGCCAGAAAATCCCCTTTCCTTACGCTTCCAAGGATGGAGCGTAGTGTCTGCATTTTGAATTTGCGGTATTTTATGTAGAAATTTAGCCTTTTTAAATCCAGAATGGCTCTCCAACCCCCCGAGGGTTTTGGGACCACGAAGAGGATAGAATAAAACCCCTGGTCTCTCTGGTTCATAGGCACCGGCTCTACGGCCCGTATGTTTAGAAGGTGCTGAACGGCCTCGTTCATGAGCCTTCTCTTTGTTGGGTTTGTGGGACAGGGGCATAGGCGGAAGCAGTTCGGGGGCTTTGAGAGAAATTCTAGAAATAGACCATGACGTATGGTGTTCCTGACCCATAGGTCCGTGGTGGTCTCTTCCCACTGGGGAGCAAACCCTGCTAGTTTGCCCCCTATGGGAAGGTCTGGGTGGGAGTCATCTGGTACGGCGGAAGGGGCGGTTGCTCCCCCGAAAGGGCCGTCTTCCCTGCGTTTGCCTATGTCTTGTGTTCTGTCTGTCCCCCTGTCTTTCCCTATCCTGTCTAGCTTGGACGGGTTGGGAATTTTGAAAGTAGTTGACCCTGGCTTCCGTACGAAAGGATTGTTTCCTTCCCCAGGAGCCGGGTCTCTTGTCCTGCCTTTTAAGCATGTGTTTAAGGACCTTGCGCTTGTCCTTGTTCTCTGTCAGGTATGGCGTTAGTGCCTCACCAAACAGCTTTGCCCCTTGGTACGGAGCCGAAGCCAATTTCCACTTGGATTTGGTATCCGCCTGCCAGTTCTTTAGCCAGAGGATGCGCCTGCTCGTGTTGTTTGCCGCCATTGCCTTGGCTGAAAACCTGGTCGCTAAAAGTGTCGCGTCCGACGCATATTCCGTGGCCGCTACCATTTTGCTGAGTTCCTGGTGAGTGCGTATATCCTCCATGGGAACCCGGCCCTGTAACTCACGGAGCCAACAAAGTGTGGCTCTGGTGAAAAAGGACGCGGAGGTAGTCGCCCTGGTAGCCCAAGCTATTGCCTGGTGCGTTCTCCTGTAGTTGGACTCACTCTTTCGGTCCTCGGCTTTAAGAGCCTCAGCAAAATCTCCTGATATGGCCGTGTCCGATATCAGGGGACCTATGGGTTCGTCCACCACCGGCACCTCCAATGTTCCCTCTAGCTCCCTTGCTACGTTAAATAGCTTCCTCTCCGCATTGCTAGGAAGCGGTAGGGAGGTTGGCGCTGCCCACTGTTTCCTTATTGTGTTTAGGAACATGGTCGGGCATGGTATGCGGTGTTGAGTGGTTACCTTTTCGGCGAACGTCAGCTCAGCCTCCGTGTCAACTGTGACAGGCTCCGCTGGTGTCCCATGCCCCAGATGGGCTGTGGCCTCAGCCTTGCGCAGAATGGTAACAAAAAGAGAAGGGTTAAACAGGCCGCTGAAGGACGGCCCTTGAGGTGAGGTGTCCTCCTCTTCCTCAGACATTTGAATCCCTTGTGACGTACCTGGCTGGTCCAGGTAAGCTTCCTCTGAGACCGACGAGTCTGAGAAGGAGGAGAGGTCCTGATGGTCCTCCGTTTCCTCCCGATGCCTCGTTCTAAGTCCCAGAGGCTTGGCTTTGGAAGTTTGAGCCCTGGCCTCAAATGCACGGTCCACTGCCTGTGCTATTAGGGTAGCTAGCAGATCCCCCGTCAATGCAGGAGGAGTAACCATTGCCTGTGACCCTGCAGGTGCTGTGGTTAGCATGGTCCTCGGGGTTTCCTGTAACCTCCGTGGGGAGGGGGATCGGGAGAGCGATGAGAATTCGCCTATCCCACCCTCTGTTTGGGGCTGTGATGAGTTCCCTAATGACCAAATGGCCCATGGGGATGAAGGGAGACCCAGCGGTAGATCAGGACCTATCCCCCCATTCTGCCTATTTTCAATTCTGGCCCTTTTCTGGGCTCTGTCAAACTCTTTTTCTAGGGCTTGGTGTCTTCTGATTGCCTGTTTGTCAGCCTTCTTTGATGACTTCCTTGCAGCCTTTCTAGGGGCTGCAGAGGATTCGGAATCCTCTGAAGCGGGTGCTCCAGAGGATGAAGGCAGGGCTCCAGTGGAGGGAATGATTGCTTCCTCCATTCTCCACTAACGCCGGGCCGTGATAGGGGGGACCCAGGTAGTAGGAGAGCTCCAACTTTGAGTAAGGACAGGCGCACTACTGGGGGCGTCTGGAACTCAGGAGCAGACTCTGCAAAATTGTCAGAGTTAGTCACTGTGCACGGATAAGAACAGGCACGCTAATGGGAATGCCTGGAACCCGGCTTGACTATGGTGGATAAGGACAGGCACGCGACTGGGGATGCCTGGAACCCACCACTAAATCCAGAAGCGTACGGGCCACTAATGGGGGACCCGAAGTCCGGAAGGAGCCAAAGGCAACTAAACACAGTTAGTTATGAAAGGTTCTTATTTACTTTAGATTGAAGACACCAAGTCCTGGAACCAGCAGCTATGTGTCTGATTTGAATGTCTCTGAATGAATAATAGATGCTTTAGTACCCCAGTACTGCTTGTAGATGCTTTAGTACCCCAGTACTCCAGCGGCTGAACCTAGGCTTCTCAGGGAGCCTTAGATCCCCTGTTTGGACAAAAATATGGCCGCCGCTGCCAGGAGACTACTGCACATGTGTTAAAAGGAGCAGGAGATTATTGCGCCTGTGCTAAAAAGGCTGCCTGTGCCACGTGCGGCTGTAACAAAGAGCCGCGCGTGCTCCCAGCTGTGCAGACAATGGCGCCTCGTTTAAAAATCCTGAGCAGCCTGGTGAGTGAAAGAGCTGCTCCTTCGCACGCCAGCTGTTTCCCTTAATCAATCTCCCTCCCAGCATGCGTCCCCTTTGTCCTCCGCTCCCCTCGCTAATTGCTTGCCTTTCTGTCTTTCTTTCTTTCTTTTTAACGCGAGGGGTTGCACGAGCCTCCCGTTTGTTTAAGGTGGCTACCGGCTGCTCCGGCTGTGGGAAGGTGGTTGGGGTTTGGGTTAGGGAGGGGAGTTAGGGATTTCCCCCTTTTAAGTGAGAGTGGTTTCCCCTGTAGGGAATCTGACTTCCTGAGTCTTACAATTTAGCCAGGAAATTTTTGAGTAATCAATTAAATTGAATTAAATTATCTCTAATTAACTTTTAAACTAAGCAATTTCAGCTACTAGAAGAAAATCCCCCCCAATGGAAAGGAACTATACCTCCCAGGAGCCAAAGTTGTATGTCTTTCTGTGTGGCCAGATCAGTCAAGACTGGAGAATCATGGTCCAGGACAGGGCGTGGCAACTTTGGCTGACTGATCTGATTGGCCAGGAATACAGTCTCAACCCACTGCGTGGATTATCCATCTCCAGTGCTGGAGAATTGCTTGATTTAGTAAACCATCTACATTTCCATAAATGTTTCATCTCTTTTAGCAAAGAGCTTTTGAAAAGCAGAAAAACCATAAAGAATGTAGTATTCAGCATCACCACACGTATAGATAATACAGATCCACATTTCAGCCCTCTTTCAATGCCCATATTACTAACCACAACTAGACTGTCCCCAAAGGAACAGGAATTGAGTTCTAACACTCCATATCAATCTTGCCCACAGTGAAAATAAAGCATAGCATAGCGTAGTATGATGTGTGAACCTAGCCTATTGTTTCATCTGTTTCTTAAGTAAGAAGCTACTATAATTCATGCAAAGCAAAGCAAAGCAATATGCAGTATGGTATACTGCCACACCATACCACAGTGGCTCTCAACCTTTTTAAAGCCGCGACCCCCAACCGGTCATAAGTCGAGGACTACTCAACCGGTCATAAGTCGAGGACTACTCAACTGGTGCAGCACCGTTTGCAGAATGGGACTTTTGGCGGACTCAGCAGGGCAGAGACAAGCTGGACAATTCCTATTGGCTTTTGAAAGCCAATAGAATTAGACTCTATTCAAGAGAGTTTATTCTATTGGCTTTCAAAAGCCAATAGAATAAAAGGGAGTAGCACAGCTAAGGAAAAGGGGGAAAAAAATGGTGGACTGCGTTGTTTGGTGACCCTCGTGAAATGGTCATTCGACCCCAAATGGGGTCCCGACCCACAGGTTGAGAACCACTGCCATACCATATACACACCCTAAAAATTAAGGTGACCAACTTTTTTACAATGAAAAGGAGGACACAAATAAATTGAAGAAAAAATATCGTAAATAAAAGAAACATTTTATTCATTGCAACAATAATACAGACAACTTGCATGTGCAAAGTTTGTCAGCCTGGTGTTTTGGCACACTCAGCAGCAATTCCTATTGGCTTTCAAAAGCCAATAGCAGGAGTAGCACAGCACATGCAAAAATTGAAAAAAAACCATCAAAAAAAGGTGCCGGAACACCATTCTAAGCGTTCTATGAGAAAAAAAAGCCCTGCAGATTAGTCTTCAAATATCAAAAAGAAGGACATGTAGGAGGACACTTTTCAAGGGAGGACAGAACTTACAAAAGAAGGACTGTCCTCCCTAAAGGAGGACGGTTGGTCACCTTATAAAAATGCATGCCACCAAAGGACTTAACTGACACAAGAAAACAATATGCTAAACTGCACCTATATGTAGTAGATATCAAGTCCATCAAAACATCAAATAAATGGAAAAATTAAAACACTGAACCATTCATATAAATACAGTAACTGATATAAAAAAAGCAATCAACGGTAACAGAACTAAACTGAATTATTAACGTTCACTACATCCTCACTTATTTCTTACTAAATAAAACTGATAAATAAAATAAATCAGTCAATGTCCTAATATATTGCCAATAATAGGCTAGGCATTCCTTCAGGTTGATGTAAGACAATGAGAATGCTACAGAAATCTACTATATAGTAGACAAAGGGACATTATAAAGAAAGAGTTCTATCCTTGTGCACAGGAAATTTAAATCTAGAAAATGGAAAGCAAATCCTATAATATAACCTAATATTTATAATTGCACTAAAGTAACCTTTCCCAATTTAGTATAATCCCAACATAACAGTAATGTAATTCTTAGCAATTATATAATTTTGAAACTATGGTACCAATATATCTATGTGGCACAGATTGGCAAAATACTGCAGATCAGAAAACAGCTTCCACTAGCCTTGCTTTTAACTATATAAATTACTTGAGAATTATAGTTTATATTAAACTAACAATTACAAAAACCAGCTTCAGAAGTTTGAAACTGACCTACTTTAACATAACTCTCAATTTGCATAAAGAAGACAATTATCCTCCCCCCCCCCCGTTAATATACTAAAGAAAGGAAGTTTATGAAGTCAGCAGAAGACCTGCAGAGATTCTTTCTATCTGCGTATGCTATATTAAGCTATGGTTTAGCATGATGTACAAATGAAAGCATCTTTAACATTTAATTAGCTTTTTCCAAACATAATTCAATGCTATAAATTTGAAGTTACAGATCCTGATCTATCACAACCTTGGATCATCTTTGCCTGGTTCAAAAAAAATAGTATAAAAGAAAATAGGAATTTAAGATTCCATACATATTTCCAATCAAAATTAATTTTCTTTTTTACACCACTTCCAACAATAAACTATCAGAATAAGAATCCTGGTGGCACACTGGTTAGAATGCAATACTGCAGGCTACTTTGGCTACTTGTGCTGACTGCCAGCTGCCAGCAGTTCGACAGTTCAATTCTCACCGGCTCAGCTTTCTATCTTTCTGAGGTCAGTAAACTGAGGATCCAGATTGTTGAGGGCAATATGCTAACTCTGTAAACTGCTTAGAGACAGGGCTGTAAAGCACTGTGAAACTATATATAGTCTAGGTGCTATTGCTATCAGAATGCATTGACAATACTTGTAGAAGTTATCTTTTAGAACTGCAATTCTTACTCCCAATTATCCATATGTCAATTACAGCAATAACATGAATGAAATCTAAGAATAGATTTGCCTCTCTTAGACTTCCATAACATAATCATAATAGTTTCAATTTTGATGCAAAGACCAGAAACTACAAGAAGCAACTACTCATGTTTTTAAGTGCTGGTAGAAACCTTTGGCATCTAGATTATTTTTCGATTTATAGCAGAAATTCAAAGAAAAAAAATGAAAGTTGCACTTTTACTCACAGGTTATTTTTCCTCTCTGAAGAGGGTAAGTAGGGGTGGAGATAGGAAGGAATGTAGCCATGGAATATATAAATATATAATATGATATTGTTCAAAGCAAAAATGGGTGCCCTGTCTAGTGTTCTATACTCTGAAATTGAAACTAGAACTAATTAAAACATCCAGGCAAAAATATAAAAGTAGAATGCTTACTCTTTGAAATGTTAACATTTCTAACATTGACTGATGAAAGAGAAACTGTCATTCATTCCCTGATAAATACAATTCATTTTCAGTATGCATATATATTGGCCAGTAGAAATAATTATAAATATGTTGTAAATTATACCAACTAATTCAGACTTACCACTCTAGCTGCTCTTTCCTGAGATTCACATTTTCTACAAAACCAAGGTCCAGTGGGTACTTGCACAATTCCGTAGCATGCTGTTTTGGGGACAAAAACCAATATATGCAAATATATTACTGACATATATATATATATATATATATATATATATATATATATATATATATATATATATATATATATATATATATATATGCATGCCTTGAGGAAGGCAAGTAATTTTATAAATATTAAATATATTTAGAAATCTCTTGTTAATTCTATTTAAAACGTTACAATTATTCTATGTACACTAATACAACAAGGTGTTTTACCTTGAAAGTTATTTTGATAAATAAACATTTTTGCCTTTAAAAGTCAATTTGATCAGTCCTTTTGTTAATAGATAGCACATAACAAATTCTAACTAAAGAAATAGCTTAAATCAAATCCTTGTCTCTAACTTATCCTAAGTTGCTTATTTGAGGATTCCCCCAACAAAGTGCTTATTTTTTTTAGATCTGTCTCAGCATATAACCTAATAACCCTTCCCTTAATCTAGTAATTTCTTAGGGATTTTTTGTTTCTGTTCAATTGTCTCCAATTCTCAGAAACTGCTGTTTTCTTAGCAAAATTTTTCAGAAGTGCTTTGCCATTGCTTTCTTCCTAGGGCTGAGAGAAAGTGATTGGCCAAAAGTCACCCAATTGGCTTTATACCTAAGTCACTGTCTCCTGGTTTCTCGCCTGATACCTTAACCACTACACAAAACTAAGAGTGAGAACAAGAAAGAGTATGTTGAAAGTCACCAGAATATTGTGGAGCTAAAATAGAGACAAAAGTTTAAATGGGTTATCAAACCTTTGTAAGGCTAATAAGGGATAAAACATTTAATTTGATGAATTAATTTTTAATCAAGCAATCTGGTATAAAAAGCAGAAGAAAAAACAGATGTGTTAGTTCCCAGATTTTCAAATTACATACAATATTGACTATTCTCAATTGTAGCTTTAGTTCTTTTTTTGCATCAATAACTATCATCTTTATCTACTAGTATTATGCTTATGTTTCTGATAATCTTATTAAACAATATTGCTTATGATTCTTCAAAATGCCTTGTATATATTAATCCCAAAATCTCATTGTACAACAATCAAATGTAACAAACCTATATTCATACATATCTTCTACCTTCCAACTAGCTACTTAGAATTCCATCATTATTATAATACTGTTCCATTAATAAGTGTATTACAATAAAACTATTGTAATCAATCTATTGGTGCTACGACAAAATGCTATTCCCAGTACTAAGAAACAGGTTATTCCACATATACTTCATCACAGTTCATCATGAAATTAGCATCTGCCAATTTTATTTATTCCTTTTAGGCTTGGATATACATCAATAGTTTAGTTTTTTGTTTTAAATTGAATATAGGTGTGTGTGTGTGTGTGTGTGTGTGTGTGTGTCTGTGTCTGTGTCTGTGTGTCTGTGTCTGTGTCTGTGTATAAATACTCTGAAATTCATGTGCCACTGGTATAACTGAGTATAGGAATCACTAGTGTGAAGATTATGGAACAAAGCGAATTAACTGTGATGAGACTAAAAACATCCAGTTTAGTTATACCAATGGCATCTTAGTACTCAACATTAATTGGTTCCGGGAGGTGCAATGGGTACCAAAAATAATGAGAGCCAAACAAACTTTTCCCATAAGGAATAATGTAGTGAGTCAAAAGGCAACTGACAACAGATTCTAGTTTGTGAGTTGAATACCAAACAAACGATTAGGGACTAAATTTTTGCATCAAAATGTGTTGAGTACTAAATTTGATGAGTTTCAAAGTAATTGAGTACCAAGTTTTAATTTATCACTTGGCATCATAACATTTGAATCAAATTCATATTAATTTGAAAAAAATTGGAGAGAATTTATTTAGATTAACCACTACATTTTACATAACTTGTACAGTTGTATATACACTTCATATTACTTATTTTCATTTCCAGCTACCCTTCTGTTTATCTATAAGAAAGGTGGTCTGAGAGGCAGACTGATCCAAAAATAAGATTAATAAGTTGAGCATGCCTGCTTTTTGTAAACACAAATAAT
Source organism: Crotalus tigris (assembly GCF_016545835.1). Lineage (NCBI taxonomy): Eukaryota > Metazoa > Chordata > Lepidosauria > Squamata > Viperidae > Crotalus > Crotalus tigris. Next base: position 8,597,251 of record NW_024100606.1, read on the forward strand.
AAAATAACATCAGACATGACAATGACCTGGATTACACAAAAAAGTTAAAGTGCTTGTATCTCTACTGTTGCCTTCAGAAATCAAGAAAAACATTCATCTTTATTGAATATTTGAAAATAAAAACTGGACACATAAAGAATTAGGAAGTGGTCCAAGTTACAAAAGAAACATACAGACAAGTAGTCAGGAATTATAATATGGAATTGGTATCAGAAAACAAAAAAATAAATCAGAGAAGGATGCTATGATGTTTTGGCAGAATACGGAGTTATTATTTTTGAGAAATCCCAAAGAATTGACAAACAAAGAATTGACAAAATGTCAAATATCTGAAAAGCGGCAAATGCTACTCGCCATCAAAAGGGAAAAAAAGAAGAAAACTAATCTAGATCTGATAGCATATTTGAGTTCAATATCTGTTTAGTCTAACATCAACATCTGGAAAAAGTTTTTAAAATTATCATAAAAAGATTATTTTATAAGGTTCTTGAAAACTATGTAGCAATTATCAAAAGTTAGGCAAATATAAAAATTTAGATAAATGTAGAAAGGTAGACTGGGCAACTTCCTTAATAGATTATGGGAATTCTGTGAACATAATATAACATGATTTCAGCAAATCATTAAGATAAAATAACACGTGACATGCTGATGAACAACCAACGCATGATCATTATCATTATTAATCAGATATGTTACAGCTACCCCATTCTGGAAGCATGGGCTGGTTGGCATATAATTAAGGAGATACAAAGCTGACTCAAAAATTGTACTAAATAAAGCACTCAATGATTCCTTAGCAAATTGGATAGTGTATCTACTTTGACACCACAGAGGAAAAAAATTAATTTTGGCAAGTTAGGGATATTGGCTGAATATAAAATAATGAGAATTAACAAAAACAAGAACAAATTTCATCAGAAAAAAGATTATCTGCACACACATTGAATAGAGAATATCTGGCATGGTACATGTGAGAAAGTACTTGATAAAGTATTTAACTGCAAACTGAATATAAGCTAGTTGTGCGATATGGTTGCAAAAAAGTATAATGTAACCTTAGGGTGCACCAACAGAAATGTAATTTCTGAATCACAGCAAATAATCATTCCACCGTATCCTGCTTTACACAGGCACTACTTACAGCACTTGTACAGTTCTGGGCACATCACTTTAAGTATTTATAAAAATTGAAACAGATCCAGAGAAGGATAATCAGGGGAATAGAAACTGTTCTATGAAGAAAAACTGAAGGACTTGGGTAAGTTCAGCCATGAGAAAGCCAGCTGAGGGGTGCTGATAGCATTCCTAAAATACCAAAAAGATGTTACATAGAAAAAGGTTTGTTTTCTTTCATACCAGAGTACAAAATTTGCAATAATAGATTTAAATGATAGGAGGGCATAATTCTACTGAATGTTTTAAAAAAATCAAATAGTAAGGGCAGTTTGATAATGAACCTAATTATCCAGATAGGTTAATGGGTTCCTTTTCATTAGATGTGGTCAAATATTAGACTACACAGCTACCAATACTTTTTTGGGGGGGTTGCTGTAGTGAATAAGCGAATAAAGGCAATTACTTAAGCAATTCCTCCAAACTCTATGATTCTAAGCAATGGTAATCATCAAACAATCAAAGTCAATCCAAATTACCCAAAATTGTGTGTCACAACATATACTTGGGAAATGTCATAAGCAAAATGTCATTAAGATATGATAGAGGAGAGAATTCTGCCTATTCTAATTTCTGAACATTAAAATAACATTTTAATGTAATTGTGAGGCTTGCAGATGTCATCTTACAGCAACAGGTGTCAATTGACAACCCAAAGCCATACTCTATAGCAGGCATGTCAAACTCGCGACGTCACGTGACATCACGTATCACAGCTTTTTCTCCATTGCTGGTAATGGGGTGGGCTCGGTTTTGGGATGATGTGTCCGGCCCATGGGCCAGCAGTTTGATACCCCTGCTCTATAGCATAGGCAGATTGTTCTGAATTTCCATCTTTGCCAGTCATTCCATAATATTTCTGCAATCTTGTATTAACTTTCTTCCATTTCAAATTTCTTTAATTTTCCTATAATGGAAGATTAGAATATCAAAAGAAGGATAACTACTCGCCAATGATGAAATTCTTCCCTTCACCCATTAATTCCCTTAAGAAGAATAACTGATTCTTAAGATGAACTTTCTCAAAAAATCTCTCTTTGAAGAGCTACATCATAAGGGATTTTTAATTTGCATTCTCACTACAATGAATTCAATTTAATTCCCATTAGGAAAATCTTGAATCTTCCTGTAAATCATGAGAATCTTTTTGAAACCAAACTGAGGAATCAACTGAGCAAACACCTCAGGTTATTTTCTAAGGATACAAACTATTTGCAATTAAATTAATTGGAGTTATTAACTGGACTTATTTTGAAAAACCATAGAATACATATAAATGATTTTACAACATGAAATATTGTTGTAGTATGCAAAAAATAATTGAACACATAAAAATCAATTTATTGCATGCTTTAAGAGTAACTATCATCTTCATTGTATTTTCTATTTAATTACTCTCTAGTTCCTATCGTTTGATTTCATCTCAAATATGATGCATATTGCAAATTTACTATAATCAACGTATTAAGAAAATACAGTGAAATAAATGTCTCTATAAGAGAAAAACAAAAATCCTAACCATTTGCATCAAACATTGATATTTATGAAAAACGCAATACATTCTTCTCACATTAATCAATATTGAGAAAATCCCCAGCAATACATTTTAGGATAAAACTATTTAATTTTCATTCAGGTGAGGTAAGAAACAACCCTACATCACATTTGTATAAGGTCACCATTTCCTCATTTCCTACCATGAAATGTCATTCCATTAAAAATGTATAAGCTTTTGGAAAATTAATAAAGACTGAAATTTCAATATTAATTCCTTAACCTTGTTCATTATCAATACATTCAGTAATTTTTAAAACATTCTTCTACATCATTTATTTGGAAAATTTGGACTAAAAGATATATATATATATAAATTTGTTTGCAGGAAGAAAGGGATCCTGTCAAATGTTCTAACAAGACTTCCGGTGGATTAGCGTCGATGATGGCGGCTACTCTGTAGCCGTCCTCCTGGGAAAGCGTTAGAACTGCAGAGAACAGCAGGCACCAACTATTCCGCGGCTCAAAACCTCCCTCCCGGGCAAAGGGGGGAGGGGGGTATCACCTGAATAGAGGTAGAGCTTCTGAGACCCCCCAGGAAGTTTTCTTTGGGGGGTGAAAAGAGTGCTCCCTCGGAGTTCGGGTTGCCTCCGCCTCCCAGCTGTCTTTGTCCCTCGGGGACAAAGCAAGACGCCACTCTCACCTCCGCGCTTAAAGAGACCGGGTGAGTTATTTTTAAAAGCGGACAGAGCTGGATAAAGGATTTTTTTATTGGATTTTATTTGGACTTTAGTTTGAAAGGTTGATTTTTATTTCCCTTCTTTTTTCTCTTTTTTTTTGTGAGAGTGAAAGTAAAATGGCGATCGGAAAGTTTTTTTTTTAAAAAAAAGCGAGTGAAACGGAATGTAATGGACTAGATTGTTCTTTTTTTAAAATTTTTTTTCTTAAGGTGGATTTGTGTTTTGGGAAGATTCTTTTTTGTTAAACTCTCTTTTGCTATCTTTTTTCTTTTAAGGGATTTTTTTGTACTTCTAAAAAACAACGGAACGGATTTTTTTTATTTAATTATTATTATTATTTTTCTTTTCCTTTTTTTAATTTTTTTTTCTTTTTTATTATAAGGATCTCCTTTTGAAGGAGTTTTTGATTTTTTGGAGTCAATCTCCTTTTTTTTCTTTTTTTTGTTTAACTTTTCTTTCCCTCTTTTTTTTGGTAATTTTTAAGAAGGAGTAAAGATTTTTTAAGATGGCTCCAAAGCGTCCAGTAATTTCTACAGCTCCTAAGGTGGTTTCTTCTTCGGCGATATCATCAGTGCAACAACCTAAATCAATAGCTTAACCCTCTTCTTTGGCACAGTTATTAATGGTAAAGGATTTGCAAGACATAATAGGAAATGCTATATCTCAAATCAGGGGTGAAGTGAAAGGGATTTTACTGGAAAATAATAGGATTCTGAGGCAAGATATAGTTTTGGCTTTAAAAGGATTTGCCTCTGTTCTTGAAAAGTTGAATTTTCGTGTAGAAGAGGTTGAAGACAAAGTGGAGCTCTTGGAGGGAAAATTTGAAGGTATGGAAAAAGAGATGGAAAATTCTCAAGATGAGATTCTTATGCTTCAATATAGAGAAATGGAATATGCTTTAAGAATTAGAGGCTTGAGACAGTCTCTACAAGGAGATCTGAGACAGATGGTTGCAAATGACTTTGCTCTGATTCTGGACAGAGAAAAAGAGGAAATATTTAGTGAAATTGAAAAAACATTTAGAGTTAATTCTATGGTGGCAAAGCAAAGAAACCTGCCAAGAGATGTGGTTATTTATTTTGGGAAAAGATCCCTGCGCAATTAAATTATACAAGATTTTTACAATAAGAGGTTTCACATTGCTTCACAAGACGTTATAATTTTAAAGGAGATCCCATCTAAAATTTTAAAAAGAAGAAAGGAGTTTGCTTTTTTAGCAGATGAACTTAAAAAGAGGCGAATGGTGTTCAGATGGGACGTTCCGATTGGAATGGTGGTGAACTATCTGGGGATACGTTATAGACTTAATACTGTTTTCAAAGCAAAAGAGTTTTATACTTCGGTTCTGGGGGTATGTTCATCGCCATTTATTATGTCTAAAGTTTTGGAAGAGAAGAAGGTAGAATCGCAGTCTGAAGAGCCTATATTGATGAAAATTGGGAAATTTCAGACTGAGGGGTCTCAACAAGTTGAGATGAAGGAGCAGAGGATAACCTGTGTAACATATAAACGTAAAGAAAAGGAGCAACAGAAGAAGGATGTTAAGGAAGCCTCGCAAGTATTTGTTTCTGAGCCAGCGGGAGAAGCAAGATCTACAAACTTTTTGGAGCAACCTTTAAGGCCAGATTTCCAAGCACTTCTCTCGAGGTTTTTGGATAAGAGAGATTGATTAAGAATGTATAGATTGTTTTTAGGTTATTGATAGATCACAGTTCACTGTGGATGGAATTGGTTATTGGTAAAGAGGAGAGAAGATCATGGAGAATGAATGAAAATTTTAGATAAGAAGTTTAACTTTAGTAATTTAAGGAGTATTCAAAAGAGTATTTTGTTTTAATGGTATAACTAACGTTTATATGTTTATTTTTGTGTTTGATGATAAAGAAAGAGGGATAGATTTTATATAATATAAGTATGATATTTTTGTTTTAATGGTATAACTAACGTTTATATGTTTATTTTTGTGTTTGATGATAAAGAAAGAGGGATAGATTAGATTTTATATAATATAAGTATGATATTATGGAGATTGAATGAAACTTTTAGATAGGTAGTGTATGTTTAGATATCTAAAGAGCATCTAAAGGAATATTTTGTTTTAAATATGTATAAGGGAACTTTAATGTTATAAGTAATGTTTATATGTATGTTTTTGAGGGTGTTTATAAAGAATGATGGATAAACTTTAAATAATATAAGTATGACATTAGAAAATGTTTAGTTTTTTTTCTGAATAATTTATAAAGAGGAGAGAAGATTATGGAGATTGAATGAAAATTCTAGATAAGAAGTTTAAGTTTAATTATTTAAGGAGTATTTAAAAGAATATTTTGTTTTAATGGTATAATTAATGTTTATATGTGTACTTTTGAGTTTGATGACAAAGAAAGAGGGATAGATTTTATATAATATAAGTATGACATTATGGAGATTGAATGAAAATTCTAGATAGGTAGTGTATGTTTAGATATAATTTTTTTTGTTTTTTATATATTGGTCTTAAAGTATTTTATAATTTGTTTAATTATTGGTTAATTTATGGTTTACATGTGTTTAAAAATTTTTCTTTTAAGTTTTAATTAAGCCTGTATTCAGCTCTGGGAAGGTTGGGGGAGGGGTGGGGTGGGTTGGGAGGGTTTGGGGAGGGGAATTTTTTTTTCTTCTGTAAAATTTCAAAAAACTTTCAATAAAAAAATGTTCTAACAAGTGTTTTTAAAGCAACTAAATCCCTTATACCTTTTGTGATGTGATGTACAGTTATAAGTGACCCCAACTTCTTCCAAAAGTAAAAAAAACAAGAACACCAAGATACAGACAGATGCACACTGTGCTCGTTATAGTCAGCAAAACAGCAACACAGCTGGGCACCAGCCAATTGCACTCCCTCCAGTAATCCAAACAAATCTATCATCAAAGGCTAAGTAATTCTACAGCGGTCTTTTTTCTCCCTTCCTCCATCAAGCTCCTACCACAAACAGGAAGTCTTCCTATCCAGCTTAATGACACTTTGGCAAGCGTGGAAGAGAGGGAAGGGAAAACGGAGGGATGTCACATGATATCTAACGCTCCCTTGGACAAACATTTTACCTAGCTCCACGTCTCGTTTAAGAATAGAATTCCGCGTGAGGGGAGCAGCAAGCTTACTCTCGGCATGCAAACGGGAAAACGGATTCCAATTTTGGACACAGAGGCCGAAAATTGCAAATCGGTCTTCCGCTACGCTGAACTCTGCATTCGTGGACTATTTTGCTAACAAGCCAGCCCTTTCCCACCCTGCCTGTTTTCTAACCAGAGGGCGGAGGAAGGGGCAGGCACATGCAGGATAAGGAAGTAGCGACCTAAGACGGCACGCGCAACTGACTCGTGCAATTCCCGAACAGAAGGAAAACGAGCCTTTCCCAACTGTTGCACAACACACAACGTCCTACCATTGTTTTTGTTTTTTTCTTAACCCTAAAACAATGCCTGGGCTTGCGAGCAAAGGAAGGACAAGCCACTCAATCTTTGCTATCGGGCGGGGAAAGCAATAACGTGCATAGGCATACATACTCTGAAAGAACAATCGGGGCTAAGATGAGGCTGAAAGGTTGCGAGGGCGAAGGAGGAAGAGAAAGGCCGCAGGAAGCAGCTTGCCCATGCAAATGGACGGCGGAACGGGGGTGGCCGAGGCGGGCCCTCTCACTCACCTTGATGCACTGCGACATTGCAGCCATGCCCGTCGCAGTAAACCAGCGGGTTCTCGGCCCAGCCCCTCTCGTCGGAGCACACGCAGCAGCCGCCGATCATCTCCTTCATGCTATTGGAGAACTCGCCCTCCAGTGACACAGGCAGCAACAACGGCTCGCTAGAGACCATCTAAGGGTTAAAAACACCGTCAGCACGACACCACACACTGCCAGAGAGACCCCCGTGGCCTCCGCTGCCTTCTCCCCCACAGCACTCGGTTTTCAGTCACTCAGCCACCGCCGTCGCCAGTACCGCCTCCATAACAGGGATGTCGGACCCATGGCCGCTGGAAGCGGCAGTGGTGGTAGCGGCGAGAAAAAAACAGCGATGAAGAAGCTTCTTTTAAGTTCCTCCCGTGTATCGGCTCAGTCTTTCAGCTCACGCAACAGGAACGAAGCTGAATTTTAACGGCCAAAGTCGCGGCAAAAACCCTGCAGTCCACACAGCGAGGCAAGAAAGCAAGAAAGCAAGGCCCGCTCCACGCAGGCGCACTGCAAACCTCCCTCAGAGAAGGCCCAACGACGCGCCAGCGGCCGCAGAACCTAAGGCCTTTTTACTCCCCGGTCTTCTCTTCCTCTTCCTCCCCGCTCTTCCTCCCTCCACGCGAGAACTCATGGGCCGTCCGTAGAACGCGAGCGACCTTAATTCCCGTGTCGCACGCACGATGCCCGTGAGCCTTCCTCTTTTTTTGCCGTTTCCTAAGGATGCACATTCGGAGCGTGCGCGGGGAGGGAAAGAAGGGAGGGAGGCATGCACAGTCGCCCTCCCTCTTGTCTGAGGAAGTCATGCTGTGTGGAGGGACTAGGCCAGGACAAGACGCATTCTTTTTTTTTTACGTTTCTTGGCTGCCATACAAAGATGACACCACGCTCTGCTCCCGAGAGATGCGGGGGAGGGGGAGGAATGTTGCGCGCGCGCGTGTGTTTTCATTCATCTCACTTCCCCCCTTAGGCCGTTGTGATTCTTGGGGCCAATGGAGCTGATGGATTCCTGGCCCTTGGCTCGGTCACACCCGCGCTGCATTTTTTTTCCCCCGTGTATTTCAGACTCCTCGCAGTTGTGTGAGCGCTTCGGGCAACCAAACCTAAGGTTAGGTCAGTTGCTATTATCTGGGGCAGTCCTAGTGATATGATCAGCCGCAACTTTCTATTTTTGTCAATCACAGGCACCCGTGCACAAGCAAAGCTCCTATTTCTTATTCCGAAGCATACTTTAAAAGTTCAAAATAGGCTTATAATAGTTGTTCTCACTGGTTCAAATTTTAACTGACCTAATAATATTTTCCTAGTGGCAATAATTTCAGATATCTCTAATGGGAATTGACTGGTTTTTTTTCATGATCGCAATTAAAGTCTGCAGGATTCTGCTTATTTAAAAATGCTTTGATTTCTAAATGTGCTGCATTTATTTTATGAAGAACAAGAATCCAATGGCCTTTTATTTTACTCTGGCATCAGCTTTCCTTTATTCTGTTGTACCCTTTAATCTTAATCATATCTGCCTAACAGGCTTTGTCAAACTAAAGATGCAGCGTTAAGGAATTCCAGCAAGATTTATTTTTACATCTTTCCCATTCATGGTAATCTTAAATTTATTTTATTCTGCTTCATCTGCAGAATTTATACATGGGGGGGGTTCTGTTCCAGGGAAACTACCGATATATATCAATTAAATTACCAACAACTTAGCTTGATTTGGATTTTTTTACTTCCTTCACCTTAATTCATTTATATTTCCTAAATTCACAGACTCTATTACGTTTATTATCTTTACCCTGGCTTCACTATATCACAGCATATCAATATGAATTTAAATTGCTAACAACAACAAAAGGGAAAAGCCAACAAATCTGCCTCACTTTTAGATACAACCTGACTTATCTTACTATCTAAGGTAATTTGAAAGGCATTTTTCTCAGTTTTTAATAAATAGCTGGTTTGTTTACATATTAAAAATCAGGAGAAATTGAGGATAATCAGCAAAGAAAAATCCTCATTTTTCATTTATTATGAGCAGTTATGACTTAAAAAAGAAATTGCAGCTACTCATAAAACTGAAGTGATTAGAGTGGGATGGCAATACCATTAATATATGTTTAGAATAAGTCTCCTTGAATTTAATGGAATATCAAAATATGCTCAGTAAAGAGCTGCAATTTTACAGCATTCTCGCTTTTCTGCTATTTCTGCTTCTTTCAACTTTTCTATTTCAAGGCTGCTAATGTTATGCAGAAGATGAAAGGAATAACAGGATATCACTGATCTGACCATCACATTAAATGATAAGCAAGACAATTTTCTGCATCACTTGGCAATGTTTATATTTTTGCAAACCTGCCTTATTTATTGATACTTTAGTTACAGCATTAAATAAAGTATCAGCGTATAACATTGCCCTAAATATATTACATGGATTGCCCTCTTTTAGTTGCAAAATAATCATCACATACATTGTAAGTTTTTTAAAAGCTGCTGTACAAAGTAGAGATGTGCAGGCCTCTTTACACCCCACCCCCATCCTGCCTCCTCAGATCATCCACTATTAAAGCTTGTACTTTGCATGTAGGGTATCTTGGCTAAAGTTTTGCTGTCCTTGAAAGTCTTAAGTGAATGTTTCTAAATAGATGATGGAAGACAAGGAAAGGAAAACAATAAGTGTAATTTCCTACAGAAAGCATTACTGAACATTGATTAACATAGCAATTTGTCATTTGAATATTCTCCAATATAATGCATAGCACAAATCTTTTTTTTTTGAACTTGCAACATAATAATTTTCTTGTAAATCACTTTTGTATATGTGTGCACCAGCATGCAAAGCAGGAAGAAAATTCTGTAAATGGAAAATAATACTTAAAACCACATAGCATTCTTTTAAAGTGTCTTTTAGCCTTTCAAAGAAAATTACTTGGAAATTAGAAATATGATATTGTTTATTATCATGAGTTAGAAGCATCAATCTCAATAAAATCTTTTTAAAATATTAGATTGCTGAGATCCTATTAACGTTTGCATGTACACAAGCACATTATGCACACTTACTACAAAATAAGTCCTATTTAGCAGAAATTTCTGAGTATGCATAGGATTGTACTGCCAGTTCCGTGACTGGGGGATTAAATCCATTTACATCTAAATGTTTCCATATGAAGTCTAGTCCTGTGCATATTGACTCAGAAGTAAATCCTACTACGTTAAGTCCTACAGTATTTTCAAGTACATATACTACATAGCATTACTTCCTGTATTTATGTGAACAGTAATTCCATAATCCTAATTTCTAGATATTATCATTATTTTACACCAACAAGATAATGGTCCAAATGAGATTGTAATCTTAAAATACTGTGGTACTTTAGATATTAACTGATTTCTTATTTATTTATATTTCTTTTCTACATCAAATCCACATATATACTGTATGGTTTTTAATTGAGATCAACACAAAAACAATCACTTTGCTACAGAGTAGCCCCAGTGTCACCAGGACAATGTTCTTAAACAAGTCATTCTTTTCTAAAGAGGACTATTTACAAAGACTGAATGCAGAAAAAAATTAGGATAGATAGATGTACAAGAGACCTAAAGAAATTGGGATTTGAGGCACAAAAGAGAGTGACCATCAGGGATAATGACGACTGGGAACTTACAGAATTAATAATACAAAAGAAATGCAATATTTGTTCCTGAACAGTGAGCATTGCCAAGATAAAAATATACTGTAATCAGTGAATCTAAGGAATATTGTAAGAAATTATCTGTATTTTTTTTCTAATTTAAAAATAAATTAGAAACATTGGTAAGTTTCATAGGTCTTTAAATGCCACAACTCACATTTTTTGCAAATACAATCAGTTAAATTAAAATCTAATCCTTGGCAAAATGTATGATGTCAACTGTAATATACATCAAAACAAAAACAAAAAATTTAAAGTTTTTTGTTTCATGTAGTTCAAATACATGTCACTGTTAATATACAGCAAAGGGATATTTAAGAATCAGTTAAAACACTGGATATAAATCAAAGGACACTATATTATTATTAATAAATTATAATATTATTTTAAATAAGATACTAATGATTTTAGCTTTAGTGATGAAAAATGAACTGACCATGATCACTAGTTTATAACTGCAGGAAACTTGATGGCAAGTTGTAGGTAAGTCTCTTGGTGGTTTTGGAAAACAATACATTTTGAGGAAACCATTGAAATGCAAAATAGAAAACAGAAAGGCTTTATTACAAAGAGGTACATAGAGCAAGCCATTAACATCCATATGATATGAATGTATAAACCTTTTACATCCCGTTTCTAAGCATAGTCCTTGGGAGTAAGATTGACTGAAATCAATGTTAATTACTTTGAAGTTATATTTTTAGAATTGGAAGTGTTAGATTGTGTTTTTAAGGATTCAGTTGTTATAAATGCTAGTACAATATGGAGGAATGCTTCTGAAAATTCATTTTATATTGATTTACTCAGAAGAATATTAATACTGGAAAAAGAACTATCGCAACTTTATATTTTGTGATTTGTAAGCAATTGTTTTCTTAAAATTAAATTACAGAAAAGCAAAATTTAAAATATGTAAAACTTGAAATATGCATACTTTCTGTACTTTATCATTTCAAGTGATAGTTTATATGCAAATCCTCTACCTTTCAAGGAATTCCATGTGATTTCTTAGGCATGCATAAGACTGCTGTTAAAGGTATACACATACAAATGTTTTAATAAAAATAGTATCTCTATTTACTTTTATTTTTAAAGTGACTAAGCATTATGAAAAGAAACCATTAAGTTCAGTGAAGTAAAATTAAAAGAGTATTTGCCTTTTTAATATTTAAAAAACAAATACTATTAACTAAAATGTGATTAAAGTAATTTTTTTGTGGGTTATCTTAAAATAGAATCAATATCACCTCCTCTGATTAACAGAGAACCTATACTGCATAATTACCTTTCTCACAAATATATGAAGTAATTTTAGTCCATACTGTGCACTATAAATAGTAAAACAAATATAGAAAATGATTTCTTGCAACAGTTTCTTTTTTACCTTGTACTACAAAATAATTAGAAAGATTAATGAGAAGAAAAATAGAAAATTGTGTCGGAACTATTTCTTTTTGGAGGTGTGGAAGTGGGAGTTTTTCATTAAGACCCTTTTTAACAACTTTTGCCATGATTTTCAGAATAAATCAGTGTAAAAATTTATTTTTTTATTTACATGGGCATTGGAAGTTATGTAACACAAGACATATCAAAAATACTTGTAGAAACATGCTTACAAAGTATGGATGCTGTTAATGTTTATATAAATGTATTACATTCTCTTTGCCTTCCTTATGTTTACTGAACTTGAAAATAGTATTAATAGAAATAAAAGTTAATGATGCTTTGTTTAATCCTAGAAAATGAAAATATAATAGCTGTTTTAAACAATATATGACACTTGTGTTATGACCCGTGTACATTAATATGTTTTAGATGTTGCTCTATTGAAACTAAAAGAAATCTATATAGGCATGGAATCATTAATTATCTCAAGTTTTAAGATATATATTCTGCCATTACAGAAAACTCCATGTTGATTCTGTCAAGTGTACTTCAAGGTAGATTACTTTCTATCTGATTTTGCTAAACTTAATTGCAGGTAAATATGCTTTTGAATCTGAGTAAAGTTATATTAAAAAATTTAAAAGAAAATACCAAACCTGTCAGGAAGTTCTGTGATGTAACTTAGATTTCATATATATCTTTAACATATTTATATATACAAAATCATGTCAGTTGGCTATTCTATTAATGTTAAATATAAACTTATTTAAAACTATGACTGTTAAAATCCCTTAAACTATACCAGTTAAAACACTAATTTAACTGGAAAATTGTTTTTAAAGCACCCATTATATTGTTTTAAATTGCTCTATCACCTCAGGAGGCGTTTGGCAAATGCCACTTAACTAGAAGCACCAGTGGATGAAATAGTTGTTCTCAAGTACTCTTTCTATTACATTAATTCTAGTATTTAATTATTACTTCTGCCCTGTAATTTTATATATACAGTATATCTGTGAAAAGGGATTGCAGTTTTGTATTAAAATCTTTATGTTCAAATATAATTTCTAAATAAATAAATTATAGCAGAACTTTTCCTTTAAAGCAATATGAACTTTTTTACAGGAGTCTAAAGGAATAATGCATCATGTTCTATACTAGAATATAATGTATAGTGTATTTTATTTTTATGTTTAAAAATGCATGCTAAATGGCATTTCATTAATGCTATGCTAGTCTTTAGAAATGGTAAACAAATGGTTAATCTAAATGTGAAATACAGATCTTAGTGAGAAAAGTTCACTATAAAATTAGAAATTGGTGCTTCCCTCCTGCAATAAAAAACTTTTTAAAGCAATCTTTTTCAGCTTCCCTCCCTACCTCTACACTTGTGATATTTGCATATATTTTCTGTATAAAGTCACTCATTTGTTTTGCAGGGGGGGATGTTGTAAGTTGTCCCATATTCACCCTTCCTGCTTGTTATAATATTTTTATTCTATTGAAAAATGTTTTAGATTCTACTCAATCACTGACTATCAGTTTATAAATTCTTTGAGATTAATTTTAAGGCATAAAATTACTTTGCTGAAAGATGAAAGAAGTTTCCAATATGAAGCAACCATATATAAATCAGATTAAATAATTGTGATTTTTCTACATAGAATTAAGAGTTTTCCTATGAAGCAGGAACTACCATTTTTCAGCCACAAAAACATACCTAGAATTTCAGTTAATGGAATTGTGTTCATGAATGGAATTATAAATATTTCCATTTAAAAACAATCTATGAACATGTTACATATTTCACAATGTTTACTTTTATACCTCAGTTTTACAATTGTTCAAGCATACATCAGGATTGTTACTTCCACATACTAATTTTATACCATTAAAATTGCTTATTAACCCAGAGAAAGCCTAACAGGGCCACATAGAAGAGGAGTGTCTTGGAGGCTTAACATTTTGAGTGAATTAAAGACACAAGCCTTGGATCACTTTTTTGTCAGTCTCTCTGTGGCACTTAAGACTTGAAATGTTTTTTTTTTTTAAATAAAAAATGCTGCTTTTTTCTGCTTTTAAAAGACTAATTTGGTCAGAAGACAATGAGAGAAAGCTTATCTTGAACATAAGAGAAGAAACATACAGGAAAAAGAGCCACAAAGTTTGCTTTATATTTCAAACATTTTCTCTAACATATATACATTTACATTTTAAGCTTATTTATTTATACAACTCTGTAAAATTATATACTTATTAAAGGATTTTCTTCAGAGACATATTTCAAAAACTAATTCTGATCATTAGTAAATCAGCAAGAGAGGAAACAATCAGGAGTTTTAAACTAATTATCTGTAGATATCTCAACATTTAAATTTTAAACTTTGCAGTATCTTTTCAGCATAGTTTTCCAGGATCATACAGTATGTATTTGCATTTTCTTTTTGAAAACCCAAAGATAAAATACAAAGAAAAAAGAAAGACAAAGGGATAATTCTGTGCTGTAGCCTGAAAAATTAGCAAATGTTTTGTTTCACAGAATTCAGTAATAAGAATTTTTTTTCAGAATTGCAGAAAAACATTCTTTTTCTCCTGATAACCACAAGTTTGTTTCTGTATTTTTTTCCTCATAAAGTGTCTAGCATTATTTTCGCCTCGATAATAGTTTGCTGTAAAAAGCAGGTACAGCATGTCTCAACATTATGTTTTTAACGGCAGCCTAGACGAAGCTTGTCACCTCCAACCCCATCAACTCAATAACTTTAACCCTCCAGTTTCTTTCCTTTAAAAAAAAAACACTTGTTGGACTTTTTTCTTATTCAGGTTAGTTTGTTTTGTTCATATAACTCAGCTTCAAATCAAACGTTAAGGGATGTTCATTAACAATATTCCTTTCTCGAAAATAATTCTTTTTAAACAAAGCAGACTAATCGACGTTTATGTAAAAACATTAATTTTATTTCTGGAAAATTCAAAGCGAAATTCAAAATTATAAAACCCCTTTCCCCATCCCCGTTTCTTATTTTAACCTTTGATTTAATTATTTCAGCACTCAGTTATTTTCATGTTATTTCCTGCAGCTCCTTCTTCCCCCCATCCCCGCCAGAAAGTCTTGTTCTAAAAATTCACCACCAAACAGATGTTTCCCTTTGTATCAGTCGAGCCCTTGCCCGGGTGCGTTCTTCGTCTTCGCCATCTCACGTGAGCTACAGCTTTACGGAACTTTCCTCGGTGAAGAGCAGTAAAAAGGAGCTCCAAATAAAAGACGGGGAGAGAGAGAGAATCCCTCCTACTTATTTACCAGCGTTGCTTGCTGGAAACCCACGAGCTGCGCAGGGACGAAAGTTACAAACTTGAGCCGTTTCCCCAACTGGGCGCCTGCGGAAGCTTAGCTTGGAATAAGCTCCTGCAGCGCTCTCGAGTTGAGGCAGGACAAGGCAAATCTTGGGCTAGAAGTGCAAAGCGGGCCAACAGCTGCGATGGCTTCCCTGCAAACAATGGGGCGGCTGGAGGAAAAGGCTCGGCGGCTCCACTTCCTCTCCTGGCACGGCCCAACCCACTCCCCTGCTTCACCGGGCTGCTTACAACTTATGCGCGATCTTTCCAGCGGCACTTCCTGCCTGAATGATCCCCGAGGTATTCGGGCGCAGCTGCTGCCTTGGGGAATCCACTGTCCCGCTCGCGCCGCCCCTTGTCCTTCTCCACGACTAACAGGCATCTCCTCAATTACCCCTGCACTCTTGATGCCTCTCACGGCTTCTTCGGTGTGGACCAACCCTCGTGTTTTCTCTGAGCGGCGCAGCTAGGCCCAGCCGCCGCCTTGCCGAGGTTCCCTTCGAGGCGCGGTTTCTTCTTTTAAGCCCTCCCGCCAGCCAGCTTAGTCCTGCACAAGCAGGCCCCTCAGTTGACTCTCATTTTGTAAGTGACACCCGCGAATTCATTCTTTCACCTGCTCACGCTCAACCTCTCTCATCAAGCACAACGCAAAGGGCTTTGAGGAGGGAAGGGGATGGGATTATGGGACTTGGCTGCTCGCCAACAGCAGCTCAACTTCTCTCTTCCTGCCTAAGGTTCGGAGTTCCAATTAAGACCAGCTATATAAGCCCCTGCGAAAACCCTGCAACTGCCTTGCTGGCCCGCCCCAATTCTGTTTTTTATCTTCCCCCTGCACTAGCGCTGCCTACAGGAAAATCAATGCTTCTGTCCACTTCTCAACACCACTGCAGGCATATCTTCCTGTAGTTTTGTGTTCTGGTCAAAAACTATCATCAGTAGGAGCATTCTCACTGCAGTGGCTCTTGAGCAGGAGACAAGGTCTTGAGCTAAACAAGACAAGTCCAAGCATTAAGAGTTCAACAACATTCTCCAGACATTACAAATCATTAGGAAGGATTTGTGAATCCATAACTGAACTAGAACCAGACCCTTACTCTGAAGAAAACACTTGTAATGTTTGAGGTCTGTTTCTGTGCTTCAAATTATCCTGCTCATAAACCCTCTTCAACTGAGTCTTTTTGCTCAGTAATAATGCTCTGGCACTTACAAATAAGTCCCATTGAGTTCAATTGAACTTAGGTTTTAGTACTTTACTACTAGTCATTAGATCTATAACTTGCCACTTCCAAAGCCACAATTATTATTGAGTGTAATATATATAGATGTATTTTTTGAAGTGCAGCTCAGTACTCTTACAGTTGGAACTATAAATATGTTTTGACTTTTAGTAGATTTATTATATTTTGAGGGAAGGGATAGAGTGGTTTTGTCAATGACTTTTTTGTAAACAATTCTCTTTATTTATAAAATTCAGATTAATGATATTGGTAGCATTATCAAGATACTTTGACATTTTTTCCAATATTAACTGGGCTGCTTATATTGCAATGAAAATCCACATTTGTAAATGTGCTTGTCTCCCATACATGTGAATTATAGGACATTATGGGCCTTTAGTTGGCAACCTTTCATAAACTACTGAAATACTTCCATGATTATTTGGGGAAGTGGCCAGTGAGGTTGGTGAGAACTCTTCAAGAAAAAATGCCCAAATGATTTCAAATGAATTCAGGCTGATCACACAATCAGTGATATTGGATCTTAAATGCATGTAATTGCCAATTGGCTATTTCACATATTGGTGCCGTATTTCCAAGCAGTTATCAGGACAGCAAGTTTAAGTTGCAAAGCCCAAATAATCAAACAAGATTGATTCAGAATAAATAAATTATGGATGACCAGCCTAATTCTCAGATAGTAAATTCTTTAGATATCAATCTTGGAATTTGCTTTCAAATAATACATACAGGATCAGAAACAATCAATTTAAGTCAAGGAGATTTGACACTAATTAGAAGTTGGATTGAAATTTTCTTATGTGGGAGAAGATAAAAGAGTGGCTAAAATATCACATACTACCTTATTTTTTATTTTCCCATTGCACACATTGGTTTAGAGCAAAAGCATTCTATGAATTTTTTAAGTATCTTTTCTGATCTTAGATACTATTAGTACCACCACTACTAACGTTGAGTAAAAAAGCATTTCTTGTCTGGTAAAGAAAACGCTTGTCAGACATATTCAACAGGCAACAAGCAGGTCCAAATGTCCCTGCTGGCCTGTAGACAAGAGCTTCGACAAAACATTTAAAGGGATTTGAAGAGTCATAGGCATCTGCCTTTTATTGCATCTTAAAGGCTGAGGAATCTTTTTGTTCTTTCTACATGATTTCCTTGTATTGATTATAGCGCCAGCAGCAAATATGTGCTGAATAAGCCCTAAGGTAATGCCTTTACACTTCTTTCTGTAATGTGCCAATACTTCTAAGTTAAAACCTGTCCCGTTACAGTTTTCTATTTAAAATGGAGCATAACTCCTCTTGGCTGTTAGGGAGAATTTCTGCCCTTGCAATAGTCTTCGGCTCTGTTGCAGAAAGTCACCATTTAGTTCCTGCTGACAAAAGAAAGGGAAATTATGATTTTTGGAGAATGTCTCCAGAAATATCTCTTCTTCCCCCTCCTCTTGCAGGATCTCTAGACCTCTGAAAGCTCAGCTCCACATGCTCGGAGCGCTGCACTTTGTTCCTGTTCATGATCTCCCACATTTGAAAAACTTAAATAAATAAATAAATAAATCAGGCAATGACCTGAAGATGTTCCAGATGCGGTTGCCGTTGCACGTGATTTGAACGCCCCAACTTCGGGGCTATTCAGCAACCTCCGCAAAGACTAAAGGGGAGGGAAAACAAGTGAGAAGCGAGGGGAGGAACACCCCTCGGAAACTGCTGGGGAAAGAGCATTGTCCACCCAAATTAGGAAGACCGTGTATACCTGAAGCACGCGAAAAAGTTGTGTGCTCTCCCAAAGTTTTTAAAAAGCAACCAAAGACCCATTATTCGTAATTCAAGACGATACCAGATAACATTTTTATTTGCTTTGAACTGGAGGTGCAGAATTAAATTAGAGTAATTCTTGGTCGCGCGTCTTTTTTCGTACCCTTAACATATACGATTTTTTTGAAAAGAGAATCATATAAGAATGTCATTTTTCCCCCTAAGGTCGGGAAGAGACAGCTAAAATGCTGAAGCGGTCACCCACTGACCTGCTTTTGCTGCTCCCCCTCTCCAGTCAGGAAGAAGAAAAGCAGAAACAAAGAGTTCTAAACCTTTGCTTCAAAGACTTTTTGAGGAAAGGGGGAGGGGAGATGACCAGGGTCCAGGAAATGCTGAGTAGGAAATGCCTTGACTCATCACAACCCGTACATTTCCCAAGGAACAACCCTTCAACTATGATCCTGGAATCTATTTGGGGGGGGGGGACTTTTTAGTTTCAGACTCTCATTTCTATATTTCAGGTTGCGGTTGCTTTGCTTGCTTTTCCCCTTTCCAATCTCCTTTCCCCTAACATCAAGGCCTGGTTTCATCTGCTTCTCTGTAGTTTAAGGAAGTGTTTTTCCAAGCCTGTTGTTGCTATTAAAAATAATCCTGATTTATTATAAGTATTAACTGATTTCAATAAATTCAATTAATTATTGCGGTCGGGAATTATCTTTAATAATCATGCAACCCACCACGCTAACTCTGAATCTGGGGAAATAAGCCTTGCTGGAACCAAAATAGTTTCAAGTTGTCTGTTTGAAACATTATTATTATTACCATCACCATCATCACCACCTATGGAAAGGTTCTCCGGGGATGCACAACAGAGTCTTCCTTGCAAGCGGCTGCCCCCAGCGACATAGCATGGCGCAACAGTTTTAGATCTAAGCCTCACGGAAAGGAGGGGGAAGCGAAGAGGGCGGGATTGAGAGAGCGATTATGAGAGGCTCGAGCTCGGCACGAGTGCGCCCCTGGCGCAATGGATTCTGGGTAAGCAAGTGGTCGCGCGGCAAAAGGAAACGTCGAGGGGGTGGGGAAAGAGGGAGAGACAGCGAGAGAGAGAGAGAGAGAGAGAGAGAGAGAGAGAGGCAGGCAAGAGGTGAAAGGTTAGCGGCCTGGAGGCTCCGCCCTCTGCGCCTGGGTGCTTGAATGAATGGAAGGGCTGCGAGGGTTGAAGATTAGAGCTGCGGCAGTGGCGGCAGCGCTGGTATTGCATAGTGTTCCATGTGCAGCTCCCAGAGATTTTGCATGCCTCCCTCCCTCCCTCCCGGCGGGACAAGCAGGCAATGGTGCATTGCATTTGTATAAGAAGTAGTTGAGTTCCTCAACAATCTCCTCCCAACGCGTCTGTTGGACAATGCCACCAAGAAGAATTGCAATCATGGAGGCTTTGCTCTTCTCTGCTCCCCTCGCCACGGTACAGGTTAGGAGCCAAGACGAGGGCCAGCACCACACTCTCGTATATGAGGCTAAGATATTACTGGGGAAACTGACCTCCCTCAGACAGCAAGGCGGTGCTCTCTCTTTCTTTCTCCTTCCCACCAACCATTACTATTTACTTTTTTTTTCCTTCTTTGCCCATAAACACGCGCGCACACATACACACAGAGACAAACAACGTAGTACAAGGAACAGAAATCACTCTTTTGTAGCGACCCCGCATCTGCCTCACGACCTTTTCTGTTCCCGTTGTTGTACCCCACAGAAGGAAAACTCATTTTTTGTTCATTTAATTCCCTTTTAGAACAGGTTTTCTGCGGATAGCCCCTTAGTCGCCTCAGAATTTGCCATACATTTGAAGCCTCCCAGCCAACCTCTTCCTTTTCCCCAGGTCCTCAGTCACCCTAGAAGGTGCTTGAGTATGCTGTATTCCTGGCCCCAAAAAACGAGCTGCCTTTTAACACAGTCCGGGGGGGCGTCCCCAGTCTCGAAATCTCTGGATTATAGCTTCGATTTGAGCCGCCGCTGTTTTCTTCGTACGGCAGCGATTGGTAGGGTCTTTCCGCCGATAATAAGTTTTCATTTAAATCCGCGCGCCGCCGCCTTATTCCTCAAATATTGTACGGCATTCGCTATATCGTTTCTAAAAGCAACAAAGTTGGACGAGTTCTACGCTTTTTTCCCCTTACCCCTCCCATCCACCCCTCAGTTCTTGCTTCTCGCGGAGAAATGGAGGAAGAAATGTAAAACGCTTCATCGGGGAAATGATTCCCTTTGTTCTTTCATTGTTTCTCCCCGAACTGGCAGCAATAATCACGAACACTTACCTTCTCTCTTTTTTGCTGCGAAATCCAGGAGTTCCCATCAGCTGTAAATATATAATCCACTTTGGAAAGAGATTAGAAATGTTGGGAGAGTTTCTTTTGCACACCCTTGTCTTTTTGGTGCAAGATTAAGTTGCCGAGCACGTTGTTGCAAGCTGGAGCCCCCCCCCCTCCTTAGTGAATGGTCACGTTTAGGGCCCTCCAAGGCCATCCTAATTCTACCAGTAGAATCGAGGATATTGAAGGTCTAAACTTTCAAAAGGGAAGGGGCCTTCCACTAGCCTGCTCACAAATGCTCTTGGGTTTGCAGGGGAGGGGGTTCACCGCTTTCCCCATGCATGCGGTAAAGGAAATGCTGGAAAAAGAAAGAAGGAAAGTTTCTACTTTATTGATTCTTCATGAGTACTAAGTTAAAAGACAAGCACAGCATACATTTGAAATCCACAACCACCTTCTGTTTTCTACCCAGGTGGCAAATCTTAATAGACTTGAAAAATAAAAATGATCTGGTTGTAGAGGTCCTGGATAGAAAGTTTTAAGTTGCATGGGAAATTCAAAAAAATAAGTTGAAAAGAAAAAGGATTGCTGTTTTAAAAAAATACAAGAGTGTGCCTTTATTTAATGCAATGGTCAATTGAGCAAAGTCAGCTTGTTTTCAAGGGTTTCTACCTATGTTCCTTTATGCTTAAGGCCCAGCTTTACAGTCTCAATGCACAAACCTTTTAATCTAAATAGGATGAGGTTTGCTGATGCAGTAGCTGTTTGAATTGATCCTTATGTCTGAACAAATGAGAGGGATTTGTAGCCTCCTTTGGTTTCCGCAGCTCTCAGATACATTAAAAGAAGGCACTCACTGCCAACCTCCATCTTCATCAGGGGACTGAATTGAGTAGCACCTTGCTTTTCATCCTCATATTTTAAAACCCCACTGAGTACCCACAAACATTGGATTGGACTGTTTCTCTGAAGAAATTATTTTCCTTGCCAACCCTCTTAGTCTTAGTAACTGGGCTACTGATAAAATAAGTATCACACACTCAAAAATAGAAGGGATAATGTTGCCAATGTCTTTCCTGCCTCTCTTATAGCTTGCCCTACTTCCTCTTAATGACTCTTCTTCCTCTCCACCTTCCCCAAGTAGGGCTGTTCTCAAAAAAAAAAAAAAAAACCAAACAAACAAATATTCCAATAATAATAGGAATAGTCAGGTCAAGAAATATGTGGAATAGACAAAAAAATATTCTGGGCCAATATTTAATTGACATCAAAATGTTCTGGGACATTCCTTATAAATGCAGCCAAAATAGGTAAGCATTGTCTTGCTTTTATCACAATTGTAATTATGGTGTTCTTTTAACTGCCTCATAGAAAGTGAGATAAAGGAATTAGCCTGTAGCTTCAGATTAAATCTTTCTTTACTCCTCCCTCCCTCTGGGTGTAGACCATCAGGAACCTCAGATACCTGGGAAATGCAGAATGTTAGAAGTCTGGTCATTCTTTACACCATGGAAGTAAATTGTACTACACTGTAATTTGGTGAAATCTATAACCCTTGGCTCTCCTATATTTGTAATTGTTCTCTTCACTTTTTGCACCTTGGTTTTCAGTGGTCTTCCAGGGTGGAGGATAAATAATGATAGGAGGTGGGTTAAACTTAGGATACTCTTTTTTCCATGCAGTCCAGGCTTTTGCCCACCTGTATGTAAGAAACGCCAGCCTGTTCTCTTTGTTTACTGCACCTTTGTGTCTAATTAAAAATGCCCATTTTTAGGATCCTTTCAGAACAAAGCCTCCCCAAATCCTCTTTACATCCCAGGATTTGCAAATTTATAAAGGCTGCATTGAATTTGGGATGGGTCAAGGGGCAAAAAAAGGGTAGAAGGTCACTGCATTTTGATTATGGGTCAGTAGGCAACATGGCACGCGGTTTGTGTCCCAAAAACTCTTTTTTAAGTATGAGGTTTAAAAACAAAGATGAGCCAAATTTCTAGGGAGAAAGAAATCATTAAAAATGGAAAAAGTCCTCTCTTTCTAGGACTGTTAGGCAGAAAAGATACTCCATGGGAGAAGATAAAGTTGGGAAATGCTGAAGGGAAAAGCAGCCTTTAGTACCATGATAAATCCTGGCTTTGTTTACAAAGGGATAATTCAAGAGCCTGGTGTTATGTTACAGAAATATTATTATGGCTTTTAGACTATTTTTTTAATAGTCGTAATTCTAATGTGTTAAAAAGTACCTATGTTTGCTATATTTTTTTAAAAAAAATCAATTTGAGGTGTTTATTTATAGTCACATATTCTTTTAATTGTTTCTCATCCTTCACATACCATCACCCTAACTACTTTGGATATATTATTAAGGGTGATAAGTACAGCATATATACTTACTGTGAATATCTATTTTGGACTAGAAAATGTTTTATTTCTTCTGGTGTACAGGAACAAACAAACATATTCGCTGCTCTCACATACACACATATACATAAAACATAGAGTGGTATTCAGGCTAACTTTGGAAGACTAAGCTACATCCAGCAGAAAGATAATAATACAGAATAAATAAACAATAGGATTGCATGAAGGAGGGCATTGTAGTGTTGAAAATGTATCAAGATAGAGTGAATTTAAGGACTTAGTGAAACAGAGGTTTAAAGTGCTGCTGCATTTCACAAGTAAATCTTTAAGAGGCTATAAATGGTTCTGGGTAATTTTTCCAGAAAGAAGAGATCAGCCTGGATTGTCCTGCTGTTTTAACATCATCCTGATAATTCTATGAAAATATATCAAAGTACAACTTGAAGGAGCAATTTCAAATAGAGACACACTCAGTCCTTCAAAAGCACACAACAATCCAATATATTTTATATCAAGAATTAAAAACAAGAATTATTGGAGCACTCATAGGGACATACTTACAACATTAGGAGAGTAATACTATTTTTCTCTGTTATTTTCTAATTAGCTTTATCATCTTCCAAGAGTGCTTTGAAATGACATATAAATTGATTTTAAAAAAACATTAAATCTACTGGATAGGTAAAAAGCATATTTGACTAATCATCTGTGTACTATATATGTAAGGTAAACTGACCTGCAAAGATTAAAATAATTCACCTCTGCCATTTTGTTTGGTTTTTTCCATTAATTTGTAACAGAAAACCCTTTCACAGGAATTGAGAGGATGGTCCTTGGTTCTCTTGAAATGAGATTTTCAAAAGAGCTGAAAACACCAATGCCCCACTACAGTAGTCCAGTTTTCAAAATGCTTAAAGTTAGGAGCTTTTCTACTCCTGCATAGATCCTTCAACAGTGTAAGCCTGTTATTCCACAAAGAAACAGGAGGCCCAGTTCCAGGCCTTTAGCACCTTAAGTGTTTTCCCAGCAGCGCCCATAATTCAGTGGAGTTAAAGTGAACCTTGTTACTAGCCCAGCTTTTGAGAAGATTTCACCAGGATTTAGGCAAAGAACTACCCGGCATTCTGCATTCGTGAATAAATCCCAGTATGCTGGTTTCCCCAGAGATTTCTGTGATAGGAAGGTGAAGAACTGAGGGCAAGGTTCCTGGGCTTGGAAGTCAGTCACAGTCCACTAGAAGGCAGATTCTTCAGGAGGGAGCCTGCTTAAGGCTGGAACCTGAGACAGCCAGAATCCGAGCGTGTTGCTTTAGCTGGGCTGAAGAATCATAGCCCAGCAGAGGGGGAGGAGGGAAGGGCCTGCCTTGCTTTTCCTCTAAGCATGTCTCTCTGGAAATGACCGGAAATAAACATCTTAATTTTTCACTGGCTCACTCATACACGCACAAACATGGACATGGTCTCTTATATGGGAGGGATATGGAAGTGGAGAAAAGGAGGTGATTTTTCATGTGAATAATGTGAATTCTAGTGGGGCTTCCAGATTGCAGCAGGCAATCTATGATCCCTAGGACAGCCCCAGTATTTATTTATTTATTTATTTATTCATTTATTTATTTATTTATTTTTCTTTCTTTCTTTCTTTCTATTTCTTTCTTTCTTCCTTTTCTTTCTTCTCATGTAGGGGTTTTGAGTTAATGTTTATAAATCCAGTTTGCCTCCAAACATGCTGCCAGAAAGATCCTGGGAGTGCATTTTGTTTTGATGATCACAAGAAAACCAGCAGCTTTCTCCCCCCTCCCCCCAAAAAAAATCAAGAGGAGGAAGTTTTAAGAAACAAAAGACCTAAGAAATCTGGTGAGACTTAAATCCAATCCACTGGCTAGGCTCCGCATCCTCTTCTTAAGTGCTCTGGCTTGAGTTGAGCTTGTATATTTATTTACTTCTTCATTTGTTTACCCCCCCTCCCCTCCCACATCTCCATCACTCTCTCTGTTTCTCTGTCTCTATCACACACACACACACACACACACACACACACACACACACTGGGGGGGGGGAGAGACTGCTATGACCATGACTTACATAAAACAAATAAGAATGTACTTTGGAAAAAATTTGGATTCATACCAATTCTTAATAACTGTACGCACGTGCAGGAGGGTATGCTTTTAAGGCCAATGCTTATAGCAAACAAAACCCTTTGAGAGTTTGAACCTTCTCTAAAGGGTGCAAGTAGTCTGGCAAATTTAAAAGTGTGCGAGGGGGGGAGTAGAGGTGGGGGAGAAAGGAGATTCCTATACCCCATTTATCTCTGAGTACTTCACAGCTGTAAGGAGAATGTTGGTTTGGCTTGTGTTCAATGGCAACCCAAAGGAATTGAGCTGCACCAGGTCAAACCAAGGCGTCAGAACTCAACTTTGTGAAGGAAGCAAATAGGCAGCTACCAGAGAGGAGAGAACTTTGGGCTTTGGGCCACAGCTTCTTTCTTTCGTGCCTTGATCTACAAGGATTCCAGAATCATCAACCTCAAAGCGAAAGGGAATAGAGGAAGGAGGAATGGGATGAGCCTTCTGCTATCCTAGAAAAAAAGATGAAGAAAGGACCTTCCTTCTTCTTTCCTTCTTTCCTTCCTTCCTTCTCCCCTACAATGATATTTTTTTTACAGTCCAAGAAGCTGTTTATCCTCAAAAAATAGACTTGCAGCTCCAGAATCTGAAGCTCTGCCTCCTGGGGTGAGAGGAAGAGGAGTCTGTTTATAGACAAGATGGGGAGCTCAATTTGAGCTGTGCAATGATACACCCATTCATTGTTTACCTTTGCCTTTAGATTCTGCTGAAGAGGCTGGGAATTCAGACAGCTCTTGAGAAGCCAAAGGAAAGCAAGCAGTCACCCAGGGGCGCTTAGTTAGGTTTTCAAAGGACCCTCTTAATTTCAGGATGCCTCCTCACTTTCAGATGCAAAGAAAGACAAAGTCAGCCTTCTTGGGGAATCATATATTTGGGGAAAGAGAGGTGAAAGGATGTAGTCATGCAAAACAGCCATGAAAATGAATTACAAAAAAGATGGAGAAAATCAGTGATGTGTGTATGTATGTATGTATAGGGTATGGTGTGTGTTTATTTATTGCAGTGCCAGTATAATAAGAAGTCCTTTTCCTGTACCTGCAGGTCTATATCAAGGGAAGGGATTGAGGAACAGAACCATGAATTAGAAGACAGGATTTATTCTCTCCCCCCCCCCCCATGGGTTTTCTGCAAAGGAGGGATGTATTTCATTTTGACTCTAGCCCTGAGCTATGAGAGGCCTGATTTGTGCATCTGGCCAAGAAGAGAGCTTAAAATCAATGGATACCTCCATTCACTACCCTTCTGAAGCTTTGGAGAATTCTGATTGAAGCCCATTGACTGGACTTCCATTGGAAGACCAGCTTTGGCCTGATTCTACACCTAAGAGCTGTTCCCTTCATATTGAATGTATTTTATTCTTTGGTTTTTCATGCATTTGCTGACTCTTCAAGTCCTTACTCTTGAAAATGTGAAAGGGGATACCTTGCTGGTTGGGTGGTGTAGGGAGAATAAGCTGCACCTCTAGGACAATTCTGCAAGTTTTTCATGAGACCAAGTTGTTGAATGTTTGGACGTCATTAATGGGAGCTACAAAGGAGGCATGAAAGGCAACTTCAATCTGTAGTCTGCTCTCTGGCAAATCCACTGTCCCACATAGGAGTTGTGCATCCCACATCTTGAAATTGCAACACTGGGAGTGGAAGGCAGAATCGAACCTGTATAGGAGTTCTGCAATGGCAGTTGCGGTTAGAAGCTGTAAAGTAGAATCATCCTTTTGACCCACTACAATCTTCCTTCTCCTTCTCCAAGTACCTCTCTTGAAGCTGTTACCATTTTCCCTTCTACACACACACACACACACACACACACTCCCTCCCTCCCTCCCTCCCTCCCTCCCTCCCTCCCTCCCTCCCTCCCGCCAAACAATCAACGCTCAGGCAATCCTGGAACTGACTCGGAAACTCAAAGCTTCTACCTTGGGAAGCCGCCCCGCAAACTGTGGAAAGTGGATACAGTTCTAGCTTATCTCTGCTTTGTTACGGGTCTGACGTGAGCCCACGTCCTGATCTCTCCCCCCCTTCCTCTTCCCCCTTCTGCTTCCCCTCCCCCCAATATCACAGGCAGAATTTCATCGAAAAGTGTTACAGTATGACGGAGCTGGAGCTGTAGAGAAGCTCATTGCCCCAAAGAAATCCTAGCAGGGGAGCAACAACTTAGCTCTTGGGGGGGAGCGAAAAGGGGTGTGTATGTGTGGGAAATAGAGAGGAGCGAGAAGAAGGAAAGAAGAGGCACCTCTAGTGAACGTGAGTATGCTCGTTCCCTCAGTCGGAGGGGGTGGGTGGGGAGAAAGGCGAAATCCAAATAACAACAAATACGCCCCAGCTCTTAAAACAAAGGGGAAACTTTAACGCCCCGCGGAGGGACCCGCCAGACGAGCAAGTCTCCTTTGACTCGTTAGGCAAAATAAACGCTCCTTTAAAATGATTACTTAAAATGGTTACTCTGCTATTCGGGCATACATACACACACACATACACACACACCTCAGTCATCTTTCATCCCTAGAACTCTTGCAATGTCTTGGTGGGAAAAACAGCCTCTCTTTAATTATACTAAATGGCTGAATGAAGCTTTCGAATTGCTATTTATTTTTTCGGGTGGGCTTTGTAAAAGAAAAAGGAGGAAGAGAAGGAGGAGGAGGAAGAAGAAGAGGAGGAGGAGGAAAAGGGGAGGAGAGGGGAGAAGGAGGAGGAGGAAGAGGAGGAAAGGGGGAGGAGGAGGAGAGAAGGAGGAGGAAGAGGAGAAGGGGAGGAGAAGGAAGAGGAAGGAGGAAGAGGAGGAGAAGGAAAAGGGGAGAAGGAGAGGAGGAGGAAGAGAAGGAGGAAGAGGGAGGAAGGAGGAAGAAGAAAGGGGGAAGGAGGAAGAGGAGGAAGGAAGAAGAAGAGGAAGAAAAAGAAGAAAAGAGAACTAAAACGGCGTCAGTAATCCAATTCCAACCCCTTCCTTTAATGCCCAAGCGCCGTCGAGCTGCCTTTGGGCTGGCTGAGAACCTCTGGATTGTTTAATAGAAAGATTTATATACTAACAGTATTATTTACTTTGGGAGGGGAGGTGGCAGTCTAAGAGTATGCTAATTAGCTAAAGATTGGGGAGGGGGGCACGAAGGGGGTGGAATATCAATTTTTATTGCATCACCTGTCAGGAGTGTCCAATCAGCGCTGGCTTTAGGGGAATTAATTGATGAAGGTGTCTCCGGACGAGCTCACTTCACTCTGTCATTTGATTTGGAGCGAAAGCAGCGGCGGGAAGAACGGCTGCGTGGCTCTTCTGCCTCCTTCAGCAGCCCTCTGGCTTTACATTCCTTTATCCTGGGCTGGACAGGGGGAAGAACCGCCAGCCCAAGGACACAGGTAGTGAGCCTGCCTCCTCAGCTACGTCGCCAGAAAGGCCGGGGCCACCAAACTGATATATTCCCTCCCACTCCCCAGGACATGATTTTTTTATTTCCACCCTCCAGGGCTCTTTCCACTTCTCCTCCTTTCTGCCTTGAGCTTCTGGTTTTTTTTTTTTTTTTGGTAGTCCTCAGAAGTTTGATCAGGAATAACACGCTTTGTTCTTTTCCATTCAGTAGGATGCCTTGAGACCAAATCCAGCATCTGGCTGAGGATTTTTTAAATTGCCTTTTCGTGAGTGGATTTCTTTTCTCCCTTTCTCTATCTCTGCCGCCCCACCCGCCCGACATCGCACCTTTTCTTCCTGCTGCTGATCGCCGTTCCAACTTGTGGGGTGCACGGCGGGCCGTCGCCCATCCATTTTCCGCTTCCCCTGCCCAGATGCTAGGCTTAATTTAAGGCGCACCATGGAAGATTTGAAGTCGGGTTTCGAAGAGGTGGATGGCGTACGCCTGGGCTACCTGATGATCCGGGGCAAGCAGATGTTCCCCCTCTCGCAGGTCTTCACAGACCTTCTGAAGAACATCCCGCGCACGACGGTGCACAAGCGCATGGACCACCTGAAAGTCCAAAAGCACCAATGCGACCTGGAGGAATTGCGGAAGCTCAAGTCCATCAACTCTATAGCTTTCCACGCCGCCAAATGCACCCTTATTTCCCGCGAGGACGTAGAAGCGCTTTATACCTCGTGCAAAACCGAACGGGTCCTGAGGACCAAGCGTAGGGGAGGCGCCAAGGCGGGCCAGGGGACCCTGCGCCCCGACCCCTACGCAGCTTTTTGGAAAGGCGGCGGCAAACTTTGCCTGAGCTTGAAAGAAGGGACTACAAGCCAAGCCAGCAGCAGAAAGAAAGCAGCCTGGCGCAAGGCGGCGGCCGCGGCGGCGGCTGCACAAGCAGGAGCTTTCCTACCGGCCTCCGATCTACCTCATTTTTGGAGCAAATCCGCCGGGCGCAGTTTGCCAAGCTTTGCCCGACCGCCTAGCAATGAGGCTGTAAACTATGAAACGGCCCAGCTTGGCCAGGATTATGTTTCCCTGGCCACAGAACCCGCTTGTTTTCGGAGCCTGCTCTGCTCCAAGCATCCTCATTACTACTACCATTCCTCGGCCGCCATTGCCACTCAGCCTAAGCTCGCGGCGGCGGCGGCGGCAGCAGTCTCTAGAAGCAAACGGCTGGGTCTAGGCTGCAGAACGAAGCGGAAAAAGAGCACCGAGAGGCGCTTCTCTGCCGGGTGCGGGCGGCGTGTGGTGATTCTGCCCCGAGCTTGCAAAGCGGCTCGGAGCGCCGTGGCGGAGAGGCTGCCTGGACTGCGCGGTTTTCTGACCCCGCAGCCTGCCCCGGCTTTCCCGGAGCCTTACAGTAGCGACTCGGAATCCAGCTCCTATTCGAATCAAGCAGACAACGACTCCGACTTCTGCTCCAGCTTGAGCAGCACCAGCAATTCCGGTTCTTCTGAGGAAGAAGAGGAGGAAGGCAGCTGCGCCTCGGATTCCAGTGAGCTGAGCTCTGACGAAGAAGAGCAAGAAGAGGAGGAAGACGACGACGAGGAGGAGGAGGAGGAGGAAGAAGAGACCAGCTCGGAATCTGAGTCTAGCTCCGGTTCCAGCCACGTCTCGGTCCAGAGTATCCGCTTCAGACGCACTAGCTTCTGCAAATCGCCCAGCCTCCAGACTTCAGCTAGCCTCGTGCCCCATCCGCCCCATTTTGCTAGCCACGAGGAGCTCCCTGGTCCAGCGCAATTCGTCAAATGCGAAGCGTCGGAAGAACCTGAGGACTGGAGAAACCCGCCTGGCTGGCTTTCAAAAACTGAGCTCGGCTTGGACTGCACCACTCATCCTGCCGGCAGCGCATACTTAAGATTGCTGGAGCAGCCCACGGAAGGAATCAGTGACGGCCAGGGAAGATCCCTTTTCACTGGCGAGGACCATTCCACACTCGTGCCTGAGGTAAAGTCTCTTGACCTGCCTGGGGTCCCCTGGTTAGCCTGCGGTGACTCTTCTAGCTCAAAGCCAAACCACATTTTGCCCCAAGCAAGATTTTTCAGAGACAGCCAGATCTGCCAGCCTGCCCTTGCTGCTCACCCTCACCTTTCTTTTCTTTCTCCAACTGGTGCAAACAACACCACTGCTGCCCTAACCTACCTGTCCAAGGAGCTTCCGGGAAATGTCCAGCTCAATGGGAGACCAGCCACTTGCCAGGGAGTTGCTGTTGCCAGTCCAGATCTCCAAAGCCATGTCCAGCCCCTCTCTTTTGTGCCCATTGCCCAGATCAAAGTTGAGGACAGCAGTGCTAATGCTGAGTATGGAGCTCTCCCAGTACAGATTCCTCTGAAATGGGAAGGGAGTGACCAGGAGACCAAGGTAGAGGCAGACCGCCAGTCATCATCAGGGCCCAGTCCCACCCAAAATCCTGGAACTCTTCTGCTGTCAACCAAGGCAGACCCTACCTGCCTGGAGGACTCTCCTAGCCCTCCCAAGAGCACTCTGTGTCCAGCTTCTCTGAGCAGGACCCTTGCTGCATGCACTTTAGGCACTGCTTCTGCTGCCAAACCTGAAGATGGGGATTACAAATTTGGAGCCCGGGTGAGGAAGAACTATCGCACCTTGGTCCTGGGCAAAAGAGCCACCATACCAAGCCCAGCACCACTCAAGCCAAATCTGAAATCAGCACGCAACCCCCGGCCACCTCCAGAGAAACTCCCAGAGGCACAGGAAGGCCTCTTGGATGATTTGACTGTTCTTAACCGACGCAAGAGGGGGGCCAGCAATGTTACCTCTACCCTCAAGAGGCCATTCAGTTTCATGGGCAACTTTCCTTGCCCTCCCTCCTTGGTGATTGGCCCAGATGGAGATCTCTCACCAGCCTATACCTTAAGCACTGCCAAGAGTGCCCAACCACCACCTAAGGCCCATCCTATCTGGAAATGGCAGCTGGGTGGGTCACCAATACCTCTTCCACCCAGCCACAAGTTCAGGAAATTGAACTAATGACAGAGCTTGGATGGGAATTCTACTTTTATGGTTGATGTGAGGATGGCTTGAGTTTCTGAATTCATCTTAATAATAATAGTAATAACTAATATTTTGATTCTCCCCCTTTCCCAACACCTTCTTTTCACTACAGTTGAGGGTAGCTACTCTGGTTTTTCTTCTATCGCATCTGCTTGCATTTTTATTTTTGGAGTTCTAGTTTGTCCCTCCCAGTCACTGGGTGGAATACAGCAACAAAAATTGGATTACTTTTTTTGCCATGAAAACAGATCATGGGGAAAGAGGGTAATAGCATGCATGAAGGGAGAGAGATCTAACATTCCACAGACTACTTCAAGCAAAAGTCTCAAGTTAATTAAAAACAAGCAAACAAACACCTCAGTGGACTCTCTCAAACTGAAACACTTTACTGTCTCAGATTGTTAATAATGCACCTGGTACCTCAATTCAACTGTAACAAGTAAATGTTTGGGGTTTGGGTTTAGTTGAAAGATTGTTTGAATGAGCCATTAATATGTAATGCACTAGATCTGGAACATTGAAGTCTGTACAATTCTATTCAACTTTCTTCAGCAAGAAGTTGCACAGGGACTTTATCATTCAGTTGTGGGGAGGGGGGGTGCGCGCTTCTTCTTAACTTCTAAGTATTTTCCCACCTCTTAATCTCCACCTCATCTCCTTTCTATCAAAATAACTAACATGCCTACATTTAGCATAGAGTGTATGTTTCTAGATCATTGCTGGGACAATTGTTTCTTTCACAGCTGAAAATCAATAGAAGCAGTTAAATTTAGTTGGATTCTTGTTAAAATTAAAAATAAAATGTCCAGGACCAGCCAGTTTTAAATAAGGGAGCATTCTATCCCATCCCATAATAAATTGTTCAGAATGTCCACATATCATATCTTGATTACAGCATTGACTCTGCTGTATCACAGATCAGACTGCAAGCTTCCTAGCCCCAGCCCCTGACTGATTGATAAAGACTGCAGTCGTAGAAGAATTAGGATTGGGATGGAGTACAATCTTAAGCATGTTTTATTGAAAAGATGAAGGAGCATCTATAACTGTGTCTCTCTCAGATTGAGAAAAATCAGAATACTATTTTTTTTTTCAGATTTCCATTGCAGGAAATGCAATCACCCTTGCCCCCATGTTTAAATTCAACAGAAGCCCCAAATTCCTTACTTTCAGTAGCTGCTGTGATTACCCAAACTCAGGTGTCTGAAACCAGGATGTGACACTGTTTTCTTACATACCTGGAAATTTCAGTTTTCCCAACCATCCTATCTTTGTAGCAAGATCATTTTTACTGCACATGACAATCAGAGGCAATTGTCTATATTTGCACTTAAAATTTGTCATAATTGAAGCAAGCGGACTTCTAGATGTTGTGATAATGGAAACAGTAAATCAAAATGATGGAAATTTGCACTCTTGAAAAAGCATGCTTTAGCTTTATTTTCAAATAAAACACTGTTTTAAAAAAGAAAATGTCTATATATTTCTTGCAGGATTATCTTTGTTTTTACTCTTTTGTGAAGTGGGTGCATGAGAAGAATGTAAAGCTTTGGTTGGAAGTACAGATACTTCTAGATATTAATTGTTCCTATAAAACTGTGATGGAAATGTTTCAAATGTTATAACTGTGGGATAAGAAAGGAACTTTTACAATGTTAGTTACATCCCCCTGAAAGCTGTTGAATCAGCACTTTAGATTTGCTTCTTTATGCTGGATTATTTTTCTTTCCTCAGATTTTGAGAGCATCATTATTTAAAATTAAAATGCTCAAGGATATCATTTAAGAGGCAGTCCTAAGAGAATACATCTTCAGTTTCAAAACAACAACAAAAGCAACAAACCATTGTTTATCCTGAGCATCTGAGTCAACTTTTCTTATGGAAATTATTTATAATGTTGACATTCCTGCCCTAGGTGATATTTCCCTTCTTTACTTCTATATATTGCAAAAAGACTGAGCTAATTTCTTCTCTATCTCATACAGACCCAGATAGGAAGATAAATGTCTTTTTCTTTCTGTAAATTATGTGCAAGAGCCAAATATATTTAGAAATATCTTCACCTTCTTGCATAATCAGGCTCCCTCTTTCTAATTTACAGGCCTACATTATGTGTTTTAATCCCTTTGTTAAAATATGATGCTTTCAAAAAGAGGAGAGAATGCAAATGAAATGTTCTGGCAGAAATTTACCCTGGATGTATGTGTATCTAAATGTGTGTCATCCAATCCTGAGTGAATGAATTAATGTCTTTTGGCTTGGAACATCCCTCCTTTTCTTCTTTTGGTTTTTCCAGCAACCCCTAAGTGATTTGCAAAAGGCCTTTCACTCCTTTGGGAAGAGATACCTGCCAAAGGACATATAGTAAGACCAGTCATCCCTTCATCCAGACAAATTCACACAGGCTTTCCCCACTAGGCAATGCTTTCACAAATGGAAAGATCCTTCTTTGGTTTCTGCATTAAAAACCACATTGGTTTTTTAAAATGTTTTTGCCCTGCCTTTATTATTTATAAATAATTCAAGACAGTGAATACTCCTTCCTTTCTCCTATTTTCTCCTTAACAATCACCCTGTAAGGGAGTTGGGCTGAGAAAGACCAAAATCACCCAGTTGGCTTTCATACCTAAGGTGAGATTAAAACTCACAGACTTGGGTTTCTGGGCCAGCGTCTTAACCACTCCACCAGATTGGACTAGATTAACTTTCAAATGTGAAAATAAATTCTTAAAAATAAAATAAGACTAAAATTGGTCTGTTGTTATAATATCACTTTAGGGTTTTCAAGGTTAATTTGCTGGTTATAGCTTTGAAAGGTTGCAAGATAAAGAACTCTTAAGCTTTTCAGGCTGCCTTTTCCAATGGACTGATGGCTCAGTAAAAAAAAAAAAAAATCTCTACAAAAACCACCCACTCTTGAATCTTTCCAAATTCTAGAGAGGTCATTTACTTCCAAATCTGTAGTCAAGGCCTTTTAAGTTTCTGACAACCCCCCTCCCTCTTTATTGCTTTCTATATATCTATGCATTTTTTCCTTTTTTGTCCACTGGTGTCAGTGGCTGGTAAATACAAGTACATAGGAAAACCTCAAATGCTGAAATAATTCTTCACTATATATTATTTTAACTGATGATTTTTATAGCCTTGGTTCAAAAGTATTGATCCATCTGATCACTTCAACTACTAAATCATATATTGGATGATGGGAGTCTAGGGGGAAATTGCTTCTGTGCTTATTTTGGGGATTTTTTTAAAGCCCTGGTTTTAAGAGAAAAAAAGAGTCAGCTTTTTAAAAAAACAAATGTAAGGAGTCATCTTTTTAAAACAACAACAACAACAACAACAAAACACATAAATGTAAGGAGAAAAAGAGAGGTCCTAAGTCCAGTTGGATGCTTTTCTGTGTATTTATTCTAACAATTCCTGTGGGTCCAAGAGATTCTTGTCCTATTAAGAATGCTGAGGAAAACATAAAGCCACACCCTCCCTATCTTGCTGCAGAGAAATCCCCTGGTCTTCTGTTAGTCTGCTTTGGAGCAGAGAATTTTATAGAGTGCATCCCAAATTAATGACCTGAGGAATGTCTGCCTGTCCTCCCCCAGAAACTGAGACCTTAGCATTCATAGAAGGCATTCTTCATTTTTCAACAAGGCTTGAATGTAGTAAAATGTTCTTATTTTAATACTGCCACGTGCAAATATACCCACCAGAACCCCCCTCCGCCCTTATTCATAAGCAGGAATACACACACAATCCTTGGGGCTAAACCAAACTGATAAAAATAGTATCCTAACAGGTACTCTGAGCTTCACCTTGGAAGCCTATGCCAGATAAATTCTTCCCATGCCAGGTAATTAAGAAATGATATCCTCACTCTTCAACACAAAGAAAAAATAGGACTTTATCCATCCAGCATTCGAAGGGAATGGATGTGAAACTGATTTTCAGGCATTTGCTATCAACTCCTGGTTTGAAAAAGGAGATAGCCTCTAGAAATTCAATCATTTTTTAACTGAAGAGGCAAAATTATTTTAATACATGAAAAACAAAATAAATCTGTTTATTTTAAACACTATTGGGAAGTAAAAAAAGAAAAACATGTCTGATTTATGGAAAACTGCTCTTTATGTATTTTTGCAAATGTTTTCCTGTGTGTCCTCTTTTAACAAAAAAAAAATAGTATTTTGGCAATAATGGCAAAATTGGGGGGGGTGTATATTCACTGCCGACCCCACAGATTATGCTATTATTGCCAAAATATTTAGATTTGTGTAAGAAGAAACTTGAAATCATATCTTCATTTTACACATGAGTATGCTTAGAGTTAAGATCAAAAGTGGCCTTTGGGAAACACAGATACAAGACAGGAAGCTCTTGCTTACTGTGGTTTTTTACAGTTAAGACACTTGTGTTAAAAAAAGAAAGAGGGGAAAGATAAAGAAAAGTTCACAATTCAACTGTATCTCCATTTGGGTGGCAGAAAATTTCATTTCAGATACTGTAGAGGCTTTCCCCTTCCCATAGCAGCATGACAAAAGGCAGGATTTTACCTAACTCAATTGCTTTTATAATCATCAAATATTGGTAAAATATTTTTCTAGAAATTCCATAGATCAGCTTTGAAAAAAAATACAACAACCATTCATATGGAGTTGGGATGTTTAAGGAACAAAACAGCTGGCTTTCTTAATTTTAACTGAGACAAAGATTGCATATGTCCCTGAATTGACTAAATACATTTCCTCTAGATTCAAATCCCACTAAAGTGTTTGTATGTGTGCATGCACGCACATTGCAGGATATGTTGTAATTTCTGTGCGTGTCTATTCTGATATAATTATTTGCCTTGCCCTCCTTCTTCCCCCTCCTCTCCTCTCCCTTTCCTTTTCAACCGAGGCAGCCTCACAAGGCCCAACGTTAAAAGGGCCGAGATGTTTTGCATGAAGCTCTCACAATAGGGGTTGAGAGAATTGACAGTTTCAAAAACAAGGCGCTCCGTCCTTTCCAGATGCCGAGATCACCTCCCCCTCCTCCCCCTTCCTTTTCCTGCACCTTCTCTCTCTGCTGGTGGCTTTAGGGTGCATTGCGAAGTTACGGCAACAGCTGTGTTTGTAAACAGGAGAGGGCAAGGGTTGAGAGCCGGTAGAATTGCCCACGAATTGGGGGAGACGGGCAACTCAGAAACAGTCCCACAGTCGATTTCCGAGCCAGGAAGGAACAAGAAATGGGTCTCCCCACTCCGCGGCTTCACTACGGGCAGGGCCCCTTCGTGCGTCTCAGGAGTTGGGAAGGGTAGAGGTGGTGGGACGAGCGAGAAGAGGCTACCCGTTTACCAGCCGCGGCGTCGCCATCTTGCCTGCTTTGAAAAAGGACCTCGCGCCGTTTCTTTGCCCCGGCTGGCCTCTCCTTGTGTCTCCGGCCTTTCTCTTCCCCTTTTCTTTCTCCCTCGGTCTGAATGTGTTACCAGCTCATTAGGCGAAGCGGAAGGGCCTCTTGGAGGAGTCGTCCAGAGACCCACTTCAAGGTGGCCTTTCATAGGCCAGAGGGGAAGGCCTAAGCGACGCCTTGGAGGCCTCGTCTTGCTTGGGCTCCGGCTCATTCGCCTGTTTCCCGCAAACCCCTCTCCTTTTGTCTCCGTCCTCAGTGCTGCCGCCGCGGCCCCTCAAGCTTTCCAGTTTCCCTGCAAGACCTGGCCTTCCTGAGCCTCCCCTGCCCTTGTACTTCTTCCAGGCCAGAGGCAGAGCACCAAGAGGCTCAAAATGGAGGGTCTTCTCCTGGCCGAAAGCCCAGGATGTCCCAAAGAGGCCATTCCAAAAAAAAAGGGGGGGGGACAGTTTAGGGAGAGGCAGGGCAACTGTCTGGCAACCTTTGGCCTCAGCCTTTGTGAGCAAAACGGGCCTGGGACCTCTTTTCTGGCTCTGAGCCCTTTCTTGGGGGGGGGGGAGGAAATCCTGCAAGTCTGGCTAGGTCCTGGATTGGGGACCAGGCTCACAGGTCAAAGGACGCCTTAGCCCAGCTGGCTTTAGCCCTATCAGCTCTGCCCTGAGAAACGCAAAAGCCCTGGGATGGCCATCAGATGCCAGGGATCAGTCTGGTGTCTTTTTATTGTTTAGAGGTCATAATCTCTCCTTAGCCATTCCGCAATTTAAAATGAGTTTAATGATGGCAGGGTGGGGGGGTAGGGGGAGTGGGGGGGTGAATTGGGAGGGGGGTGGAGATTGGGGAAGGAAAAAATAATAATTCCTGAAGGTGGCGGTCACAGAGCCAGGCCAAAAACCGCAAAACCTCACCCAGGTTGTTTACTCCGTTGGAAAATGTGTTGAGGAGCTGTAAAGTGTGTGAAATTACGCACTAGTCTCTTAAAGAGTGCCTAATTTCTAGTAAATACCCAGGCCTTTGTCAATGGCTTTATTATGTTGTTTCTTGTTAATTGTTGAGAAAATCTCCATTGTGGCATGTGAATAGCTTTATGAGCTAACCTGGCCAGTGGGGCAATAAGGGGCAGTAAATGGCTGCCTGTTTTAAAGAGCTGAGGCAGGGATCGGTCATGGCCGAAAGGAGGTAACAGGGACCTTTCTTTATTGCTCCTTCCTCCAAGGTGCTTCACCCCACCTCCAATGCTTATAGGCAGGATTAGAATCTGACACATGTATATATGTACACATACACAGATGCACACATAAATGCTGGGGGCATATATTATTTCCAATTCCCCAACTCTTTCTGGCTCTTCCTTGACTTCCTAGAAAAGATACAGGAACATCTGCTCTTGTAATCTTTACAGCAGAAGACATTTTGAGATGGCAGCAATTCTTTTAAGCCAAGATGTATTTCCACATTTACTCACAAAGCAGGGCCAAGTATTTCCTATGTGACTAATGCTATCACACCATTTTACACACACCACACACACATTTTACTTTGAGGGAAGTTGCCTCGAAATCTAAAGATTCCCTGGGCCTCCTCCTCATTGTATAAGATAAAGGGAGCAGAGGAAACTTGGAAGCCAATGCCGGTGGGTTGATACAGGAAATGTCCTTGGGAAATGGAGGCTGACTGTTGCAAAAGCAATCCCACATTCTGCTTGGGTTTTCTTGCACTTCAAATATATTCCAAATCCCCAGCTCTAGAAATGTTGATTAATAAAGATTACAGCTTGTGGCAGCCTTTTCCGAAGTTCAGTTTTCTTTTTCTTAAAAGAGAAAGGTTAACTCACTTTTAAAGAGGAAGGGAAGAAAGATATAGGAGAAAGGGCAAAAATGCACCGATTTCTTTCATTTATGAAACAAATGCCCATCAAGCAGATAAACACAATTCTTAGCAAACATCTTTGGGGACTGAAAAACTGAGCTCTATCTTCAAAGAGAAAAAAAATAAACACATTATGTGACATGATGGGGAGTGATTGTGTAGATTCAGTATTCAGTTGTTTCTATTGATCTTTTTAAATCATTGATATGTCGTTTATATTTGTTTTTAAAAATTCAAAGGGCTTTTTATTTGGGGGGGAAGATCCCATGAGTGTAGGATTTGGACTCGGATTGCAGGCAAGCGCTGGCCAAAGCGACAGTTTTAACGAGATCGGGCGAGGATAGACCCGGCGAGGCTGCTAAAGCGAGAGCTTTTCACTCTCTCTGGTTTTCAAAGGAAAATGAAAGAGCAGTTGGTTTGGCGCAGCGGCAGCTGAGCGGCGACATCACATACCAGATTCTCGGCGCACGTGTGTCTGTATATTATAAACAGCACTTTTGATGCAATGGAAATACCGGAGCCGAGACTTGAGTATAAGCGAGTAGGCACTTTCTTTGGGGGTCCCCCCCCCGTAGTTCTCTGGTTCGAAAGAGGCTAATAACATGCAGGCCCGCAAGAGACTCGCTTCGGAGCTGCTTCTTGTTTCCCCTCCGAGCTTAAGCGTTGGGCCTAGGAGACATTCCCAGATTTCACGAAAACAAAGCCCAACAAAAAAACGGAAGGAAATATAGTTAACAGCTACCACTTAGCTTTATTTATTTACTCTTCCATCGCAGTTAGTCATTGCCCGGGCGCTAAACTCCACAGGGCTTTCTCTTTAAAGCACTTTATGATCCGAGCGTGAGTTATGTGAGCACACTCCTTTCCTCAGAAATCATGGAAAGACTCAGCATTTACAATTTCCCCTCTCCTCTTCTATGCTTAATTTCCCATTTCTTCCTCGCAAAAAAGGGATGTTTCTATCAAATTCTGTTTGATTTTTCATCATTAAAAATACATTCTAAATAACAATCCAAACTCTACTTGAGGAGTAAGCCTGAGAGATACGTTGATATAAACCATCCCATTTAAACGATCGCTCGGGTCAGTTCACATTTCCCCTCTCTCCCTGCTTCCTTTTGCATTTCAAACAACGATCTCCTTCGTCCTGCCCACCCCCACCCCCACCCCCACCATTGCTTTGTGTCCAAGCAAACGGGGAGAAAACGACACTGGGCTTCTCTTTTAAAATCTCCATCCCAAAGAAGGATCCATGCAAGGCTGCAGCATCTCTCTAAATCTGAGAAGTTTGATCTGGTTCTGCCGATTCACAGCATGCTGGAGCCAATCGGAGAGATTCCTTTTTGCAGTTTTACGGATTAAGTGATGCAAAAAGTGTTCAAGATTAAGATAAATCAGGCAAATATTTATATATTTATTTTGCAGTCTAGATGAAATATATGTGTTGCCTCTCTAGGCTAGATCACCTCGCATGCATAATGAGAAAAATCGAGAGAATTCTAGGATTGTCGGGAATCTTCTGTCTTCCTATGTTTCCTATAACCCTTAATCCCAGGAGCTTTTTCTTAGGCAGAAAGTCCAGTGAAAGCAGCAGGCATTGTTTCTAGGTAAATGTAGATGTGTGAGAGTGAATGAAGAGAGAGAAAGAAAGAAAGAAAGAAAGAAAGAAAGAAAGAAAGAAAGAAAGAAAGAAAGAAAGAAAGAAAGAAAGAAAGAAGAATTTATATGGCTTCAGGCTAGGTTATATAATTCGGAAATGCAGTTCAAATACCTGAAAATTAAAAGCTCAAACTTTGGAAATTCTCAGATCAAGGTATTAAAAAGGGTTGTGATGTATTTTAGCACAAGGGCAAGTTTTTATATTGTACATAATTGTTTCACTAAAGGATTTACTAAAGGACAGAAAAAAATTGACTATATAAAGGCTTTATACATCCTAGTATCAAGTAACCAATGGTATCCAACCTGTTCTAAATTTTTGAACCTGCACCTTGACTTCTTTAGAATAAGTATCCATTTTTAACTTTGTTTCTTCCTCAGAAAAAAATAGAATGTGTGGTAAAGCTGACAAAGGGGGAGAGAGGGGACTTGGGCAGCTTGGGACTTAGCACCTCCCACCATATCCATCTGAGAGATATGAGCATGATGGATTCTTGAAGCAGAAAAGCTAAGATCCCAAAAGGAAGTGGGCATTGGCTCAAAGGTTCTTGGAGGTACTTGGTGGAAAAGCATCTTATGAGTTTTTCATTCTCTCAGTCACTGGGATAAAATATGTGTATTTTTTTTTTCAGATAAGAACTCAATATAGATCTTAGAAAAAGCTTTAACTGTCTTTTGAAGAAGCACAACTAATTTTTCCTCCTGGAAGACCAATCAGTGATCTCTTGGCACAACCCTGTTGTTGCCCTGCTGAAAGGGAACTGTACTTCAGCATATATTGGGGACAGGTAATCTCCATATGATGAACCAACACAAGCCACCCTAGAATCTATTTCATCTTCTTGAGGGAATCAGTTGGGGCCTAATAGCTACACAAATGCACTTTCAGTCAAAGGCTTGAGGAAACCAACTAGATTAGAATTTGATCTAGAAAAGAGTTCCTCAGTCCAGCCTGGTTGCTTAACAAGCCAATTTAGAGGCTGGCCTGAAATGCCCCTTTGTCTTACTTCTTGCAGGACATTTG
Source organism: Crotalus tigris (assembly GCF_016545835.1). Classification (NCBI taxonomy): domain Eukaryota; kingdom Metazoa; phylum Chordata; class Lepidosauria; order Squamata; family Viperidae; genus Crotalus; species Crotalus tigris. The sequence goes on from NW_024100606.1 coordinate 8,638,906, forward strand.
ACTGGACAGGTCTTTGCTTTACTTTGCTCTTAATCCTGATCAAAATGAAAATCCCTCCCTGTATCTTGAATTCCTTGATTAGGATGGAAGAAATTTTCAAGGAAAAGATAATCAGGATTTTTAAATGTGACTTCTACTGGAAATTGTAGGTTTGGGGGAATTAAATAATACATACATTTTCAGCAACATTTCTTCTGAATTACACCTGGCCCATGGGGAAAGTATTGTGTAATATTAAACAATATTGAAATGATCAGTATTTGTAAGCAGTTGGCTGTTTTTCTCCTCTAATTATTTATTTACTTCCTTAATTGCTGGGGTTTACATGCCTGACCAATCCTTGAGTATTCTGAAAAGTGTAATAAAATTACAAATTCAAGTTACAGTAATAAAAGTTACTATAAAATAAAATAAGATAGCAAGGGGGGAAACATCACAATAGAATTCATCAGTCTATATTTTGCTAGATTCTGTAATTGATGTCTTTTCATTGGGATTGTTCTATTATCTCAGTGTAGCCAAGAACAAATGGAATATTGTTGGATCTTTAAGATAGCTTCATGAATTATCACTCAAACAACCAGTAAATTATATATCTGATAAGATGGACCAAAAAGTTAAGACAGTCCCAAGGTAACACCATACTCTTTCCTGTATTTATGCCAATATAATGTATCTATATACACTGGGGAAAGACATATGTACTTCTCTGCAATGCTACACCTACTTCTTATGTTCACCTAACTCCTTATTCTCTCTCCCCTCCCATTTTCAGGAGCAATTAAATGAGAAACTTCCTCACACTGAAAGAATCTCTTGTGAAAGTGCTCTCCTCCAGCGAAGACAAGAGAGAAGGTGGCTTCTGGTGGGGCTGGGTGAAAACCAGGCTGCTCTCATGACTTAAGAAATCAGCATCATTGACTTTCCAGTTTGGCTGGTGGCTTTGAGGGGACTTCCTACACAAGGGATTGGATACCAAGCCTGGCTTGACTGAAGAGATATCTCTGTGTTTGTGTGTGTTTATGTGTGTGGTGGTGGTGGTGGGGGGGCAAGCTAGATTCCTCCTGCTCTCTGGCTCTCAGATAGGTTACTTTAGAAAGATGCACAAAGCCAAAAAAAAATTATATGGTTCAAGAAAAAGTGACTAGAAAACCTGGGGGGGGGGGGAATCCACAGAGTTGAAGCACTCTGCTGCTGTTTTGGCTCCTCATCCTCGGGCACATTTCCTGCATAGCAACGGTTGAATAAAAGGAAGGTAAGGGCTGCTGTTTAGGCTGTGAGAGGCGGTTGGTTCCCAGGCTTTATCCAGTTCCACCTATCTGTACACCTACGGTTGCAATCGGAATATCTAGCCATTGTGAAATTTCTATGGCGGATCGATACCCTGGGAGACTGGTTCTGTTGTGCAAAAGACGAGGTGTAAACAGATGAATAGAGCTGCCAGCTCCAGGCTTGTGGTTTTCCAGAGATGTTTTTAAAGTCTTCCTAGCGTCTTCCTAATAAATTGATGTCCTCCTGTTGTCTCTCGATTGTATTTTTATAAAAACCATCTCAAGCAAAAGCCATCAGGAAGCTTTTTGAATTTTACAAATTGCAACTCCAGAGATCACCAAATATCATCTGGAACAGATTGAATTATGTGTCTCAGAATGGTCGATTTATGTATCTATGTCATAATTGTGGGTAGCTTTTATTGCAAGATTTAAGAAGGGAATTTGGGGAGGACAACAGACCCACAGTCCCAGGTCTTTTCTATGTTCCTTCTGCACAACAAGGCTAAGCAGGATGATGCAGCAATCGCCATTCCAATAAAGAGAAGGGTGGGAATAGGGATCACCAAAGGAGGAGGGGGGGGTGTATGTGTCATAAATTCCTTGCTTGGGATGCCCCGGATTTTCAAATGAAATCGTGATCATTAATCTTGTTGGTGCAGATCACCTGAAAAATAATCACTTTTTTTGAATACTAGGAAAATAAATTGAATTTTACTGAATCCCTTCACTTTTCCTCAAAAAAACCCCAGAGACCTCTGCTGCCGAATTTTTCCAAATGAAAAGAGCATTTTCCTACAAAAAGTAAGCAACTGCATTAAAATGTTGAAATTACCATTTTAAAATTAAGCTATGCTTAAAATCTAGCATGTTTTTTTGATAGGGCAATCCATGGCTCACAGAACCTTTTATAGACACTTAGGAGGTGGAAAAGGCTATTAATTTTGCTCTCTATCACCAACCATTTTAATGGTTTCTCTATTGCCTATTTATTTCTTTTTCTTCCACTAATGTCACTAAACAGGAACACCCAGATATAACAATTATATCTATTCATTTTAAATGCTAAGTAATACTTTTGATTCGTCCACTTTGTATTTAAATCCTTGAACAATTGTGGGGGGGACAAGATGGCCATTTTCCCCCAAATCGTCAAAATTAGTTAGGAAGGAAGTACTTTTAATCTTGGCGAATGTGTTCATCTGCATTTAAAAAAAATAAAGTTAAAGTTAAGTAGAAAGAAAGAGATGAACCTGTAAAAAATAGTAGTTGATTACATGTCCTGGGACATAATTATAAAGTAATCATCCTTACAACCAAAGTGAAGGGGGGAAAGAGCTATATGTTTCTGTAAAACTCCAAAGGAATTTTCTTGGAGCTGAATCCTCTGGGTTTCGGTGGGATCTTGTCGGAATACTTTGAAAATCTATCTGGTTTACAGCAAGAGGGTGTTCCCTTCCATATCTAAGGATCTTCTGCAAAAGTTTTGGGCTTGGAAAGGAGGGTTTAAGATTCAGGTTGACCTGAAGGCAAACCCAAAGTGCTTACTTTCGAGAGAAGACATGTACTAGGACTTTTTTCCTGGGCTGTCCCCTTGCCAGCAGATCTTGGAAAAAGCTAGATGGGTGGGTGGGTGGGTGAGTGGGGGTTTGAGTGGGGAAAGAAAGAAGGAAGCCCTTGCTGAGGCAAATTCAATATTTTGTAATGATCAGTGTCTATACATGGAAGGTGGGGGGCAAGATCCCAACCTGACTTTCTTCACAGATCCCCTGTTCCCAGCGAGATCCTGCCGACCCCTCTTTGCCTGGGACTACTTCGAGTCTTCCCATGCAGGAGGTGGAGGGATTTGCTGGTAGGCCTCACTCCACCCCAGATCTGGGCCTCTGTTTCTAGAGGGTGAAGAAGTGGCTGGCTTTGTGCTTAGAAAGGCAGATGCTGGAGGGACCACTGTACTTGCTGGAACTTGCCCCCCCCCCCGTTTCCACCCCTAAGGAAAGGGAATCATTGCAGGCTTTCTTTTCTTCTGCTAGTTTTCTCCTACAGGGCTCACCCTTTGTTCTGGCTGGGGCCAAACAGCTGCTTCTGAGTCCAGCGGACTGGGCAGCTCCCTCTGAGTGCTGCAGGGGTGGGGGTGCTGTAGTAGCTTGGATCCTCAGGAAGGCCGATGGAGGGATCCCTGAGAAGGGGGGTCTTGGAGGAACTTCTTTTTCCTAATCCGAGAATAACTTATCAATTAGGAGAGGGGACTCAATCAAACCTTGGTGTGTGTATATGTTGGGGGGGGAGTCAATTATACTATGATGAATTGCACTGATGTCTCATTCAAGATTGGAATACTCATCAGAATTTCCATAGTTATTTTTATAGTTTTCAGACTTCACTGGACCAAAGAAATACTGTATAAAGAGGAAATTACCTCCACAGAGCCCCAAGTACCTCAAAAAGGCCTGGAGACTGTCAGATAGTCCCCTGTCTTCTCACCTCCCCGCCCTCACCCCCAAATCCCTCCCTTTGCTTATGTTTTCACTGTTTTTAGTCTTGCATTGAGGAAATGTCAGTTGGGAAGGTCAGGATCCAGCTCCAGGGATTTATCTGAAATCATCAGATATGTTGTAGTCAGGAATAGGGTGACCCAAATTTGAACCTCCATTTAATTATGAAACTTCTAGGCCAGGGTTTCTCAACCTTAGCAACTTTAAGATGAATGGACATCCAGGAATTCCCCAACCACCTGGTCGAGAAATACTGTTGAGAAATACTGGTTTAAACTGAACAGTCTCCAGAATCTCCTGAGCTTAAACTTACAATTTCACAGGATTGCTGTGAAAACAAAATAGAAATATTCATCTGGAGCTCTTTGGGAGAAATGTGAAAAACAGAGGGAGAAATAAATGATTTCCTCTGATCCATAAAGCAGTACAAGTAATCCTCTACTTACGACCACAATTGAGCTCAAAATTTACATTGCTAAATGAGAAACTTGTTAAATGAGTTTTGCTCCATTTTATAATTTTGCTTGCCATATTTGTTAAGTGAATCACTGCAGTTCTTATTTTAGTAATGCAGTTGTCAAGTGAACTTGGTTTCCCCATTGATTTTGCTTGTCAGAAAGTCACAAAAGGGGATCACATGGGGACACAGCAACTGTGTCAAGCATCCAAATATAAATCATGTGACCATGGGAATGCTGCAATAGTCACTTTTTTCAATGCCATGTAACTTTGAATGGTCACTAAATGAACTGTTGTAAGTCAAGGACTACCTGTATAGGGCTGAGAAGAAACATAGCATGAGGGGAGCCTTTACTGGAGACCATATCTGTTTTTCTTCCTGTGTTCGGGTGCTAGCCTCTTGAACATCCCTTTCTCCTAAATCAGCTGCACTCTGCAAGCATTTAATATTTGCCCTCTTGTATATATTTCCTAGGTGCAAAGGACAATAAACTGCAAACCAAAGAAATTAAAAGCAAGAGATAAGAAAGGGAAATATAGCTATCACTAATGTACAACAGCAGACTCACAATATTTCTCCATACTTTTCTATTTTGGCAAACCACACTAGTTTTCATGATATCTATGCCCTGCTTCATATATTGCCTTTGTTCTTTCAAGTATTTAATTGTTTTTCAACATTTATTGCCAGAAGCCTTCCTCTCAGGATCAGGCTACAAATAGTACCACTGAAATACAACAAATAAACATAGAAACAAGCTCTGCATGGCAAAAGTTGTCCAGAAGACTTGTTATCCATATATAGGGAAACCCTTCTTGCCTCTGGGCACTTTAGTTCAACATCATCATGCTTTGAAAACATTCAATTTCTTTCTAGGCCTCATAGGTTGTCTCTATCTTCTCCCAGCCTGTGAGTACAAATGCAGCCTTAATTTCACATGAGATATCCTGTTTAAAATAATAGGTTTTCCCCTTAAGCAGACACTACTCCTGCTGTAGCTTCAAAGTGTGTAAAGTATGTCACTCATTATCTTGATGGAGAGATCATGTGACCTGCTGGGGGTGTGGCTGGAGGTATGTTTTTGGAGTGTTGGGGGACAGCCCCCTCCCAACCCTCTGGTCACTAGCCAGCCTTCCTGCAACTATTTTTCTCCCAGCCTTTGCCCTTTCCATTAACACTTTATTTCCCTAGTTTTTTCCGTATCTGGCAACTTCCCATCCCATACGGTCCCATTTGGATGTCATCTTCTCTTTACTTTTAACAAGCTAGAAGAAAGGAGAAAGTGTGTTTTTGAGTCTTTCCGCATATTTAAAAATTTAGCTTTTTTTTCCAATCAGTGGTCCTGCTTTTGCTCATTGCACTGTCCATGCAAAAAATAATAAGGGATGTTGGTAAACTGGGGATATGTTGACTATTTGCCAGTTTGTGGATTTTTTTTCACTTGTCACTTAAGTAAGAAAGGCAGACAACCTGCAGCTGTCCAATCAGCTCCTTTCTCCCTGGGTCTGCATCTTCTGTTGTCTTATTTCACTTAAAAGAAAGGACACAAACCATGGTGGGGGGGAAGAGAAGCAAGGCAGAATCCTAAAACCAGACCCTGCCCATTCCAGCTGCAGTGCTCTGATTGATGGATGTTTTCCCCCTTAGCTGATGATGTGTTAAAAGAGAAGGGCAGGAAAGCCAAACATCTTACCTGCACATATGTACTGTAACTGGCCAACTCACAATCAGAACAAGGCCATCTGGCAGTTCCTCCAAACTGTTATAGAGTATTGGAGTCAGCAAATGTTATCCTGGCATTACTTTATATCATCTCAAAGATGGCTAGAGAATGTCAGCTCAGTAGAGAGAATTACCTGAAGCTACTTGCAAGGCAGTCCTACAAATGTTGACTTATAAATTACTCCCATTGAGTTCAGTGGAGCTTACTCCCAAACAGGAGTATTTCTAAGCATTGCCCAAATGCCTTCATTCAGAATCCATTTTATAGGCTCCTGCTTGTATTTTCTAGTAGTCTGAATTTCCATCAATGCCAACAGAAATTCCCCATTCAAAGATAAATTGCTTTTAGAAGGAATTGCAGAGAGGGAAGGGTTAAACATTCTTTCCACCACAGGCTGCAACTCTTAGACAATCTCCCCATGTGGCAATCAAGATTAGGGAAAAAAAGCTTCCACGTGTGCTAACACAAAACATTTCTCTAAATTTAATTGCCATATGGGAGGGTGAGAGGGGGTGCTTCTATGAGAGGTTAATTAGGAGGGAAGTATTAACCCTATTTTTTATGCATGCTGTGGCACCCCAAATCCTCCCCACATAGCAATTAGGTTAAGAAGAAAAAGCTTCCACTGATTTCATGCATTGCATAAGTCTCTTGAGATGGGAAGAACTTTGTTCATGCTCCAAGGCACTGTGTCCTTCTGTTTGTGAAAACTTCTTCCAGTCAAAAAGTGAACAAGGTGATCAGAAATGTTTTCAGGAAATGCTGATGTGCATTTTTATTACAACTCTAATTTGCTCAGGAGATAAGGCATTTGCCGATGTAAGCAAAAGGAAGCAATAGGATATTTGAAAATAATCTTTTTTAAAAAACTCTTTCAATTCAATAATTCTTTCAACAATTCATGCATTCACATACAGTAGACACAAATTAACAACCAATTTTCTCGGATCTAAAAAAGAGAAGGAAATAATGTCACACCAGATGCTGCCTATCTACCTAAAAGTATTAAAGCAGTTTGTATTAAAGTAGTTACATCATATAAATATAGATAACAACTACCACAACAGTAGTAGGCCAGCTGGTAGAAAAAGAGAAAGGAAATCAAGAGTAGGTCTGAGCAAACAAATAGATTTTTAATTTATAGTGGAAACTGTTCCTAGTGAGAGCCCACTTAATCTCAATGGGGAGGTTGTTTGATATAGATGTCTGTATGAAATTAAAAACAGGCAAGACATCCTGCTGCACCTTAAATACCAATTAACACATTTAATATTGTAAAGATTTCTGTAAGCAAGCCCTTACTTCAGGTGCTCACCTAAGTGTTGAATACTATCTGCTTAGCTGGACATAATAAAATACAAAGAACACATGTTGCAAAGAGGAACTGTACTTCATCTGCAGTTTTTTATATAATCTTCCAACATTCACGTAAAGCAAACCAGTTTTATTCTGGTATAAAATTATAGTAGGACCCAATTCATATTTGGCTCTAGAAAATTCTACTGGCATTAGCTTGCTTTAGAATAAGTTTTGGACCAAAGGTGGTGTTTCAGTAATAGTTGGTCCAAACTAGCATCTATCCATCCAGGCATAATTTATGCAAATTTGTCTCTGGGACAAGTTCCTAATTTCTTCCCCAAAACATCTAGCAGGATTCTGTTTCCATGTAGGACTCCAGCTGTACATTATTGGCTGTCTCTGTCTATCTGTCTGTGTCTTTCTGTCCACCCATCCATCCAGTTGGGTAAACTCAATATACATATACATATACATATAATCAACTTTGAAAAATACTGTCTAAACTTTCTGATTCACTATATGGAACTTGATCTACTCCAACATTTTTTTCCCTTCCCTCCCACCTGTTTCCTATCCATTGGGAGTTATTTGCACAGGACTGAATATATCACTCTAACCCAGGGGATTTCAATCTCATGACTTTCAGATGGACCATAAGTCCCACAAGCCTCAGTATGCATAACCAAGGGTTAGTAGTATTGGGAGTTGTAGTGCAAAGCATCTGGTGATACCAGGGTGCTTCCTATTCTCAATTTTCAGAAGAATTGAGTGGGTGGGTGGGGAATGAAGCTTTGAGCAACTGAGCCAAAGGGAGCAGAAATGGGTTGCAGTCTACCAGTTAACTCATGGGAGTCCTTCTACAAATATTTAATTTGGATAATTTTTCTAAAAAATACCAGAAGCATCACCATCTGGTACTTTATTTCTGATTAGATGGTTGTAGAAATTGTTCAGTCTAAGAATAAAGACTTTCCTCTTCTGGACAAGAAGGACTTGGTCCATGGATAGTCCAATCTTGGCAAGCTATATTGAGTGCTATGTGCACTGGAACAGTATCAGAAGTTCTGCAGATCTCCCAGGCTTGCAACCTTGGGCAGCAATCCCTGTCCGGAGGGTGGATATCTCTGTGTGTGTCTTTTTCCTTTGAAGATTCTCTTGGCTCATATTTACTTATTCAGAAATGTGCTGTGGTTCAGTTGTTCACATCAACCTTGAAGATGGGCCATATTACCTCTCATTTCCTCCAAGTATGGTCCAAGTTCCTGAAATAACGTGCATAAATCAAACAAAACTGACATTTTACAGCTGGAAAAAATATTCTGTTTTGACTAATAATGAGCTTACTGTTTGTGCATCTGTGATGTTTTGTCTTTTTTAAAAAAATTGGTTAAAAAATAAAATATTAGGATGTTTATTAGAGATGTTTTCATATGCATGTCAGTTTGTTACAAGATCATGACAGACTCTTATCATTTCTTAAAAGAAAACATCCACACAGAGAATCCCAACTTAAAAACAACAGCCATGTTCACTTCTACAGTAAGAAAAAAACCCTTGGTGAGACACTCTTGGTGGGAATACAGCAATTGCCTTCAGTTCAGTTCAACTTCTCCTTTCCAAGCTGTCTCTCAGAGGTTCAGGCCCATTGGTCTTTCCTAATGAATTGCCTTGCCGCAGATGGCTTTAGGAACTATTAGCACTATTTAAAACCAAAGTTTTGTGCACATGCTCCGAAGTCCTGTTGTAACTTCTGGAATGTGCGCAAAGCATTATGGCCAATTTTTAAGTATAGTCATGCTGAATCCCCAATCTATTCATTGAGTTTTTCAGAATAAGAGGAAAAGCAGCAGGTTTGGATAGAGAAACAATTGAGAGGCAAACAGTAATCAAGTATTCCTACAATTACTCATTCTGCAAGGTTTACCAATCCTTTATTACTGTTCTGTTTTCAGACACATTTAATATTTGAAAGAGCAGGAGATTTAAACTTTAATCTGCCCTGATTGTAGGAATACTACAAAGAAAACAACTCTTTTAAAAGATAACTAATTCAGATTATATACATTTAATTAGCACAATTTTAGCATAAATAAGTTAATTAAATGCATTTAATGCAATCTAATATCTACTTGAAAGTAAAGCACACTGAAGATAATCAGGCTTAAATGATTTTCCTTTTATTTAATACAAAAATGAACAAAAAAGTTAATCAATACATAAAATTATAAAAAAAGAAACAAATAAAACACCCAACCTAAATGTAAACAAGACTGTGAAAGGATTCTTTTTTTCTGCTGTGCAAATATGCAAAACTTTATTTTTTTAACCAGCAAGTAACCAATAATAAACAATCAGATTAATAAGAAGACAAATTTTGTTGTTTAAAAATTTAGTCTTGAATGTAATTATTGCTCCTTTTTTGATAAAGGTGCTTATATCTGTCTCTTCATCTAGGATATTATAATATTCCACCATCCTGTTATTTTCTAATGTTTACTAGTGATGGAAAAATTAATTCAAACTAGGTTAACACAGATCATATAACATTTTATCCATTGATTATATGCAGTATCTATGGAAATCACAACTGCAATATTAAAGTTTATAAATGTATAAATAATATGTATTAGGTAGTATATTAAATGGAAATCAACTCCATTCTGAGGCAAAAAGATTTCCATATATTCCTTGTAGTCCCAATACTTCTTCAGAATCCAAGTTCAAGGAAGAAGGTTTTTGAGTGATTTTTTTTTCATGTTAGGTTCTTTTGGATTGTGTTGTTTTCTGGTTTAATTTCTTGTTTGCTGCCCAGAGTCACAGAAAATTCTTTAAATAAATATGCAAAAGCTGTTATGGCAGAATCAAATACTGATAGAATCAACCAATTAATAAATAAGCATCAGGCTGGCTCAAGTCAAGGATGCAGCCTTAGCCTGAATTCAGCTCACATGTGAAGCAAATCAGGTTCTTATCTTTCTCCCATCTGTGAAGAAAATGCTCAGCATACTTAACAAAGCTGCACAAAGTTTTCTGAGAATTCAAGGAAATTGTTTCCAATACAATTCGATTTTCCATCCACCCCCCCCCCAAGCCCTCTGTTCATATTATATTGCAGACTATCATTGTTTTCCCAGGTTAGGGTTCTGGCAGGGAAATTATAGCACAACAGATGGGAGGGGGAAAGCTATGGTAAAGGATAGGAATGGTTTTATCATTACCTGGTGTAAAGCACAGCTAGAGCACCTGCTGCTGTTCAGATGTTTAGTTCAGGTGCAATTTTCATAATAAGTTACTCTTGGCATACTGGTTAGAAAGTGAGGGGAACTGAAGTCACTCTTGAATTTCTGATTATAAACAGAATTAATTAACAGCCACCTCTTCTCTTGTGCTATCTAATTTTTTTTTTCCCTCCTTGGGTCTTTATCTTCCAATTTAAAATAACAAATGGAAGAGGTGGAGGATGCCAGCTGCCTGCTTTTGGCAGCAAAGGTAGCAGTACAGTGATTACAGCAGGGCCATCCCTAAGCCAACCTGAGCAATCCCTCTCCATCTGCAAGTAAGCCTCCCCCTTAGAAAGAAAATACCCCTTGAAGAGGGGCAGAAAAAAAAAACTGCTCTTGGAGTTCCAGTTCCCCCAAGGCTCCACCTGAGCAGGGAATTGGAAGTTTTGGTCAGCTTCTTCTTGAGCTCCAGCTGGTTCACTCCTTTGATGCTGCAGCTGGGGGAGTTCATCCTTCTTAGACTTTTCCCTCTCCTTCTCTTCCCTTTTATCTCCCATACAAGGTCTCCTTATCACAGGCCTGGATGAAGTGCCTCAGCTGGGGAGGGTGGGTGGGAATGGAAGCTCCTCACTGCCTCTTTGCAGCCTCCTTCAGCCCGGGAGAGTGGGGTGGGGGAGAAGATGTGTGAGAAGGGGTGGCTGCAGCCCTGCTCAGACAAGCTAGTGACTCCTGGCAATCTGGTTCATGCCTTTATGCGTAACCTATTTGAGCAATCTAGTCAGACCAGTGGAGCAAAAGTGAGGCCCAGGAAAGAAGCCTGGGAGAAACAGGTCTTCAGACCAGCCAGCTGCAGGCAAGGCCTGGCCCCAGGCTTATCACTGTCCCAAAGAGAAAGGAGGTGGTGGGGCTACTTCTGACTCTGTTGATTGCTCTGTTGGCTTCTAAGGAGGGTGAAAAGGAATGAGGAGGAGGAAGATGTTGATGTTGCTGAATCTGCAGTGAATTTGCCAACTCCTCTTGCACAAGAAGCTTAGCCAAAATGTAGTTTGCTCTTTTGTGGCTTAATGAGCTAGACATGCCTATCATGATTTCTTTAAGAAAGTAGGGTTAAGCAAATTCATGCATAAGGATATCTACACACAGCCAACTACATGAGAAAAACTGATTAGATGTGCAGGGATGACACTGTTAAGGCAATTTGGTGCTGCTGTACTCAGCCTTGAAAGAAACTTATGAGGTGGCATTGCTGTAAATATTAAATAGTATTATTCCTTCATCCAGTACACTGGGGTCATTCCCAAGGTCCTCAAGGAAATATTTGTGTGTGTGTGTGTGTGTGTGTGTGTGTGTCAGGGGGGATTACAGGATGGAGGTCGTGGTGAAGTGGGAAGAAAGCCGGAAGCTATTCAAAGGAAGATTCCAAAATGCAGATAATCTGGTTTATTGCATTTCAAAGCAGATCAATTAATCCACAAGTTTGTCTTTAAAGGGATCTCCAAAAGACTGCTTCAATCTTTATCCAAGACTGTTTCAAAAAAATCATCCAATTCTTTCAGAGTTCCACAGTGGAAGTTTTAGGTTGCACAAACAGGCTCCATTATGAGCAGACCCATTGATTTGATAGTAAAAAAGCCCCAAAGTCAATCCCCTTTGATGTTTTAAGCACATGTTTAGCTTGTCTGCCTAAACTGATAGGAATTAAATTATTTCACACTGGATCTTGTCCTTGCAATTCAAAATTTCCAAAGGGAGGAAAACTGCTTATCATGAAAGCTATTTCAACTGTTAAAGAAATCACTAAACAATCAAGAATGGGTAAGAATAAAGACTGATAAATGGTGAAACCAATGTGTCATCCCAATATTTACTTCAGGATAAGAAAGGAGGAAAATTGTTTCCTGATCTTTCTTCCTCCCCTATTCACCAATTAACAGAACATGGCAACTAACAACAAACTCTGGGCAAGAGACAAAAGACCTTTAAGGATTGGAAAGTGTGTGTGTGTGTGTGTGTGTGTGTGTGTGTGTGTGTGTGTGTGTGTGTGTGCCTGCTTCAGAAATTTGAAATCAACAAGATTTTACTAGCTTGCAAACTTCCTTTGAAATCTTTGGAAACTTATCTTGGGGAAATTCAGTTAAATATTTAATAACAAGATCTTTTCCTTCCTTCCTTCCTTCCTTCCTTCCTTCCTTCCTTCCTTCCTTCCTTCCTTCCTTCCTTCCTTCCTTCCTTCCTTCCTTCCGTCCTGGCATTTTGTACAAAAGCCAGAAATTACACTCATATTACTGATACAACATAGGACTTACTTTAACGTGGCATTGTTTAAACATTTGATTTCAAGAGCAAATTGGCCAAGCTAAGGCTTTACATTTTGCATATAAGCCTGAAAGTTAGTGTATGACTTGAAATGCTGGACACCTTCACTTTGGCGCTTTGGAAATGGAACAAGACCATTTACGAAACTCAACCCTTTCAATAATTAAGCCAGCTGGACTTATTGCATTTGAAATATGTAGTGGATCTCTAAAATGATGGTGCGAAGTGACGGAATGGCCTGGAAGCATTCGCTTTCTTTGCTGCGGGCTGCAAAAGACGGTAAATTCTACCTTGGTTGCCGAGAAATTCCTGTGAAACGCCCGGCGGTGCTGGAAATCTCGCCTAAATAGGCAGCGGTGTCGGGAGACGTCCTGTCATTTCGAGGGGGGGGGCGTCTAAGGATTAAGAGGATGATCAGGTCTTCCAGGAGGGCCGGGGGGGGGGATCATCATTCTAGGAAAACTTATTGCTTATACTTCTGGTGGCTTCGACCAAGATAGTATGCCGTCCTTTCTATATGGATAGTTTGTAGGACCTTGAATGGAGGAGACAGCCAAAAGGGTAGCCGGCAGCAACGTAAAAGGGTGGCGGGGATGAGGCCATGAGCGCGTTTTTCACAGCTTCGATGTCGGCCAAACATCAACGGACAGGTGTGGTGCGAAAAGACCGCGAGCTGATCCGCAGCCAAGCGAGAGCTGCGGCCAGGGAGGGGGGGAAGGGGGGAGGGAGGGCACAAGGTTCTTCCGACTCCTCTTCTAGTGTCGCCTCGGAAAGTCGGGGCAGGAAGAGCAGATATTTGTGTGTGTGTGTGGGGGGGAAATAAATTTCTCCCTCTTCTGCTGGAAAAATTAAGGCTGGAGGGATTTATGGCCCGACGCGCTCATCTTTGGGGATATGTCTCTCTGGAGCTCTGAAGTCCATTGCTAGGAAAGGGGTGGCAGCGGTGCCGGTTCTGGCATTCTTTCGCTGTCCAGCAGAGAAGTGGGCTCTGCTTCGGGGTGGAAGAATGAAGGGCCTAAAAGGCACGTGATGGGGTGCCCACGTGATGGGGTGCCGCAGTTTCGTGGTGCCGGCGTCTGGTTAAAAAAGCAAGTTTCCTTGCTAAAATTCTGGGAACCGTTCCAAAACCCAACCCCATGCCCAATTATTCGTTAAGGATCCGTCGTCCTCTGGATAAGGAAATCCTTATACTGGTATTGAGCGCTGGGCAAACAAGGAACAGGAATGGCAGAGTAGCCAAGACTGGAATACTGGATTCTCCCCCCCTCCCGCCCCCCACATCCAAATCTTGATCAGGTCACCTGAATCTACAAAAAACTGTACCTGTTTCTATCCGAATCCTCACCACTTATGAGGAATTTGCCTCTTGGCAAATTGGGGGGGGGTATCAGAAGAAAAGCGACTCCTCTTTAAGTTGATAAGGAAACCACCTAGTTGACCCTAAAGTAGCTCCCGAGGTGGGCCACTTATAAAGAGAAGTAAAGAAAAATCTTTTTGCAGCAGGATCGGGGAATGGGGGAAGAAGACCCGCAAAGGCGCCTCTCAAACTTTTTTTGAGGTCGCGCTCTTCTCCCACCGCGGAACTCCAGGGAGGGGTTCGGAGGCCGACGCCTCCCGTTAGGACTGCTCTGTGCTCCGCAGCTCCGGGACTTCGTGCTCCAAGGAACCACCCAGAGAGAGCTTCGCGCTGGGTCCTTACCGAATTTTCTTGGCAGAATACCGGCAGCAAGTATCGAGCAAGGACCTAGGGATGGGCAGGGATGGTTCAGAGCGTACATTCGGGTTTAAACAACCTTGCAAGGGCGCTATTAGTAGTTACGGTGCGGGAGTAAGAACGAGAAATAAACCAAAGGAATTCAATGGTGCTCCCTGCAGAACATGCGGACACCGCACTGGGAACCCATTCAAATCTGGGGATGAATACAAACGCAACCACTTCGGAAAATACTTGCTACTTCCCTTCCTCGTTCAGAATTTGAATCCAGCACCGCTAGTATTCTGCTCAGTTGGACAATTTGATTTACAATTTTTCAGTGGTCCATCTCTCTGCCCCGGGGAAAAATGCATAAACTGGGGTCACAGGAACAGGTAGATTCTTGGAATCTCTCCGTCTGAGCGTCTTCTCTCCCCCCCCCACGTCGCGTAATTGTGTTCTGAACCAGTGAAGAAATTAAGACTTTTTATTCAGCCTGGAAAAAGGCCATAGTCGCCCTCTTCCTCTCTCCAGTCCCCCTTGGATGGCTGGATAGTCGGCTCTGAGGGTCGCACACCTTGACTTTCTGGCCCCAGAGAAGGGAAAGGCTCCCGGGTTCAGAGGCTGTGGGCCACAGCAAGGGCGTTGCTTCGATCCCTGAAAGAGAAGGCAGTTGTGGCAATGTGGTTGGATTGGCTTTCTGGTGGACCCCAATGAAAGATGTTTACTTGCCCGGTGGACCTGGAGTTTCCGCTTGGGCTCTGGGTGGGGACTGCTCCTGGGGATTGCTGGGCGAAGGCCTCCTGGCCTCTTCCTCGCCTTGCTCCTGTTCAGGACGGCAGGCTTACCTTCCCATCCCAAGTGCCCTTTCCACTTTTTCCCCAGACCGAGTGAATCTAGGTCCCAGGGGACAGAGATTTGCCCTCCTGGCCCTTGAGAAACCACACTTGGAGCCAGCATTGACGCCTACCCTTTCTCCCTCTTCCTGCAACACCTGGAGGAAACACAGTGAAGGGAAGCACCCCTGCCTCTTTTTCCCCCGGTTGCTAGCCTGCAGTTTGCACAATCCTGGCTTCAAAACCTGTCCCACCCAGTTCCCATGCCAGTCCATTTTCATTCAGGGAGGGCGATAAGGAACCCACTTTCTGACCCAAGGAGCTGGGATTCCCTGCTCCCGGCTAAGAGACTCCTTCGTTCTCATTAGAGAGCATAAAGGGGGCTTTTCCTCTAACCTTCCCCCCCCCACACTCCCTGGGCTGCGCTCCAAATGTTGCTAGTGGAAATCCCGAAGCGGAGGCAGGACGCCAACTGCGGGGAACGTTTTTTTCCCCTCCTGCTCTGGGGAAACCCGCTGCGCTTCCTCGGGGAGGAAAGCAGGAGGTGTTGAGCACCAAAGACATTTTATGTAAATTCCTGAGGGGAGAAAGCTGCCTTCTCCAACTGGAGTCTTTGTCTTTGCTTCCCCTCCATCCTTAGCACTTCAACCCCACCAGACTGGCTGGAGAACGAAAGGGCTGTAATAACTCTTTCCAAAGGCGCCAGGTGTATGTGGTGGAGGCTGAATAAAGGAAAATGTGCACCCAACCCACTTGGTGAACATCGGTCTCGGTGGGCTTCTTGCCCCCAAACGAAGCGATTTGCCCCCCCCCCCCGATTTCCAGGATCTCTCTCTCCTCCCCTCCCCCTTCTCAAATGATGGACTTGATATTTCTAGGTAGTTTTCTATTTGGGACTAGCAAATTAGCAAATTATGCGGTGCCCCTCAAAAACCAGGCACGATTTCATCCGCCATCATGACTTTTTAAAAACTCTATCCTGGGAGCGTTAACTTATTTTCTCTTCTTTTAAAAGCCCACAAGCTAAGAATAACCATCCCAGCTGGAACTGAAGGAAAGGAATTCGAAGATCAAGTTCTTAAATCTGCGATCCTTCAGGGCCATGAGATTTGGTAATCAATCACTCAGTCAATCAATCAATCAATCAAAGCGAACATTAATGAGATCCCACACACCCCTCTGTAATAAGCTCTATTGCTCTGCAACCCTGCAGGGCTATGGGATCTAATATGAAATAACTTGATCTATAAATCGATAGAGGTGGGCGTTGTTGGGATTCCATGCAGCCTTTTATAGAAGTAAGCCCCATTCTCCTTGGATACGCCCCGGCACAAATGCTTTTGGGAAGATTTGTTCATTTCTTGGACTCTTGGCATACTGAACTTTCTCTCAAGTGTGCGAGCAAGATAATGAATCGAAATTGGGCAGAAACTAGAGGAAAGGTAAGGCATGCGGCGAATCCAAACTCCGCTTTTCCGAATACTCAAAAGTCTTCTTACTCCTAGTGGATTGCAGCTGACAGCCGGCGCTTCACTTTTATTATTGAAATAAACGGAAGCTACACTTAAAAAGACCAGGGGTTATTTTTAATACTCCCCTGAAGCCTGCCTCAGTCGCTATACAGCGGAAACAGACTAAAAAATGGTAAGGATTTGTTTCGAGGAATTATTTAATTTGGTTAAATGAGGGGGCGGAAAGAGGGCTCGCTTCCCTTC
Source organism: Crotalus tigris (assembly GCF_016545835.1). Lineage (NCBI taxonomy): Eukaryota > Metazoa > Chordata > Lepidosauria > Squamata > Viperidae > Crotalus > Crotalus tigris. The sequence goes on from NW_024100606.1 coordinate 8,655,932, forward strand.
GTTTCCAGATGCTCTGGGAATAGCTCCTGGAATCCCTAGTCAGCGGGTTTGGAAGCGGTCCTAGGAAGGGGTTTAAAAAAGAAACAACAGAACAAAAGGAACAAAATTACAGATGTGATTTTCGATCCTGCTATCCATAGTTTCCACATAGCTGTGCAAAGTTTTCCCCCTTAGCAGAGTCTATACCTTTTATTTCCTTGCTTTCGAGCACGCCGGTTCACAGCCACCGGTCAAAAGGAAACGCGGCTGCGGCTCTCAGTTTTTAGCCCTACGATGCAACCCTGCAGAAGACCGGGATGTTCTTGATTTGTGATAGAGATTCCGAATCGCTTTTTATTCAAGTGTGAGCGATGAGCAGGCTGCAAGCAGGAAACGTGGACCTGCAGCGCCTCCTAGGGGCGATACGCTTTGTTGCAAAAAGACTTTTTAATCTTAAAGGGGAGGCCTCTTAAGGTAGAGCAGCTGGAGAATCTCAGCTGCCTTTAATTTTTTTTTTCTTTCTTTTCTTTTTTAAAAAAGTTCTCTTCCTTTTCAGCGGATCATGTTCAGTAAGACTAATCCACAGTATTAATCACCTCAAGGAATCTATCTGTCCCCTTTCGATACGAAGGATTCGGTTTCTCACCTTTCCCATTCATTCGCCTGTCTCTTGAGTATTTGCAGCGTCTGCATTTATTGTCGCCGCTCTGATGCGTTTTATTACGCTGGTTCAGTCTGCTGCCTCGCTTGCTCCTCAGCCGGATTTAAATCAATAACGGCAGATACAATGAGGCGCTATTCTTTAAGAAATGACAGGCTAATCCAGTGTTTCTCAATCTCAGCAATTTTAAGAAGTGTGGACATGTTAACTGGGGGAATTCTGGGAATTGAAGTCCACATTTCTTAAATATGCTAAGGTTGAAACACTGGGATAATCTATCGCTGATTTATTTATTTATTTTTGCTTAAAACGGGGAAAATTGCAAAATAACCCCACATCCATGATAATGTTTTTTTTTTTTGCGCGTCAGAAGCATTTTATCTGCTTACTAGATTACCTCTCCCAGTACCACCAGATATCATATCTTAGGGCAGGCTGACGATGATGGGAGGTGTTGTTCTCTGAAAGGTAATAGGGGTGGCAAGAGGCTCGCATTCTTGGAAATTTTTACATTTCGGCAGATTTTCTATTATTTCGTTGGCACGGTACATTTGGTAATACCTGAACTTAGACTTAGCTTCCTGGGCCCCCACAAGCCTAAACTGTAAACGAATCACAACCTCAGAGATGGGTTCCTAATACCGGAATATCAGCACTGATCGATAAACTTAAGAGTTCAGTATGTCGTGTGAACACTTGGCAAAGTAATTCGGTATGTCCCCAGATGATGTTTCCCCTCCCCCTCCTGCTGCTCTTCCTCCTATCTGCTTCCCAAAGGGCGCAGTCCCTGACCGGTGCCAGAAAGCAGGCACTTCTCTCAGGTTCCAGGAAGGACCGGTTCGGAATGAAGAGTTTCCTCTCAACGGAAAGATTTTTGCTGCTTTGGATTTTCTCACGGCATGTTGTTAGGAAAAAGCGCGGAGTCGACTTTTCATTTTTCGACCTAGGATTTCCTTGTGGACACCCTTCGAAATATAGACACCCCCCCCCCCCTGTTTAACTATTCGAGTTCAGTCAGAGGGTCAGACGTAGACCAGGGGTAGGCAACCTTGGCTCTTTTATGACTCGTGGACTTCAACTCCCAGAATTCCTGAGCTCAGGAATTCAGGAATTCTGGGAGTTGAAGTCCACGAGTCATAAAAGAGCCAAGGTTGCCTACCCCTGACTTAGACCAAACTGCACCTGCCCGTAACAATTCTCTCCCACGTCTCCACCAAGGAAAAAACTCGGCTGATCCCCAAAACCGGCAGGGCGCAGGAGAGCTAGTTTGGTGTTAGGCTGCTTACAACTGCCGGCGCCACCTCGGTCCAAGTGCACTCGAAGATGACAACACGCCCGGCGATCCTGGGAAGAGGGACCTGTCCCCGCGGGCGCTGGCTTCTCAACAACGCAGGCAGACGCGCAGTGTTGCGCCGGGCCTGGGTCGCTCGGGCGCCCCGGCTTGGTCAGGGGCTTGCTGGGTGACCGAACAGCAATCGGTCCCTTCCAGCTCCCGACAGGAACCCCCGAATCTCAGGGAACTGACGCGCGGCTGATCCCAGAGAGGCCCCAGCCGCTGGCGCTATCTTTGGCACTGGGAGCGGCGGCTTTCTGGTGTGGCTATCAGCAGGAGGGAGCAAGCAGCCACGTTAGCTGCAAAGCTCGGCTACTTTTTGAAGCCTTTTTCTCCTGATACCCTGCAACTTCGGTACTCGATTTTGCCCAGCCGGTATCTCTCTTTTTCCTTCTGAGGAGAGGTAAAGTCGCTTCCCAACAAACAGCGCCTCGGAGAAGGTACAAAGTGCTTTTCATCACAGGAACCATAGTATCTCCACATGAGGCGGGGCGGGACGGGTGTAGCGCTGGAGGACAAGAACGTGGATTTCAGCTGGTAGTTCAGCTGGGGGGGGGGGGAGGGAGTGATAAAAAAAAGGTTTTAGTTTGGCTGCTATGCGCCACTTTTTTGCCCCTCCCGGTCTGGGGTTATTCTTTCTTAAGAGGGGCAACAAACAAGGGCTTTCTTTAAAGAGCCTCAATTCCTGTTAAAAAGAGTTAAACTTGGCATTTGTAACCTTCCTTTTGGCTCTCAATGGACTTGTTTATATTTTAGGATTCATCTCTCCCTTTTCAAAATTAAGATGGATGCTTCTGGGGTCTTCCTTCTCAGCCCCTTGTGGGACTGCACAATGTCCAAGTGTATTTCCCAAGCAATATATCAATAGCAGCACCTATAATACAATTATGTTAAAGATTTTTCTGCCTTTAAGAATGGGAAGGTTGAACTGCCCTGTAAAAGATTTAGTAATAGGGACAGTAGGTATACAGTCAGCTGTTAATCAGTTGATTGTTAAAATGTTCATATATTTCCTTGAAAGGAACATGGAATTAAAGTTGTATGAGCTATTTCAATTTGTGATAGATACTACTTTGTCTATTCTCAGAATATACCTAGCTTGTTGTAATGTAGTTTATTGAATCATCCTGGATTATTGCAAAGGGGTCTTCCTTCAAAGACCACTTGAAGCTATAGCTGGTCCAAAATGTAGCAGCCCAGACAGTATTGGCCAAATCTCAGAATGCTCATGTGATACCACTACACTGCAAACTGCATGGTTACTGATTAGCTTCCAGGTGCAACCTGGCTTTACCTATACTCTTCATGGCATAGGGCCAGGTTATCTGAAAAACTGGTTTCTGTCCATATGTTAATATAGGACATTAGTTCTATATTAGTTTCTTTCCATTAGTTAAACTAAGTTTTTCAACTCTAAGTGTTTAGACTCAATTCCCAGAATTCCTCCAGCCATCTCTTGTCATGATATCCTACAGTCCATGCAGTTCCCACCCTAATGATGTTTGGAAATCTTTAAAAAGTTGTTCTGCCAGGTCTTGGAGTAGGGTGGCTGTGGAGCCCTGTCAATGTTTTTCTTCTTCTTCTTTAATTGTCCTGAAGCTTCAGATTTTTTCTCTATCGTTTTTTGTGTTTTTAAAGGTAATCTGCCTACAATCATTACATTCTTGGGCAGCTGCCAAATCAAATAAATAAGTAAATACCTGTATTCTCCCCAAAGACACCAAATCATAAACTAAGCCCACTGACTGACTTTGCATAATAGACTAAGCCATAATACATAGAAAACTCTAGCTATGATTAAGGGAATTGAATTGCGGAGTAATAGCAATAGCTCTCCACCCATTCTTGAATAGGTAAAAATCTGTCTTTTGAGCATGCCTTTTAATAATATAAGGATGAGAGATATGAATTTATAGGGGAAAATTTTAACATCTCTGCCTTCAAGGATGCTTTAAGGTTGTCTCACTAATGGACTGGCAACACCATGGAACATAGCAAAACAAAGAAGATGCCATGTAACATGCTTATGCTATGGCTAGGTGTGAGTTGGGAAAGCTCTTCAACTATGGAAGGGTAAATAGAAGCATAAGCCTTTGGATGGAACGAAGACTGAAATTTCTAAAATATTGACTAGGAAGCAATATTTTTTTTGTAATTTTAATCACACTCATCTGTAAGGAAACATATTCAGGCTGCTCTTGCAGCTTTATACAACTCTCTGGGAATAAGTCCAAGTGAATTCAATGAGATTTTCTTTTCAGCAGAAATGTCTCAATTTTCACTGTTAGAATTACAACCCAATCTAACTACATAGGCACAAAAGTAAAACCTTTCAAATCCAGTGAGGCTTAATCCCAGGAAAATCTGATACCCCTGTACATAGGCTTGGAGGAATAGCCTCATTGAAATCAGTAAGACTTATTTCTGAGTAAATATGTATCAAATTGCACACTTTGTACTTTAAGAGGAAGGCCAGGATTAAATGTTCATTTGGTATTGCTAGAAATATAATTATTTTAGATACTGTGCTTCTTTGGGAAAGTTGTTATTTAATCTCCAGAAATTACTGAAGTCTCTGGAGAGTTTAACCAAAGTGAAAACTAAGAATATTAAAAATTACTTTAAGTGATCAACAACAAGGCATGCTTTTAAGGCTTTCTGATGTCACTTTCCCTTTACTCATCTTGTCAGTAAGGTTGTTTCTGTCCAGGTATTACCAAAAGCCTTCCATCATTCAGAAGTTATTTGTAGTGTTCCCAGACCTTGTTAGTGGACAGAGCAAATCCTGTGTGCCTCATCACTTCCTAATCATAGCTTGCCCATCTGTTGTTGCTTTGTTTGATAGGAGGGAGAAAGAAAGGACACCTCCTACTTGGTGAATTATTTATTTGTCTTACAGATTTTAGGCCATATTTTGAAAGAACAATACATTTAAGAAGAGAAAAACCAGGATGACACATTATTAAATAAAATTTAATTAAAGACCAAACAACATCAGAAATGTTTTTCATAAAATTTCAGCAAAACAAATAAAAATATAATTTACCAGATTAATCCCATTATTTGTTAAAACTCTCTCTCTCTCTCTAACCTCTCTCTCTCTTCCCCCTCAAAAGCTTTATTGGGAATCTGTCACCATGAGAATTATTATCAAACTTGCAATCACATCAACTTGACTTGGATGCCATCAACAAGCAAAGCCCTCTTCTTTCTAATGTCTTCCTGAAGGAGAATCTCAGGTGATAAAATATTTTTTTAAAGGCAGCCTTTTATGGCAGAAATAATTCTATGGTAGAAAAAAACAAGTCTCCATCTATTTAGGGCCTTCTCTCTCAAAGTTTGCACTTTGAAGTCAGCCCCAAAACAACTTGAAGCTTATTCCACACTCCATGTAATTTTGTTATTCTTTTCCATGGAAAATCTCTTCTGGGACCCTATCATTTGGAAAACAATTTTTGGTCTGCTCCTTCTTTGCTTGATTTATTTTTCAATAAAGTTTTCTTGAATATTCAGCACAGCTTTCCCTTGGTAGAACAGAATTTTAGTCCAGTCTTGTTCTTCTATTCATACTGTTTAAATTGCTAGTCCCACAGCCACATGTAGCTTTTAGGTATCTTGGTGCTAAGACTTGAAGGCTTTTTGTCTGAAAGCTTTAATCAAACAAAGTTTTTTCCTCTTCCTTTCTAACAGGTCTTTCTTTGTAACCTGATTGGTCAGAATTGCTTTTCTGCCTTCTTTCCAGGGTTTTCCTCTATGACTTCTGCAGCCAAGTGGATGTCAATATTATCAGATGCTTATGATGACACTATAAATTTCCTTATTGCGGAATCAGTTTTAAAAGGGATTCCTTTTTAAATAATAATTTTATTAAAATTACATCACCTATATAAAACTACAGTAATACAAACTACAAAAAATAAAGGAAAGAAAAAATAGAAAATGCACAAAAAAGAATACAAAGAGAATATAGAAAGGATTCTGTTGATTAGTTTCAAAATCTTATTTCAATCCAGTAGGATTCTTAGTCCAGTTATATGTTACCAGAATCAATTTTCCAATCATTCTTTTGCTGTTTATTGCACAGAAATGCTTTTTAAATATCCTTAAACTTATCTTTAAAACTTGGTTTGCCAAGAGTTAAAGGAACTCACCTAGTGCATGTTATTACACTTACAAATTGGAAGGCAAACTGGAAGATTATTAATAATTGAAAAGCAGTTAAAGAGCAATTTCCAAAAGTGATTAAGAAATGAGACTCAGCAGAACTTTATGTCTGTATAGGGTATATTGCAACTGTGAATTTGGTGGAAATCGCTTGATTTCCAGCCACTCCACTCATAAGCCGACTGCCAAAGGTTGCTCAGGAATCCTTATTAAATTTCATTTCTTCAGAAATTAAGGTTGGTTTCTCCAGTTTACTTACAAGGAGCACTGTCTGGAGTACAAGTGTGTGATCTTACAGTCTCTCAATTATCTGGAGAGGCTTGGCTGACCAGAAAAATATCTGAGCATCAGTCTCACTGCCACACAGTTTCTGCTTTCTTGGGGGCATCTAGTTCGTCATGAATCCTCACTAGAAATGAAATTTAATAGGGATTCCTGAGCAATATTGTATGGCTTTTCTTGGATTCCAGACTCTAAGCGACTCCCCCTCCTGCCTCCCAGGGTGGTGTGTGTGTGCGTGCGTGCGTGTGCGGCGTACACATGTGGACCCTAATTGTGGAATTAGATTAGTGTGTTGGTAATTCCTGTTTCTTTTCTTTCTTTCTTTCTTTTAAGCAATGTAGGTAACAAATAGAAAGGAAGCCAAATTTATTATGGGACTATTTGCACTTTTTGCTTCTAGCTTCAGAACCTGCCACGCCGATCGATCACAATGTAAGTACTGTGACCTCATTCAATTTAGTTGAACAAATAGGTTTAGAGCTTTAACCAACCAGAGAAAAACAATAGTGTTATAATGCAGGAAAACACAAGAATTCTTGAATTGTAGACTATGCTTGATCTGATACAAGCCTAAATCTTGGATGATGCTGGATCAAAAAACAACACTTATTTTAATTTAATATAATGAGTTTATATCATATCACTGAATGCGTTTTATAATTTCTTTTCTCTCGCAATAGAAATGACAACTGAATACTGTAGGAGTATCAGATTTGGGGTGAAAAAAATCTAGATGGCAGCAAATGTGGCAGCATCCTTTTTTTTGTGATACTGAAAAGGGTAAAAAAGTGAGTGAGGTGGTAAAGAGAAAGAAAACAAGTCCCTGGGGCACCTTTGAAAAACTTGATGACTTTCTGGTATATTTGACTACCACTCCAATCATCCCAATGATTCATTCTTACATACCGTATTTTCTGGCATATAAGATGACTCAGCATATAAGATGACCCCCGACTTCAGAGATGATTTGCATGCTTTAGAAAGTCGTCTTATACGCCGGAAAATACGGTATTTATTTTATTAGCTTATAATATAAAATACAAAAATACAAACGCAAGTAGTAGGGAACAAAGGGAAAGGGAAGGGAAAAAGAAAACTGTGGAAGAGGAGAGAAAAAGAAAAAGAGTTGTTGGCTTCCCACTTTCTCTGTTGCAGTAAAATAAGGCATTAGCATCGAACCTCAACTTTTTACTTTTTTATAACAGTATAGTATAAACTAGTCATTTCTATAACAACTAATCAATCTAATCAATAAAACACAAAATCAAAGTATATTTTTTTCCCCACTTCAAGCACAAAGTCCAGAAGCAGTTTCCAAGTAGAAACAAAAGTACTTGTATTCTTTTCTTTTATCAGCATAGTCAGTTTAGCCATCTTTGCTAACTCCACCAACTTTTGTAGCCATTCATCCACAGTGGGAATTGAAACATCCTTCCATTTTTGTGCATAAAATAATCTTGCTGCCATCAACATACATAAAATCAGAGTTCCAATTTTTTTTTCTAAGTCTTTTTCCATTAGGCCCAGAAGAAAAGTTCCTGGTTTTATCTTTATATCCACTTTAAGAAAGTTGTGTATTAGAACATGAATTCTACTGCAATATTTCTTTGCTTTATCACATGTCCACCATAAGTGAAAAAAAGTCCCTTCTTTGTATTTACATTTCCAACATTCATTTGAGATACCTTTATACATTCTAATAACTTATCTGGTGTTAAATACCAATGATACATCATCTTATAAAATTTTTCTTTTAAATTATAAAGCCTTTTGTCCACATATTCTCCCATTGTTCAAGCATCACATTATACTCAAAGTTCCTTGCCCACTGAATCATACAATGTTTTACATGTTCATTTTCAAAATTCAGTTTCAGTGACATTTTGTAAACCTTAGCAATAATATGTTCATCACTACCACATAGTAAAGGTTCCATTTCATTTTTACAAAATCAAACACATAACTCTTTTTATCTAGTTTAAATCTTTCTTTCAGTTGTAAATATGTAAACCAATGGCAGACATGACCTTCTGATTCTAACTCTTCCTTAGACTTGAGAGTGGGGTCACTGAAATTAAAAGATATTATTTTATCATAACTCCACCAGTCCAACTTCAGCATCATTTCTTTTATAAAAAACCTTCTGGGGGGGGGACACCCAAAGAGACAACTTCATAAAGAACCTTGTTTTGTATTTATTCCAAACTTTTAGTATGGCACATCTAACAAAATGATTGTTGAAATCAACATCTACCTTAACTTTATCATATCATAAATAACCGTGCCATCCAAACCTTAATTCATGACCTTCTAAATTAAATAACCTCTTATTCTGGAGGTTCACCCACACTTTTAGCCAGACCAAACAACAAGCATCAAAATATAATTTCAAATGTGGTAAATCCAAACCCCCTCTTTCCTTAGCATCTTGCAGTAACTTATATCTCATTCTTGGTTTCTTCCCTTGCCATATAAACTTGGAAATATTCCTCTGACATTGTTTAAATGGAATATCAGTTGCAAGTATTGGTAACATCTGAAACAGAAAGAGCATCTTTGGTAAAACATTCATCTTAATTGTAGAAATTCTGCCCAGTAGTGATAAATGTAATTTGTCCCATCTCTGTAAATCCTTTATTCAATATCATTCCAGAGAGGCACATAATTATTTTGAAATAGTTTTGTATTTGTGTTTGTCAACATAATAAATATTTCACCTTTTTCTTGACATTAAAGCCAGACTTTTTGATCAATATATCACAATCCTGAGAGGACATATTCTTGATCAACACTGTTGTTTTGTGTTTATTTTTAAACCTGCTAAAGTCCCAAACACATTTAATTTCCTAATCAAATATTCTATTATATTTTATTGGGTCTTGCAGGAATATAACCAAATCAACAGCAAATTCCCTCAATTTATAGACTTTTTTCTAGATACATATACTGTTATTTTCTCATTTTGCATAATAACTCTGTTCGAAACTTCCAGCACTAAGATAAACAACAGAAGCAACAAGGGGGATCCTTGAATTTCACATGAATTAGTTAAATCACTATTAATAACAATTTTTGCTTGCTATGACATATAAACAGCTTTGACTCCTTGAATAAACTTCTCTCCAAAGTCCATTTCTTCCTGCACTTTAAACATAAAAGCCCAGTTTAGATTGTAAAGGGCCTTCTCTGCATCTAAGAATATTAGAACTGCCTGTTTCTCATTATGCTATTGTAAATAGTCAATGATATTCAAAACAGTCTTCACATTATTCCTTAGCTGTCCTTTTGATAGAAAGCCAGATTGGTCTTTATGAATATATATGCCTGTAAGATCTTTCTGCCAAAATTGCAGCAAACAATTTATAGTCCTTGTTTAATAATGAAATTGGTCTATAATTCTTTGTGACATCTCAACCTTCTGTCGGTAGTAGCACAATATTGGCTTCTTTCTACACTTGAGATATCTTTCCCCTCTGTAATATATTCCCGTTATTCATTCTAGAAAGATCTAGAACAGATATAGAGACAATATTTTCCTTCTCATAACGTAGAAACCAATTTTATAATATTGGCTTACATTGGCTGAACTGTCAAGAAACTAAAGTCTTTCTGGAACTCTCATTCAAAAAGAGTGAGAATTGCTTTATTCAGATTAATCTTGAGGATGGGTTCTTGTTCTACAGATGTTTTCCTTTCCTTATGATACTCAAGGACATGAAGACAGAGAAAGCTAACTAAAGTTGAAATAAATGTTATGCCTTATTATTGACTGCTCTTCCAAAGAACCCTCAAGTGCAATATAACAATATTGATTGAGCAGTAGCAAGTGGCAAAATCCATTTGTTGTCTGCTTACACATATCTTGCTGTTAAGAATATTGCTAACTAAAGAAAGAAACAATAATTACAATTAGTATTAAGTTAACAAATTAATAATGAATAAAAGTCAGGAATCTGATGCAAATAACAATTACATTGCAGACCTTTATGTTTACTATTTATATGTTTATTAATATACATAGACACTTTTTACTTACTAATATTTACAAAGCTTTTTAAACATCTATCCATAGAACATAATCTTCCTCCTACCTTTTTCACTGTGGTTCAGCTAATTATGATTTTTCCCCTTTTCCAAAATAAAAATATATCTGGCATAACTTTGTAGCATAGCTTAAAATATTTGGGTTATTATATACTTATCTTTTATACACTCTAAGCCCGAAGGTACTTTTTTCATCATCTCCAGGCTAGTCCATTGTTTTGAATTTATTAAAAAAATATAGGAACAATGTATAGAAAATCTCTAAAGGGAAAACATTTATTTCCTCATCTATAGAAATCAAATCAATAAATCTTTCAACTCTTAAACTTGAGTTTTAGCACCTTAATTCTTTATCTTAATAAAGTTGATATTCTTAGGCATTGCAAGTTATCTAGCAATAATAAATAGATAAAACACTCAGAGGGCTGAGTTCATGCTTAACAAGTTCATTGTGATCACTGATATGGGGGGAAGGGGGGTAGAAAAGGATTGCATGGTTGATTCTTTGCAGAAAGCATCTTGCAATATATCCAGAAATGAAGTCCTGTACAGACAGCTCTGGAGAAACTAGCTGCAAGGAAAAAATAATCAGGAAGAGATATTGGGGAGGGGTGAAACAGTCAACATTGTTTTTACAAATGATTACCCTGAATGAAAAAAAAGGATATGCCTTTTGCCCCCAAATTAAAAAATGAATACATGTATTACTAAATATCCTAAGTTTAAACATATATGGCACTAAAACTGGGGCAAAGAGGAGGAAGCAAGAAGGAACTAGAAGATTCTGAAAAAGGGCATGCCAGAAAAATCATGAACCATATGATTCAGTTACTGTTTCAGGAATCCCATTCAAGTCAATAACTAAAGCAGATTTGGAACTGCAACCGAAAACCAAAAGAAAAGTAACCCATTGGCTTCAAAAAGAAGTTTTCTCCTCCTGTATTTAAAGCTGTACAATTAAAATCAGTAATAAAGATGCAAAACAAAGCTTAGCCCAATTAAAATGTATTTTCTTTTAAAAAAGGAAGAAAGGACATACATGAAAAAAAAATACCTATTTAAAATTGTTACTAGCAAATAGGTACCAAAGAGAACTACCAGGATTTATTATCTATTTGTTAATAAAGAAACAGTGGCTTTAATTCAGGACAAGAAGGAAATGTACTTTGTGCCACACCTGGCCTCTTTTCTGAACAGACTGCCAAAATATTGCAATTTTCCTTCATGGCCAGTGACCAGACACAGGTAACTCTTTGCAAATTATCTAAACCAGCTCAGATGTTCCCAAGATAAAGGCCTGGGATCTCTTTGGGGGATACTGAAAAGACAATTCTAGCAGGCTGTAAAGAGATCTTTTGAGAATGCCTTTTAATAATGTAAGGATGAGAGATAGGGTTGGGTCTGAATGACAGATGGGATGAATGGAAGGAACAATGAAGCCATTGATACACCATTGTTACTCAATAACCTATTGAGCCTCTTCTGGGATTTCTCTTGACCTGCCACTGGGATATGCCTCAGATGGGGATCCTGTTCCTCTTGGACAGAAGCTTGGAAGGGGGGAATTTGAAGAGTGATTTATTAGACCAACTTTCTCTAACATCATGCCTTCCAGATGTGTTGGACTTAAACTTTCAAAATAACAATTGAGGGCCACTGTAATTGCTGCCCATGAAGGTGAGGAAGGCTATCTTTGTGAAGGGCTAAAAATTTCCCATAATCCTCTGTATAATTAGGGGTTTACCAGTTTCTTGGAAGAAACAGCTTATCATGTGTTTATCAAGTTTAAGAATTTATAATGGTACAATAAAGTGCACACCATTCCTTATTCAAGAATATTGGAGAACTCTGCTTCAGAAAGATATTTACCAGAATTGCAATTTGGCTCACAAGGCAAGGAAGCAAGAGTTTCATTAACCACTCAGGAGGATCAGTTTTAGCATTAGATACAAATTAGGATAATGGGTAACAAATGGTATCCATAGGGAGTATGTCAAGAGTATAGCATTGTGTTTATTTAAATAAAGCCTTTTGTTTGATTGAACAATCTAGAAAAATAATGGTTACATCAGAGACGAATCTAGCTTCCTGTAGTTTAGGTTTTTGTAGGGAAGACCAAGAAAATTAACTAGGAAGATGGAAATTGTAGTTCATCCAATATGGAAAGTATCAAATTGAGAAGATTACTGCAGAGGACAAATGATCTGACATTTTTGTGGATTTTTCCCCTCACTCCTTTACTTGTTTTCTTAATTCCCCAGAAATGAAAGTAAATACAGTAATTCTGAGATAATGTTCACTTAGAACATATAAACACACCTCTATTATATTTCCATTTATCTTCAGATCTCATAAATCTTTCACCTAAACGCCTTCTACTGTACTTATCTCACATTTGAAATGGAATGTAAAGTTGTATTAGTAAATAAATAAATTTGGAATGTTAGATGTTAAGACAGCTGCAAAGATCTTCACGAACCATCTAAACCTAACCTTTTCTTGTTCTAAAATGCTATCATTATCCTAACATAGCTCTTAAAAACAGCTCCCTGCTGCTGACGTGCACTGTCCATTTTTAACAGAATGAAATGTGTTGAGCTATCTTTAACTGAGCACTTATGGAGAAATTATGCGCTCTTATGGCTTACACTATATATTCTGAGAGACGAAAAAAACAGCAGCCTCACTATGAATGTTCTAGCTAAAAGCCAGAACAATTTTACAGCAGCATTACTCTTTTAAGAGTTAATGTATTTAGATACTCATCCAAAATGATTATGATTTAGAAAGATGTTTCACAGGGCAAGAATGGTTTCTGAAGAATATAAAAGCTGGGTAGAATAAGCCAGGGCTTTTCAACCTTTTCACAGATTGTACCACTTTTAGGCCATGATAATATTCTTGTACTACCAGTGCTTAGCAAGGTGTCAAAACCTTGATGACTAAAAAAAAAAGGAGGGGGAATTTTGGGTTTTACTGATTAGATTATTTATTGTTATAGAAATGGCTAGTTTATACTATTATGGAAAAGTAACAATTTGAGGATCGAGGTTAAGGCTTCATTCTACTGCAACAGAGAAAGTTGGAAGTCAATGCCTTTTCTTCTTCTCCCCCTCGCTTTCCCTCCCTTTTTCCTCCCCGCTGTGTTCTACTACTTGCTATGCAGGCACATCGACCAACTGTGGCAGAGGTTAACAAACCAGCCAATAGCTCATGACTCTTGTGACAGTCAAACTCAGGAATAGCATGATTGCAGTCATGCTTTAGAATCTGCCATTGACGGCGGAACTCTCCGATCAAGGAACGGGGCTCTAACAACTGGCGAGTCAGTCCCAAACACTGATACTTGAACCAATGGGCAATGCCAGCAGAGGGCTCCATTTTCAGGATCGGTGGAGTCTGCTCCACCTTTGGACACTGGCTCGGGTCTACCAGGACAGATCAGAGACTCAATTCTACCCATAATGGATGGGTCCAACAGCCCTGGTCTACCAAGCCTGGCAGGCGAGCTGACAGACCGGGGGCTTCCAGCGGTTCCAAGGCATTCGGTATGGGCAAAAAGGCCACCAATGTATTTAAGGGCATATGTTCAATATTTGTCCTTATGAACTATCTAGGGGAAAGGGTGTAATGTATTGATGTGAATTACTTGAAATTGTTGAAAAACAGTCATTGGTTGAAGTATCAGTGTTTGGGACTGATTCGCCAGTCATTAGAGCCCTGTTCCTTGGTCAGAGAGTTCGGTCATCAATGGCAGATTCTAATGCACGACTGCAATCATGCTGTTCCTGAGTTTGACTGTCACAAGTGTCATGAGCTATTGGCTGGTTTGTTAACCTCTGCCACAGTTGGTCGATGTGCCTGCGTAGCACGCGACCGTCTTCCAGGACCATTTTGTAAGAAAGTGGCCCAGATATCTTACAAACCACAGCTACCACCCACAATGCCCCTTGCCTGTAGTTCCACGCCCAAACCCGGTCGCCAACTTGCAAGTGCTGTGGTACCTTTGGCTGTGTTGCTTGTGAGGCAACTCTATCTGGATGTAGATGATCCAGCTTTGTGATCAAACACCAGCCTCATCTTATTTCTGCTGGGCTTCTGCCGGTGGAAGTGCAGGGGGTTGTGCGTTGGCAGAAAATCTGCCAGTCTATGTTGCCAGTTGCCGGTTACTATCCTCTTTAAGGATTCTTTAGTTGTTCTGTCCATGAGCTCCGCTTGGCCACTGGAGGCCGGGTGAAAAGGGGCTGAAGTGGTGTGCCTGGTCATGTTAGCCCTTAAAAAGGACTGAAATTCCATAGCTGTAAATTGAGCCCTATTGTCTGAGACAATCACATCAGGTAACTGTATGTGGCAAAGATTCTGCGCAGTTCCTGGATGGTCCTGGTAGTAGTCATAGTAGGGACAGGTGTGACCTCTAACCACTTGGAGTGACTGTCCACCACAATGAGGAAGAGTTGTCCCTGAAAGGGGCCTGAGAAATTGATGTGGATCCTGGACCAAGGGGCGTGTGTGGTTTCCCATCAGTGGACTGGGGCATGGGGCATTTCTGGTCTGGATTGCTGGCAAATGTGGCAGCTGTGTACCTGAGCCTCAATATCTTTATCCAGCCCAGGCACCAAAGATAGATTCGCGCGAGTGCCTTCATCTGGACTATTTTCGGATGTCCCTCATGCAGAGACTCACTCTAGCCCTCAGTGAGTTCGGGACTATGACCCAACTATCCCACCCACAAAGATGCACCCCCTGTGAGCTGACAACTCATCCTTCTTCCTACTGAAACTCTGAAAGTTAGGCCCTGGACTAATTTCCGGCCATCCTGTGAGCACCCAGTTCAACACACAGCTCAGCGTCGTGTCTGAAGCTGTCTCGGCAGCCACGTCCCCTGCGTTAAGGGGAGACTCCGGCAATCCTGGATAGCCAGGATGCGAGGGGCTGGAGTAGGGTTGGGCTCTAAATGTGGCAGGGGCAGTCTGCTCAGGCCATCTGTGTGGCCCATTTCCCTGCCTGGTTTATAAATCAGACTGTAATTATAAGCTGACAGGAAGATTGACCACCTCAACATCCTAGGAGATATGATCTGAGGTGTTTGTTTGTTCGTTGTGAACAAACCCAGAAGTGGTTTGTGGTCTGTGAAGACTGTAAAGGGCTTACCATACAAATAGTCATGAAACTTCTTGATCCCTGCCACTATGGCCAAGGCCTCTATATCTATTTGGGCGTAGTTACGTTCTGCAGAGGACAATGTCCTTGAGTAATAGGCTATTGGAATTTGCCTTCCATCAGCCATTAAATGACTCAGCACAGCCCCTACCCCATACGGTGATGCATCACAAGCAATGCAGACAGGCAGCTTTTCATTAAAATGCATTAAAACTGAGTTTGAAGATAGCAGTGATTTGACTGCTGAAAAACTCCTCTCATGGATGTTTGTCCATTTGCACTGTGCATTCTTGTCCAAGAGCCGGTGTAATGGCTCTGCCACTGTGGCCTTGTGCGGTAGAAAGGCATGATAAAAAAATTGAGCAGTCCTAAAAAAGCTTGAAGCTCCCCTTTAGATTTAGGACTTGGGGCCTGCTGAATTGCTTTGAGCTTGGATTCAGCAGGATGAATGCCTTCAGCATCTATGCGGAAACTGAGGAACTCAGTTGATGCTACCCCAATTTTGCATTTTTCCCGTTTCAGCTTCAGCCCCGCTTCGCGGAAAGGCTGAAGGACAGCCTTGAGCTGTTCTGCCAATTTCTCAACTGATTCCTCAGCTATGAAGACATAATCGAAATATGGGCACACACCTGGAATACCCTTGAATATGTGCTTCATCACTCCCTGGAAAAGCCCTGGGGTGACACTGAACCCGAATTGTAGGTGTTTAATCTTGAAAGCTCCCCTGTGAGTAACTATGGTCTGAGCTTCCGCCGTGGCCTTGTCCACCAGCAGTTGCTGGTAGGCTTGAGCCAAACCTAACTTGGTAAATATGTGACCTCCCTGTAGTGACGGCAAAATGTGGATGACTACAGGCATTGGATATGCGTGTTGTTGGAGTGCTCTATTGATAGTGCACTTGTAATCCACGCATATGCACACCTCTCCGTTGGCCTTAAGTGGCATAACTATGGGGTTCCCCACTGACTGCTATCAACTGGTTGCAGGATGCCTTGCTGTACCTGCTTATCCAGCTCTGCATCAATCTTCTGCTTGAGGTTGAAAGGCACTCTGCACGGCTTGATCCATATTGGAATTATGGCAGGATCAAGCCGAAGGGCTATGGGAGGTCCCTTATATTTCCTTAAATTAGGGCTAAAAACGTCAGCAAACTCTTGGCAAACTGCTGATAAGTCTACTGCTTGTGTGCTATTTATTTCCGTCACATTGATTCCCAATGCATCAAACCAATCAAGCCTGATGAAGGTTGTGCGGTTGCTCTCAATTACTATGACTTCCAGGGGGATCTCAAATCCCTTGAATTGCACTCTAAGTGTAGCTTCCCCTCTAACTGTTACTCCGGAGTTTTAGAAATCTGTTAACATGAGGTTCAACAGCGTGAGCTTAACTCTTTTGCCGTTGCAACTACAAATGTGTTTGAATGTCCCCTGGAAATTATGGATAATGCTGACCCCGTATCTAGTTCCATGTTGCATGGAACTCCAAGCAGCTTGACTTTGAGCCACAACTTCTCCCTAAGTGGGCGATGGGCACCTATTCTATGCACGTTCCTTCTACTGGCACAATAGCCAACCCTGTGTTGCCCTGGGGCCCCGGTACCTTTCCGGGGAAACTCTTCTGGTGGGCTTTCTCTCCGACAACCCTGATAAACAGCGGCGATGTGGCCTTGTTTGCCACATGCCCGGCACGTTGCTGTATGGAATCTGCATTCCGCGCATTTGTGTTGGCTTCCACACCCCGCACATTGAGTGAAGGGAACTGCCTTGTCAACTGGGCATTGTGGCCTTCTTTCTGGTGGCTGTTGTAACCGATTGACCTCTTGATCTGATTTGGAGTCTTCGACCCTCTCAGTGCCCTCCTGGTGGATGGCTTCTATGCAGGAGGTGCTCCTGGAGAGCCGTAAGGCCTTGATGGCTCTCCTGGTGGCTTCTTCAGCTGTGATCTCCCTTAGGGCGTCTTGGAACAAAATAGTCTCTTTAGCGAACAATTTCTTTTGGAGTTCCCTGCTTCTCAAACTGCACACAAAGTGGTCTTGCAGTCTCTTTTCTAGATCTTTGAATTTGCAGGGTTGGGCCACTTGATGAAGAGTGTTTATGAACTCGGCAGCCGACTCGCTTGGACACTGGTCTCTTCATTCGAATGCGTGCCTCCAGATGATGACCGATAGCTTCGGCTCAAAGTGTTCTTTGAGCATTTTTTTGAATTCAGAGTAAGCAACGGACTCAAGTGGAGCTGGAGTGACTAAGTTTTCGGCGATTTTGAATGTCGCCTGGCCACAAATGCACAGCAGCGTTACGGCCTTCAAGCTATCTTCATGAACTTGGTTGACTCTTAAGTAATTCTCGACTCTCGCGACGTATGAGTGCCACCTCTCTGGATGTGCGAGGTCAAATTCTGAGAGTTTCCCGAGTTTGGCCATGATGAGTTGTTTTTGGTGTTTTCGGCCTCACAATGCCTTGTGCTGCCAAGGCTTCTTTTAATCTCCCAGGGATGGTTCCTTGGGAGCACTCTTCCTCCAGCGTTTTTGTACTGGAAGGAATGGGGGGGACGTGGTCCAATCAAGGCGTCGCTTGGCTTACCCCCTTAGTGACTCAGCTCTTTGAGGTTGGCAGCACATCCCACCTTCGTCACCGCTGTTATGTTTGGTGATCAGTGAGGCATTGATGACGCAGCAGGTGCAACAACAACTCTTTATTAAAGGTTTAAATGGGAGCCTGGATAACTGCTGCTCCATCCCTATTTATACACTCAGCAACAAGGTGGCAGCCAATAGGATTCAAGTATTAGTTTCCACTTTATACACAAGTTAATGAGCATGTAGACAGAAAGTCTGGCCCTTAACTGACATAGTCTTATGACCATTTTTATATCCTCTCTCCCCCCTCCAGCTATTGGTACTTCCCTAAGTACCAATCATCTGGAGCCCGGCGCCAATCCTGGGGCTTCCGCTGAGCCCTAGTAATCCTGCAGCTCCAGCTTCTCTCCCTCAGGCTTGTGCGGCACTGCCACCACTTTAGCTCATTCCGTTTCCCTGCTCCACTTGTCTAGGATGGTCATGTACCACCTGCCAGGTGCCAAAGTACTACTGGTTTTACGCGTACCACCGGTTGAAAAGTTCTGTTATAAATGGGGGGCGGGGCCAGCTGCCAAGAAGAACGGGTGTGTTGGATGATTCTCCGGAGCGTCTACCCCTGTTTCCGACTGCTTGACAGATCATTTGGGGTCCCTAGTTCCCTGGAGGGGGTCTGGGAACAACAAGGTGCCCTGGGGAGCAGTTCCTGATGGAGGTTGGGACTAGCGAACTCAGGAGAAGCTTTGGCAAGTTAAGCGGAGGAAAAAACTGGCTGACAATGGCAGCCGCGAAGGAATGACAGCTGTCAGCTGGCTGAAGTTTAGCGGTGGGGTAGCTGGACAGAGACATGACAGCTCCAGTTAAAATTTACTTGAGCAGTGATCCTGGACAGAAGGGATTCGGTGTAAGAGCACTTTGGAGGATTTCAATAGATTTCAATAGATATTTGAAGACTTTAATTGCCTACAAGAGGGGAGGAGGGATTTCCCTCGTTCCTGGAAAAGCGGCGAAAATGAAGGTTTGCCTACCCATTTACTAAATTGATTGGATTTAAAGAGAAGAGAAGAGAAGAGGAGTCTCTTCTTTTTTTCTTTATTCCAAGGAAAGAAGTTTAACTTTGGAAGGCAAGCATACTTTAAGGCACAGAGCGAATGTGTGGAAGAAGAAGGAGGTAGTCAGTTTGAAATGAACAGGCAGATAGTATATTAGAGACAAAGCCACAAGTGACACCTACTGCTAAACTGAGAATTGCCACAAGAGAGGAAAAAAAACTAATAACAAGGGAAAGTGACTGTTAAGTGTATCTAATCTTGCCGGCAGATGTTAAGTAGATATATTAACAGGAATCTTTGATTCCCAGTGATAATTCTGATATTCTGGAAAATATTATAACAATTGTAAATAAGGAGGTTGGTTTGGACAATTGAAAAAAATGTCCAGTATCCTCAATCTTACAAGGGTTGGAATAGGGAGGAAACAGACATCTCAGACTACATTGCTGGAACCAAGCATGCCAGGCAAAGATCACTAGAAGAAATGGCACAAAAAGATAGGGCAAACTCATTTAGAGACTTGCAGCAAATGTTGCAATCAATGCAAGAGTTAATGTATAAGAATCACGAAGATCTAAAAAAAGAAATAAGGAAGTAAGGAATGATACAGGGGAACGTAAGGATAAAATCAAATCCATGGATGGGAAACTTGAATCCTTTCACCAGCAAATTATGAAAAACGAACAAAAACTATCAGAAATGGAGGAAAGGATGGACAAAAAACAGCTGAGAGTAGATGAAATGAATGAAAGGTTAGTTCAAGCTAACAAAGAATTAGAAGCTACAGTTATTTCCCTGGAACTTGAGAAGGCTGCTCACTATTTACGGTTCCAAAATGTAGGAGAGATGAAAGGTGAAGATCTCCCAGTAATAATGTCAGATATACTAGCGGGAGCTCTGGGGTCCAGCAGAGAGGAGATGGCCAGTGAGATAGATGTGACTTACAGAATACACACAAATTATGCAAGACGGCACAATCTTCCCAGAGAGGTACACGTTAGATTTACCAAGAAATCAATTAGGGACGAAATTCTCTTTAGGTTCAGAGATGACTCATTGGAATAACAAGGTAAACAGCTGATTGTACTTAAACAAGTACCTAAAAGAGTGAGAGACTTGAGAAAGCCCTACCAACACATAACCTTTAAACTGATGAGGAAAAATATCAACTTTAGATGGTTGACCCCAGAAGGGATTCTGGTTACATGGCAGGAGAAAAAGTTCCGCTTAGACTCAATAGATAAAGCAGAGGAATTCTAGAGGAAAAACTTTGGCAGCGAGGAAGATGTAGTTGAAAGAGAGACAAGAGAGGAAGGAGAGATACTAGCGCAGGCCACTGAATCTAAAGGCAAACGAGTTGAGTTTCGAGAGGATATCGACAATGGGAAAAATGAATGGAAACATGAGGAGAATAGACCTAAAGAAATTAAAGAGGCTAGACCGACAATATTGTTAGTGGAAAGAGGGAAGGATTTACAAACTCAAGAGTCTAGACCAGCAATAGTAACCAGATCCAAACATAGATAAGGAGGGGAAATATGGTGTTGAATCCATATCCTCAACTCTCCAACAAAAAGGAAAAAGTTTTTAAATAGGCTTAATAAAATGAACTTAGATATAATTATGCTACAAGAAGTTCATATAAAAAACAACATCAATATTTATTAAACTGCCCTAAATTGGGGGACATGTTTGCGGCACTTTCGCAATACAAGAAAGGAGGAGTGGTAGCATATATTAAACAAGAAATTTTGGTTAAGCAAATTTATAAGGACGAAGATGGTGGAATCTTAATAGTGGAAGTAATTTTGAATAAAATTAAAATTCTCCTGGTGGGAATTTATGCCCCGAATGAGGGGCAAAAACAATTTTATAAGAAACTTCACAACATTATTAATCAATTGGAATATGATAACATCTGTATAATGGGAGATTATAATGCAATTGTAGATAGAAACCTAGATTATAAATATGGAAAGAGTAGAAAAAGAACCAGAGGAACAATACTTGATACATTCCTAAAAATGGCAGATGAGCTCAATATTCAGGATACCTGGAGAGAAAGTAATGTAGGGAAAAAACAGTTTACCTTCTACTCTGGACGTCATCAATCATGGTCTAGAATTGATATGGTGTGGATGTCAACTGACTTAAATTTAGAAGTAGAGGAAATTGTAATCGATACGAACTCCTGGGCTGACCATAATCCGATTAAAATTAGATGGAAAGGGCAAAAAAATATGAGGAGATGGCCTCTGAAAAGAGCAATCCTAAAACATAAAGAATTCAAATTGAAATTGGAAGAAAAATTGGACCTGTTTTTTAAGACAAATAAGAAGGAAGATACGAATTGCCAAAACTTATGGGATACAGCCAAAGCCTACATGAGAGGCATTGCAATTTCTTACATGGCCACATGTAATCACAACAACAAAGACACTTAGAAGAAGAATAAGTAGGGTTGAGGAAAACTTGCAAAAGGAACCACAAAGTCGCAATTTGAAACAACAGATACTTAATTAAGCATAAGATGAATATTATTGGGAAAGAAGAATTAGGACAGAAGATAAAACATACTAAACAAAATTTCTTCGAAAATGCCAATAAACCAGGGAGATGGCTGGCTTATAAAATTAAAAAACACAACAACAAGCAGAGGATTACTAAATTTTATAATGCAGAAGATGATATGGTGTACCAGAATGTAGGAAAGAAATTAGTGGCATATGAGTTCAACAAGAATCTATACAAAGATGATGAATGGAGAAATAATTATGATATTATACAGTATTTACAATCAGCTGATCTACCGAAGGTGCCAGAAGAATTTAAAATTCTACTGAACAAAGAGATAACACCTTTAGAACTCTTGGAGGCAATCAAGAAGCAAAAAATAATAATAAAGCACCTGGGACAGATGGTATACCTGTAGAAATGTATAAAATCGCACAAGAATCTTTAAGCCCAGTGCTGTTGGATCTATTCAATGAGGTTCTAAGAAAAGCTAAAATACCAGCCTCGTAGGAAGAAGCTCTCCTCAATTTGATTCCTAAGGAAAATTCAGACCTGGCACATATCAAGAACTATAGACCCATTTCTTTATTAAATTTGGATTATAAGATTTTCATGGCTATAATGGCGCAAAGACTTGAAAGATTTTTAGCCGATTTTATATATTCTGATCAAAATGGCTTTTTATCTAAAAGATACATAAGAAATAATGTCAGGATTGTTTTGGACATATTGGAATATTATGAAGTGCATAATGAAAAGCAAATGGGTTTAATTTTTCTTGACGCACAAAAAGCATTCGACAATGTGAAATGGGATTTTATATTCAACCAATTATTGTATATGGATTTTGGGGAAAACTTTTTAAATATGTTTAAATCTGTTTATTCTAAACAGGCAGCAAAAGTAATAATTAATGGAGAAATGACCGACAGCTTTCAAATTCAAAAAGGCATGAGGCAAGGTTGTCTGTTATCACCACTGTTGTTTATATTATCTCTTGAGGTATTAATCAGAGTAATTTGGCAAGATGAACAGATTAAAAGTCTAGAGATCAAGAAAGAAACGTTTAAAACACAAGCCTTTACAGACAATTTAGTTTTTATAATCGAAGAACCATTACAACCAGGGATAAGATTGATGGAAATACTGAGTAAATATGGGGAAATAGCTGGCCTGAAGATAAACAAAGAAAAAACTAAAATGCTCATCAAAAATATGACTAAAATACAGAAAAATGAATTGATTGACAGAATAGGTATTTAAATCACGAACAAAATAAGATATCTAGGGATACAACTAACTGCTAGATGCGTTACACACAAAAGAGATAACTATGATAAGTTAATTGAACAGATTAAGAAGGATTTAGATATTTGGACCAACATGCAGCTCTCCCTTATGGGTAGAATTGCGGTAATTAAAATGAATGTGTTACCGAAAATTTTATTTTTGTTCCAATGTATACCCATAAAATTGGATAAGAATTTTTTTCAAAACCTTAACAAAATTATACTCAAATTCATCTGGCGAGGAAAAAGAGCAAGGATTAAATTAAAATTACTGCAGAATTCAAAGGAAAGGGGTAAATTTGGCCTCCCTGACCTGGAAAAATATTATCAAGCCATAGTATTATTATGGGTAAGGGATTGGATATTACTAAAGAACAGGAGATTATTATATCTGGAAGGTCATGACTTACAAATAGGATGGCACGCTATGTTATGGGATCATAAATATAAGACACACAAATATTTCCGAAGGCATTATATCAGACAAGCTCTAATTGATGTATGGGTTAAAATCTGGCAACCAAATTATACTCAAGTCCCTAGTTAGATCTCATCGTTAGAAATGCATCTACATCCAAAGTTTATCCAACTA
Source organism: Crotalus tigris (assembly GCF_016545835.1). Lineage (NCBI taxonomy): Eukaryota > Metazoa > Chordata > Lepidosauria > Squamata > Viperidae > Crotalus > Crotalus tigris. The sequence continues at coordinate 8,679,574 of NW_024100606.1, forward strand.
GGAAAGATTATAACATATAAAAATGTTCTAGATGAGAGAGGGGAATTGAAACCCAGGAAAATTCTTCAAGACAAAGGGATAGAATTAGAATGGTGGGCATACCTTCAATTATAGTCAAGATATTGAAAAGATTTTATTTATTTATTTATTTATTTATTTTTAAAATTTATAAGCCGCCTCACTCCCGAAGGACTCTGGGCGGCTAACAATAAAAAACACATAAAACATAACAAACAAACAGTACAAAGACAGTCATCCAGGGGTCAGATTTTATAAACCCCAGGCCTGCCGGAAAAGCCAGGTCTTAAGTAGCTTACGGAAGACCAACAGGGTGGAAGCAGTCCTAATCTCCGGGGGGAGCTGGTTCCAAAGCGTGGGCGCCATCACAGAGAAGGCCCTCCTCCTCAGACCCGCCAAATGGCACTGCTTGGCCGACGGGGCCTGAAGGAGGCCCAGCCTGTGGGATCTAACCGGACGTAGGGAACTATGAGGTAGTAGGCGGTCTCGCAAATAGCCTGGCCCTGAGCCATATAGGGCTTTAAAGGTAATGACCAACACCTTGAATTGGATCCGGAGACCAATAGGCAACCAGTGCAGCTCACGGAGGATAGGTGTAACGTGGATGTATCGAGGAGCACCCACGATCACTCGCGCGGCTGCATTCTGGACCAACTGTAGTCTCCGAATAATTTTCAAGGGTAGCCCCATGTAGAGCGCGTTGCAGTAGTCCAGACATGAGGTGACAAGGGCATGAGTGACTGTAAGGAGAGCCTCCAGGTCCAGGTAGGGTCGCAACTGGTGCAACAGGCGAACTTGTGCAAAGGTCCTCCCCGCCACAGCCGTCAATTGATGTTCCAAATTCAGCTGTGGATCAAGGAGGACACCCAAGTTGCGAACCCGCTCCGAAGGGGGTATATTTTCCCCCGCAAGAGTCAACACTGGACAGTTGACATGATCCTTGGGAGGCAACATCCAAAGCCACTCGGTCTTGTCAGGATTGAGCCTGAGTCTGTTAACCCCCATCCTGACCCTCACGGCTTCGAGGCAACGGCCCATCACATTGGCCGCTTCACTGAGAGAGCTTGGGGAGGAGATATATAACTGGGTATCATCAGCATACTGATGAAACTTCACCCTGTGCTGTCTGATGATCTCACCCAGCGGCTTCATGTAGATGTTAAATAGGAGGGGAGAGAGGACCGACTCCTGTGACACGCCGCATTCAAGGGGCCTCAGGGTTGACCTCTGCCCTCCCACCAATACCGATTGCGACCGGCCAGAGAGGTAGGAGGAGAACCACCATAAAACGGGGCCTCCCACTCCTACCCCTTCGAATCATCGCAAAAGGATACCATGATCAATGGTATCAAAAGCCGTTGAGAGGTCGAGTAGCACCAAGACAGAGGAATAACCCCTGTCTCGGGCCTGCCAGAGATCATCCATCAGCGCGACCAAAGCGGTTTCTGTGCTGAAGCCGGGCCTGGAGCCAGATTGAAAAGAGTCTAGATCAGCGGTTCTCAACCTTTTTATATGGTGACCCCCGGTCACATGGACACGGCGCCGCCCCTATTCGCGGTGCGCATGCGCGGCGCCGCCCCCTGAGGGGGAAAAATGGCGGATCGCGTTGTTTGGTGACCCCTGTAAAATGGTCGTTCGACCCCAAATAGGGTCGCGACCCATAGGTTGAGAACCACTGGTCTAGATAATCCGCTTCATCCAGAGACCATCGGAGCTGGAGCGCCACCACTCTCTCTACAACCTTCCTCACAACGGGGAGATTGGAGACTGGATGGAAGTTATTTAAATCAGCCGGGTCCAGGGTAGGCTTCTTGAGCAGGGGCCTCACAACCGCCTCCTTCAGGGATTGCGGGAAAGACCCCTCCCTCAACGAAGCATTGATCAACACCTGGAGCCAGCCTCGTGTCACCTCCTTGGCAGCCGTGACCAACCAGGAAGGGCACATGTCCAATAAACAATTGGAGGCGCTCATTGCTCCCACTGCTCTGTCAACATCCTCAGTGGTCACAGACTCAAATTCATCCTATAAAACTGAGCTAAGACCTGCCCCAGTCATCTCAGAAGGCCCTGCCCAATCGGAGTCTAGGTCTGTCCGAATCCGAGCGATTTTGTCTGATAGGAATTGCACAAATTCCTTGCACAGGGCGGCGGGGCGAGATTCTGCAGATGCAATAAGTGCGGAAAAATGCGAACATTTTGCCGCTCGTATCGCCACTAAATAAGTCCTAATATAGGCTCTTAGAAGTGTCCGGTCGGATTCGGAGTTACTAGCCCTCCAGTGTCGCTCTAGACGTCTCTTCTGACGCTTCATCTCCCGTAGCTCCTTGGTAAACCAAGGTGCCCTCCGGGATCCACAATCACGGAGAGGTCGCAAAGGCGCGATCCGGTCTAACGCCCCTGATGCCGCCTTATTCCATGCAGCAACCAAGGACTCAGCCAGTTCGTGGAGGAGGGAATCAGGCAAACCCCCAAGCGCTATTTGGAACCTCTCCGGGTCCATTAAATGCCTGGAGCGGAACCACCTAATCGGTTCCGCCTCCCTGCGGTGGGGGAGTAGGACCGAGAAATCTAACCTCAACAGGAAGTGATCCGACCATGACAAGGGAGAAGTGACTATACCCCTTAAATCGAAATCACGTCTCCACTGCCCCGAGAGGAATACAAAGTCGAGCGTGTGTCCTCCCCTATGGGTCGGACCCTGAATTATCTGGGTCAGGTCCATGGTTGTCATGGAAGCCATGAACTCCTGAGCCATACCAGAGGATTCACCGAGTGACGGCAAATTGAAATCCCCCAGCACCATAAGCCTGAGGAATTCCACCGCCAATCCGGCTACCCCCTCCAGCAGCTCAGGCAGGGCTGTTGTCACATAGCTGGGAGGCAGGTATGTCAACAACAAGCCCGACTGAACCCTTGAATCCAACCTCAAGAGAAGGGACTCACACCCAACAACCTCTGGGGCTGGGATCCTGCGAGGTCTCAAGGATTCTCGGACAACAATCGCCACTCCCCCACCCTTTCCCTGGAGTCGCGGTTGGTGCATTATCTGAAACCCTTCTGGGCATATCTCTGAGAGAGGAACACCTCCCTCTTGGCCCAGCCAGGTCTCAGTAATACACGCCAGGTCGGCCTCCTCATCTAGTATCAAGTCCCGGATGAGGGGGGCTTTATTAAGAAGCCAAAAAGATAAAGAAGAGTTAGGCATAAAATAAGAACTGATAGGGCTGGATAAAATATTATTAAGATAAAATGATTAAAAAACTGTATCATTATTTGTTAGACCAAGCAATGTATGAGGAACAGGTAAAAGAGACCATGTTAAAGTGGAGTAGGGATTTTGATCTCAACTTTGATCTGCACATCTGGCAAGAACTATGGGCAAGAAACAGGAAGCTCACTCTGGCCACCTCCTACAAAGAAAATCTCTACAAAATGTTCTATAGATGGCATCTCCCACCCATAAGATTAGCTAGAATGGGTCCAAATGTTTCTTCCAAATGCTGGAAATGCAAATTGGCAATAGGGACATACTATCATATGTGGTGGGAGTGCCCACAAGCCTGTGATTTTTGGAATAAGTTTAAAAAATGGCTGAAAGAAATTTTAATGCTAGTGGTAGAGGTAAAACCAGAACTCTTTTTCCTAGGCATAACCACACAGAAATATGACAAAGGGGTACTCTATTTGATGTTACACATTCTCACGGCTGCTAGATTGATATACGCTCAAAACTGGAGGAATAAAGGAATTCCAACAGAAGAAGAGATTTTATATAAAATTTTATCGTTTGCTGAAATGGATAGGCTCACAATGGAAATGAAGGATAAGACAGAATCAGACTACTTTGAAATCTGGGACAAATTTTATTACTGGTATGAATTAAGGAGAACTGCTCAGGCTTCAAGCTAGTGCTAAGACAGAAATACATATAACTGTATATATAATTGTATTGTATAGAAGAATAAGTTTATTTAGAGATTAAGAATGATGTATTAATTATATGTATTAAGAGGAACAAATTGTTAGGAATATTTATTCTGGAATGTCACGTTATGTCCATTTTTGTTTTAACTGTATTATAAATAAAAAACTTTCTAAAAAAAAGTTCTGTTATAAATGACCCGTTTTTTCTTTTGGGGCTGCTGGATCTTTTGGTTTATTTACAATGTTAGTTGGTTTATGTGCTACACTGATGCTATATGATTGTAATAGTCTACTGACGGTTTCTGAGATGTTTTTGATGTATAGCAGTGTTATCCTTTTTACAGCTTGTGTTGGTTGCACTATATTGGGTTGAGTGGTCAGGCATTTTTGATGAACTAGTCAGACTAACCAAGTGCTCCACTACCAAAATAATAACCCAGTCTCCCACAAGATGGTATAGAGTTTCCTGCTTGAATAGGAAAAGACCTTGGAGGTCTTCTAATCCAACTTCGTTATTCTGTCTTCTAGTCCAACTCTGTTATTCTGCTAAAATAATCTGTGGAATGCCATTTAGATGAGCACAAACACATTATAGCAAGCTTGAACATCAGAAAATGAAACAGATCTATACAACATCTTCCAATGGATATCCATGCAACTTCCTAAAATATTCAGTGCTGCCCAAACGAGGGACATTACAGTTTCATCATCCCACACTTTACAGTACTTACAGTATTTAGCAACTTGTAGGTGCCTCAGTCATCCAGGGAACTTTAGGCCTCTTACATAATACAATAAGACAACAGCATAATAATAATAATAATAATAATAATAATAATAATAATAATAATCCCCCAGTGAGGCACTACCTTGACGTGGTTGTGGGGCTTGTGTACTCTGAGGAACATGAGAGCTATGCCAGAGGTTCAACCATACTGGACAGGTCTCATCAGAGGAGTCAGACAAAGAGTGTCTATCCCATAAAAAATATGGTGAGACGTAAATTGCAGAATGCCATACCGGCTCGGACATCGCCCAGGTTAACAAGGTCCGCACTAGATATTGGAGTTCCTGGATATCTGGTGAAAAATGGGTTACAGGACTCAGGACTGTTGGCTGAGCAACCAGGGCCAGCAGCTGCAGAACTACTGGAAGAAAAGGTGTTTACCCGTCGCAGAAACACAGTGATGGAAAACAAAGAAATAATGATCTGTTACTACAGATCAAGTCCAACAAGAAGAGGATATCTAAAACGAATGCACCAGTTGTGGAAAGAACAACATCCAGAATCAGACTAGCAGATCAACGCCGATTTATAATACGAAATAAAGTATTCACAGAAACAGAATTGGACGAACTGCAAAGGTTTACCCAGGGCAAAGAAATCAAAGCCATACAAGAGGTAATTCAGAATGTAGAGGCAAACCAGGGGGAGTTGGCAGTGAAAGAATCCAGTAGAGATATACAACTGTTCTCATTTGGAAACCAGGCACCTCTTCCTCAGGAAGAACAAAACCCTCTAACTAAAGAAATAAAAGAATTGAAACAAAGAATAACTGAGCATCTAGAACAGCACAAAAACAACAGAATAAGGCTGCCTGCATTGAAGCTTGTTTCAAAGAAACAGCTAGCACAAGCATTAAAAGATGCAAATACTGCAATAGCAAGTATAAGCACCAATTCACTGCAAGAAACAAACCAACTAAAGTACAGCACAGCTGCAGTTATAACTGAATACCTGGGATGCAAAATCAACAAAGAAGAAAAACAAACAAACAGTGCACCAGAAAAATGGAAGGTTAGACTAGAAAATAAGATCAGCAAGTTAAGATCACATGCAAGCAAGCTAGAATAGATGAAAGAAAAGAAGCTGAAGAACAAGAAGACCAAAGAATACCTAATCAAGAAATACCACTTAGAAACAAGGAAGATCAAGGAAGCACTGGAAATAATAAAGCAACAAATAACAGCTAGAGCCAGGAAAATCAGTAGATATGAAGCTCGAATTGCAAACTATAGGCAGAACCTCCAATTTCAATCCAATCAGAAACGTTTCTACCAATCCATCAATGGAGAAACTGCAAGGAATCAGTCAGTACCTGACAAGGAAGAAACAGTGCAGTTCTGGAAGCAGATATGGGATAACCCAAAGAAATACAACAAGGATGCGGCTTGGTTAAAAGAGGTGGATGCAAATAAAACAGAGGTTGAAATGAAAGAACTAGTAATAACAACAAAAATGGTAGAAAAAAGAGCAAAGAAAATCAAAAATTAGTCAGCACCAGGTGAAGATGAACTGCATGGGTTTTGGTTGAAACATCTAACTGTTATACACCCACTCATTGCCAAGCAGTTCAACAATATACTACAAGGAGGAGAAATTGAAAAGTGGCTAACAACTGGGAAAACCTACCTAATAATGAAAAATCCAACAAAAGGGGCAACACCAGGTAACTACAGGCCAATTACCTGCTTACCAACAACTTTCAAATTACTAACTGGTGTGGTAGCTGATGCAGTACAACAGCATCTAGTTGAAAACAATCTCTTTCCACCTGAGCAGAAAGGAAACCGCCCCAATAGCAGAGGAACAAAAGATCAACTCCTAATAGACAAAATGATCTTGGAAAACTGCAAGAAAAGGAAGACCAACCTGAATGTGGCATGGATTGACTACAAAAAGGCATTTGACTCTCTGCCACATGACTGGATAATCAAGTGCCTAGAAATAACAGGAGTCAGTAGAAACATCAGAAAATTTGTGCAAAGATCGATGGCACAATGGAAGACACAGTTGCAGATCAATGGTGAGAGACTGGGAGAGGTTAATATCAAGAGAGGAATATTTCAAGGAGATTCATTATCACCATTACTATTTGTTATTGCACTGTTTCCTCTGTCAACAATACTGAATAACTCAGGACATGGCTATCAAACATCAAAAACATCTGCCAGACTATCCCACCTCCTTTATATGGATGATCTGAAGCTGTATGGAAAAACATCATCTGAAATAGAATCGCTGCTCAACACTGTCCGTATATATAGCCAAGATATTGTAATGGAGTTTGGCTTGGACAAATGTGCCACACTTACTATCAAACAAGGAAAAATAATGAAAACTGAAGGAATCAAGATGCCCCACGAAAATAACATTAAGAGTCTGGATGAGGAAGAGTACTACAAATACTTGGGTATCCTTCAAGCTGACAACATCAAGCACACTGAAGTCAAGAAAAAGGTTAGAGGTGAATACATCAAGAGAGTGAAGAAGATCTTAAAGTCCAAACTCAATGGAGGAAATACCAAAAGGCAATCAACACCTGGGCAATCCCAGTCATTAGGTACACAGCTGGAATAGTGGACTGGACTCAAGCAGAACTAAAAGCAATGGATAGGCAGACCAGAAAAATAATGACAATGAATCGTGCCCTTCATCCACGCAGTGACATTGATAGACTTTATCTACCAAGGCAAATAGGTGGGCGTGGAATGCTACAAGTACATCAGATGGTTGAAGAAGAAAAAATGGCTTTGGAAGAATATCTGAAGAACAATGATGAAGATGCACTGAAATTAGTATATCAGGAAGGCTTACTGACTACTGGAGAGACCAAACTGGCCTACAAGAAAGACCAAATGAAGAACAGAATAGAGGCATGGGAAGACAAAGCACTACATGGCCAATACATGAAAAAAATAGCTGGGAAAGCAGATAATAACAAAACCTGGCAATGGCTAAGAGCAGGAAAATTGAAGAAAGAGACCGAGGGACTAATTCTGGCTGCACAAGACCAAGCCTTAAGGACAAATGCATACAAAGTCAAAATTGAGAAGACAGCAACAGACAGTAAGTGCCGCCTATGCAAAGAAGCTGAAGAAACAGTGGACCACTTGGTAAGCTGTTGCAAGAAGATTGCACAGACTGACTACAAGCAGCAGCATGACAAAGTAACAACAATGGTGCATTGGAAGATCTGCAAAAAATATCATTTGCCTGTAAGCAAAAACTGGTGGGATCATAAAATAGAGAAAGTCATAGAAAATGATAAAATTAAACTGCTCTGGGACTTCAGAATTCAAACAGACAAGCACCTGCAACATAACACCCCAGACTTAACAATTGTCGATAAGAAAGACAAAAAAGTCTGGATAGTGGACGTGGCAGTGCCTGGAGACAGCAGAATAGAAGAGAAAGAACTGGAGAAGATAACAAAATACAAAGACCTACAAATAGAAATAGAAAGACTGTGGCAAAAGCAAGCAAGGGTAGTACCAATAGTCATAGGCTCCTTGGGTGCAATCCCAAAACAACTGGAGCACCACTTGAACACCATTGGCATTGACAAATTCGCTATTAGTCAATTGCAAAAGGCGGCCTTATTAGGAACTGCTTCCATCCTGCGACGATATCTGTAATACCATCAAACATCCACATCTACCTATCCCAGGTCCTGGGTAAGGACTCAATAGGTAGACAAAATGCCAAATCCAGTCTGAACATCTGGCTGACTGTGCGATGATTAATAATAATAATAATAATAATAATAATAATAATAATAATAATAAACAACTAAACGCTAATAATAAACACAAATCATCAGGAAGGAAGCTCAATCACAATTAAATTAGCAAATATTCCAAATAATATGTAAAAAAATGGAAGCGTCTTGCCTTTGATTCAAGGATTGTCTAGATATGTTCAGTCTCAGGCAATAATCCAGCTATTATTATTTTAAACTAACTGAACAACACAAGTGTGCTTCAAAGGCATTTCCATAAAAGCTGAAGAGAATGTCAGTAAGAACATGGATGATCATGTCTCTTTTAATTAATTGATTATAGGTTTTTAAAATTATTCTACCTTTATTATTTGTATGAATAACTCAAGGTAGAGAACAAACCTAACATTCCTTCCTCCTCTGATTTTCCCCCCAATAACAACCCGGTGAAGTGGGTTGGGCTCAGAGAGAGAAAACAAAGTCACCCAACTAACTTTCATGTCTAAGGCGGGACTAAAACTCTCTATCTCCCAATTTCCAGCCTGCTGCTTTAACCACTAGATCAAACTGGCTCTGTTAATGGTGCCCTAAGTCAGTAAAAGTTCATTGGTCTCCAAGGCAAAAACCATAACCTAGCAGTACCCTAAATTCAGAACAGCTAAAGGGGAGTTTAATCCTATCCACAAGCCATATCTAATAAACATTTGTTACTGTTAGTGATGGGATAAAAGCAACTTTCCTTCTATGGAGCATTGTGCATTGATCTAGTGCAGTGGTTCTCAACCTTCCTCATGCCGCGACTTTTTAATACAGTTCCTCGTGTTGTGGTGATCCCCAACCCCCCATTCAGCTGGCTGGGGGGGGGGCAGGAAGGTCGCTCTGCTGGCTCCACCCAGCCTGGTTGGAGAAGCGCCCAGGCGGGGAGAGGGGGGGAGAGAGAGAGGGAGAGAGAGCGAGAGCCAAGAGGGCGACAGCGCCGGCAGAGCTTAGTTCAGCCTCCTCCACAGAAAGGGCCGCAAAGCAGTGCAGCCTCCCTTAGGACAGGGATAGGCAACCCAAAACACTCAAAGAGCCACTTGGACACATTTCCCACCGAAAACAAAACACTGGGAGCCGCAAAACTCTTTTGATATTTAAAATGAAGATAACACTGCACATATATCCTTTTTTACCTTTAATGTATGTATGTATTTATGTATGTATGTATGTATGTATGTATGTATCTGTGTTTGTGTGTGTATATATAAAATAAAGGTAAACAAGGATATATGCAGTGTTACCTTCATTTTAGATGTCAAAATGGTCTGTCTCTCTCTTTCCTCTCTCCTCTCCCTTTCCTCTCCCTCTCTCTTTTTCCTCTCTTTTTTCTCTTTCCTCTCCCTCTTTCCTCTTTTTCTCTTTCCTCTTCCTTTCTCTCTCTCCCTTTCCTCTTTCCCTTTCCTCTTTTTCTCTTTCCTCTCCTTCTTTCTCTTTCCTCTACCCTTCTTTCTCTTTTTCCTCTTTCCTCTCCCTCTTTATCTCTTTCTCTCTTTCCTCTCTCTCTTCTCTTTCCTCTTTCTCTTTCTCTCCCTCTTTCCTCTCTCTTTCTCTTTCTCTTTCCTCTCTTTTCCTGTTTCTCTCTTTCCTCTCTCTCTTTCTCTTTCCTCTTTCTCTTTCCTCTCTTTCTCTTTCCCCTCTCTCTCTTCTCTCTCTCCCTCTTTCCTCTTTCCCTTTCCTCCCTTTTTCTCTTTCCTCTTCCCTCTTTCTCTCTTTCCTCTCTCTTTCTCTCTTTCCTCTCTCTTTCTCTTTCCTCTCTCTTTCTCTTTCCCCTCTCTCTCTTTCCTCTTTCTCTCTCTCTTTTCCTCTGTTTCTCTCTCTGCTTCTCTCTCTTTCCTTTTTCTCTCTTTCCTCTCTTTCTCTCTCTTTCCTCTCTTTCTCTTTCCTCTCTCTCTTTCTCTCTCTCTCCTACAGCAGCATAATTGGGGGTTCCCGCTGCCCTTGGCCCGGCCTCCGCCGCGTCCTCATCTGAATGGGTGGGGAGGGGGAGCAGGATGGGAGGCAGCAGTTCCGGTGGTGGCGGTGGCGGCAGGGCTGCATTGTCGAGGGTCCCCGTTGCCCCTGGCCTGGCTGCTGCCCCCGCTGGGACTCTGTGCTGCCCGGCCTTGCCCTCCACCCATTGATGGAGCCATGGTGGGGACACCGCCTGCCCAAGCTGCCTGGGGGGCAGCAGGAGGAAGAAGGAGAGGAGGAGGGCAAGGAAGCAGCTGCCCAGCTGGGACTCCGCGCTGCCTGGCCTTGCCCTCTGCCCATCGATGGAGCCATGGTGGGGACACCGCCTGCCCAAGCTGCCTGGGGGGCACCAGGAGGAAGGAGAGGAGGAGGGCAAGGAAGCAGCTGCCCCAGCCGGGACTCCGCGCTGCCTGGCCTTGCCCTCTGCCCATCGATGGAGAAGCAGTGGGGGCTGGGGCCACCCGGCCCCTGCCAGCCCCTCCACCAGCCTGGCTGCTCCCCCCAGGTACCCATCTTGCCCCAGTGCCTGCCCAAACCACCTGGTGGGCACCAGAAGGAAGAAGTAGAGGAGGAGGGTGAGAAAGCAGCCGCCACCACACCAGCTGGGACTCCACACTGCTCGCCCTCATCCTCTGCCCATCCGATGGAGCCGTGGTGGGGGCTAGTGCCGCACGGCTGCTGCCAGCCCCTCCATCACCCTGGCTGCTCCCCCCAGGTACCCCTCTTGTCCCGGCGCCTACCCGAGCCGCCTGGGGGGCAGCAGGAGGAAGGGGAGGAGGAAGAGGAGGTGGGCAAGGAGATAGAAAAGCGGTGTCTCGGTTCCTAAGACCATCAGAAATATGTGTTTTCTGATGGTCTTAGGCGACCCCTGTGAAAGGGTTGTTCAACCCAAAAAGGGGCCGCGACCCACAGGTTGAGAACTGCTGATCTAGTGGTTCAGGCACCAGGCTAGAAAAGAAAGGATGATAAGTTCTAGTCGTGCCTTAGATACAAAACCAGCTGAGTGACTTTAGGTCAGTCACTTTACCTCAGCCCAGCCCATCTCACAGAGTTGTTATTGTGAGTAAAATAGAAGTAGGAAAGAGTTTTAAGTATTAAACAATTACATTTGCACTGAAGTTATTTATAAATATAATAAAAGTGGGATTTTAAAAATCTAAAAATATACAACCGTTTTGGACACATTTTTTCCTAATGTTTTTGTGAAAACAGAGTAGATATGTATGTGTATTTCACCCTCAGGAACATCATCCCTCCTGAGCTGAGGTTAGCTTCAATTCTTATGGCCTCCCATAAAGCTCTCAAATTGTGATTTTTTTTCTTAGCATGCCTGGTAATCCCCTGTATGTATATAAAAATCTTCCCACTCATGTTTCTGTTTATAATGTTGATTGTTTTAAAAATTTACAACATGTTTTAATAAATGATTTTATTATATGCTTTCCAGAGGCATTTTACTGGGATGGGTAGCCATATAAATTTGATAAATAATAAATAGAAAATCCCCCCAGCTATTCCAGTTCCATCTGTTGCCCAAGATACCAAACTCTTGTATTTGATGAGTTTTATCTTTTTTTTTTTTAAAGAAAGTTCCTTCAGCACAGTAATTTGTCATGTCAACTTGCTGAAAAAAGAATTGGGGGAACCACTACACATATTGTATTTGCTGATTGTTGAGTAAAAGAAAAACCCTTTCATGCAGTTCTGTTCAAATAGGTAATACAATAAGTATTATTGTATTTATCATGGTTGTATTTATCAAACCTCTAAATTGCCAATCATATTAAATCCAGTTGTGTTTTGTAGTTAGTTGTGAGATGGGATAACTATAGCAGAGTAGTAATGTTCAGTGTAATTTGATGAAGAATAATGTGGGTGGCTACTGATAGTTTGCTTTAAGATATTCTTTTGTGGTGTTGCTCAGCCTTTCAAAGAGTTCAGGTGTTTCATTGAAGCTGTCTCAAACAGATTAGATTAATGCAAACTTCAAAACTAGTTCTGTCCTCCTTCACAAAACACTTCAAACATAGCAAGTTGTGCCATCTCTCAGATGATGGAGACTAATCCAGTTAATCCCTCCCTCCCTCTGCATCTGAATGCAAGCCACTGGGACATGTCCAATTACATAGCCATAGTCAAAATAAACGGCTTATTCCAAGTACATCACTCAGACAACCAAGCTTCATTATTTCTTCCCTTCAAAACTCTCAAAGAAAATTACAGAGAAGAGGAATGGTGCATCTATCGATTACTGTCCAGAATACCATTTCAGCCACCCATTAAGAGATTTTTGGACAAATCTATTTAGATTTCTGCTTGTTTTTAATAGCAGTACTGAAATTTGGATGTTAGTTGGTCAGATGATCACTTAGACCTGTGTTTTCCTGAAATGTTCTAGCTATAAAGTAATTCAATTTCTCTGCCATTTCTCAACCTGAAATGGAATAGCACCAAAATACCGTTAAGGAAGAAATCCATCAAATCCACTAGCTATAAAGTGAAGTTAGACTATTACAGATGTTCATTGTTATTATTTATCTAATATTGTCTGGACTTATTTGAATGAGGAATGTATTGATTTGTATTGCTCTAAAGAAGAGGACTATAATTATGAACATTGAGATTTCAGTTTTCCTTCAGTATTGACTTAGCTGTAGGTCTAAATTATGAAATGTCTTTACGACAACAGCAGATTATGTTGTCTTGAGATAAAGATCCTGAGGAATGCCTGCCAATTTTAAAACAGCCCCCCTTTGAAGGAGATGAGTGGTTTAGAAATATGAAATATAAATAAATACATAATTTTCCACTTATTATTCTCTTAAACCAGTTTTGCCATTGATTTATGAACTTTATAAGGCATAATTATGAAATTCATGGATTAATAAATAAATAAATATATAAACATGTAATTTTCCTAGTTAATGTGGGCCATCAGGGATTGTTATGTACAGTTTAGTGGCCCTTAACTCAAATTCTATTTGAGTTTGACACCACAGTTCTACAGTGATGAAGGGGGAAATTATTAAAGAAGTGGAAATCATTATACTAATTCTATTTCATTAAATGTAAATACATATTAAATTAATCCAGTCTAGTTTTGGGACTTGGCTTCACCCACTTCATTTTTGGTAGTATGGCCACTGATGTGTCACTTAAAAGAGAGATGCTGCTTTGGTTCTTCCCAAAGTTTCACAGCTGTGCCTTAAAAATTCTTGAATAGGCTTCTTTAAAAATATTTTCAACAAGTAAAACTAATAAAACTTTTATTTCACTAAAAATAAATAAATGAAAACACCAGTTGCAGTCTCAAAGGAAGCAGGTTGATAATCCTGCAGTAGCTAAAGTTCACTGCTTCCTTTGAAATGAAAGGGAGATTTGCTCCATGGGACATCTGTGAGATCAGGGAAATATATCATGAAAAGGTTTCCTTATTGTTGTCTCTGATGTGATCATTAAAGGATAAATTAGGATTTTTTTTTTTTAAAAAAAAATCTTTCCGGATTTTGAAGAGACATGGAAGAAAGAGGTATCTCATCATTAACTCAAAAAAAAAGCCAGGTGTCAGGATTGGATAAATAAAAAAGAAATGCAAAACACTTATCAAAGAGTGAATTTGTGATGATATGTTTTCTTGTAACTCTGTCTTTCCACTCAGTAGTAGAAATGGCTTAAAGAAATAACAGCACTAAAAGTTGCAGTATAGAATATTGTAAACCAAGTTTCTACAGCCTCATGTCCTCTAGGTATCTTGGACTTCCATGCTAGGTGAGTCTGAGGAACTAAGGAAAGTAGTCAGAAATGACTTAAGATGAAATTAGCAAAAGGAATGGGAAAAGAAAACTAGTGAACATCAATGGAGGGAGAGGAAAAATATCAAAACCAGCAACAGGAAAGAAAGTATGGTACAACCTTGAAGAAGGGAAGGAAGGATGTATAAATAAGATGGATAAATTCAGGAAACGATCCATTAATTTAAAATACATTGCAATAGTAGACATGTGGGAGGACCAAAGTATGATTAAGAGGGCCAGGAAAAGTTAAACTATCATATCAGCCCAAAGTTGGATAATGTCACCCAAGTCAGGACTAAAGATGGATGAATTCTAGATCCAAAATAACCACAGCTACCTGATTTTATCAGACTTCAGCTTCAGTCTGTTTCTCTTCATCCATAGCCTCATGACCTCCAGACACTGGAATAGCTAACTGGCAGCATTGGTTAATTTGAGACTGAGATGTACAGTGGGTATTATTAGAAGGGTGGTGGTGCCTAATTAATGCCAGTCAGTGCTAAGTCCTGGTCTGAAACTTGATAAATAATCAAGTTTCTTCCAAGATCCTTGGAAGGTGCAGCCCAACTCACCTTCTCAAAAACATTTTTTAAGAACAGAAGATTGAGGACTGGATGAAAGTTGACCAGATCTGTAGGATCCAGCAATGGCCTCTTGAGAAAGGGTTGTATCATTGCCTCCTTCAAGCTGACAAGACTATCCCTTCCTTCAAAACAACTGATATCACAGCATGGATTCAGTTAATGGATTAATAACCAAGCATAGAGGTGGAATCTAATAAAAAAATCATCAGACTAATAATTCTTAGGATTCTGTCCATTATCTTTGCCAAGTCAGAGTCCAACTTTAAGTAACCCCAAGTGACCATCTGGTAAATACCCAAAATATTCTTCACAGTACAGCGATAAATGTATCTGAAGGAAAATATCACGTTAAAAATGTATCTAGATATTGAGAGATTCAATAAGAGCAGAAAAAAAACCTTTATGCTCTTATTTTTATGATGTAATTCCTAAAGCAGAATTTTACTTGCTTTCTCTAATAGTGTTCTAGGTCCATCACTTCCCAATAATCCTAACCTTGCCTTCCCCCAAGGACCACCCAGGGATTGATTTACTATAAGAGGCCATATAAGACCAGGCCCAAGGTCTCGGTTACCTGTCTGTTCCAAAGCAGTTTCAAAGATTCATGTAAACTACTAACCAGTTTTCAAAGAGGAAACACCTGTTTCCCTCTGAGCTCTACCAGGTTCATCAGTTCCCTGGCACAGATCAATCTAATAGGTCTCCCCTCTTTGCAAATGTGAGTTGTCTGTAGCAAAGGACTAATAGGACATTCCTATCTGCTATCAGCTCACATATCAATTACTCCAAGAGAGAGGATCTTGGAGTCCTAGGGGACAATCACTTAAATATGAGCCAGCAGGGTGCTGCTCCTGCCAAAAAAGCCAACACAGTCCTAGGTTGTGTTAACAGAGGAATAGAATTAAGATCACGTCAAGAATTAATTCCATTTTATACTGCCTTAATAAGATCACACTTGGAATATTGCATCCAGTTTTGATTTCCACAATATAAAAAAGATGTTGAGATTCTAGAAAGAGTGCAAAGAAGAGCAACAAAGATGATTAGGGGACTGGAGGCTAAAACATATGAAGAATGGTGGCTTATGAAGAATTGGGTATGTCTAGTCCAGGGATAGGCAACCTTGGCTCTTTTATAACTTGTGGACTTCAACTCCCAGAATTCCTGAGCCAGCCATGTTGGCTTAGGAATTCTGGGAGTTGAAGTCCACAAGTCATAAAAGATCCAAGGTTGCCTACCCCTGGTCTAGTCTAATGAAAAAAAAAACTTAGGAGATGATACCATATTTTCCCCAAAATAAGCCCTACCCTGAAAATAAACCCCAGATTGATTTTTACACATGCGTCCAATATAAGCCCTGCCACAAAAATAAGCCCTACTTAAGACCCCGCCCACTCCATTGCACCTGCTTGCATGTGGTGGGGTGAGGTGCACAGGTAAAAATCAAGCTAGGGTGGGGATGGGGGGTGGAGCTGCCCCACGTGCCCCGCACTGACTTACCTTAGAACATTTGCAGCCAGGCCTCCCACATTCCGACACCTGCCTCGTCTTGCCAGCCCACTTGTTCTGCGGCTGGTTGCTGCTGCTTGTGTCCATTGTCCCCACCTCTTGGGTGCAGAGGCCTTTCCAGAGGCCTGTGATGGCAAAATGGAAGCCGGGGGGCACCGGTGTGTCAATCCGGAGCTTGTTTCTCAGCTGCAGAGGCCTTTCCAGAAGGTCTCTGATTGTGAAATAGAGGCCAGGGCCGACGCGTACAAGTGGCAGCAAGCAGACACAGAAGTGGGCTGGCAAGGTGAGGCAGGTGTTGGGGCATGGGGGGCCTGGCTGCAGCAGTCCTGAAGTAAGTAGGCAAGATATCCCCCTAATATAAGACCTGGTGCCACTTTTGGAGGCAAAAAAAATATAAGACTGGGTCTTATTTTTGGGAAAACATGGTAGCAGTAGTGCAATATCTAAGGGGCTGCCTCAAAGAAGGAGGGATCAATCTATTGTCCAAAATATTTGAAGGCAGGATAAGAACCAATGGATGGAAACTAATCAAGGAGAGAACCAATTTGTAACTGAGAAATGTCCTAACAGATCAATTAATCAACGGAATGACCTGCCTCCAGAAGTTCTGGATGCTCCAACAATGGAGACTTTTAAGAAGAGATTAGGCAACCATTTGTCTGAAATGGTGTAGGGTCTCCTGCTTGAGCAAGAATTGGACTAGAAAACCTCCATGTTCCCTTCCAACTCTATTATTCTTTTAAAATAAAAGAAACAGACACAGAGCTAATGTGCAATTCCTAGCAAGTGTTAGGCCCTAAATAACTTGAGGCACATCTGAAGTTGCCACAGAGGTCATGGACTTCAGATGTTGTCTGTGGTTCTAGATTAGCTGAAGACAGATTGAGGCTCTAAGGACTATCAGCTGGAGAATTCAACTGCCAACATGACAACGGAATTCAACAATTTAGGCAAAACTTTTGCCCAATAGAAGGAAGACTGATACATCAGCCACAACCTATCTGTTCGCTAATGCCCTGTTTCAGCTAAAAGATGTCATATCTAGTCATCGAAGAGCAGAGCAATTTTTTTGAGGCTTCTTAGATCACAACAGTCATCCCGTACTCTGGGCTCATGACTGGTAACAAACTTGAAACCCAGGCAAGCATAATGCCAGAATATATATTTTAGGTGCTGGAGAAAAAAGAGAGATTTGTTTATGTGAGTTCATTTGTTTGTTGTGTCTGAGAGTAATACTTTCAGATGAACTTAAGTTTTCTTGCTTTATTATGAAAAAAATAGTTACAACAGGTGATGGGGGAAATTGGACTGTCTTTTTGATTTTGCTGAAGCAAGAAAATGAAATTCAAATGATCAAGTGTGCATTGGTGTTTTTACTGCAGTAGTAACATTGCTAATGTTCCATCTTCTATGGTAGCATTTTTTCACTGAATTTCAAAAATCCATATTTATTCATGGTGTCATATAGCCTCAGAGAAAAAAATGACATTTCCTCACACATTATTGCAGTTGATATATATTAATTATATTGACTGATATTAATAAAATATTTCATTTTAAATATTGTATTTATATAAATATGAAAATATTATATTTTAATATTAATACTAAAATAAAATATTTTTTAGTATGTGTACCTTATATTTCAAATTAGCTTGAAGATTAAAAGTTTTAAAATTTAAATTATCTCTTTGTCTATTTCATCTGTCTTCCCATACTGTAAGGAAATATATAGAAATAAGTAATAAGACTATCAATACATCTTTGCGGAGTGGATATAGTTACTTTTTTTTCTTTATTTTTAGAGAGCGATCCTACATAAGCCAGAAAACTTTGCCACAAAACCATTTATACATTTCAACTAATTTAACATGAACAATTGCATTGTCTGCTGTGAAAAATTCATTCTAAGCACACTTATGTGAGTATGACTGAACAAACTTTGAATTTTAGTTGAAAATTCAATACTAATATCTGTTTTCTTCTGTTGTGTAAAAGGAACATATTACAATACAAAACTCTGTTAAATGCAGATTGATGAGACATGTGAAGAATATTCCTGCAAATTAGACCAGGATCTTTTAGGAGGGAGAAGTAAAGAGTGGAAAGACAGACCCTCAAGCAAATAAATGTGTTGATCAGATTTGGGAGCAATTCTCCAGTGCATTTTGTCAAACAGAAGTAACTTTTTGCAAGCCTATGATTTTTTATGGGTCAATGAGTTCTTATATCCACCAGATGGTGCCACTAATCAACAGAAATACTTGATTTTTTTCCCTTTGTTTTTAACATAACTAAACTCAAAAGCTGTATTTCCTATAAAACTGCGCTTACAAACCTCAAATCAGAGAGGTATTAGAGATGTCATGCTTTCTTTGATCTGTTACTTATATAATAGGATATGAGAATAAAGACTTTTGCTACTGTTTTTGTTTTCATCCTGTTAGAAAATTTAATAGTTACTCTTTATTTAAACTAGGCACAGACCACAGAATACTGTTCACACAGGATCAAATGATTTTGCTTTTGTCTAATAGATTAAATGTTTTTTGCTAGATTATATAACAAAGCACTTATTGTATTGCTCTTTATTTAAACTAAACACAGATCAGCATACTAAATTATTTGTTATATAATCTAGCAAAAAACATTTAATCTGTTAGACAAAAGCAAAACCATTTGATCCTTGTGAACAGTATTAGTAACACTATTCTAATATAAATATAATACTAATTTTTGAGTGCAAGAGACAAGGAACTCTAAAGATTAGGGTAATAAAAATGTGAATTACAGTGTTTTCATACTGTAAATACATACATACCAAAAAGCAGTTTCTGTTTTTAAAGATCAGTGTGATGCAGTCCTATCTTTTAAATTCCTATGAGTAAGCTCTTTTAAACATATCAAATGTTTATTCCTGATTGCATACTTTCACTCCATAAAGTTCACAGAACTTTCACAAAAGTTCTTAATCTTGCATAAATGAAGTTTTCACTTTTAATTAAGGTAAGATTTCCCTCCAGTTAGATTTAATTTCAGGGGATTATATGGACACATTCATATATTAAGCTTTTTGGCAACAGTGTGTAGTTTGTCACCGCCTTTTTTTTTTTTTTTTTTAGCTCAGCCAGGTTTGCTAGTTGTTGCCACCTGCGGTGACCGGTTTTAATTAAAAATTATTTACTAAAAATAATACATCATAGAATGGGAAATAGACTGTTGCTGTTTTCTATGTTTTATTATTTCATTTATTATGATGATGGAGCCCAAAATAAATATTTGCTGTCATTTTTACATCTGAGGACTGCTGTGTGTAGAATAGTAACATCAAAGTAAATTGATTCAAGGTTGGCCCAAGACATTTTCCGCCTTAGCCAGAACACTAAATGCTTCTTCTCTTGGGATACAGACATAGTATATAATGCACAATAGCAGTTATATTTTATATATGCCCAAGACTGTATATGTATTCATCAATCACTTCTCCAGGAAAAATACCATAGGACAGTGATGGTGAACCTTTTAGAGACCGAGTGCCCAAACTGCAACCCAAAACTCACTTGTCACTGGGTGCCAGCTGGGTGTGGCCCACTGGGTGGGCGTGACTGTGGTGGTCATGGCAGACTGGGTGGGTGTGGCCAAGGTGGGCATGATCACCTCGATGTTGCTCATGGGGAGGGATGCATGTGGGGGCAGGGTTGGGGGAGATCCAGGGGGTCTCTGGCAGGTGGGGCAGTGGGCAGGAGGCTTGTCCTGCGGGGTGAGGCAAGGCAAGGCGAGGCAGGGCAGGGGTGCCATTGTCACAGGGCAAGGCAAGACAAGGGCTGGGATGACTGCTGCCTGATGCCATCGACCCCCGCACATAGAGGCCAGCGAGTGAATTGGTGCTGGGATGCATCAGGCCATGTGGGACCTTGGCGAGTTAGTGGGCGGCTGGTTGAAGAGGGATGGTTGCCATCTCTGGGGTATGGCACGCATGCCCAGAGAGAGGGCTCTGAGTGCCGCCTCTGGCACGTGTACCATAGGTTCTCCACCACTACCATAGGAAAAGAACTAAACTATTTGCTAGCATGTCTCCCCGAAAATAAGATCCCTTCAGAAAATAAGCTCTAGCATGATTTTGGTGTGTGCTTAATACAGGGGTCTTTAAACTTGGCCCTTTTATGACTTGTGGACTTCAACTCCCAGAATTCCTCAGCCAGAGTGCCTGGCTAAGGAATTCTGGGAGTTGAAGTCCACAAGTCATAAAAGAGCCAAGTTTGAAGACCCCTGGCCTAATATAAGTCCTACCCCCAAAATAACACCCACCAAAAACCTGCAGAGCAGGGGAAGTGCACTGCCTGGTCACCTATCCACATTGCTCTCCTCGCTTAAAGGGCGCCTTCTACTGGCATTGCCGCTGCCTCCCTGCCCCGGGAAACCCTGTAAGGTGTTGCGGTCACAGGCAACTGTGGATGCGTGGTGTGTGGGGCAGCTCCACCTGCCGCCATCTGCCTCCAATCACCTCATAGCGGAAGCTCCCACTCACCTGTGCTTCTTGTGCTTTGCAGCCTGAGTGTTCTGCCAAGGGACCGGCAGGCTGTGGCTGCTGCCCGACATCTTCAGCCCCCTGTGCCCTCGCTGCCTCCTGGAAAAATAAGATCCCCTGAAAATAAGAATCTTTTGGACCAAAAATAAATATAAGACCCAGTCTTATTTTCAGAGAAATATGGTATCATTTCATGACACTAAAAATCCTAAGGAGGCTGCCTGCCTCACTATGCCCAATTCTATGTTTTGCCTGGATAACAATTAAAATTGAAAGTGTATCAAATCTGTTAGCACCTCATCCATTTCCTACCATGTTTTCCTGAAAGTAAGACCCGGTCTTATATTATTTTTGCCTCCAAAAGAGGCATTAGGTCTTAGTTTCAGGCAGTGTCTTATATTTTCCATGACACCTGCCTCATCTCGCAGGGGTGGTAACAACAGCCCCATCCAGCAGGAGCCCACATGGCTGCTGGCCCACTTCCGCTGCAGCCACTCGCAGCAGGAGGGTGCGCAGCACATTGTGCTGCTGCCGCCACAAGGCGAGGCAGGTGGGGGAGGGGGTGGAGCTACCCCATGCGCCCCACATCCATTTCCTTTAGGGCCATTCCTTGCTCCCTTTCATTCTTCTCCCAAGCTGGACTGCCATGCTACCATATGGAGGATGGGTGGGGTAGACCTGGTCCCCCTCCCCCATTTCAGAGCCTGGGGGAGTGATGGTGTAAGGCTCTGCTGCTGCTGTGCGCTGCTGGAGGAGCTTTCTTCACATTCCCCCCTCAGATCACCTGCCTGGCAGGGAAACACAGTAGTTCAATGGTACAAGTACAATCTCTATATTGCTACCTTGGCAATAGTTCAGAACTGGTTTGCCATACCTTTCTGGCAGGTTGGGATTTCCAAATAATCTCCCAACCAAGTACTATCCATGTTTGATTGGTTTTTTTAAATCAATGAATGTCAACTAGCAGTTGCCGCCTACTCTGGAGCAAAGACCCTTTTGTTAGTTATGCCATATTTCTGCCAGATGGCAGCATGGCTCTGGACCTGAAAAAAGAAAGTCCAAGGGCTGTGTTCATCTATATTCTCCTTCAGTTATATTATTAATCTGCTGCATATTCTATAACAAAAGTTACTTGGAATCCTGCAGAAAAGCTTGAACTGATAGATCCCCAAGCTGGTTTTGATCTTTTGATTTTGTTGATCTCTTGCATATGGTTCCTTTTAATTACACTCAATTTTACATAATCCTGTCCATTTGTAAGCTATCAAATATTTGAGAGATGGAATAAAGGTGGGAAAATTTACAAAGCTGGATGAAGACATAAGAGTCACATGTTCAGGCTTGAAATAATGTATATGGTGTGTCCACAGACCAATTTTTTCAGTTGGATTAGCTCAATATTCTTTGGACTTCACATCTGACATCCTCCAGATAGTAAGATCAGGTAATCAAAAAACAAAACAAAACATGCAACTAAGGACATTAAATTTGAAGACCAGCAAATGTGAATGTTAGACAGAACTTGGCATGGCTCAGGAGATCCAGAATTATGGTGCCCCTATTTTGTAAACTTTTAACTTTGCAGGATAGACCAGTACTCTGCTGAGAGGAATCTGATTACATCTTTTCTAACTAACCAATTTTATTAAAAACCAGCTCATTTCATCAAATATGCAGAGTAATTAGATTGATTAGGATTTGAGAAAGGTGTAAGGCAAGGGGGAGAAAAGAGAGTGATGACATAAAGTTATATGTGAGACAAATTACAAGTACTTCATCACTAAGCAAAATCTATTTGTTCAGACTTTCTGAGATAGCCAGGGAAACATTTCCATATATTTTAATTTGGCAGTTTCTTGCTTTATGATGCTCATGTAATTTTGTTGTCTAAAATAGCAACTTGAAATCCGTACTTGAGTGTCTTGGAGATTTAAAATGCTCTGATATTATTTTGTCTTTGTACTGTGTCCTGATGTCAAACTCGTATCCATTGATTCTGTTGCCTAAGATTACCCTCCAGGTAATTGATTACATTGTTGCATTGTTCTTACGATTAAAGAAGTTTTAAGGATAAACTGAAACATGCTTTTTGACTGAATGAACCACAGGATCTGCAAACACTTTATATGTAAATCAATTCACTTCACCTAAAAAAAAAAACATCTTTTTTATTGCAAAATGATAAATTAGCTGAAAGAAATTTCTCTAACAATTCACATCTGATAGACAAAATAAAAGTGCAGTCCATTCTTGTGCCAATATCTGCAGTTTCTGATGAATGCTATCCTCTGTCCCAACTACTGACAGTTTGAAAATTATTTGCAGGTCTATGCACACTTCACTGCTGCAGCTTTCATTTGAATCTGTTATCTGTAAATAGAAGTACTTCAAACTCTTTTCCAGAAATATGCTGATAATTATTTTTAGATAATTTCTGTAATTGTTGCTGTTGTTATTATTAAAATGTATTGGCCACTTAACTCCACTGGGCTCTGGGCAGCATACAAAACTAGAAAAAGAAAAACAACTAAAAATATCAGTCAAGCATGAGGGGCCATTTAACCATTTAAAAAAAATTGCAGTGGATTGATCCTGGACCACGTTTTCACTGAGTTTCAAACATTCTACCTATATATTTGGATTATGACTCCTGAAAGTCACATAAGGAAACCTAGTTCACTAGTTGAAAAAGATACACAGTGTCGGTATCTGATCAGTTCTTGGTCTGGAATTCTTGAAAATGAGGTCACCAAAAAATCTTATTGGTGCAAAGTAGACTGAGATGATGAAAAAAAAAATCTGGAATAAAACCATGACAAACTACTTCCATCTTGTTATTATTAGATTTTTATCTCACATTATTTATTCATTTAGCTTGTTTTGCCAGTGTTGGAGGAGGTAATTTTTCCTTCCCCTCCCAAGCATTGTTTTGATTCTTTGGTTTTTATCTCTGTATATCTGGATTTCACTGTTGGAGAGGGTGTGTTCTGTTCTTTTTGTTTCCTCGGATTTTTTTTATTCTTTTGAATATGCATAAAGGTGGTATATCTGCATGTATCTACTGATTTCTAATTCATCTGAGTGCCAAGCTTTCAGGAATTCCCTAGTGTTTTGCAATTTAGCTTGGTCTAGGATGCTCTCAGTTTCCCAGGTTGAGCCTGTGGTTCAATCTGTCTCTGTGTTGTGACATTGAGTTGTCACTGTCACTGATTGTCAGCTGGTGTTCATGGACGTGTCTGCTAGTCTCCTCCTTGTCTGTCCTACACAGTGGCTGTTAACAGTCCTTACAAACTAGTTTGTAGATAACTCCTGTTTTTCTTCTTGGCTATTTGGATCTGTCTGTCTCTCTTTAAACTTAAGGTGACAAAAATAGTTAAAATGTTTAGAAAGAATATTTTATTAGAATACTTATATTCTTAATACTCAGAAACTACATCTCATTTTGTTTAAGATTTGTTAGTTTTGTTTTATTTTGGCAGATTTTGAAAATAGCTTATCTAAGGTGGTAAGATAAGATGTACATTCCAAGGATAGCTTTTTATTAGATAACGGATGACTGATTGTAATGTATATAACCTGTGCTGGAAGGAGCAGGTTTTGTGGTTTGTACACAAGCTTGCTGCTTGTTGCCATTGCTCTTGGGTGAAGAATAAAGAACTTAATTTCAAACAGCTGCTTGTTGGTTTTTTTTCCCCCAACCCAGCTCAGAACTGACTTGGTAAGGAATAAAAACATTCACACAATACTTAATTGTCCTGTCAACTATTTTCCCCACAACAACCCTGTGAGGTTGGTTGGGCTAAGAGTGATTGGCCCTATGTCACCTAGCCAAACTATGTGGTTAAATTCATGAAGTCACTAGGACCTAAATTGGAACTGAGATTTTATCAAATCTATGATATAATTGCTGGATAGCACTTAGCACTTAGCTTTATATACCGCTTCACAGTGCTTTAAAGCCTTCTTTAAGTGGTTTACAGAGTCAGCATATTGCTTCCAACAATCTGAGTCCTCATTTTACGTACCTCAGAAGGATGGAGGCTAAGTCAACCTTGAGCCGGTCAGAATCAAACTCCAGATGTGAGCAGTGAGTTAGTCCTCTATATAAAATTATTTGTAGAGATTCGGGGTTGTGAATGTTTGTATGCTATAAACATAATTATCAATACGTGACTTTTGTGCAGTGTTTTTTGTAATGCTTGTGTTTAGTCATAATCCAATTTTACTATTTAGTTTACCTCTTACGGAGTCATAGAAACATTTGTGGTTGTTTTTCCAGAATCAGAAACCAGGCATCAGCCATCTGCATCAAGGAACATTTCTAAAAATGTACTCTAACTTAAAAGGTAGCTATTATTTAATTTGGTCATTTTTTTCATGCTCTTTAAAAACACTTGTGGCTGGTTTGAAGCTTTTTATTTACATGATGCATTAAGAACACAGCATTCTGCCAAAAACCTAGCCTCTAACTAGCATATTCTGTGCCAGCTGCTCCAGTTTGCCTAAGAAATGAGCACCATGTGACCTTAGTTGAAAAATAAATGGTATTTATCTATTTTAATGGTTGTTGG
This sequence comes from Crotalus tigris, assembly GCF_016545835.1. Taxonomy (NCBI): domain Eukaryota; kingdom Metazoa; phylum Chordata; class Lepidosauria; order Squamata; family Viperidae; genus Crotalus; species Crotalus tigris. Next base: position 8,704,993 of record NW_024100606.1, read on the forward strand.
AAATTATCAAAACCTGACTCCAGACCTCTTCTGGGTATCGGACTTATTAGCTCAAGTTCAGTCACTTCTGACATATGCAGTTTGTTCCCTGGGCTGTTCCTCCCCCTCAGATGTTTCCACCAAGTCTGCTCTTTCATACTTTTGTTCATTTAATTAGTTTCCATAGTGACACTCCCTTGTGAAGTTTAGAGGTCCTTCCCAGCAGGTTCTCTTAAATGCAGCTACTGATCACCAGGTTTGTGTGCCAGGTTAGCAAGACAAACTCAGCCTTATTTCAAACCTTTTAATGGAACACCTTCTCTCTCATTTTTTCCCCCCCACTTTATTTTTAATTCACTTGAGACCTTTCTTCAGCTTGGGAAGGCCATTTGCAAAACAACTTGACTGATAATACTCTTCACTGAATTTCAGATGCCCAACTGTTCAAGATTACGTAAACCAAAGGAATTTCTTTTTAACTTCCAGTATGTTTTTAAAGAACACAAATGCCTTGCTTGTTTGTGTTTCAAGCATGATTTGGCTGTTCAGTGACTTTTCTTCAGGACAAATAAACACTTAAGGCATTCTGTCTGTATAAGTAGACGACACAATATATTTAATGGACTCAAAAATCTTAATAAATTGGAGGTGTCCATGTTACTGCATATATTTGGATTGTAACTATTTGTGATTGAACTTTCAGGAGGCATCTCTCGTACAGTCAGTCAGAGAAGAGCAGTTTATTGGATAGTTTAGAGCTGGATTGAGATCCAAGCTGAAAGGTATTCCTTTCCAAGATTCTCTTTGATTTTCAAGCAAACACACAATTACATACAATATATATAGTCTAATTAGACAAAGGACATAATCAACTCCACTGGATATCTTTATATTTATTGTTACTATATTTATGCCCAGTCTTTCCTGTAGGACAGAGGTACAAATAGTGCAGTATCACTTTAACTCTTTTCTAGTCAGGAGGATCTCTCAGTGGATGAAATTATCTTAGAAGACTTTTACTTAAAGGGTAAAATGAGCTAATTCTTGTCAGGAAATTCAAAGTAGCATCTCAGAAATCAGGGCTGCAGTGTCCTGTTCCCATTCAATTTGAGAGTTTAGTTCTCAGTTCTTGAGCTGAAAGCATGAGTATAGTTCTGTTCTGGGATCTGAAGATGGCATTTGGTACAATTCTCATTCTTTTTGTTGTATGAAGAACAACACTGTGAGTGGGTTAGATTATGAAGTGCTGAATTGCATGGAAATCTGAACCTGAGCCTTGCAAATCTCAATCCATCACCTTAACCTATACATTATACCGAAGTAATCAGAAATGGTGACTTCATCACACTTTATGACTGCATTGCTTAGGGACAGAAATTCTGGTACCAAGTGCTGTTGTAACTTGAAGACTACTTGTAAATAAATAGGAATCTTAACTTTCGAAAAAAATCTTATAAACTTTACAAAGTCACATTAAAAAAGATGACTCAGAGACTCTTCACAGCATCTGTAGGAGGCAAAAACAGATTCCCTCCTTCAGCTAACTTCCAAGAACACACATTAAATTCTACCTATCTGGTATTACACATCATGTTATATTAACATGTCCTTCACGTAAAGCTAAGTCTTAACCTGAAGCCCTTGAAAGGCAGGGCTTCCAAAACTCTCGATTGCTGCCTTCAGAGATTTTCAGAAGTCATTTTTAAATTGGCATTTTTAATGAAATGGAAGGAGAAATGTTAAACTGTTGACTAGAAAGAAATTTAATTTATTTAACTCAATGGAAATAGCAGTGAAATAAATGTTTTTGTTGTACTTCACCTACTATATTTTGAAATGCAACATGTGGCATGTTTCCAGTATAGCTCCAGGCCCAGAGAAGGCTGCATATCGTATAATAGAGAAAATGAATGTGATATGTATATTTATGTAGATTTGTGGTCTGACTAATCTGGGCCTTTTTTTAAAAAAAGGAAGAAAATTCATCACAACCTATAATTTTATTTGCATTGTAATATGAGCCATTTAGAGTAGTTGAATACAATCAGAGTCATATTGAAATCCTTATTGGCGTTAGACATACTTAAGTTTGTAAGCTGACATTGCAGTAACATTCCAGATGCTAGGGTTATAAAACTATTCTCTGGATCCATTTTCTTCAGTGACTTGCAGAAAATAGAAGTAAGTATAAACAATTAGTTCTTGACTTATGATCACCAGTAAGCTCAACATTTCCATTACTAAGCAAGGCAGTTAACTGAGTTTTGCCCCATTCTATTACCTTTTTTTGCTACAGTTAAGTGAATCACTATAGATGTTAAGTTAGTAACATGGGTATTAAGTGAATCTGGGTTCCCCATTGACCTTCCTCATCAGAAGGTCACAAAAGGTGACTCCTGCAACTGTCATAAATATTAACCAGTTACTAAGAATCCAAATTTTGATCACTTCACTATGGGGATGCTGCAATGATTGTAAGTGTGAAAAATAGTCATCAGTCACTTTTTTCAGTACTGTTGTAACTTCAAATGATTACTAAATGATTGTGAGGACTAATATATGTATGAATGTATATATATTACAAAGTAGTAAATATTTTTAATTTCAAGCTATATAGATTTTGATTTTACTTTTAAGATGTTTAACTTAAAACATTTTTGTCAGCCCATTGTGTCTATTGTACTTAATGGTTAGTTGTGGCTGCAACATAAACAGAGAAGAGAAAACACAATATGGGTCTAGGAATTCTTTCTCCTACATAGATGTATAGAAGGATTTTTATTTTTTTTCTTTCCTCAGACTACAATGTACCTAAACTACTTTTTATTTTGGATTCTATTCCTCTTAGCAAATATGCTACATTCTATTTCCCCCCCCCCACAGGATTATCCAGGCGACAAACACCCCTGAGCCTCTTTACACCCCTGAGCCTCTTTACACAACTTCTTTCCAAATGTTCATTGAGTTGGGAAGAATACAAAGCACAATAACAAAGCAGAAGAACAACAAACAAAAGAGCAAACAAAACCTAGTATACAGAAAGGTTCAGTTAAAACAGGGGTGTCAAACTCAATTTCATTGAGGGCCTCATCAACAAGATGGGGCGGGGCTGAGTGTGGCTTATTGGATGCCCTGGGCTCACATCCTGCTGGCCATCACTGCTGGCCAATTAGCAGCTGAGGAGCCAACAAACTACAGCTGCTGCCAGGTACCGCCAGCCCCACACACTTGCTGCCTCCTGTGTGTACTCCGAGGAGAAATGCCTGGCCGAGTTGGAGTGGGCCAAGGCCATGGCAATGGGGGCTGGCCCCTCACCATCTCTCAACATGTAAAAAACAAGAAAAAACTTAAGGAAATGATTGATCAATTAGTGGAAGAAAGTGGCAAAAAGGTGAAAAGCAACAGGGAGAAAGCACAACTACTTTTTTGCATCCATCTTTACACAAAGGGAAGAAACACTCCAACCTATCAAAACAGTACCGTAAAAAACAGATTAGAAACACAACTTAAGATAGACAAGAAAATGGTAAGTGAGTATCTGTCCACCCTAGACAAGTTCAAATCACCAGGACCAGATGGATTACACCCCAAGGTTCTCAAGGAACTAGCAGATATAATCTCAGAACCACTGAACTATATCTTTCAAAGATCCTAGAGCTCTGGCAAACTACCAGAGGACTGGAAAAGAGCTGATGTAGTTCCCATCTTCAAAAAGGAAAAAGAAAGGAAACTACAGAGCAGGCATTTCAAACTTGTGACATCACGTGACGTCACATGATGTACCACCACTTTTTGTCCATTGCCGGCAATGGGGTAGGCACAGTTTCAGCATGACGCATCTGGCCTGCGGGCTGGCAGTTTGACATGCCTGCTATAGAGCTAACATACCTGGAAAGATTCTGGAAAAGATAATCAAGCAATGAATCAGTGAACACAGTCATTACCAAAAGCCAACACGGGTTTGTCAAAAACAGATCATGCCAGACAAATCTTATTGCATTCTTTGACCAGATGACAAAATTAGTGGACTAGAGGAATACTGTGGATATAATTTACTTGGACTTCAGTAAGGCATTTGATAAAGTAGACTACAACCTACCACTTGATAAGATAGAAAAATTTAGGTTAGATGAGAGATCCCCAACCTTTTGGGCACCAAGGACCATTATGTGGAGAGAGGTTTTTCCATGGACTGGAGAGTGTGTGGTTTTGTGCGCTGCCTGCATCCCGTGGGTAGGGCTTTGCTTGTTTGTGCAGACTGGCTGATGGCATGCTGTGGCCTGGCACTGGTCCATGGAGCGGGGGTTGGGGACCCCTGAGTTAAACAGCATCACCACCAGATGGATTCGTAGCTGGCTGACCGGCTGTACTCTGTGTGTGATCCTCAATGGAATTGCGTCTACATGGAGGGAAGTGGGATGCCCCAGGGCTCTGTTTTGGGCCCAGTGCTCTTCAACATCTTCATCAATGATTTGGATGAGGGGGTTTATGGGGAATTCATCAAATTTGCAGACAACATCAAGCTGGCAGCAATAGCCAATGCTACAGAAGATAGGCTTAAGATACAGAAAGATCTTGACTGACTTGAACATTGGGTGCTATCTAACAAAATAAAATTCAATGGTGAAAAAGTAAGGTTCTACATTTAGGCAAGAAAAACCAAATGAACAGGTACAATATAGGGGGTTCCTTGCTCAATAGTAGTAACTATGTGGACAATCACTTAAATATGAGCCAGCAATGTCTGCAGCTGCCAAAAAAGCCAATACAGTTCTAGGCTGTATTAATAGAGGAATAGAATCAAGATTACAAGAAGTGTTAATACCACTTTATAATGCCTTGGTAAGACCACACTTGGAATACTGCATCCAGTTTTAGTTGCCACGATGTCAAAAAGATGTTGAGACTCTAGAAAGAGTACAGAGAAGAGCAACAAAGATGATCAGAGGACTGGAGGCTAAAACATATAAGGAACGGTTACTGGAATTGGGTATGTCTAGTTCAATGAAGAGAAGGACGAAGGGGACATGATAGCAGTGTTCCAATATCTCAGGGGTTGCCACAAAGAAGAGGGAGTCAAGCTATTCTTCAAAGCACCTGAAGGCAGGACAAGAAGCAATGGATAGAAACTAATCAAGGTGAGAAGCAACCTAGAACTAAGGAGAAATTTCCTAATAGAAAAATTAATTAGTGGAACAACCTGCCTCTAGAAGTTGCAAATGCGCCAACACGAGAAGTTTTTAAGAAGAGATTGGACAACCATTTGTCTGAAATGGTATAGGGCAGACATGTCAAACACAAGGCCCGGGGGCCGGATGCGGCCCGCGAAGTGGTTTCATTGGCTCGCAAAGCCATCCTGGCCAGGGCCAAGGCAGGAGGGAACAGCCCCCCTGCCTTGGCCCTGGCCATCCGGGAACCAATGTACAATTTTGTGGTGGCCATCTATACTGAAACGTATTCAGTCTTAGCTCCACAAGGCCGTCTGGAAACGGTTTGATGCCACAGGTGCTTGAGAGCCAGGCTGGGCATTTGACTTCTGCTGCCCAGGGCTCCGGTAGCTCATGCCACCATCCAGCCCCCCCGCATGGCCTGAGAGGAACAGTGAGGCTCCTCCAGTGGATCATGTCTTGGCACTTGCCCTGGTCCCATCCCCTTCTGCCAGAGACCCTCAGATCTGTCCCATTCCTGCCCAGGCACCCTTGAGGCGAATGATGTAGAGCTGGCCACGCCCACCCAGTAGGCCACACCCACTCTGTCCATGCCCACCCAGTAAGCCGCACTCACTGTGGCCACACCCACATAGCCCCCCAAGGGCAACGGCAATGGTGATGCAGCTCTCAATGAAATTGAGTTTGACACCCCTGGTATAGGGTTTCCTGCCTAAGCCGGGGGTTGGATTAGAAGACCTCCAAGTTTCTTCCAATTCTAGTATTATTATCATTATCATCATCATTAATATCATCATCATCATCATCTATGTTTTTCAGTAATTTTTAAGTAAAGCAAATTATAAATTTCAACATGATTTTTTTAGAGCACTGGAGTGCTTACTGACCTGAGATTTATTCTAGCAGATTTTTAAAAATAAACTTTCTCTGTTCTGGAGCCTTTCAAGTGCACTCTATTGCAATTCTCAGAACTTCAGTCTTGCATGGCTAATTTGGAGTTCTGGGAGGTTTTATTTATTTATTTATATACCTTTTACATTCCACATGGTACCATAGCAGTATACAATATAACATCAGAGCAGAAAAACAAAATGACACAGAAATTATAATCTGTAAAACTGTCAAAAGTTTTCATAACATTAATATAAACAGATATAACAGTAGTAACAAGGGTATTGATCACAAAGCTTAAATAATGGCTGTTTTGAACAATTTACTTTTAAGACTTTTGTATAGGCCCCGAAAGATGAAAAAATATGGACTTAAAGTGGGAAACTGTTGCATAGATTGATGAGAAAAAAAATATTTCTATCAATCTTGTATACAGGAAGAATCTTTGCCATCCCAACCTGATGCACTGTACAAATATATTTAAAACTGATATTCTGCATGTACAAGAGGGCCAAGCTATACAGAGCTTTAATCTGTACCTACAAGTTTACTGCTAGTTAATACAGAACCTCTAACACTAGTGGTGCATGTAAATAGCAATTCTTACCCACCAAGAAGGGGGATGTTGCATTTTGGATCAAGAATGGCCAATAGCAAAGGGCCAGGACTCAACTACAAGTGTTGGAAGAGCTGAAGGACAGGGCTGGGCACATACCATTCTGAAGAAAATCTGTCTAGGTGATTGCTAAGAGTCAATAGCAAGTTGATGGCACACCATCATTATTTAACAAACTGACCAAAGGAGGACAAACATGTAGGTCACTATTGCCAGGGTCTCCATCAGGGCTGCTTCTAGAGAAATGCAGTATTAGAGATTGTGGGAACTAGCTGGAGGAGTTCAATGGTATAAAAAGAAGCACTCCAGCTCAAGGGGGAAGCGAGCGGATGTGGGAAGGAAAGAATTATTTCAGAGCCTTAATTGGCTTGCTCTAAGCATGCCTGGGAAACTACATTTACCATTTTCATATGTTTTTATTCCTAGCATTTAAGGTGCCTTCTTAGGTTTGCCTGGTGTGTGGGACTTGACACCCAGGTTGAAGAATTCAATCATAAGGCTATCCAAATGCTGTGTTTCTTGACCAGTAGGGAAATTTGCAGGTGGACACATGAGTGTTTGTGGAGGGAAATGGGTGTAAAAAAATATGAAAGGTAGTGTGATGACCCAGGGCACAGCACAGAGGCAATGCAGTCAGCTGACAATTCAAACCGCCCCTTACTTGCACCAAATTTTCCCCAATGCTCCCATGTTTCTGGCAAGCCTCCAAACAAAGGAAGACACACACACCTCTGGCTGCAAATAGTTTCACATACTGATTAAGAGAGGATTTTAATCAAGGCCACGGAGATAAGAAAGAATGATACATACATCAAAAACCTAATGAGTCTGTGTGAATACATGCTTGCCTGAGTAGTCTCAGAAGGGAAGCCAATATACAGTCCGAGATCTATCAACATCCAAGCAACGTTGTCAGAGTTTCCAGGTTTCCAAGCAGAAGTCACAGAACAAGAGATCAGCAACAACACACACAAAACTCCAAGGAATCAGCATTTGTTCTGACAAATGCCCACAGAGTGTCTCCTTAAATCTCATTCTCCAGGTGTGCCTTATGGAGAGGGGTGGGATGCTCTCCTCCTGAGTAGTTGAGCCTTGCCTGCGTTATTCTTCTCTCCACTCTCCATGCTCTAGGATCAGGTGGGGGTGGCCCTTGCTCATCCTCTGAACTCTGTCTCTCCTGTCCCACTCCTGAAGGGCCCTGGCCTGCCTCTGCCTGCTCTTCCCCACATTCCTCTGAAGCCACAGACATCTCTTCCTCGACCTCCATAGGGTCCCGTTCCAGCTCATTTTCCTCCGCAGATTCAGGCTCCGACTAGAGAGGCATGACAGGTAGTGGAGCATAGCATCATGATCAAAGTCCCACCCCTTTGAGTATTGCCAGCACTTCATAAAAGAAATGGAATGAATATGATCACAACACATTCATACTTGTATATGCCACTGGGTTCAAGAAAGATTCTCTTGATCTTTGTTACTCCAAAGACCAAGAGAACGAGTTCAACTGAGTCAATGACCTGGACTAGTGAATGGCTTTTGGTGATTTCTGTAATTTCTCAGGTTTGTTGCTTGTTCAGAGTGACTTGTCACACAGACACCTGAAGGGCTGCTATAATCAGTGATGGGATTCAGCCATTTTGCACCACTTCAGCAGAACCGGTAGCTAATTTTTTGTTGCCCAGGGCCAGAATAGATTTCCGGAAGAGGCATCCACACAGAGAGCCAGTTGTTCACATATTTGAATCCCACCAATGGCTATAATGTATTGCTGTATTTCAGAAATGCTCAATTTGTCAATCTACATTTTTCCAGAGTCATCTATCTTTGACTTATGGGACAAATGGTGCTGCCTTGGAGAAGGCTTGCTTATTTGTTTGTTTCTCACCCTTATCACTTAATATTTGGGTCCTTTTGCTTTTTTTGGTTTATAACACTTACTTCTGGTTCCCTCAGACAGATGGCTTGTTAGGATATCAATCCCAATAACTCTGTGTGAGATGTGTGTGTGTATGTGTGTATAAGTGTGTAAGAATAAGAGTGAGGGACTTCTAGAACTCAGTGTTGCAAGCAACAAAGTATATAGAGATATGAGATGTCATCAGCATTTTAAAGGAATCCATCTTTAGTACATAGTTCAAGAAGTTAATGATGCTTTAAATAAGCAAATCTGCTGATTAAAAAAAAGAAAAACATCACATTACACCAAACAAGATAAACTGACCATCTAACCACAATAAATATTTTTCTTGATAAATGTAAGCTCCGAATGTTTTTTTTTTAAAGGCAGGCTCATTAGTGTAAGTTAATTTAAATTATGGGATACAGAACAGAGTCAACCAGCAGGATTGTGTTCTGTATACCTTACTGAAAGATAATAGGCTATATTCTACACTTTCTTTGATCAAAATCCTTTTTGGCAAAAATAACAAATTAATCACATCATATGGTACATTATGTGGTATTTAGACATGAACAATTTGAAAGGAAAATGATCTTTCCCATAGTTTTTGTTGTTACTGAATAGAAAGTACATTTTGTCTTTAGTTTTCAGCTCAGCTGATTTATATCAGTAATAGCAAGCAATTTGTTCTAGCACTGCATCTGATCCCTGGTAACAGCAGTTGTGCTTGCTAGTAAAGCTGAATTTATTATTACACTATGGTTAGCAAATGCAAATACAAACGTACATATGAAAAAGTCTCAAACACATCTGAATTAAGAGCATTTTATTTTCATGGAAAACTTAGGTATATCATTATGTTCAGGGGGAAAATCTTTGATACCTAAAAAATAAACCCCAGAAGTTCAATGAAGTTCTTCCTTATTTCCAGATAATTATGTTTAGGACAAAAATATTTCAGTTCAGTAGTTGTGATAATTAAAACAACAACAACACTAGAAACATTAGACATTTTAATAACTCCAAGTGATTTGAAGAAGAGATAAAACAATGTAATAGGAAGTTTGCATATAACATACAATCAATTCAGTCTCTTCGTTATCACAAATAGAAATATAGCAGGCAATTTAATCTTCATATTACACAATAACGCCATTGCTTCAGTGACTTGGAAAATTGGGAAATGATTTAAACAGGACAACCGTATGCTTTCTGCCAGACTAATAGGATTTAACGCTAATGCAGCATTTAGACCTGTAGTATTCACAATGCAGTTCTCACATAGCAAATACTAATAATTAAGGTTGCTGCTTTCATATTAGGAAATACACCTGTCTCATGTAACATAGCAATTTTATCTTTAAGGTTTGCTGGCTGAAGAGTCACTAGCCATTATGAAAACTTATTATGCCAGTGGAATCTAAAAATGTGTTGCCTGCAAAGAAGATATTTTAGTCAATTGGTGAAACCCTTTGCTGGATTTCAGGAAAAGATATGGCAGTTGAATAGTCACAAAATGGTGGTGTAGTCAGCAGATTAAGAATGGAGGTGTGGGCAGATTAGGGAGAATCAGAGAAAAGAACTTCTGCACCTAGCTAATTTTGGCTGATCTTGAAAAGCTAAGTTGCTTTGAACATAGCCAGTCTGTATATATGAGAGCATCAGAAAATCTTATCATTATAAACCAGGAAATAAAAAAAAAATATCCTGGAAGAAGGCAATGGCAGTGGCCATATTATTACTAAGAAAATCCATGTCCATGAAATCATTACAGTTAAACTCAACTTGAGGACATCTTTATCTTTGCACCTATACAACTGCAGCATCTGGCCAATCATATCAAGGCTTGGAAGCTAAGCAAAGTCTATATTTGAAAAACTACCAGCTAATCCCAGGGCTATAAGACACTGTGAAGTAAAAAAAAAAACTTGACTGGAAAAGAAACAGTGATAAACAATTTCCACATTGTTGCTAAGGAACTGCAAGGATGCATCCATGAAGTCACCAGGAGCAGAGACAATCTCTACAGTAGTTGACAAAGTCTTTTACCTTTTTTATACTCAAGCCATAAATTTATTTCAAATCAATTCCCATGAAAAAAAATAAATTAAGAATAACTACCCCACTGTTCATCATATAGCCCACATTACTGAGGTACAGTATAAGTCAACAGCCGAGTCCAATACACTAACTTAGCAGTGTCTGGTGAGAAACACTAGGAATTTGTACAAAAAGGGCATTTTGCATATAAACACACAATTCTCTACAATACATAGTCCTCAACTTAGGATCATTTGTTTACTAACTATTAGAAGTCACAATGATATTGGAAAAAGTGACTTACGACTGGTCCTCTCAGTTATGACCATCATAGCATCTACATGCTCACATGATCAAAATTTGAGTGCTTAGCCAATGACATACATTTAACAAAGGTTGCAGCATCCTGGGGTCATGTGATCCTTATTTGTAAACCTTCCCAGCCAGCTTTCAGCAAAGCCATTGGGGAAACTGGATTCATTGAACAGCTCCATGATTTAGTTACATGGCAATGGGTAGCAGTGAGAATTAGGTCTGTCTTGGTCGCATGCTATTTATGCTATAGATTCCTGAAAGGTCTCATTATATTCCCTTTGTTTAAGTGTTATCAGCTGGAGGCTGCAATCATTTCCCTGACTAAGATCACAGATGGCAGAGCACAGATGCAATCATATCACATAAAAAGAAGCCACCATATTTTTGGTCTACTTTAAAACATGTTGTGCAGTTTAAGCAGAATTTAGCATGTCCAACCAATTAATGCACTGATTTGCTTTCCTGCCTATATTTGCAGTAATATTCAGCTACTGCTATTTGATGACATTTTGGTAGTATGGTCCTAGAAGTCTTGGGATCTGCAAATGAAAATGTGTGATTGCACAGGATCTGTGAGTTGCCCATATTGCTCCAAATGAATAAGATCATGAGGAAGCTTGGGTTGAAGCTCTGAGGGTACTTTGCTATGTCTCTGTGCTGAGAAAATCAGGTGAAGCTGCACAGGAGCTACAGTAGTGCCTTAACAGGGAGTGGGTTGGACAAAGACCATAAATCCTAATCAGAATAGAATGGCAGAGGTATTGAAAATATAGCTGTTTCTCATGTCTATGAATTGGGTGAATATGAACTTTATGTAGAATTGCAGGCTACTTGAAAAAATACTTAGCTTTTGGAGATTAATCAATGCCATTTATTTCTTCCAATTCTGCCACAGATTGAACATCAGTTTAAGGCTTATGATTTATTTGCCCAGTCATTTTGAACTATTTGCTGGATTGCTCATTCTGATGCCTCTGTAGTTTTGGCTAGATTTATATCCAATCTTTCACTCATGAACTCAAGATGGCATTTGTAGTCCTCCCATTTTTCTTCACACCACTGCCCTCTGAAGTGGGTTGAGCTGAGAGAGAAGAACTTGCCCCAAATCATCATGAACTTCCATGGCTGAAGGAGCTCTTAAAGCTGATTTTTCTGGCCCAATCCAATCCCTTCACCACTACATATTTGTTTTTTTACTTCACTGTACTATACAATGCCTTATTTGGGACTTATTTCTATTGACTTATGATTATGTCCAATGTAAGCAATTATCCCAATACTTTTCATGCTTCTAGCATGAAGTGCGGACTGATGATCATATTTTTATAAAGAGTGAATGGCTTACTTTGCCTTTTGGAGACTTTCACAATCTAATTGTTTGGCCCCCTCCCCCCCAGAACAAAACTTTATTTAAAAAAGCATATGTTTCTCTTGCTGGCACCTCGGAAAGGTGGCCCTCCAGCGCCTTCTCCTCGCTTACCTGTCAGGTTAGGCCCCGTGACTCCTCACTTAGAGGCCTGGAGAAGGAAGGCGCCCGACTTCAACGCCCGACCCTTCAGTGCGGAACTCACTTTGCGGGGGAACCGAGCGCGCAGGCACAAGGCGGAGGCTGGCGCAGGCGGCTCCAGGCTGAAGTTCCCCTCCCACTCGCTAGCACATGCTGCCGAGGCACCACCACCGCCGCCGCCAGCTGGAAGAGCCGCGCATTCTCGGCGCTGACCTTCCACTTAGTCCGCAGGCTGCCCCCGGCAAGTCACCTTCGTTTGCGGCGGGCAAGGCATGCCCCTGACCTCCTTGGCGGCCCTTTCCGCCTGGACGCTTAGCGGGGAGGCTGACCATGAACCCTCAATGCGCCCGCTGTGGCAAAGTCGTCTACCCGACCGAGAAAGTCAACTGCCTGGATAAGGTGCGCGCGCGCCAGGTGGCCGAGCCAGCTGCTGCTTGGGGCGAGGGGCGGCCGGGAAAGGTAGAAGGGGATCCAGCGGGCATGCGGGGGGAGGGATGGGCGAGGAACTGCTTCGCGATGGCTTCATTCCTTTACCTCTGTCTCCGGCATCATCTCAGATTTTACCTGTGGAGAAGTAGAACGACTCCAAACTGGGACATTTTAGAGGCCCTCGTTTCCTTTTGCGGGGGAGCATTCGAGATTCTTTGGGGTGGGTGAGATTGAATTTAAAAGGAATGTCATTTGCTATTATGTGTGGAGGCTAGTTAGAGCCTTTCCTACCGGACACCTGTCACCTGTCTTGGATGGCAGCTCCCGCCCCTGCCATTTCATCTTTTCCCCTCCCTTCCCCCTCCCCTCTCTCCCGATCTTAGCCGTGCAATTTACACGCGGGCAAAAGTATTGGTTTTGAGCTTCATAAGAAAACCGTAGAGTGGGGAGGGAAGAGATGGTTCAGCCTCGTGCTTGCACGGCGGTTCCGGAAAGGGCGGATGGAAAGAAAGAAAAGCCTGCGCGCCTTTCGGTCCAGGCGGCTCGAGAGGATGTCCGTGCTGAACAGTACTGCGCGGGCTCGGTTTTTCTCTCTTGCTTTTGGGCACTGGGCTGCGGCGGGAGTGGGGATGAGCGGAAGCGCTGAAGGCGGCAAAGCAAGCCGACGAGCAAGTCGCCTGAGCAGCCCCTGCGCCTCCTCTCACCCCCCCCCCCAGTATCGCAGTGGCGCTGGTTTCAGTAATGAACTTGTCACCCTGCAGCTAATGCATTGCTCGCCCTGCCTGCGGGAGGAGGCGAAGGACTGTAGCGAGCTTGATCTTCTTTGTCAGGTTCCAAAGGGTCTCCTTCAGGCCCCTCATCCTCCAAACCTGCTCGTCTGGATAGGCTTCAGAAGGAGCGAAGAGACTAGGCCTCCTTCCTTTCTTCCATATGAAAGCTGAGGGACTGCTCCCTTCGACCTCCCCAAGTCCTAAAGGTGAGTCCCTTATCTGGGACTCGAACTGCCTTCTCGCCTCCAGCGCTGCAATGCAGAAGGGGCTTCTTCGGCAGCAGCTGTTACGTAACGCCGCCCGCCCGCCGGCTTCTGTGAGCAAAGCTTCGCGAGGGGACAAGGAGTACCTCACCGCCAGAGCCTGCCCTTCTCGGGGAAATGATTTCTGTCTAGCCAGCTGGGGATCACAAAAGGGCGATTGTATGAAGGAAACCGCAAATAGTGATGCTGTGACAAAAATGCCTCCGCCCCCCCCCCCCAAAAGAAGGAATAAACAAATTTTTGGTCGACATTAGGATAGTTTTCTATGAATAAGTGGGTGGTATTGATGTTTTCTGTTTGGGGATCTGCCTTGACAAATTATGTATTTTAATACCATGTCCTTCTATTACTCAAATAACAGGAACCATGTTTTCTGGAGTGAGGGAGAAAAACAACCCTATAAAGTCAAACTACATATAGTAATGATGTGGGATAGACTAGAAAAGAAGGATGTGATGTAGTAAAGGGCCTGATAATGTGATGTTTTTAAAATTCTTTAAAACATTATCACAACCTATATCAGTAACAGCATGAATGAAAATGCTCCAGGAGAATGAGTGGCATTTGTAAATTGTAAATCAGCAGCTTTTGATTTAAGCCAGTGGTTCTCAACCTGTGGGTCGGGACCCCACTTGGGGTCGAACAACCATTTCACGGGGGTCGCCAAACAACGCAGTCCGCCATTTTTTTCCCCTTTTCCTTAGCTGTGCTGCTCCCTTTTATTCTATTGGCTTTTCAAAGCCAATAGAATAGACTCTCTTGAATAGAGTCTAATTCTATTGGCTTTCAAAAGCCAATAGGAATTGTCCAGGCTGTCTCTGCCCTGCTGAGCCCGCCAAAAGTCCCATTCTGCAAATGCTGCAAGTTGTCTGCAGCGAAGGCGAGCTATCTGGAAGTTTCCACCCCTCCCTGCTGAGCAACTACTAAAAAAGTAAGTAAAAGAGGGCCAGGGGTGGGAGGCCGGCGGGCGCAGGGAGGGTTGCTGGCACGCGTGGGGCCCGGCGGGTGCCTTACCTCCCTTGGGCTGGGCCAGCTGGTGGCCCAGCCGGTGGTTAGCCTCTGCCGCTTGCCAGCTACGCCTCGGCCAGCGCAGGGGGTGGCACCACGCATGCGCGGTGCTCCCAGGCAGGGAAAGTCCTCGACTTACGACCGGTTGGGTAGTCCTCGACTTATGACCGGTTGGGGGTCATGGCATTAAAAAGGTTGAGAACCACTGATTTAAGCAATGAAGTAAATTCTCTATAGCAAGAATACTTTTAGAACCCTGTCCAAGCAGAATGAGTGGGTGACCCATTAAATGGAATAGAATGTTTGCCACTTTTTGAAATCATATACCTTTAAAGGCCCTACTTTGTAAGACCATTAAATCTAGAGTCCAAAATTACTCATAGCCCTGAAAGCTAATAGATCTTAAAAGGACCATCTCCACTCATTACATAAATACTATACGTTGGCAATGATACCACTTATAACCATACATATTTTTTTCAGTATTGGCACAAGGGATGTTTTCATTGTGAGGTCTGCAAAATGGCTCTTAATATGAACAACTATAAAGGATATGAAAAGAAGCCTTACTGCAATGCGTAAGTGTTAAAATGTTAACTTAAAGGAATGTATTCATACATTTGTATTCATAAATGTACTCATACATACTCATTAGCTCAGGTGGCAAAACCTAGATGATTTGGATGATCTTGGAAAAAAAGAGAAGCAAGGTGAAGCCTGATTATTTCTTGGATGAGATGTAATCAGAAATCTCAGGACTATAGGCTAGATGGGAAAGTAAAAACAATATTCCAGTAAATGGGCACGACAAACCACTTCCTTATTGTTGCCAAGATCTATGCATGTATTAATGAAGTCATCAGCAGTCAAACCTGACTCAATGAAGATTTTACTTTACATGTACTGACAAGATGGATATTGGCTTCGACAGATATATTACCAAAAGGTAACTTCTCAAATTAGTACATTCAATCTCTGTGAAGTTCTTTAGCGTGAAGTCTTTATAGCGTACAGAAAAGCCTATTTTTCATTTAAGCAGAAAAACTTTGTTTTACAATGATGATCTCCAAACTCAAGAAGGCTTGACTGTAGTTTGTACAAAAATTTATACAAGATCATTCTCAAGAGTTTTTATGGCTCTATTAGAATGAAATCGTATAAAATTTCTTAATCAGTGAAGAATACCAATATAGTTTCTACTCATGGTTTTGGAGCCAACACCATGAAAGGATTGGTAGATATGTTTTATGAAATATCTTTATCAAAATTGAGTATATACCAAATATATATACTGTATTTTCTGGCGTATAAGGCGACCCAACGTATAAGACAACCCCAGACTTTGGCGCCGATTTCCATGCCTAGAAAGTCGACTTATCCATCAGAAACTACCGTAATTTCCAGCGTATAAGACGACTCGGCGTATAAGACGACCCCCGACTTTGGTGCCGATTTCCACACTTTAGAAAGTCGTCTTATACGCCGGAAAATACGGTATGTGTATGTGTATATGTATGTGTATATATCTATCTATCTATATCTATATATCTATATCTATATCTATCTATCTATCTATCTATCTATCTATCTATCTATCTATCTATCTATCTATCTACCATATATATAAATATAGAGATTAAAACAAAATTTTGAAAAATTCTTTGCTTTCTATATTGCTATATTGTTAGTAATTCCAGGATGATCTTGTTTAAAGGTAATTTTTTTTGGGAAAACTAATTTTCCTTTCAGGTGGGTAAAAAAGGGAAAGGAGTCCTTGTAGAGTTTTATTCTGCTAGTCATAACTGACTATAGGGAGCGGGAGTGCTCATCTTCATTTCAAGGCCATTGAGCCAGTGCTGTAAGAAGACATTTCCATGATCATGTGGCTAGTATGATGTTACAGAGTGCTGTTACCTTCCCAACAAAGTGGCATCTATTTATCTACTCACATTTGCATGCTTTTGAATGCTAGGTGGCGGCAGTTAGGGCAAGGACAGGAACTCACCCCATTGTGTGGTGCTTGGGTCCTGAACATGGGCTGCCAACTTTCCAGCCAACAAGTCTAATAACTGGTGAGCCATTGTGCCCCCCCTTCTTAGGTAGACACACATATTTATTAGATTATATGTTACAGCATTAGTGTTATGAGGTGAATCTATTAATTCCATAAAATGGCACTGGGAAACACATATTAATATTTATCTTTATTTTCAGCCATTCATATCATATTTGTAGAGTCTGGATTTACCTATCTATATTTTCACTAGTGGAAATGCAGAAAGAATGGAAACTTTATTGGATTCTAATTATTCATTTGAAGAAATAAGTGAAATATTCTAGTTTTTGGAAAGGATATGAAAATGCAATAAGACATAATTCCTTTTGAAGGATTCATATCCCTATTTAAAATCAGCTTCAGTTATGTCGGTTTTTGTCATGTTCCTGTAATCATTTGGGGCTTGATAATTTGTGTGCAATAGTGATTATAGTTTTACAGAAAAATATTGTTTCATAGTATTTTCTTTTTCACAGAGGGTATTGGCTTCTATTTTCAATGTGATATTTCTTATTATGAAAATGATTTGGACTAAGATCAATAAAAAATTGAATCCCAATGAGCCCTACATGCAATGAATATTTGGTTTGTATGAGTGAAAAGAGTTAACAGCTCCTTTGGCTAGGATTATATCTTACATGAAGAAACAGGGACTTTGCTTGCAGATACCGATAGTTGTACTTCAGGCCACATAACTTCCACATACTTTTTACTAGCTATGGTAGATGTGCCAGCTGCAACTATCCTTAAACAAGACAGACAGACACACACAGAGAGTATATACCAGGGGTAGAGAACCTTAACTCTTTTATGACTTATGGACTTCAACTCCCAGAATTCCTAAGTCAGCATGGCTGTTCAAGAATTCTGGGTATTGAAGTCCACAAGTCATAAAAGAGCCAAGGTTCCCTACCCCTGGTATATACAGATAAACACACGTGCGCGCGTGCGCGCGCGCGCACACACACACACAGAGAGAGAGAGAGAGAGAGAGAGAGAGAGAGAGAGAGAGAGAGAGAGAGGTATACATATATTTGCATTTATATCCCACTTTTTTCTGAGTGTTTAAGTTTGTTTACTTGAAGATCTCTACTAATATTTATGCTGCCTGTTTTCTCCAGGAACAAAGGCAGTCATTTTCTTCTTAAGCAATAACCGTGTGAAGAATGTTAGGCAAAACTTCACTTAGGGAATTTTGAGTTTAAAGAAAGACTTAAACCTGAATCTCCTTTGTCCAAGTTCAACATCTTACTTACTAGGTTACTTTATATCCTAGTTAGCAGCCTCAAAGTTTAAAGAATTCACCCATTCACTGCTGTTGCTTTGATGCTTCATTTCAAAACAGAACTGCTAGCTAGACTGTTAGCTGGAAATAGTACTTGTTCTAGCTAAATATTTAGTGTTATTTTTCTCATTTTTGCCAAATCACTTTTGTGTGCTATTTATGCATTGTGAACTGCTGTAGTGTATATATTGTGAGCAGTTTTTGAAGGAAGCATCTATATGTACAAAAACACACAATTATTTTAACTTCTTGAATGTATGAGGTCTAGCTTAATCCAAAGGACCAATATGCTGAGGAACTGGAAACATCTGCCTAGAACAGTGATGGTGAACCTTTTAGAGACCGAGTGCCCAAACTGCAACCCCAAACCCACTTATGCATTGTCGGGTGCTGGGTGGGTATGACCCATTGGGTGGGTGTGGCCAAATGGGTGGGTGTAGCCCATTGGGTGGGCGTGGCTGCAGTGGTAACAGCAGACTGGGTGATACTAACAAGTTCAATCAATCAATTCCAACTTTGCAAGATCTTTTTTTTTCCGTGAGAAGTTGAAATTGACTCATTGATTGAACCTTTTTTTTTTTTTTGCACACGTCGGCAGAGGCCTAAAGTGAAAAGGTTTTATAAAATCCAGCTGAAGGCCTAGGACTGGGGCGACAGTGAGCGTGCCCACAGAGACGGCTCTGAGTGCCGCCTCTGGCACCCGTGCCATAGGTTCGCCACCACTGGCCTAGAAGATGGTAAGGAGCTTGGAGACTAAATATGAAGAGTAGTTAAAGAAGAAGTTAACATAAAGAAGAAGAGGGAGGAATGTCAGAATGGTATCACAGGGAAGAGGGAGTAGATTCATATACTTAGCATCTGAAAGTTACATAAGAACAGGGGTGCAAACTTTACAGTGAGAAGTCCAAATGTGAACTAAGGACAAATTTTCTGACTGTGAGAGCTGTTAAGCAATGGAACAGCTTATCTCCTGAAGTTGTGGCTGCTCATCATTGCTGGATTTCAAAAGAAAAAGAAAAAGAAAGAAAGAAAAAAGACTGGACAACCATTTGTCCAGAATGGTATAAGGATTCCTGCCCTAGGGTTTGACTTGAAGACATCTAAGGTACTTTAAACCCTATGATTCTATATGACTGTGTGAATTGCAATATTTTTTTAGGCATTGTATATACAATAAAATGTCCAATCATTAAGATAACTTAAATTCCAGAATAATTAATCATAATTGGATTCAATGCAATATATCTGTATTTAATGCAAAATATCTATGCAATCAAGTTAGGAGCAATTCTAATATACTGCCCACATAGATTAAAAATAAGTACTCTCCAGGAATAAATTGTGGATTTTTCCAGTGAACATTTTATTTCTTTCAGTATAACCTAAATGCTTTCAGTTTGATAATAGACTCCTTAATTGGATGTTGGATATTTTTTAAAATCCACTTTTGAATACTGGTAATGGAACACTTTCATTTAAATCTATTCCTTGTGGTTTCCCAAAGCTCCTTTTGGAACACATGGAATATTAAAATGTTTGACTTGGGATGTGTGCCCAATATGTCTAGTTTAGTATGCATAGTATTTGTTTGCCTTTCAGAAAACAGAGTTCTCTTTTGATTCCTGAGAAGGGCAAGTTGTCTTTTGCTGCTTGTAATTTATTTACTTGCTTTTGTTTTTCATCAAGTTGGTCAAACAAAAGTAGGTTGCTTTTCATAGTTTATTTTTTTTAAAAAAATATTCCTTTTAATGTTAGCAGGACACTAGAACTCCTATTGAGGCAAAAGGCAGCTGAGTTATTGGGAATGAATGTTGAATAGCAGAATAACAAAGTTAGAAGGAACCTTGCTGAAGCAGGAAACTACCCACCATTTCAGACAAATGGTTGCCAATCTCTTCTTAAAAACCTCCAGTGTTGGAGGACCCACAACTTCTGGAGACAGTGAATGCCTTTCCATATCTGGCCTGCTCTTTGGTAAAATAATATTAATAAAAATCTGCATGAAATTTCATTTGCCTGCAAGCAAGAACTGGTGGGACCATAAAATATAGAAAGCAAAGAATGAAAAAAACTAAATTGCTCTGGACTTTAGAATTCAAACAGACAGGCACCTGCCACATAATACCCCAGACTTAACAGTTGTCGATAAGACAAACAAGTCTAGATGTGGACAAGGCAGTATTTAGAGGCAGCAGAAAAGAAGATAAAGTTTGGGTGCAATCCCAAAACAACTGGAATAGCAGTTGAATACCATCAGCATTAATAACATCACCACCAGTCAATTGCAAAAGACAGCTTTACTTGGAACAGCTTGCATCCTGCAATCATACCTCTAATACCATCAATTATATACATCTGGCTATCCCAGGCCTTAGGGAAGAACTCAGTTAGTGGATAAAAATGCCAAATCCATTGTAAACATTCAAACCTGGCTCAAAAGCAGTAAATTGTGAGAGGGACCTTGGAGTCCTAGTGGAGGATCAATTAAACACGAGTCAGCAGTGTGTGGCAGCAGCCAAGAAAGGTAATACAATCCTTGGTTGTATAAACTGAGGCATAGAATCAAAATCACGTGAAGTATTAGTACTGCTTTATAAATCCTCAGTAAGACCATACCTGGAATACTGTATCTCGGGCTGCCACAAAGAAGGAGTCAAGCTATTTTCCAAAGCGCCTGAAGGCAGGACAAGAAGCAACGGATGGCAACTAATCAAGGATAGAAGCAACCTAGAACTAAGGAGAAACTTCCTGACAGAACAATTAGTCAGTGGAACAACCTGCCTCCAGAAGTGGTGAATGCTCCAACACTGGAAGATTTTAAGAAGAGACTGGACAGCCATTTGTCCGAAATGGTATAAGGTTTCCTGCCTGAGCCGGGGGTTGGACTAGATGACCTCCAAGGTCCCTTCCAACTTTATTATTACTATTACTATTATTATTATTATTATTATTATTATTAACATCTGCCTTGGGACAACATCAACATCTCAGATCCTTGGGAAGGACTCAATAGGTGGATAAAAATGCCAAATCCAGTCTGAACATTTGGCTGACTGTATGATGAACTATAATAACAACAGATGCATCTTTAGGCATTGAAATATTAACTACTATTTGAGAAAGTTTTACAATTGTTTACCAAAGCAAAGGCTAAATGATTAATTTTCACGTAGCAACTTGAATTTCTTATTCTTAATTGGACTTGATTTTAATATTCCTTATACTTTAAAATTTTAAGACTCTAATTATTGCAGAGAGCAAAGTATCCTCTAGCTTGAAGAGTGATTTTAATACATATGTTACTTACATATTTAATACTGAATGCTTTACTTATTCTTATGGCTGATATGAGCCTCTTAAAAAATTGCTGTTTCAAATACGAGCATTTTCAGAAATGTGTCTTTAGAATCTGAATTATCCAGGGGATGTTTGCTGTCCTGTTCCTGTGAGTAAATCAGACTGTAAAACTTGTATTGTTATTCACTGGTTGCTCTATTAAGGGTATCCTTAAGGCTCTTCTCCTGGTGTGTACGTGTGCATTGATATTAACCATGTTAGAAAAAGGTGAATGGTATTTCTGAATGCTTAAATACCACCACCTTGAACAGCATGATCATCAAATAGGAAACTAAAATTCAGTCAATATGTCTTCTGAACATAATCCTCATTAAAAATCAGTCCTTATCCTGCACTGAGGTGTGATTCAGGAAGAGGATCAATATGGAAAAGAATGTTTTCACCATTTTATTTCATCCCATGGAGTGCAGCTTTGTGAACTTCAATTTCTGCTAACTTTGTCAGATTTGTAAATACACCTTCGTAAGTTTAATTTCATTTTTGGCACTTACTCTAAGCTATTGTAAATCAATATTAGAGTTGTAGATTAAAATTTGAAATTGAGCATAAACAACAAATTTCTGCAAAGGCTTATGTAAAGAAGTCTCATATAGTTCAAAAGTAAGTAATTTAATAGTTCATGTACTTAATCTACATAACAAAAATAAGAGTTCAATTTAGTAGATTATTGTTTATCATTTTTTACTTGAGGACAGTCATTTCGTAGATTATTGTTTATCATTTTTTACTTGAGGACAGTCATTAGCTGAGGAATTCTGGGATTTGAAGTCCACAAGTCATAAAAGGGCCAAGTTTGAAGACCTCTGTTCAAGAGCTTAAATATTTCTGGTAAAAAACAAAAATGTACAGTATAAATCTGTAAAACTATGATTGGACCTAGAAATGTTTAGAGCAGATTTGTTGATACTCGTGGACTAAATTAAATCTTGTAGATGTTATAAAAATCTGATTCTATAGTACATTACATTAGCTTTTAAACTAATATATTGCTCAAAATATACCAGATAACAAGAGAGAAACAATTTACTGATTAAGATTGAATGAGGGAAACCAATCCCAAAACATCCTGAGCGTGACATAACCATTAAAATGAATTGTTATGGCAAGGCTGTTAACAATGATACGTATGTTATCCCAGCAATCTATGTTTGCTGCACTTTACCAAAACTATTTTCATTTCCCCTTTTGAATTCAATTTCTGTTATATTTTCATACCTTTATTATCCTTTATATGATTTTAATACTTTTAAATCAACTTTTAATACCTGGTTCAGATCTGATTTCTAGGTGCAAAACTCCAGTTTTGTTTTGTTTAAAATCTCTCTATGTGCTGGTCACTTGGAATTTTGCAGCCGGATATGGTGAGCCTAACTCAAGATTATTCTCCCATTTCTATTTGCGTAATAGGATAAAATGCTGCAAAAAGATGTAAGAATACAAACACATTAACATCTAGATATGGCTTTAAATTAAATGGAACTTAAGGTTGGAAAGATAAGATTATAAACAAAAGCCCTAAGTTAATTCTGAAAACTTTAAAGTAGCAGAAGTAAAATGATTTAATGAAGCATGGGAATAAGGACAGCTTTTTATGAACAAAATAGTGGTAACTATGAAGCCGCACAAAAATCCCAACCTGGTGTGATGTGGGGGAGATTTTTGTTGTGCTTGTTCTGTGAAGTAAAATAAAAAAAATTGTTCATTTCAAAAAGCCCCACAAATGTGTTTCTCAGTGGTTAGAGGATTCATGGGAGATGAAGTCCACACATCTTAAAATTGCTAAAGTTGAGGAACACTGAGCTAAATAACACTACAACAAAAATACATAATTTCTTCCTATAAGTTATGTGATGAGATGCAATTTGTTTTTGTGGATCTGTATATGTGAAGCCAAGGAAACATACTGGTGCACATGAAGGCTGCACCAGTTGCAATTACTGTAAAGAAAAAGAGGAGATATAATATAAACAACATAGGCTCACTAATTTCATACCTGCATACCCTCATTGCCAAGAGTGATGGTTTTTAATTCTGACTCTACAGACTTTTGTATAAGTTTTGTTATGTAAATATATTGAATAAATTATGAATATTAATAAAAATGTTTTTGTGAGGTGCTAGTAGAATTTGGCATAAGAGCTCCTTACTGTATATGCTGCAGCAGCCCAGAAGAAGAAAAATTCTAAATATATTTTAATCATACCAGAATTTTTAAGGATCAGATTGAATGTAATAAATTCTGCACCAGAAACAAACTTGTGTTGTTCATAGAGGACTGAGATTTGATGGTAAACTGATGTCTTTGCTTGTACTTCAGCCGGCAGGAATCTGTAATCATCCGAAGTTGGTTTTATATTTCATTACCAACTTCGATTTTTATTCTGATATGAATGAATTGTTAAGTGAGAATGAATGAACGAAAATATGAGTGTGTTTATGTATGTGTGTATTGTGTGCCGAGAAGAATCAGAAAATTGTTATAGTGTTAAAGTGTTATTTTGTGGTTAAGATGAGGTCACATATCCATATATTACCATTTTGGACAGAGGGAATAGAATCCCTATATATCTTAATAAGATTCCTAGTTAAGCCTTTTCCTAATATATAAACTAATCACAAGTATGTTAGTATATTTTTAGACTTCAGTTACCCACCTGAAAGATGGGGTTAGTTAATGCCTTGATCATAATCCAAGCTTCAATATGTTCATTAATGGATAGGCTTCCTGGACTTTCTAACGAGTGATTGAAAGTACATTTGTAATGCTACTATTAGAAGTCTGCCTTCCTTTTATTTGAATTATATTACCTTAAGATCTTCCTGCTTGACTTACGACCACAAATGAACCCAAACATTTTGTTGCTAATCTGGACAGTTGTTAAGTGAGTTTTGCCCCATTTTATGACCTTTCTGGCCACCGTTGTTAAGTAAATCACTGCAGTTGTTAAGTTAGTAACATGATTGTTAAATGAATTTAGCTTTACAATTGATTTTGCTTGTCAGAAGGTCACAAAAGATGATACCATGATCCCGGGACACTGCAATTGTCATAAACAAGAGCCAGTTGCCAAGCATCTGAATTTTGATCATGTGAGCATGGGGATGCTGCAACGGTCATCAGTCACTTTTTTCACTGCCATTGTAACTGAATAGTCACTAAACAAATGGTTGTAAGTCAAGGACTACCTCTGTATGTTTTCAATAAATACAATCTTAGCATTATTTGTGTAACTTTATTGTTTATTCTTATCAAAATCTATATAAGTGCATTGTTGACTGGCTTTTAATTTTGGGGTAAATGCTATGGATTTGGGGAATAAAAACATGTTAAGATTTATGCTAGGTCAAGATAGAATAAGCTAAAAATAGGCAAGATCTGAAAACATGATTCTTAAGTAAAAGTTTTCCTGAGAATATTTGACATTCTGAGTGAAGGGACTAAAAGATAAAAATGTATATTCTGTAATTTCTATGGTCTGCTCATAATCTTTGGAAAATCTTTGCTTGAATGGCATTAAACTTTTTTTAAAAGTATATGCCTGCTTGTGTACAAATAGTCTTGTAAGTTGGACTCTGGAGAGAATATCATAACTTTGATAATTGAGTGATTGATCATAAGTCAAGGACTAACTGTATCTACACAAAATAGGGTCTCAAATTGATTTTTGATTTGTAAGGATTATTAGTGACTGTCTTAGACCTTCAAGGTTATAGTTTTCTGGGCATCTGATAATTTTCTGAATGTTTTCTGTGTCACTAAGACACTAAGACAAAACAAAACAGCAGAGTAAACATTTTCTGTTAACAAGCAGTTTTACAAAATTATAGAGTCCAGTTTCTTTAAGCTTTCAGTTGTTTTTCATTTAATGTAGCAAAAAGTAGAATGGTCTATTCACTACATGTGCAAGCTGTGCTATTTTCTGTACATGCAAATAAAGTCTTTTTTGAGTTATGTGTTTATAAATAAAGTGTCCTTTGAGCTTGACTTTTGCTGACTTCATAGACACATTAGTTTAGTTTTCCGGACAACAGTATTGAAGTCATTTGCCACTGCTTTCTGCCAGAAAATTTTTTCAGCTTCCTGGTCCTATTTACAACTTGGCTGTTCCCTTACATGATCTCCCATCAAATTGTTAACCAAACCTTTCTTCCATATATACAACTAGGTATTGTGAACTGCTGAGTTGTATATAAGGTAACAGTATAACCCCCAGTTTCATTTGATTGCAGGAAGTTCCCCACTTAATGGCTCTCATTGGTATCAGCAATTCTGTTGCTAAGCAATGTCATGTGAAATGTCATGTGATTGCTCTGCCTCGTGATGGCAGCTTTGGCAATCCAAATTAGTGTTATTGTGCAAATCCCCCACTGTCATTATGTGAGGGCCCAGTTGGATCCAATTCATTCTTGGAAGAGGTAAGGGACTAAGTCACTTCAAATTTCCCTATCCTCCTATCTTCCTCCATCTTTTTTTTTTTTTTTTGCCCCCTGCCTACTTACCATCACCAGCTGTGCCTCCTGGCTTGGCCCAATCTCTCTTTTGACCATTGTACCATGCAGCACTATTGGCCAAGATTTTCTTTCATACTGGCCTTCTTTTGCATATTGGCTGGGGCATCCTTTTGCCCTGATACAGCCAATATCTTCTTTCTCATTGGTGTTCTTTCACCTGCTGGCTAGGTCCTTTTTTTGTGAAAGGAAGCTTCGGCTGGTGCATGAAACAATTCTCTGGCTGGTGCAAAAAAGAAGGATCTGGCCAAGAATGGTGCAGAGGGCAGTACACATCCACTTATCTGTAGCATTCATTTGCTACTTCCCTCACAAATGGTCAGGCTAGTGAATCCTGGGGAGAGTTGACAACAAAAATCAGTTGGGAGGGACAGCGTTGGGGTGTTTGTAAATGTTGATGGGCCAGAGGTTGCTCACATGATTGTGGGAGCACTTCAAGAGCCAGAACTTGAAGGACCAGTTGTAAATTTCTTTATTCAGTGCTATCATAATTTTGAACAGTCCCTGAATGAATGGTTATTAAGTAAGGATTACCTATATATATTTAATGTAAACAAATGAATAAATAAATATTTAACCCCACCTCCTCTTTCCAATGTAGTTACTCATTCTTTTTACTCCATTCTTTTCTTCTTGTTTTTGGCTCTTTCTGAAAGGGGATACTAGGTATACTTGTAAATACCTGTGTGTTTTTGTATGTACAGTATACAGGTTTTTATCTATGTTATGCAAAGCTCTTTTACATGACTTTCCCAACTTGTTCTGGCAAGCAAATCAATGGGGGAAGTTTTGCTTAACAATCACATGGTAAAAAGTTATAAAATCAGGTGCAACACACTTAGCAAATGCTTTGCTTAGCAACAGAAATTCTGATTCCAATTATGGTTGTAAGTTGAGGACTAACATAAAATATTTGTCAAAAGTTATGAAATGTTTGGGTTTTCATTCTATAAAAGTGCTTTGGAGCATGCAGAATGCGAGGAAAGCACTTGTTTGCCATTCTATAAAGAAGGCTCAGAAAGTAGGACAAGAAGAATTGATCTCTCTGCTGAAGTCAGTAACTTAGTAAATAGAATGCCTTGGGCTCCTGGAGCTCTGAAGGGACTGTTGTTCCTGGAAATGCATTCTAACTGACAAGTATTATTACCTTGAAAAGAATCTTCTGAATATTTCAAATACTGAAATGTAATAGAGTTCATTACTGCTACTGATGTACTTCTTTATTGAAGGCATGAAGCAAATGTTCCCTTTGCCCCGTTGGACATGGCCCGAGAGGCCTTGAACATCAGGACTATGAATTGAATCTGAGTCTCTTTGATTTAAGTTCATTTCTGTGTTTCATGAAGCTTTATATTCTCTCTGTCTCAATTGCTAGTCTGCCCATCTTTCAATACCCTTTTGTTCTT
Organism: Crotalus tigris; assembly: GCF_016545835.1. Classification (NCBI taxonomy): domain Eukaryota; kingdom Metazoa; phylum Chordata; class Lepidosauria; order Squamata; family Viperidae; genus Crotalus; species Crotalus tigris. The sequence continues at coordinate 8,732,489 of NW_024100606.1, forward strand.
CAAAAGCTTGCAGATTCATAATTGCTTTGCTATGCTTGGTTGCTATGGGCCGTAACATTAAGTATGGATGTTGGTAGCTGTGTGTTGAAAGACTAAATCCTGGCTGCTAGCCTGGAAATTTCTTAGTATTTTCAATCAAGTGCTGTTTTGTTTTATAATTCAGAGACAGGAGGAGGAACAAAGTTACCACTAGTCTAATTTGTTGGATGATTGGTACTGGATAAGCACAGTATCTTGACCAATAAAACATTAGCCTGTTAATTCTGAGTCCTTTGTGCTCCATTGCAATGAGTCTTAGGCTAGCATTTCAAAGGAATGGAAGAGGGGTGTTTAATTTTCTGTTCTTTTTCCGAGTCCTTCAGAGAACCAGTGTCTGTGAGAATGGTAATGCTAGCGGTGGTCTAATTGATAGGTTATTTCAATAACTGTACTGTTGTATTATTGTGCCAATAGAACTTCCTATTTCTTATAAGCATTTTGACATTGCACATATTCCAAATAGAGTGGGCCTGTGGCATGATGTTTTTTTGTCATTTTGATAAAAAACAGCCAGAGGCTATAAATGACAATGCCTCAGACTAATAGGGAGTTCCACATTTTGGATTAGAAAGGAAGACATCAAATTGTCAAATAGAAACATATACAGTATTTCTATTCCCATGAATTAAAAAAAAAGTAGAGTGCCAGAGACAGATTTCAAAGTGTTTCATGGCAGCTTAAAACCTAACATATGTTTTATGACGTAAACCTTCATGGATAATTTCATTTTCAACAATAAGTTTATCTCTTAATATATTTGCTAGTGCACTGTTTTGTTCCAACAGGGTAACATAGCCAACCTGTGGAAAAAGATAAATTAATTATATATTCTTGAGAAATGTGTATGTTGTTGTTGTTGTTAATTGCGAAGTCGTGTCCGACCCATCGCAACCCCATGGACAACGTTCCTCTACCATTTTCTGGAGTCCATTTAAGATCACACCTACTGCTTCAGTGACTCCATCCAGCCATCTCATTCTCTGTCGTCCCCTTCTTCTATTGCTCTCAATCTTTCCCAGCATCAGGCTCTTCTCCAGTGAGTCCTTCCTTCTCATTAGGTGGCCAAAGTATTTGAGTTTCAACTTCAGGATCTGGCCTTCTAAAGAGCAATCGGGGTTGATCTCTTCTAGGACTGACCGGTTTGAACGCCTTGCAGTCCAAGGGACTCGTATGTTATGAGAAGGTAACTGTAATAAAGAATTAAGTCCATTTTTTATTTTCTAGTTGAAGCCACAAAATAAATAATTGATAAAAGACATCGATAGATGTCTGAACATTTTACTAATAGATTCATTTCCTCAGTCAGTCAATTACAGTTTTTTATGTGTTTAAATAAAAACACAAGAAAAAAATAGCTTTTTAAAATAATTGCCAAATTCTTATCTACTTTGCCTTAATGGAGATAATATCTGAGAACAGGGTGTTATACTTTTAAGCTTTCAGTGATTCCATTTTCCTCATAACTATGCTGGTTTGATACCAGTTCTGCAGAGTAGTTTTAATACTTGTCTGGATTAAATTGTAAAGTTACAGCTATCTGTTGTTTGAAAGCAGAAACATTAGTAGAAATAAAACTAATAAAACGAGAGTAAACTGGATGTGCATTGCCCTAACGGTGCCAATTATTGAAATATAAATAGAAACATTTGGAAGTAAGATTTTCTGCCTCTTTTTGTAAGCAGAAAACACTGTCAAACGTTTTCTCCTTCTCAAAATAAAATTTGGACAGTCCTCTGTAAACTTGGAAATACATGCTGCTACATGAATACTGGCCTTTATTACATTTAAAAGCAAGGTTAATAGAATAATTAAATGTTAGACCATGCCAAGGATATGTTTTAATGGAATTACTGCCAACAACATTTTGCAAGATACACAGATTTCTTTCATATCTGTATTATCTAGTATTCATGTGAAGCTCAGTGGGAAATAATTTTTTGTGAAGAAATAGTGTTTTTTCTTCTAAAGATTTTTTTCTTATTTTGTCCCTCTAAACATTTTCATACAGAATTACTGTCAGTTACTGAGAATTATTGCCTTAGAGCAGTGTTTCTCAGTATTAGCAACTTTGAGGTGTATGAACTTTAATATATGCAGTTGAAATCCATACATCTTAAAATTGCGAAGGTTGAAAAATACTTGGTTAGGGTATAAAGACTTTGGTTAGGATGGAAAAATGGTTGCTGATAAAATTTGTACATTAGTCTCTAGAGATTGCCAACTTTTTTTTTCTAATGGAAGACTTCCTTATTGGCTATTCCTTGGAAGTTTGCTTTTTGAGAATATGCTCAGGCCTCTCTAAAGAAGATTAAAACCTTTGCAGATATTATTGAGGGTAGAGATAATTCTTTTCCTTTTCAAATTGTAATCTGAGAATTCTTATATTGGAAAGTCTGAAAAAATCTATCTGCCCAGTTTTTAGATTCCCACAAATGTTATTGCTAATTATCATTTACAATTCCTAAGGAAATATATAAAACAAGGACATGGTAAAATACATTCAGAATATTTTTAATAACTTTTAACTCTAAGAAAACTACCACAGATTTTGGGGTTCGGGGATGCAGTATCTCTACTTTTGAAACTTTAACTGACAATGCTAAGAATTGGTGCTGGGAGTAAATATTATTCCTTTTTCTTACTTTTCTTTCCCTATGCCTGTTGGTTCTGAATTGCTTCAAAAACAGTTTCTCTTATTTAAAAATGGGGAACAATGATTTCATTCATATTTATTAAAATTTAAAATGTGCCCTAATAATGCCAGTATAGGGGCCTCTTAGATCTTCATGACTCTGCATAGAAAGTGATGACCATGTGTCATGAGATTTTTCCCTATCTAGAGATAACATACTAATTTCATTATACATTTGTGATGTCATTTAGGCTTATTATAACCAGCTAGTTATTATAATAATGGTTCAGTTATAATATTACAACTTAAATTCATATTTTGGGTAATATTGGTGTTTAAAGTTCAATGTAAATTATAATGGAAATAAGTAAACTTTGTTTATTGAACTTTGAACTCTGTTGACACAGTTTTAGTAATGAGCTGCAAATATTATTTTAGGATCAGGAGCCATCTATACCTACATGTAAGAAAAAATAATGAATATTCTGTGTCTAAAGATTTCCTGACATATACAGTATCTTCTTTTTTAAACTAACCTAATTGGATCAACAATAATCAGATATAATTTAGCTTTAAAATATGTTTCTGATCATTTTCATTAAAATCATTAAATCTCTAAAGTTTGGATAATATTATTTTGGGGTTTTAATTTCAGTTACAGGAGCTCTTGGAAACAGTTGCTTGGTAACTCATACACCTTTTTTTGAAGCAAGTTAATTTGTGATGATAAAGTATGTCACCAAAGCGTTAGTGTTAGAGCTCCGAGATAAGCAAATTTTTGAAAGGTAAACTGTAAATGGAGTCCATCACTTTTCCTTTTAAGATGGAGCTGTTGTAATGTTCCATGCTATCTTGGTGTAGGCATGTTGTACATGTAGCCATCAGGATGAAATTTAATCAAGGTGTCCATCTTTCTCCCTCTGCTTGATTTACATGCATATAGTGCTATATAATCAAATACAGCCTTTTCTTTGTCTCTGGGGAATTTAATTGAACCTGTGAACATCAATATGAATATTTTGCAGTAAATCTAAGGGGTATAGATGCTTTAGCTATCTACTAGAACAGTGTTTCTCAACCTTGACAATTTTAAGGCATGTGGACTTCAACTTCCACATGTTGAATGCTGGCTGTGGAATTCTGGAAGTTGAAGTCCACATGCCTTAAAATTGTCAAGGTTGAGAAACACTGTACTAGAACATGTAAAGAAAAGGGGCTGGGGCTTTCATCACATAATTGTTGCCTTCATCTTGATTTTTATGACTTTTCTGCAGACACTCCTCTTCCTCTTCCTCCTCCTCCTAAATTGTTTCCTGCCTTTTATCTGAGAGTTTAAAGCAGTTTATATGGCAATGCTACCAGGTAGATTAGATTAAAAGACAATGGCTGACCCAAGACCACTCAGTAAGCTTCTGTGGCTGTGAAGGGATTTCAACATGGATTTCCCTGCTGTTAATCTCTTAACCACCGTATTGCATAGGATCTTATTGCTTTTCTTGTTTCCAGCTACTCACAATGGTTTAACCTATAGTATTGCATATTCATATTGATATTTTGTTTTTTAGCTTGTTGTATCCTTCTTTGGGATTATCTATTAATAAAAAGCAATAGAGTGATGGATTTAATAAAAGAAAAAAAATATGGGAGTCCTATATATAGGTACTTCTTGGCTTACAACCATTCATTTAGCAATCATTCAAAGTTACCACAGCACTGAAAAAAGGTGACTTATGACCAGTCCCTGCACTTAAAACTGTCGCAGGATTCTTAGGATCATATGGTCAAAATTTGGCACTTGGCAACTGGCATATATTTACAATGGTTGCAGGATCCTAAAGTCATGTGGCTTTGCCAACTGGCTTCTAATGAGCAAAGTCAATGGGGGAGCCAGATATGCTTAATGATTGCATTATTTATTTAACAACTGCAGTGATTCACTTAATAGCGATAAAAAGGATGTAAAATCAGACACGACTTACTTTAAGAATCACCTTGTTTAGCAATGGAAATTCTAGTCCCAACTGTGGTAATACAGTAAGTCAAGGATTACTTGTAGACTTTCTAGTTCCCATTACAGTCAAGCATATTGTGCATGTACAGTACATTAAAGAGGGGGGAAAAAAATCATCCAACCAAATGATCTCAGTAGGATTCCTGAAATGCAGTCACCTTGTGTGAATGAAAAGAATTTATGATTGCAATTTGCATGGCTGTTTTTATTGTAGTAAAGTATATTAAAATAGATTTTGCCCACTTATTTAAACACACTTTTATTCAAGGGTTCAAGTAGACCCCCAACTGACTAAAAGGTTTGAGTATTGAAATTCTTTCAAAAACTTGCTGTGAAATTAAAATTTTAAAATTAAATGAGTTTGGATTATATCCTCCCTTCTAGTTTTAAGGCTCATAGTCTCTAGCAAGTTGCTCAGACTCAATGCAGCATTTAGTTAATTTGTTGGTAAGGAACCCATCCCACCTGTAAGTTAGAAATTGAAGGGGCAATGAAAGAAGTTATTTGAATCTCTAAGGTTTAGAAAATTCCTAACTTTTAGGTTTGCAGTGAAAATAATTTCACTTTCTCTTGGTTATCATCATCAATTGTCCAGGGTATTTTTCAAAACATTTTATACCCAAGATGTTATGTTCTGAGAACTTCCTGAAAACTACTGAAACACTCCTGAACAGCTCAATCAGTGTTGCCAGGAGGAAGAGGACAATGTTCTGGAATTTTCTAGGGAAGAGAGAGGCGGGAGAGCAAGCAACAATAATTTAAATTTATGTTTTTTTATTTTGTTTGTAAATTGTTTTGACAGGATTTTAATCCTGAAAGTGAGTTATACATAATTGCAATAAGTAAATAATAACTTGAAGAGTTTAAGAAAAAAAATCTAGTGATTCCTTCTATCCCACAGCTAGCTATCCTACTGAGGTATTTTTAATAATTTTAATTTTATCCCATGGGTAGTCCAATTCCATCTTTCATTTTTGTTTAAATCCTGCTTTCTTCTGTTAAGCTTACTTTTGCTTTGAAGTGAAAGATTGAATGCACCATGGGAAGTTGGCACTTACACTTTTGGAAAAGCAAGAAACACAAACAGTTATTGTCTGTTTAGAATTGCTCTTTGCTTGGGGCAACAATGAATAATAGCTTCAGAAAACTGGATAACTGCCATTTTTAGGTAGAATATATTTGATGCATTTATTTCATGTTTGGGAAATGAGGATCTTGAAGTTGTCTAAAGCAATGAAGGTTCCCTGTGGATTAGTCCCCCCACCCCCTTAAAAAAAAACTCTCTTAGGAAATGAATAACTTAACAAGAAAAAGGCAGGAGATCTGTGCATGTATTTTTGTTTCTGAGATTAATGTTCAGTTAATTACCTGCCAAACTCACCACTGGATTCAAAAGATTAAAAGACTGTTTCTACTAGAAGTAGGTAGGAAATGTAGGCGTTTTCAGGACTGCATGCTCTGTTGCTTCACTGCAGTTTTTTAAAAAATAAAATATTCAGAAATGCACTTTTCTAAAGAACAAACTCATCTTTATAGCACAGCCTACATTCTGTTTGATTTATAAATTTAGTATAAGGGGAGAAAAAAGATACAAAGTTCGAAGTTCAGATTTTGAGTATATTTCTCACATTGTGTGATTTTATATGCATTAGAAAAGAAACTAATCTCAGTAAAGAAGCATTTCCTATTTTTGTGTTTTCATGCATTTCATTATATTTTGTTTACCAGAACTTGCTCAAGGCAAGCCTAATTAATTTCCTTCAGATTTTGGATGGGAACGCTCTGTAATGACTACTGTTTAGTATTTATTGAAAAATATTCAGATTAAAATTATTTTTAATATGTAAATATAGACTATCCTAGTTGTGACAGAAGTATTTCAATCTTGGGCTGGACTCCTTTATTGTATTTTTCAATAACATTTTTAAATAGAACTACTGACTTTCCAGGTACTTTTATATATATTCTGTTTCTTAATATAATGCAGTGTTTATTTTAGAACTGCACTGAAGCTTTTGTTTACTTATAATATCCCAAACATGTTTTCAGTATAAACATTCCTAAATTAATTTACATTAAATTTTGAACCAGAATAAAATCCCACATTTTTCTCCACAACATCAGCTACATCCTTATAAATATTACGACATTTCTCTCTGAATTTGTTATGAATTGTTTAATACGTACCAAAAACTCAGAACACCTAACATTGAGTAGCCCAATGTCCAAGCTATTCAACTTTGGTGACTGATGACCCTCAGTGTGCAGTGTGAAAATGAGTCAGGAATGTCTTTTGCTCTTTCTGTCTGTTTAGAAATGTAAATACTGAGAGCAAGGAGTGATATTTACTACCCTGCTGTGAGCTGCCATGGATCCCTCAATCACTAAAATTATCTTGCTTTCTCTACACAAAAGTGAAGTGAAAGAAATATTTAAAGAATGAGTTGCATGAACTTAGTTTCCCTTCTCTTGAGCAGAAAATAAACAGAATGTTACCAGTTTCAATCCTGGCTTACTTACGATTTCTGAAAAAGATTGATGAGGCTTGATCTTTTTTCAATGGGAAAATGGCTTGCATCCAGACACCATAGGAGCTTAACAATGTGAACTGAAGCCTGCTTCAGAGTGTTTCCTGTTGCAAGGAGTTGTCTAGTCTGGAAAGGGGGGGATTCATTTGGTTGGGATGGAGGTTTGGGGCATAAAGATTGTTAGCTGCTCCCAGAAAGTGGGGGCTGAAAGTTTCATCTCTGGAGTATTAGGCCAGGGGAGATATGGCAGGGAGTGCTAGGTAAGTCATCCCAAGGGGAAAAAACCTCCAGTTTATTGGACATAGCCACTTCTGGCTGGCTAAGTCTATTCTAGGAGTTCATATTCTCCATGACCACTATAGGCTTGTCACAGTTATCTCAGATCCAGTGCAGATGAATGGTTATATTTTGGATGTTGTTTTGTCTCCGAGAAGTTGTTGAATGTTCTGGAGATGGAGGACATTTCCATCATCCTGTTGTCATGGTCAGATCATCCCCAGTCTAAATGCAGTTAGTAGAAAGTAGCCTGAGGTTGTCAATGTTATATTGCATGGGGAAGTGGGAAGGTGGAAAAATACTGATTGTCTAACTGATTGTCTAACAGAAATTGTGGGTGAAAGGGAGGTTTCCTGCCTCCCAGACATAAATTTAGAAGTGCCAGATCAGCCCAATATCCTGTTTTTAACTTTGCACATGATATATTGCAAACTGTCTAAATAGCTTTTCTATGTTAGAATAAGGAACTACAGAATATAACCATGTATGGAATATTCCATGATCAGGAAATAATTACGTATTAAGGAGTATAAGAATGTTCATCCATGCCCCTGTTCGGGGTTCAGACCATTTTTGCTGTGATTAGCTCTCTGAACCTGCGCAATAAACCTTCCCTTTCTCAAAAGAGCTGACTCAAATCTCTCACTTCTACAACAGTTTCTGGTGCATTGGCCGGGAAACTTGAGTGAGGTGATGTTTCGCTGAGGGCAGCTTGACCCTTCGGACCTGCTGGGAAGCCATCTCTGAACAATTCTCCAGGCACCACGGGGGTGTTTTCCTCCGGGAGACAGCTGTGGCTTGTCAGCAGAGCCGACAGTGCTGAGAGTCAGTCCAAGAACCCTTGGGGAAAGGAAAGGAGGTCTGAACCAGCTCCTGACCAGGACGAATATAACAACACTGCAGGCGAGTATGTGTTAAACTAATTGTACCTATCTCACTTGCAGATAGAAGAGGGGGCCTGATCAACCCCCTGGACTCGGGACGTTGCTCCTGAAGAAGTCTGTGTCAGGTTGTGTGGGTGGTTAAGCCATTGGATTTCCTATTGGTGACCATTGGAACGTCTGGCACCGTAGGTCAGTGGCAGTATTGTTAGGATGGGGGGGCATAGCAGTGTTCCCAGCACACCGCTGGAATGCATGTTAAAAAGGATTTGATAAGTATTTTAACCATACTGAGTATAAGGTGCCCTACCCAAAGGTAACTAGGGATAGGTTGCAGTTTTTATGTGAGCACCAATGGCCTCACATGGATGTTGGATGGCCCCCGGAGGGAATTTTTAAGAATCAAATCATTGATGATCTCACTTCTCTGATAGCAGCCAATGAGGAAAATTACCCTAACCAATGTCAATATATAGATCAGTGGGGGCATGCAGTAGCAGAGCAAGCAGATGAGTTATTGCAATGTCAGGCTGAAATGGTTCGCTTGTGTGTGGCTAGACCTAAAGGGAAAAAAGCTGCAGGTCGAGTCAAAGAGGTTCAAGGATGTGAAGATTTTAGAGACTAAGGTATCAGATGTAAAGAAAGAGATAAAGGTGGAAGTAGAGGAAGTAATCCTTAGACCCCCTCCCTATGTGCCGCGCCTTTCTCCCATGCCCCAAGTGCCGGCAGCGGCAGCAGCTGTGCCTGGAGATATGCTGTCAGCTGCCTCTGCTGTGCCCGGGGACATGCAACCAGCTGTGAGACAGAAACAAAGGGGGAAGCTGTCGGCTCCCAAGGAGGAAGGGGATTTGGAAGGTCTCTCTGTAAATGTTAGGGGAGAAGTAAGTGAAGAGGACGTGGCAGGATGTACAGCAATTGTTGAATACTTTGTTGACTTCCGAGGAAAGGGAAAAGTGGAAGGCTGCTGTTAGGCAGAGCTTGAGAGATAGATTGCCAGCTGTACAGGATATACAGCCAGAGGTGGATACAAGGGCACCAGAGAAGGATCCAGAATGAAATGCACAGGATCCACCACAGATGAGATTGCTGAAGGAATATCAGAATTTAGTAGTAGAGGCTCTTCGCAAGGCTGGAAAGCCTCCAGTGAACATGTCAAAGCCGTCTTTTGTGATGCAGGAAGCAGATTAAAGTCCGGAGAGTTTCCTGCAGAGATTGATTGAGGCTTATAAGCTCTATACTCAGGGTGATCCAAGGAGTGCTGATAACGTGAGGATGTTGAATGGGAGGTTCATAGCACAGAGCTATGATGACATAAGGAAGAAGTTGCAGAGGTTGGAGGGAGCATTAGGGAAAAATACTACTGAGTTGTTGGAAGTAGCAAGGAAAGTGTTTGTTAATAGGGATAAGGTGGAAAAGAAGGAGAGAGAAGCGAGGATGCATAAAAAGACAGAGTTGTTGGCCATGGCGTTGCAAGGAGGGACCGTGCTGGGACCTAATCAGTGTGCTAATTGCAGAGAGGATGGTCATTGGCAAAGGGAATGTCCTAAACAGCAGATGAGAGGAAGAGGTTGGAGAGGAAGAATAGGTAGAAGACGTGGGGGTGTTGAAGGTGGACCCACCACTAGGCTTCCCTTTAGGGGAAGGGGACAGAGAGGAACCCGAGGGTATAAAGGAGATTGGGATACAGAGAGGGAAGTTGAAGGGATTGGATTGGCAGGGACCGGATGGATGGATTGAGCAAGGACATAGGGCTTTAGGTTGGGAAAGGAAGCAAGCAGTATTAGCTATTGCTGAACCCCTAAATAGGCGACAGTTAAGGGATTTTTTAGGTTTGGCAGGATTTTGTCGAATATGGATACCAAATTATGTCTTATTAGCAGCACCTCTTTATTTGGCTACAAAAGGGGGTGATACAGAGCCCTTTAATTGGGAGGGAGAACAAAGGAGAGCTTTTAGGGAAGTGAAGCAAGCCCTCACATCGGCACCAGCCTTGGCTTTGCCTAACTTAGAAAAGCCTTTCAACCTATATGTAGACATTAAAAAGAATATTGCATTGGGGGTGTTGACACAACAATTGGGGCAGTGGCAGCGCCTGGTGGCATTCTTAACTAAGCAATTGGATGGGGTGGCCACATTGTTTGAAGATTCTTGCTGCTATAGCAGTCCTTTTACAGGATTGCAATAAATTGACCTTCTCATGTCCCATAAGTGTCCACACTCCTCATGCAGTCCATTCTATTTTGGACAGATAGTAAATATGCTTTTTTGACTTTACATGCTCATGGTGCTGTGTACAAAGAGAGAGGATTTAGGGATTCTGCGGGCAAATATGTGTTACATGGACACTTGATAAAGCATCTTCTCGATGCAGTACAAAAGCCAGCAAAGGTTTCAGTTATGCATCGTAAAGGGCATCAGCGGGGGGGTGGGGGGTGGATAAGGTGGCCTAGGGAAATTGGAAAGCCAATGGCCTGATTTGGGCCATCAGGGGGGAGTGTAGACTCTGGAAATGGTGCAGGAACTGAATAAACAGGTGGAAAAACTCAGAAACTACATTATTGAACAAACACCAACTAAGTTGATAACTAAATGTCATCCTTTTAAAGCTGGAGATAAAGTGTGGGTGAAACATTGGAAGCGTGAGCAACTGGAAGGGAGATGGAGAGGGCCTTATGAGGTAATAATGGCCTCTCCTTTAGCTATAAAAATTGCAGAATCTAAGTCCTGGATCCACTGGACCAGAGTCAAGGCAGCAGCAGTTCCCCTATGGACAGTGACCAGGGACCCAAAGGTCTCTACAAAGCTTAAACGTGTTTAATGAATGTTTTATTATTTGTATAACAAATAGTATAGTAGTGCAAGTATATCCTGCATATATATCTACGGCTGTTCGATTGGATTCAACACCCCTGCTAAGCCACTCTGGAAGCTGGCTTTCTACGCACGGGAGAAGAAAGGATGGAAGGATTATTATTGCTTTCATATAGTACTATTGTTGCATGTAATAATGTTTGTCTCTTTAATCTAGGCCAATGGAGCAAGCCAGAAGAGGCTCCTGGTATTGTTCAATCTTATGTTATAGGAACTGGTAATTGTGATGGTTACCCCCCATTGGTTTCTCACCGGCATGCTGGAATGGTATCTTGCCTCATCCTTGTCAATTCCCACTAGTGTTTGATAGGATAGTTAAAAAAACCTGCCTCACTAGACAATCTGTCAACCCTGAAGCCTGTCAATATGCTGGATATATCCTTAGGAAAGGCATATGTGTTAGGGCCCCTTATAAGAAGCCTCCTCCTCCTGTCACCTTGGAATGTGGGCCTCCTTTATTTTGGGGTTGGGAACAAGTCACCCTAGTCTCGCAGTTGAAAACGGGATGGAAGGGGACTTGCATTGTACGTGTAATTCCAGTGGAGTTTGGAACCACTATCCGGAAACCGCAAAGGAAGCGGCCTGAGAGAAAAAGAAGTAAAAGGTCCAATCAGAATAAGGATGTGCCCTATCCATTGGAGTCAAGGATGCAATATAATTTGTGGGTCCAGTTGGCTAAAATAGCCAACACAACAGATTTTTGCCTTTCTGAAGCATATGATATGGAGAATCTGCTGTCCACTTGTTTAATACCAGTGTGTGTTCCAGTCACAGTGGCCAGGGAATTTGAAAATGCAGTGGCAGACTAACTTCACAGCAGCCTAGAAAAGTGAATTATCTGGTCCCTTTTCAGTCAGAATTCAGGCCTAGTTTGGGAATAGAGGCAGCACTGGTTTTTCTCCTGGATGATCTGCATCATGGATAGGGAATCATGGTCCTTCTGATTAATTAAATCTCTTGATATCTTTTGATACCATCACCCTGTATTCTTTTGGATCACTGATGAAGATTGGGGGTTGGAAGTTTTATTTTGCAGTGGTTTTATATCTCTTTTTAGAGGATAGTTCTAATATATGTTGATGAGAGAGAATAAATTGGCATGATGGTCACTGACCTGTGGGTACTGCAGACATTAGTTTTGTCTCTCATCTAAATGAAGCCAGTGGGAGAGGTCATTAGATGTGGGGTCATCAATATGCTGATGATATCCAATTTTACATTGCCAGGATGCTATCAATTCCCTTTCTTGATGCCTGGAGCTTGCAGGGTCTGTTGGTAAGAGAGAGCAGACTGAAGTTGAATCCTGATGATTCAGAGTTGGTGATACATTGGAGTTCTTGGGCACCTCCTTATGAGCATAAACTACTCATCAGACAGCAGGTTCGCAGCATGGCGATCCTTCTGAATTTATGATTCCTGTTGGATAGCAAGTAGAAGCCATAGGAATTATGCCCTGCTCGAAAAGTTCAGTCAGATCTTCCAACTTTGTGAGATTTTTTTTTTTGCAAGAAGTTAGAACTTTTTTTAGTCCCACAAACTTCGTTTCTCTGCAGCAGGAGAGAAAAGCTTCAGAGCTGGAAAGCAGGTTAGTGAAGAAATGCTTTCGGGAAGAGAGAGGAGCTGGGCGGTGGTGTGCCAAACTCTACAGCAGCTCCGGGAGGCAGAAAACGGGGCTGCAATTTCCAGAACGGAGAAGGGAGATGTGGGGTGATACAGGGTGGCAAGCAAGTGCTTTGCTCTGTATCACTGTGCAGAGTTGCTCCCCTCCCCGTTCTCTGTTCTGTCCAGTGGAGGTGACGGAGGGTTGGCTGGGGAGGCTTGCGCCGCCCGGTCACAGTGCAAGCCACAGTAGAATTGGAGGAGAAGGAGACGGCAACTGCCGCTAGGCAGGTGATCTGTGGGACAAAGCTCAAAGAAAGCCCCTGCAGAGGCACACAATGGCAGTGGAGTCTTTCACCATCGTTCCCCCGGCTCTGAAACGGCAGAGAGGGACCAGGTCTACCCTGCCCATCTTCAGTAGCATGGCAGTCTAGCTTGGGAGGGGAATGAAAGGGAAGGTCGCCGAGCAAGGAATGGCCTGGCTGGCAGGGCCGTGAAGCTCCACCCCCTCTCCCACCTGCCTTGCCTCGTTGTGGCAGCAGCACTATGACATGCGCTCTCCTGCCCCATTGCGGCAGCAAGGTGGGACGGAGTGGGCAGGGTCTTAAGTAGAACTTATGTTTGAAGTAGGGTTTATATTAGGCCCACCTCCAAAAGGGTAGGTCTTATTTTCAGGATAGGTCTTAATTTTGGGGGAACACGGTATTAAGAAAAAGTAAAAAGTTGAGGTTTAATGTTAATGCTTCATTCTAATGCAACAGAGGAAGTTGAAAATCAATGCCTTTTCTTTTCTTTTTCCCTTCTCCCCCTCACTTTTCTTTCCCCTTTCCCTCCCCACCGTGTCCTATTATTTGCTTTTGTATTTTTGTATTTTATTCTATAATCTCATAAAATGTTACAAACCGTAAAAAAAGGAAAAAAAGTACCAGTTTTACTCCTCCTTTTATATCCTCTTTTCTTTCCCCCTCCTCCTTCTATATCTCCTCCTCTCTCCCCCTTCTTCCTTTTCCCTTCTGGGTGCACTGGAAGTGCCGATCAGCTGTAGCCACGCATGCGGATCCTGGGCTCTCAGCAGAGACCCAGCAACACTGCTGCTCCAGCTGACTGTCTGTCTGAAGACTGTGTGCGGCTGCCAGCCACCCCCCCCGGCCGCTGGAAGCGCTGATCAGCTGTAGCCGTGCCCGCTGATCCTCGGCTCTCAGCAGAGCCCCAGCAACACTGCAGCTCCAGCTGACTCTCTCCCAGGCCTTCTGGCACTGCCACTGCTTCACCTCATCTACTTTTACACTTTTTTTTTTAGAAAAGTTTTTATTTTTCAATTATCAATTACATAAACAAAAAAGAAGAAATTTCACATTTGACAAAGTAAAATAAATACACCTAGATGTCGCTTGCCCACCCCCCCAAACTGCATCCGCCCTCTCTTACACTCTCCCTTACTTCCCTCCTCCTTCTCCTTCTCCCTCCCCTCACCTCTCTCTCCCCTCCCCCTCTCCTCTCACCATCCTACTTCCTCCCTAACCTTTCTCCTCCTCTCTCATCCCTCTTTGGATACAGTACCGGGGAAATGCCCAAGCAACATCTCTCTCATAAGTTATCCCTTATTATCTTACTTTAATCCTATCATCTAACCTACTTAACCCCCCACCCCAACACCCCTCCCTCCCACTCCCAAAGACCCACCCACCCTCAACCTCCCCTCCTCCCCACTTCCCAGAGCTTGGCACAGGGTTTTCAAACATATTAAACAAAATCTGCTTAGCTTTAACTAATGCAAACTAAATCTAACTAAACCTATCCAACTATACAAATAATAAAATCAGTAAGTTACTTTAACTCAGATACAAAACAAATTTAAACAAATTAAAAAAAATCAACTATCAAAATCAAATAATTCCAAATTTAAAACAAAAATTATTCATGATCAGGACAATACTTTTAATCATATCTACTCTAATCATAATTTACCCATTAAATCCCATATTTATTTTAACTTTAACTAATACAAACTAAATCTCAATAAGTACTTTAACTCAAATACAAAACAATTTTTTTTAAAAAAAAAACAAATTTAAACAAATTAAAGAAAATCAACTATAAAAATCAAATAAACAATTCCAAATTTAAAACAAAAATTATTCATAATCCAAACAATACTTTTAATCATATCTGCTCTAATTATAATTTACCCGTTAAATCCTATATTTATTCTTCATATAATTTATCCACCTTCTCCACACCGAGATGTGTATTTCTTTTAAACAATATAAACTTGGCTCTTAACTCTTTCCCCCCCCAAATCCAAATAAATTTTGTTAATAACCTTTTCTCCCAAATCAAAACCTTACAGCTTCTTATCCACTTTTAATATATCATAATGTATCATAGGTACTCTCAAATATTAAATCACTAAATTAAAACCTATCAAGTCTTCTCCCAAGCAGAGATCATAATTTTAAACTTTCCCCTAAATAACAAAGATTTAACAAAACTCTTTATAACTAGCCGGCTGGTATTCCAACTTCTCCTTCTATTATCTATTGCTTAGAAAATGACGAAGAACCTTCTGCTGTTCCTTTATTTTACTTCTAAAAGCTGCACGAGTCATGCCCAATTTCTTTGATGAATCTTCTGTTAAGGAGGACTGCTGCAAAGGTTCAACCTGCATATTTTCTTCAATCAGCTGCTCTTCCAGCTTTTCTTCCACCTTTATTTTACTTCTAAAAGCTCCGCAAGTACTCAATTTCATTAATGAATCTTCTGTCAAGAGAGATTGTTGCAAAAGTTTAACCTCCATATCTTCTATCGGTTGCTCTTCCAACTTTTCTTCTAATATCTCAGCTGTAGGTAATAAAGAGCCCGCCTTCAAAACAGAAGTGTAAAAATCTTTCGCTTTTAAAATTGTATCAAGTCTATAACGTATCCCCGCATAATTCACCACTATTCCAGCCGGTATCTCCCATCTGAAACAAATCTGTCGCCTCTTAAGCTCATCAGCCAGAAAAGCAAAATGCTTTCTTACTTTGAGAATTCTTGAAGGTAGTTCTTTCAGAAGTATAACATCTTGGGCTGCAATTTGAAACCTCTGCTTGTAAAAGGCTTGTAAAATTTTATTACGAAGTGATCTACTAAAAAAAATAAATAATCACATCTTGTGGCAGATTTCTCTGTCTTGCAACCCTTGAATTAACCCTAAAAACTTTTTCTGTCTCTCTCAATATTTCTTCAGGCTTGGATTCCAAAATAAGAGCTATATCCTTTGCAACCACTTATCTCAAATCTTCTTGATTATTTTCCTGCATTCCCCTTATTCTTAAAGCAAACTCCATACTTCTGTATTGTAACATAGTAATTTCATCCTGAATTATTTCCACCTTATTTTCTATTTTATCTTCCAATTTTTCAGAATTTTCTACAGCAACATCAATACGCTGATCCAAACGATCTATGTGATCAGAAACTTCTGAAACACAGACGCTATATCTTCTCTCAATTTCCTAAATTTATTTTCAATAATTTCACTTATCTCTTTTTCAATCCGTCGTACACTATCTTCCAAAGCGTCCTGTAAGTCTTTAGGTAAAACTGCTGGTAAAGCTGAGAAAAATGGTGGAAATTTAGACTCAACTTGCTGAGCTGTCTGCATTACCGAAGGGAGATTGAGGCTTTAGAAACAAAAGCTCCAAAATACTTTGAAGCCATCTTAAAAAAGAAAAAGCTCTTAAATCTTATAAAACCTTTAACAAAGAGAGAGAGAGAAAAAGGAAACAAAAGGAGGGGAAAAAAGACAAAAGCCCCCTGTATATATGAAAAAAAAGAAAGCTGTTACATTGTTTCAAATTGAAGTTCCGGTCCTTTCACTCTTAAAAACAACATCTCAGCGCCATTTTTCACCCCTCTCAAATAAGAAAAGAGAGAAGATGAAATCTTTTCCAGAGTTAAAGTCTCAAAATAATCACAGATATAATCTCCCTGGTCAGCTCTGTCTGCTTTAAATTTTACTCACAAATTCATTTTAAAAGCAGATGTGTAAGCAGCGTCTAGCTTTGCCCCCCCAAAAAATTAAAGCAAAGGCATCCTGGAATGTGGACAACACCTCAGACTCCGTGGGAGCTCTCACCCTCCAACCACCAAAGAAAAAAAACTTTGGGGTCTCTCGGATAGAGCCCTGCCACTATCCGAGGGAAACTCATCTCCTCCCCTTCGCCCAGGGAGAGAGATTCCAAGCCGCGAGATGGCTGTTGCTCGCTGTCTCAGCTGGCTTTGACACATTCCAGGGCGGACGGCTGAAAACAGCCGCCATCGGCGCCGCCGTCACCGGAAGCTCTCTACTTTTACACTTTTTAAACACTTTTTTTTGCAGTGTTTTTCAACCTGTGGTATGCTGAAGTACCACCAGTGGTACGTATACTACAGGTTGAAAAGCCTGGTCTAGACTACTATAAGTTGCTTTATTTGGGGCTGCTCTTAAAGAATATTCAAAAACTTCAGTTAATTCGAAATGTAGTGGCCTGCATATTTTGGGGATCCCAGCCTTAGGAGCACATTATCCTGTTGACCTTTCCTTGGTAATTCCTTGATGATATTATCCTTATCCTTTGGGATTTTTATTGGAATGTGGGAAACAAGAGATGTTAGCAACTGCTAGAGAGCAATGGTTGTATTATAAAAAGACAAGGCTCTAATATACTTAAATGCAAGAAGCCCACAAACCATCATAAGAATACAGTAACGTTTTCTTCTCAGTTGATTATTTTCCCTCAAACACAATTTCTTTTCTATTAGTTTGAAAGTGAAGTAGATAAAAAAGTGAAGATATAAATGAACACACTTAAAGGCAGCTGAACCTGAGTGTATCTTGAATGGCAATAAGGTTATGGGGAAATCACTAAATACAAAGGAACCCTCTCTTTGGTTTGAAAATAGCTAAAATTTGAAGCAAGACTTTTGTTAGCCCTCATGCCATACACAACAATATATGTTGACTCTCTAGACACATAATTCTATATTCAGGAACTAGTTAATTGACTAAAATCTTGCAGATGTGGCAGGGCTACAATAGTTTCTTTATTACAGATAAGAATAAAACCATATGCACAGAAGATCTACTTATTTGAAGTACAGTACACTGATATATAATACAGCTTTAAAAAGTATAGTACAGTTTAAAAATGATTTTGCTTTAGAATGGATTGTGAATTTTCAACTTCCCTTATTCTGCTTAACATCAGGTATTGGTTTTATTTTTTCATAACTGTAGACCAGGGGTGTCAAAGTGCTGGCCCACAGACCGGATGCGTCACATGGAAGCCGCGCCCACCTCATTGCCGGCAATGGCAAAACTGTCCTGATACGTTGTGCGATGTCACGTGACGTCGCGAGTTTGTCATGTCTGCTGTAGATTTATTGGAAGCTCACCATTATTGAACATTTCATTTTCTGGTGGAAAAAATGGATTTTTATTTTTTATTCTGTTTTTAATGGTACATATTAAAGAGCTCTGGGATGTGCATCAGGCTATTTATTGTGTGTTCTGAGTCATAGTATAGTCAGTGGCATTTATAATAAAGCATAAGGGGATCAAAATAAAATGTGTATCATGTTATAATCAGACAAATGCCATCCATGCTTACTTGTAGCCTGACATCATCAGGGTCTTTGCATAAGATAACAACAAATCTTTTAAAATGTTATGATTCTGAAGAGAGAAATCAATGTGCTATAACAGTTGATCCTAAGGAGAACAAGTTAATAGGGCTAAATTTGGTCTGGAGGAATCCAGATTCTAGTTGATTCTTATCCATGGGATTTAATGACTTTGGGACTGCTTCTGTTTATCAGCTTGATCTATCTCACAAGTGCATTTGGGAAACATGAAAAAGGATTAGTACAGGTAGTACTTGATTTGGGATGCCAACTGAGCCCAAAATTTTCATTGTTAAGCAAGACAGTTGTGAATTTTACCCCATTTTACAATCTTTGTTAAGTGAATCACTACAGTTGTTAAGTTAGTAACATGGTTGTTAAGTGAATCTGGCTTATCCATCAACTTTGCTTGTCAGAAGATCACATGACCCCAAGACACTGCAGCTATTATTAGTACATGCCAGTTGCCAAGCATCTGAACTTTTGATCACATGACCAGGGTGTTATTACAACAGTCATAAGTATGAAAAACAGAAGTTACTTATTTCGGTGCTGTTATAACTTTGAACAGTCATTAAATGAATGTTTGTAAGTCGAACACTACCTGTATGTACAGTACACTCTCTTGATCTCCTGGAGGAAGGGCAGGATATAAACCTTCCCAACCTATAATAAAACGCCTAATCCCAGTCCCCCAGTTTACTTGTCACAACAATCACATTCTGAGCATTTACCAGATTTGAAGGCTTACAATTTTGTGGTTATTCATATTGTTTTAATGATTTCTGTCTTTGGACAATTTGGTTAGCTATTGGTTAATTCGGTTGATTGACTCTGAAACTATATAGGTTTGGGTCTAGTTTATACTTGAATGGAGTATCTCCAGGAAATCTAGAATGGGAGAAGCCTTCAAAAATTATAAAAAACCCAAATCTATCCAGACATCCAACATTTACCTCAAAAATTACCTCTGTACTACTGTACTACTGCCTCAAAAATTCCATGTTCATAAAATCTCCAAGGGTCTCCATGCTTGATTTTGTCTAGTACTGAAAGTATTTTTATATGCCTGTAACTAGGCACACTATAATATAATAAAATGTAACATTAGGAAATTAATACAGTAGCACACTATAATTCAATTTAAGATTACTCAGTAATTAAAATATAGAGCCTATGTAATCTGAATGGCCTATAACATTTATAACAGTAATTATTAGTTATATTCTGGTGGCAGTTGGATCTATATTGTTAAATGGAAAAAAGCTCTCAACTGTGTGATGGCTTCTTAAGGATAATGAAGTTCCATCAGCCCTGGCTAGACAATTGAGTCAAATACACAGACATGGACTACAAGCAGATTGTCCAAATATCCAGGTTTGTCCATGTGAGCTCAGTTCAATGAGCTTGCACAACATATTTAGAGTGAAAAATGGAGCACTTAAGCCACTCAATAAAAAATAAATGCATAAAAACATAGCTGATATAGTCCACATCTTCCTTTCACTTTATATTAATACTCAGATTCTGGATATCAACAAGATGAGCTTCAGATTTTTTGTTTAGAAGGGCAAAGATGATCTAGCATACATCTAATAGAATGACACTCAAGATTAAAACAGCAACTGAAGGATACCATTTATTCAAAAGAAAGAGGAGCAGTAGAAAGACAGGAGGAGTTGCATTGTATATAAAGAATAAACATTTCTGTTTGAAAATCCAAATTGGCAGTGCTGTGATGAGCAACTGGATTAAAATAAATAGAAGAGCTCTTAAAAGTAATACTGATATTGGTGTTTTTTATTACTTCTTCAGTCAAGGAGAAATGAGGATCGGGTTTTTTGAAACCAAGATACAGATCTATCAAATAAGCACATAGCTATAGTAATGGGATGTTTTAATTACATCACTGTTGGTTGAGAAATAGACTCTGCCAAGAATAGTCCTTCTTGATTTGTTTTGCTGATAGTTTATCTTTTTCACAATTGCTAAAGAAAGGGACGTTCAAGAAAATTGGCTATCCTTGACTAAACAATAGCAGTGTCAATTAATGGAAGATTTAGATGAGGAAGAAGTAGCATGAATTTTGAGGGAAAATGTATATATTAAGGAAAGCACTAAAGTCATATGCAATTGAATGTACATTTTTGGCTTGATTTTAATAAGAGAAGGAATAGAGGAGATGGAAATTCTTAAGAAATAGATATTAAAAATATAATCAGTTTACATATAGTGTATAGAGCAGTGATGGCGAACCTTTTAGAGACCGAGTGCCCAAACTGCAACCCAAAACCCACTTATGCATTGTCGAGTGCCGGGTGGGTGTGACCCATTGGCTGGATATGGCCCATTGGGTGGGTGTGGCCCACTGGGTGGGCATGGTTATGGTGGTAACGGCAGACTAGGTGGGATTAAAACTTTCAATCAATCAATTCCAACTTTACAAGACCTTTTCTTTTCCTGCGAGAAATTGAAATTGACTGATTGAACCTTTTTTTTTTTTTTTGCACACGGCGTCGGAGGCCTAAAGCAAAAAAGTTTTATAAAACCCAGCTGAAGGCCTAGGACTGGGGCGACAGTACGTGTGCCCACAGAGAGGGCTCTGAGTGCCGCCTGTGGCACCCGTGCCATAGGTTCGCCACCATTGGTATAGAGCATTTATAGCCAATAATTCCTTCAGTGTAGAATTAATTATCAAACTTTCCTGTAAAAATATAAGCATACATTGGATGACAGACTGGTATATAAATCTATCATCTCAAAGAATATGCAAAGATCAACATTTAGATGGGATGATCTGATCCTTGTAACTTCATAATGAGAAAAACACTGTGTGTAGCCTTCTACACACGCAAGTTGTGAGGAGATTGACAGAGTCACTGTTTGCTATAAAGATATCTCAAAGGATAAAGGCATTTCTCAGGTATGTTGATTGTATAGAATGCAGTAATTGATTGATGCAATTCAGTCAGCTTATAGATAGTGGCTTTGTATGATCAAAAGATATAAAAGTAAATTCCTGTATGACAGTTCCCTCAGGCCAAGGAGGAATTTCCATGCTGGCTGTTGCACTTAAGCCACCAGTCAAGCTATAAGTGATGGTGGGTGGGGGCAGCACTACAAGTTGAATTTTATCTGTGGCTCTTTGTGAACTATCTAAGAAGAAGGTGAAACTACAGTAACAAGCATGGTGTTATCCAAGGCAAAATTTACACGATATGATAAATGGAAGGCAGACAGGTTGTGCAGGTTTTTCTTTGAAAACTAAACAGAATAAATAGAAGCCCAATAGAAATCCTTTGCTTCTCTTGTCAATAGAACTTTTCTATGATGGCATAAGAAGGTTGGATGCTGCTTAATTCAATATGTAGGGTTGTTGTGTCAGAGAAGACATGTTCTTTTTTTCTGCATTAGATGCTAACTGATTGCTTAGCAACTAATTCTGCCTGCTTTAATTATTGCCTTAACTCTGTGAAACTGATAGAGAGAACTGACTTTTGAAGATAATTTTTTGAAGTGGCCTTTTCCTATAGTACTAAGAGTAAGAAACAGCACAAAGCTGTCTAGATTTGCTTCATAATAAGATAGCAGTGAAAATATTTCAAAATCCATGTTGGGCAATATCATTATTAAGCCATTCAAAATGAAATAATGGTATGCATGATTTTGAATTTTTTAGAAACTTTTGTCCATATTCCATGTTTGTTTCTTTATTTCAGCATCATCTGGATAAATGAAAATAAGTGTTTATGACATGAAATTCTTATTTTATCTTGTTGTTCTCAGAAATACAAATACAACTTTAGCTGGGGAGAGTAATGGAAATTGTTAAGATATGAGCATCCAATCCAAGTAATCTAGCCATGTGTTGCATATTTGTATTCTCCAGCATGAAGATGGAGAATCCACAAATGGGTTTACTCTGTTTTCCTGCCCAATTAGATTAAGTCTATCAAACTTGCTACACCTTCTCCTGGACTAGAGTACCACACAGTCATGACTTAGTCTCATGCCCAGAAGGACGTAAGATTTTGGCTCCAGTTTTTCAGGCTTATTCTGTATTATTTCAGGTTGTATGGTTCTTACTCATTCGTGGATCCTCTATCTCATTGCAGCGCTGGGATCAGCACTGCGACAAACCGCAAAACGATTTTCTTTCCCCTTCTCCCATTCGGCTTCAGTTGCTTTTAAGACCCTAAATTGGCAAACAAGCTAAATTCAGATCCTCCCTTTAGTCTAATTGCTGGGACCAGTGCAGCGCGCAGCCAGTTTGTCAGCCTGACGACTGAACTGCAGGCTCAGAAAAGCTCCTGGCAACCACCCCGTTCTTCAGCATGCTCGTCATGGCTGCCATTTTAAAAGCCGCGTGGGGAGCCGTTTCCACAGATAATTCTTCTATTGGCTCAATTACTGTTTTGAATACCCAGCGGACCAAATTGGTGCCCCCAACAGAAGCTAACTGGCCTCATTACTGCCTGGCTCCCCTGATTGGCGCTCCCTCTCCCCAAGCGATTTATACAGTGGCCGCCATTTTGGGCATCGCGAATATTGATTGGAATCCTCAGGGAGAGAAACGGTCCGGATCAAATCCCAATTTAGACAGGAGCTTATCACAGGGTCACCCAACGGCACAGACCCCACAACACGCGGAGGGGAGGGTCCTTCTATCTCTTCTCCTGCAACTGTCTTTCCGCAGGACTCATCCCATCACCTACATAGGGAATGGGGATCTGAGGCCTTTTTTCTGTGTTAACAATTCTCAGGCTACGCAGTACTCACAGCCTATTGAGATCAGGCCTCATACATACAAGGACATTCAATATCCTGGACAAAGAAAGCACAAATCCTCCAAGTTGGAGGCTGCGGGAAAACTCAAGGCCAAGGCCAAAGCCATTTCAGGCAAGAGGTCCTCTAAGGCAGCCGAGAAGGCGGCCAGCAAGAGGCACCAGGCCTTGGAAAAGCACTTTTCCAAAGCTCAGAAATTGAGAACAAGTGGGATGGGCATTCCTCCCCGGTTCCAGCTGAGGATTCAGTTTTTAGGCCACAACTCGCCCCCTCCAGTTCAATGGTACAATGGGCCTGGTCTCCGGAAAGGGAGGCTGGACAGGAGATGATTCCCCTCAGCCAGGGACCATGCTCTCGATGGGTCCCTCCCTCGCCCAGGGCTCAGTCGGGTCCAGAGACTACATTCACGCCCACAGCAGCTGGGCTTTGACCCACAGAACATCAAGGGGCATGGCCAGAACAATTTCATGTACTAATTGCCAGGTGTTTGCCCAGGGTATGGCCTCCTCATTCTACCAGAGGCCCAGGCCGAATCTGTGGCATCAATGACTCCATCTTACTCCCAGGCAGGAGACCCAGAATATCTGGGTTCTATTTCTTCCGACCGGTCCTCTCAAGACAGAGTCATGCTCCGAAGAATACAGGCCAAGGGGCATATAGTTATCGGAGAATGAGGGATCTTCTCCAAACCCTCCCCCCTTTGTAGGCCTATTTGACCCAGTGTTATTCAAATCGCTGCTCCACAAGGCAAGTACCTCTGCCAAGATTGGTCCTGATCAGGAGCCTCAACTGGATTCATCCACCAGCCAAGACACAAATCCGCTGTTCTCCGAGCCTATTGTTACACAAAGGCATATCCCCTGTCCTCCTTTCTTTCTTAATACTATTCAAAAGCAGTGGGGAACACCTGGCACCCTCCCCACATCAGGGGGAAACAGACAGGAGGCTATTCAATGTCACCCCTGCCTTGTCTGAATTGCTGGGGGTCCCGGTTATTGATGAACCTCTAACGCCACTCTTTTCCTCTTCCACGGTGTCAGGTGACTTGGCTGAAACCTTGAAGGCGGAGGACAGAAAATCTGAGCTCTCTTTCCACAGGACTCACCAGGCCTTGGTATGGGTGGTAAGAGCGGCTACATCCACCTCCTTCTTCGCCAGAACCTTTCTTATCTGGCTTCACGAGCTTCAGGCCATGATTCCTCCGGAAGAGGTACGTGCACACCAGAACTTGGATAAGTTAGTAGCTGCATCGGAGTACATGGTGGACTCGTCCCTACATGCTGCCAGATTCTCATACAGAGCCATAGCTTCAAATGTTACAGCTTGCAGCCTTCTGTGGCTCTAACAATGGCGGGCAGATGCAAAATCAAAGTGGTGTTTAGCTGCTGCTCCTTACCATGGTGGTCACCTATTCGGAGAGGCCCTCAATCCATACCTAGTGGAGAACAAAGACAAACGTAAGGTGTGTCCTGGTAAGGTGATGTCCCACCTTACTAGACGGGCAGACGGCCTAACCCATATACCCGCAGGCAGCCTTTTCGATCAGGATCAGGATCGGAGTTGGCTCAGCCTCCCCGCTCCTCCCAAAACTGATCGCCAATCTGAACGTTCTACTGCCAAGCCCAGACAGCAATTCCAGGCTAAGCGGCCCTTTCGGGGCACGGGAGGCCGTCCCTTCAGAAAAACGAAGTGACTTTAGGGAGGCCTCCCCCATGGGTGGCAAATTAACTGTTCACAAATGGGAGGTTACCACCACAGACACCTGGGTGCTCAACACCATCAGGTACGGCTGTCCCTGGAATTTGTATCCTGTCCTTGTTCAACGTCAAAAAATCCGGTCAAGACGAGCCTCATGAATGAGGCCATTCAACACCTATTGGCAATAAGGGCCATAGAACCAGTACCGGCTGAACAATGGGGAATGGGGTTCTACTCCATCCTCTTTATCGTTCCAAAGGCCTCGGGAGATGGAGAGCAATACTTGATCTAAAGGGATTGAACTCTCATCTTGCCTACAAAAAATTCAAAATGTAAACGCTCCAGTCTATTATGGCCAGCATCAGAAGGGACGACTTCCTGATGTCTATCGACCTCACGGAAGCATACCTACATATCCCCATCCTTCCCAGCCATCGGACGATCCTCAGGTTCTGTTACACAAACCACCATTATCAATACAGAGCCCTACCGTTCAGTCTCTCATCAGCTCCAAGAGTATTTACAAAGATCTTGGCAGCACTGGCCGCTCATCTGAGGCTAGTCCCGGTACGTATCCAATTTTACCTGGACGACATCCTCATCCAGTCCCCCTCGATTCAGTCGGCACAGTCGGACCTGGCCTTGTCCATCAGGACTCTCCAAGACTACGGGTTCTCAGTGAATTTCCAAAAGAGCCAGACAGCTCTTATTCCTAAAGTGAATACCTTGTTCCACAGGATGCAGGAGGTGATCCTACCAGATTTTTGTCCTCGTCCATCTCATGACTTAGAATGTAAGCGGCACACTTGGATGTTCACAGGGCATTACGCCATTACATCAAGCAGACTTCAGCTTTTCACAAGTTGAAAGCACTTTTTATCTCCTTTCAACCCTCTTCCATGGGGCAGAAGGTTTCATCATGAACTATAGGCAGGTGGATCAAAGCTTGCATTGCAAGAGCGTACTAGACGCATTCCCTGTCAGTTCCAAGCCATACCACTGCTCACTCCACCCACATTGTCACAACATCCACGGCGTGGGCAACACAAGCATCAATTGGGGATATCTGTAGGGTGGCGACTTGGTCCTTGCCTTCCCTGTTCATGAGGCATTACAAGCTAGATAGATTTGCCTCCGCAGATACCTCATTTGGCCGGAGAGTGCTCCCGCAAGTAGTGTCATCAAGTGGGATACAGGCCCAGACTGATTCCCTCCAATAGGACAGGGCAGCTTTGGTATGTCCCATTCGTGGATTCTCCATCTTCATGCTGGAGAAGAAGCGTTGTCTTACCTGAACACCTTTTCTCAGCATGATGATGGAGAATCCACACCCATCCCTTAGTGTCCATCAGGTCCTGTGTCAGGGGTAGGAGAGCCAACACATCGGACTGTCGTCAATAGCTTCGTCTTCGTCGTGACTGGGTGCTACTCTAGCCCAGGAGGAGGCGTGGCAAGTTTGACAGACTTAGTCTAATTGGGCAGTAAGACAGAGTAAACCCATTTGTGGATTCTCCATCATCATGCTGAGAAAAGGCGTTCAGGTAAGACATTGCCCCATTCAATCAGAATAGAGCTGGAAGGACCTTGGAGGTCTTCTAGTGCAGCCCTCTGCTCAAGCAGGACAAGTGGCTGTCCAGTCTCTTCTTAAAAACCTCGAGTGATGAAGCACCCACAACATCTGAAGGCAATCTGTTCCATTAATTAATTGTCCTCACTGTTAGGAAGTTTCTCTCCTTGATTAGTTTCAATCCATTGTTTCTTATCTTGCCTTCTAGTACTTTGGAAAATAAGTTGACCTGCTCTTCTTTGTGGCAGCCCCTCAAATACTGGAATACTGCTATCTTGTCACCTCTAGTCCTTTTCTTTAAACTGGCCATACCAATTCTTGCAACTGTTCTTCATATGTTTTTATCTCCAGCCCTTAATCATCTTAGTTGCTCTTCTTTGCACTTTTTCCAAAGTCTCAACATCTTTTTTTGTAATGTGATGATGAAAAGTGGATGCAGTATTTCAGGTGTGGTGTTACTAAGGATTTATAAAGCAGTACTAATACTTTATATGATTTTGATTCTATGCCTCTGTTTATATAACCAAGGATTGTATTAGCTTTTTTGGCTACCGTCGCACATTGCTGACTCGTGTTTAAGTGATTGTCCACTACGACTCCAAGGTCCCTCCCACAGTTATGTTTTTGAGCCAGTTTTTGCCTAATATGTACTTGTACCTTTGGTTTTTCCGGCCCAGGTATAAAACCTTGCTTTTCTCCACATTAAATATCATTTTGTTGAATAAGGCCCATTGTTCAAGTCTGTCAAGATTTTTGGGGATTCTGAGCTTGAGCTTATTTTCTGGGATGTTGGCTATTCCTGCCAGCTTAGTGTCACATGCAAATTTGATGAATTCTCTTCTATTCCCTCATCTAAGTCATTTATGAAGATATTGAAGAGTATTGGGCCTAAGACAGAACCTTACTGCTTACTTGACAAGATAGAAAAATGTGGGGTAGACAGCACTACCACCAGATGGCTGACTGGACGTACTCAGCGTGTGGTCCTCAATGGAACCACATCTACATGGAGGGAAGTGTATAGTGGGGTGCCCCAGGGCTCTGTTCTGGGCCCAGTGCTCTTCAACATCTTTATCAACGATTTGGACGAGGGGATAGATGGGGAACTCATCACATTTGCAGATGACACCAAGCTGGCAGGAATAGCCAACACTCCAGAAGATAAGCTTAAGATACAGAAGGATCTGGAAAGACTTGAACACCTCAAGGAAACGTGTAAGTAAATTTTGCTGTGGTCTACCCTCTGGCTCCCAGTGGCTTCTGAGGCAAACTTGCAAAATTTCAGTCTGGATTGCAATGGGTCGGTCATGTGGCTGGGCTGGTGCTCAATCTAAACTATGGAACTCCAGGATTGGTTGTCTTCATGCTTCTTGCCCATCCCAAACGTGCAGGGAACACAAGATCACTCACTGGCTCCAATGTGTTTTGGTCTATTTCCTTTGTTCCTTTTCAAGTCTTTTCCTTCATTCCTTTCTTTACTGGCCCAGAGGTTTGCGTATGTAGGAGTTCTCACCTCCCTTTCCCACATTATTCTATATCCTTTGTAGTAATCCAGACCTTTTTGTTCTGACTTCCTCAGTACATCTTTAGAAACTTTATAGAGGAAGACAGATAGTTCAGCTTCATTGAAGCAAAATAGAATATTCTTACACTGTAACTTAATGATGTTTAAAAAACACTTTTGTGAGCAGTGTGGGTGGGAAAGTAGTCTGGAAAGTCCATTGAGCTCTTGAAGCAATGCCCATTGTTGCAAGGAGTCAGTTTGGTCTAGTGGTTAATGTGTGGGCTAAACCATGAGTTCTAGTTCCCCCCCCTTAAGCACAGAAGCCAAATAGATAAATAATCTCTCTTCCTTCCTCCCTCCCTCCCTCCCTCCCTCCCCCCCTCTCTTTATATACTTAATACAATTCTATTCTGCTACAATCCAGAAAAGATTCTTTCTATCCAAGTCTAATTGACTTGTTTCCAAGTCCTCCAAGAAAAAGAGCTGTCAAGAAAGAATGGCTGAAAAAGCTGGCCTCCCCATTATAGAGCTCACTGTCAAGGCAGAACAGACCGCCCAAGCAGATGGACTCCAAACCACCCTTTCTGCAGTCGTCCTAACCAATAGGGAAATAGGGAAATAGTGAATTCTTTCCAGTAGTTTTCTAAGGGTTCATGGATTGTTAGACACTTTCTAGAGAAAGTGGGTAGGGAGTTTGTATTCTTGAAACCCTCATTTGTGTCTCAATAATGATCTCATTGATAAGGAGATTTAGTAGGATAGTATCTAAGTATCATAAGCCTGGTACATAAGCATGGATTTCATGTATTAATATCAGAAATAATAATATCAAAATATTTAAAATGGTATTTTCAGTTCAGAATGATATAAATTTGAAATTTAGTATACTACTTAAAATTGTTTATATAAATAGTATTAGGCAGCTAACCATAGACTGGTAATTGGAGAATCAGATCTTGTAGAGGGAGTCCTCAACCTTCTCCAGCATGATGAATGTTGAATCCACCGGTGGGTAATCTCAGCCTTCCTGCTCAGAAGAGACTAAGTCAGAACTTTAGCCACGCCTCCCTCTGGGAGTGTCCTCCAGTTTTTTGACTTAGTCTCGCTCAGTAGGACGCAATTACTTTGGCTCCTCAATTAGACTAGGTTAATTAATTTGGTTTATTCTTAATTGCATTTCAATTTATTCAAAAGATCACTAAATTTATTTGTTTTATTCTTACTTGATATTTGGACTCAAATTGGCAAGAATTTGGCAGTAATCCTCCTGGATATTACTCAGGCCTTTGGGCCTCAAGAGCCTAATAGGTTCCTACAGGGCAGGCTACAAGCTGATCGCTAGTGGAGTTTCTTGCTCCCATCGAACTGATCAGTGGGACTGCTGATCAGCCGGACAGCTGGTTTGCGGCTTTTTGGAGTTCCTCAGAGCTTACACAGACCGGAGGGCTTCCCTTTCCTTGCTGTTGCCAACGCAGGAGTTTTCTCCATTGGAAGTAGGTGACTTCGGATCGCAGCGGAGCTGCGTGACCAAACCGCAAGTGCCTTTTTCAGAGTGGGGGGAAGGGAGCCTATTTAGACTGCTGATTCTTAAGGCTTCTTTCCAAGCGGGCTTGTAGCTCCAATTTCTTCTGTTTTTTGGTGTGTTTGCCATTGTTCAGAGGCACGAAAAGATGCTGCCGCCATTTTGAGCGCATGCTCAGGGCACGGTTGCCATTTTGGAACAGATTTAGGCACAGACGCCATTTTGTAGGGACCTCGTGTTCCTTTATGATTTATTGGGGCCTGCTTGATTGATTGCACTGGGCTGCTGTGTCAGGCCTTCACCGGGGGGAAGCATTTGAGGATTTTTTTCTAGATAATTCGGTGCGTTATTAAGAGAATCACACCAGTGATCGCCTCGTTG
Source organism: Crotalus tigris (assembly GCF_016545835.1). Lineage (NCBI taxonomy): Eukaryota > Metazoa > Chordata > Lepidosauria > Squamata > Viperidae > Crotalus > Crotalus tigris. The sequence goes on from NW_024100606.1 coordinate 8,762,429, forward strand.
CATCTGCATTATTATTCTGACTACTCATTGAAATTAAGGTTGTATACCTTCTTTACTAGTGTGTGTTGAGTGAAGGGGAATTTATTTTAGAATCTACCTTTTTCTGTTTAGTCTGTGGCTTTGTTCCACAAGGCCTTGACAGACAGTTCTAGTGACCTATCTGGCTGTTTTTGCCATTGCTGTGGTTCAGAGCGAGGGTTGGTTTCCCATCTCTGACTACTAGATCTGTGTGTTTGGGTTCCCCCCACTTCTAGATATCTCTTTCCTGGATTATCTAGATTGCAATGGCAGACAGTTCCTTGCCCCAGGCATCACAACGCTCTGGTATCCCCCCCCCGCACAGACAAAGCGCAGATCAACTGATTTGGACGCGGGGGGGGGGAGAAAAAGGCCAAGACAAAGCATTTATCTACCAAGGAGCCCTCCAAGGCAGCTGAGCGAGAGGCCACAAGGAGACACCAGGCGCTGGAGAGGGAATTCTCCAAAGCCCAGAGGCTCATGTCCAGTGAAGCTGAAGTGGTTCCCCCTGTTCCATTGGACACTTCTCCATTTGAGCCTTCCCATGATGCCCCTAGTTCATGGTCTCCTTAGGGGGAAGCTGAACAGGTTGATCCTCCTCACTCATTATCGTCACCTACACAACAGGGTCCTGAAGCCACGTATGCCTCAACTGAGGCTGGGGTCAGTTCTAGGAACCAACAGAAAGTGTGGTCGGCACAATTTCAGGCATTTAAGCAACATGCATTTACTCAGTTTATGTCCTCCTCTAGAAGTCAACTACCTTTGCAACCTCTATTGCCTCTATCCATACCACCTTCTCAAGTGGGACGTGCCACAGTCCCTGGTTCTGGCGTCTCTTGAGACTTCCTCCCAGTTGGGAGAAGAGGGGTCAGTGGACCTAGAGATAGCCGACATGCCTATGTCTGAGGATAAGGAGGCAGCACCTGAACAGGCGCCAACTTCGGGTCTTTTTGATCCATCTCTTTTCAGGTCTCTACTTATCAAGGCCTGTACCATGGCCAACCTCACTTCGGCACAGGAAGACAAACCTTCCACCTCCACTAGCCAAGAGTCTAACCCTTTGTTTGCAGAACAGGTTGTGGAAGAGAAACAGATTCCTTGTCCGCATGTCTTTCGTACTATGGTGGAGAAACAGTGGTCATCTCTGGCTACTTTGTCTTCTCCCAATAGTACAGAGAAGAAACTGTTCAATGTTTCTTCCTTATTCGCTTCCCTCTTAGACGTGCCTTCTGTGGATATTCCTTTAACTTCTTTGTTTTTCACCTCTGCTATTCCAGGGGATATGGCTGAGGCCCTGAAGGCGGAGGACAAGAAGTTTGAGTTCTCTCTTCATTGAGCTCACCAATCCTCGGCTTGGGCAATCAGACCTGTGACTTCATCTTCCTTTTTCGCAAGAGCATCAATCATGTGGCTCCGCAAACTTCAGGCACTCGTTCCCCCTGATCAGGTTAGGACACATCAGACACTAGGGAAACTAGTGGCGGTGTCAGAGTACTTGGCAGATGCTTTTCTTCATTCGGCCAGGTATTCTGCAAGATCCATTGCAGCTACTGTCGCTTCTCGCAGACTACTGTGGTGAAACAGTGGCAGACTGACTTAAGGTCAAAGTGGCGTCTGTCGACGTCCAAGTACAGTGGTACACACCTATTCGGTTCAATCCTCGAACCACACATAATTGAGGGCAAGGACAAACGTAAGATCCTGGCACACCCATCCAAAAGGTCGGATAGGCAGCCCCAGCAGGAGTTTCGTAGGCAGGCCTTCCGTCCCAGTGGTTCCTAGGAGTGGAGGCAGCTTTTTCGGCCGGGCAGTCCTGGGATTGGCCCAGAGGCTCGCGATCTTTTTCCCCTAGGCAGAATCGCCAACAGGACCACCAGAACATTGCAGCCAAGGGCCAGTTCCAGTCTAAGCATCCCTTCAGGGGCTCTTGGGGCCATCCCTGTAGGCGGTCCAAGTGACGCCAAGGAGGACTCTCCCATAGGGGGTCGCTTGGCACTGTTCAGCGACGTTTGGGAGGTCACCACCACTGACTCTTGGGTCAGAGAGACCATAAAACACAGACTCGCTCTAGAGTTTTATTCACCTCCTCCAAATCGTTTCATCCAGTGCCCAGTATCACAAAACACAACCAAGGCAAAGTTAGTAGCCACGGCCACCTACCATTTGGTAGAAATCAAGGCAATAGAGCCCGTAACATAGGAACAGGAAGGAGAGGGGTTTCTATCCTGTTTATGGTTCCCAAAGCCTCAGGAGGGTGATACTGGACTTAAAGGGTCTAAATTACTTCTTGACCTAGAGAAGGTTCAAGATGCAGTCCCTAAAGTCCATTCTGGCCAGCATCAGGAAAGGGGACTTTCTCTCCTGATGACAGAGGTATACTTACACATTCCGATACTTTCTCTCCTGATGACAGAGGTATACTTACACATTCCGATACTTCTGGACCATCGCAGATTCCTTCGGTTTTGTTACGCACACCGGCATTACCAATACACGGCCCTTCCCTTTGGTCTCTCTTCAGCTCCAAGGGTCTTCACGAAAGTTTTGGCAGTATTGGCGGCCCACCTCAGGATGATGTTGGTGCGCGTGCAATGCTACCTGGACAATATCTTAGTACAGTCCAGTTCCTTCCAATCGGCTCTGTCAGACCTGGAAATCACGATACATACCCTTCAGGTTCACATGTTCTCTGTGAACTTCAAAAAGAGCCACACGATCCCCACAAAGTGCCTCCTTCATCTAGGGGCAATTATAGATTCAGATCTTTGCAAGGTTTATCTTTCGCAGGAGCGTCGGATCAGCATCCGAAAGCTCGTGCACCAGGTTCGGAGAGAGAGAACAGTGCCTTTGGTCTAGCTGTCTCAGCTCCTGGGAAAGATGGTTTCTTGCATGGGGATCATTCCGTGGGCCAGACTTCACTCCAGAAGCCTTCAATGGTTCCTCCTTCCCTTCCAGAAAAGGAACCTCAGTTCATTCACACGAAAGGGCAAGGTCCATTGGTACCGCCTGCCCATTCACCCCAGGCTGCGTCCACCCTCTCTAATCCTTCCCTACTTCCCACCTCTTTCTCTCCTCCCCTCCTACTCTCTTCCCCTCCCCTTCTCCTCTAACCATCCTACTTCCTCCCTACTCCTTCCTCCCCTCTCATCCCTCTCACACACATGAACGCAGCATAGGGGAAGTGCCCAAGCATTTACCATGACTATATTATCATTACCTACCCACTCACCCACCCACCCACCCTCAACCCTCCCCCCCTCGCTTCCCAGAGCAGAATACAGGGTTATTAATAAGAAAGTTAACAATAATAAAAAAAGAAAAGAAGAAAGAAAAAAGAAAAAAAAGAAAAAAAGAAAAAAATCATACTTACCTTTAACTCCCCTTAAATTAAGTAATATAAACAAATCTCTACAACAGTTACTATAAAATTTACTCATAAAATAAATGAAACTTTGTAGTCCCATATTTTTTCTGAATATAATCTATCCATCTTCTCCATACAATAATATATCTTTCTTGTGTATGATCCTTCAAATAAGCAGAAATTTTTGCCATTTCTGCAAAGTTAGAAACTTTAAATATCCATTCTTCTAAAGTAGGCAACGAGTCCTTCTTCCAATACGAGCCTACTAATAACCTTGCTGCAGTTAATAAATTCAACATTAAAGTAGTTTCTTTGTCATTTAAATCCACAAAGATACCCAATAGGAATAATTGAGGGGTGAACTTTATCTTCCTTTTAAAAATCTTTTGAATGTTCCACCAAATCATAATCCAAAAAGCCTTTACCTTTTTACAATTCCACCAAACATGAAAATATGTCGCATCCATATTACCACATCTCCAACATTTGGGTTGTAAATTTGGATACATACAAGATAATTTTTTAGGATCTAAATGCCATCTGTAAAACATTTTATAAAAATTTTCCCTCAAATTTTGAGTTTGTGTAAATTTAACATTTCTAATCCAAATTGTCTCCCATAAGTCCAATTGAGATAGATGGAAAATTGCCATTAAGAGAAATGATAAAGTACTTTTGAATTATATTTTAATTAACAGAGGTGATGTTTTGAAAGCATTAACTAATACTATAAACTGGCTGAGTGTGATGACCTGTGTGCAATTCTATGAAGAAACATTTTTACAAGAAGTGCCAACCGAAAGTCACAAATGGTGTAAGATATTACACGTGTAGGGGAGTGTGATTTTCTGCACATTGGATAAACTTCCCTTTTTCCTATGTGTGTTGTCTCAAGATATGAACTTCTCTCTTTTAGTGTGTTAAAGGTAGATAAGAAGTCATCTATTAGGTTAAGAGTGGGTGGCAAGCTGTATAAAAATGACACCCTCAGAGTAACTCAGGGTTCAGAATCTGTCATGCGAATGTTCTGAACCATTGTGCACAAATAAAGCCTGTTTTCTCCAACCCTTCGTGGTCTTGTCTTCTGATGTAAGTCTCATGGTTTTTTCCACAACACAATGGGATCGGATCCTGGATATTCTGAGCCCGTTTAATCATACAGTCTTTAACCAATTCTGTTTCAGAGTCTAATTCTATTAAAGCATTGTAAATTCTTTTTATATGGGCCTGACTCTGATCTTTAATCTGAATAACCAGATTTCCATCTTCTAGTGTTATTCCTTCTTTCATATCTACAGTCCACCTGTCCACTATTTGTAAATATTTAAATCATGACTGTAGAATATTTTCTTGCCTTAATACATCTAGAGATTTTAAATGCCAATCCGAACCTGACCAAGTTAATAATTCTTTATACGAAATTTTATCAAAATTCATCCCCTTAGAAATCCCCTCAATTGCATGTCTAGGAATCCCCCAGATAGGTATTTTATAGTTTAACCTATAATAATACTTTTTCCAAACTCGAAGTAAGGCACTCCTCAAAATATGTGATTTGAAAACCCGGTCCACTTTCTTATTAAAAATTAAATATGCATGCCAACCATACATTAAATCCCACCCTTCAAGAACAAGAATATCCTTATTTGTTAAATTAAGCCAATCACTTATCCAAGTTAAGGCGGCTGCATCATAGTATAATTTCAAGTTAGATGCTTTAAGTCCTCCTCTTTCTCGGGCATCTTGCAAAATCTTAAACTTAACCCTTGGTTTTTTCCCAGCCCAAATGAATTTATTGATACCCTTCTGCCATTCCTCCAAATTTACATCTTTTTTTAAAATAGGTATCATCTGAAACAAGAAAAGAAACTTTGGTAGAACATTCATTTTTACAGCTGAAATTCTCCCCATCAGTGACACTTGCAGTTTTTTCCAGTCATTTAAATCCTTTTGCACTTTTGCCCATAGTAATTGATAATTATTTTTATACAATTTTCCATTTGAGGCAGTTAAATATACTCCCAGATATTTAACCTTTTTCACCATCTGAAAACCTGTGGCTTTAACCAAACTTTCCTTGTCATTGGTTAACATATTCTTAGATAATATCTTAGTCTTATGGTTATTGACATTAAAACCAGAAACTTTTCCATACTGTGTTATAAGTTCTAATAGACAATCAACCACTCTAATCGGTTGTTCCAAAATCAAAACCAAATCATCCGCAAAAGCCCGTAATTTATACTCATTTTTTCTTATCTTTATGCCCTTGATTACCGTTGATTCTCGAATCTGGATCAACAAAATCTCCAATGTTAAAACAAATAACAATGGAGATAATAGACATCCTTGTCTTGTCCCTTTTTCAATATTAAAAGTCTCAGCCCCCATTAACAACAATTTGAGCAGATTGTTGCTGCTATATAGCTTTAAGTGCATGCAAAAAATATCCCAAAATCCATTTTCTCTACCAGTGAGAATAAGAATTGCCAATCTAATTGATCAAAGGCTTTTTCAGCATCCAAAAATATAAAAGCCACAGGAATCTGATTGTTCTTATCCAAATACTCAATTAAGTTAATAATTTGTCTAACATTATATTTCATGTATCGCCCTGTTATGAATCCTGATTGATCACTGTGAATCAAATCCTTCATAACCTGCATTAATCTATTTGCCAAAATTTTTGTAAAAATCTTGTAATCTACATTTAATAATGATATCGGCCTATAATTCTTAGGCTCTGTAAGATCTTGATCCTCCTTTGGAATCAATGATATAAACGCTCTTTTCCAAGAAGGAGGAACTTGTGCTCCCAGCAAGATATTATTAAAAAGCTCCTTTAATGGCTCCAACATTTCTTCATATAAATTTTTATAATACGTCGACGTCAATCCATCTGTTCCTGGAGACTTTCCCACCTTTAACTGCTTGATAGCTAAGCCAATTTCCTCCACAGTAATTAAACAATTCATCCCATTTTGCTGTTCCTCAGAAAGTTTAGGAAAATGTACTGATTATAAATATTTATCTATATCCATTCCCTTTATATTATCACTTGAGTATAGTTTTGTGTAAAAATCTAAAAAACTCTTTTTAATCAAATTTTGCTGAAAAACCTCAGTACCTTTATATTTTATTTTCTCTATAATCCTAGCCTTCTGTTTCTTTTGTAACTGATAAGCCAACCACCTCCCAGGCTTATTTGCATTACAAAAAGTATTATGTCTCATATAACACAAATTGGTAGCCACCTGATCTGCCATCAACATATTAAATTGTTCCCTAAGCATCTTTATAGAAACCTTTAAGTTATTATCAGTTGGGTTAAGAGCAAGCGCTTCTTCTTTTATTTTAATCTCATCCTCTATTTCTCTACGTCTTTGTATCTTTTTATCCCTAGAAACTTTATTTAAATGAATTAAAATTCCCCTCATATATGCCTTACTTATTTATTTTATTTTGTATGAATAAATGGAAAATAAAAACTTTTTAATAAAAAAAAAGAAAGGTCAAGGTCCCTCATCACACTCTGTTGTCTCTCCTATGGTGGGCTTCATCCGCAACGTCCAAGGGGACCATTTTCAAGGAGCCTCTCAGGCTCACCTTGACTATAGACGCTAGTCTGTTCGGTTGGGGTGCCCATCTTCAGACTCATCTTGCTCAGGGTCAGTGGTCCCAATCGGATCTAGTCCACAACATAAATTGGCTCAAACTCAGAGCCATACACTTAGCTCTTCATTGGTTTTCCTCCCTAGTGAGGGGACAACACGTCCTGGTCCTGACAGACAATGTGGCGGCCAAGGCTCACGTCAACAAACAGGGAGGAACCCGATCCTGGTCTCTCATGCAGGAGGCCTTGGAGCTGGGTCTATGGGCAGAGTCCACTCTGGGTTCCATCAGGGCGGAACACATTTTGGGGGAAGCAAATTGGCAAGCAGATTCCCTGAGCAGGGTCACAGTAGACCACACAGAGTGGGGACGGGGGACAGGACCCAGCACTGTTCAGGGAAATCTCGGACAGGTTTGACCATCCGCATCTGGAACTTTTTGCCTCCCCAATGAATGCCCATCTTCCCAGGTTCTTCTCCAGGTTTCCAACAAGGGGGGCGGAGGGACTGGATGCCCTCCAGTGCAAGTGGCTGGGGGGGGGCCTGCTCTATGCCTTCCCCCCCGTTGTTACAGGCAACCATTCGCAAACTGATTCAGGAAGGGGCGGAGATAATATTAATTGCTCCTCATTGGCCAAGGCGTCCATGGTTTGCAGACCTTGTGGATCTATCGCTTTCGCCACCGTGGAGAATTCCCCCGGACCGAGTGTCTCTCAGCCAGGGGAATCTTTAGCATCCAGATCCACAGTGGCTCCAGTTGGCCGCCTGGCACTTGAGTGGGAAAGTTTAGCTAGGCAGTCCTATTCGTCTGGGGTGATCTCGATGATCCAAGCCTCAAGACGCTCCTCGACCAATAGAATTTATGACGCCATGTGGAAGAACTTCTGCACGTGGTGCACTAAACAGCAGCTCAGGCCATTATCAGTCACCATTCCTAACATATTGAGTATCTTTTGGAAGTTATGAATAAGGGGCTATCACCTAGTACCATCCGCAGATAGGTTGCGGCCTTGCAAACGGTCCTTATCTGTGACAACCTGGTCCCTTTGTCACAGCATCCAGCTGTAAGTGCCTTTCTGAAAGGAGCGGTTAACTCCAGACCACCTGTAGTCCATCGTTATCCTTCTTGGGACTTAACTAGGGTGTTACAAGCCCTGACTTCTCTGCCGTTCGAGCCCCTTAGGTCTTGTTCCCTTCATTTCCTTTCCTTAAAGGTAGCATTCTTGGTGGCTATCACATCGGCCAGACAGATTTCGGAATTGGCCGCACTCTCAGTTCGGAGTGACTTGTGTACCTTTTTTGAGGATAGGGTGGTCCTTCGTTTGGACTTTTCCTTTGTTCCAAAAGTTAACACTTGGTTTCATAGGTCACAGGACTAGTTCTTCCAGATTTTTGTCCTAATCCGTCACATCGTCTGGAGAGACAATGGCATAAGTTAGACGTGCACAAGGCTCTGCGTCATTATGTTAAGCGGACCTCGGCCTTCCGTAAATCAGAGGCCTTGTTCGTGTCTTTTCAGCCCTCTGCCATTGGTCAGAGGGTATCCTCTTTGACCATTGGTAGATGGATCAGGGGAAGTATTGCTTGGGCTTATCTTCTCAGTCACTTCCAGTTCCTACGCATATCACTGCTCACTCAACGTGCAGTGCAGCTGCGTCTGCGGCCTGGTCCACTCAGGCATCGGTCGAAGAGATTTGTAGAGCAGCGACCTGGTCTTCCCCTTCTTCCTTTGTGAAACATTACAAGATTGATAGGTTTGCTGCGGTGGATGCCTCATTTGGTAGGAGAGTTCTACAGCAAGTAGTTTCTTCTCAGGACACACAAGCCTAGGCTTTGGTATGTCCCACCGGTGGATTCTACATTCATCATGCTGGAGAAGGGACGTTGTCTTACCTGAACGCCTTTTCTTAGCATGATGATGTAGGATCCACACCCTCCCTTAAGGCAGTCTAGGCAGGTGTCATGTTAATTGGAGCCATTGCGTCAGACTTCGTCATGGATGCTTCGCCTTGTCAAAAACTGGAGGACACTCCCAGAGGGAGGCGTGGCTAAAGTTCTGACTTAGTCTCTTCTGAGTAGGAAGGCTGAGATTATCCACTGGTGGATTCTACATCATTATGCTGAGAAAAGGCGTTCAGTAAGACAATGCCCATTTGTTTAGTGACTGTTAAAAGTTACAATATCATTGAAAAACTGACTTATAACTGGTTCTTGCACTTACAACTACCAGCATTCCCACAGTTACATGATTGAAATTCAGATGATTGGCAACTGACATGAATTTGCAGCATTCCAGAGTCACGCGATCACCATTTATGATAGTCCCAGCTGACTTCCAGAGAATCCAGATTCACTTAACTGCAATGATTTCTTAACAGTTATGACAAAAATGATGAGTATTGAGGTACCCCTATATAAGTTGCATGTAAAGCACATTGCAGTAGTCCATTTGATCAAGGTGAGTTGATATGAGCAGATCCTTCCAATCCAAGAATAAGCACAACTGGCACAGAACATGAAGTTGTCTAATAGACAACCTCAAGAACAAGCTAAAGTAGCTAATCTGCCATCCGAATAACAGATAGCAATCAAATATTCCCAGTTTCTGCAATTTTGCATTTAGTACAGGAATCATCTGTTAAACAATGTGTTTAAATCTTTATTTGAATTATAATAGATAAGGGAGTCCAACAGTCTTTATTTGGGAAAGAATATGTTGCTACCTTTAAATAGAAATGGGAAGTTTTTGCAGGAAAACAAATACTTGTCAATATACTTTAATATCCTTTTTGATTATCTTAGCTATAAAATGCAAGTTATGTATTATAAATTCATCATACCTCAAATTGTAGTAGCTTTCATTCAAGCATTTTAATTTGTTTGGAAATAGACAAAATTATGTTTACCTATGACTAAGTAGTTGACTAGAGCCTGAAAACACTTTCTTTAAAAGCCATTGTTTTAATTTTCAAATATCCTGATAATCCTATCTTCGCCAAGTTTTTCAAAATTATAAACTCACCATTATCATTAAGATTAAACACCACAATGCTCAGAGTTGGAGAACAAAATCAAATTAAATTGTTTCCTGTTAATTGAGGAAAAGGATATCAATAACTCTTGTGTTCAATTAACAGATTATATAATTTTTTTTAACAACTGTACAATTCTAAATCATTATATGTAGTTGCCTCATATAATATGTACAAACACTTCATGGATTTCCAAAATTTGGATGTCATATCTCAGAAGTGACAGTGAAGGATAGATAGTAGAAGAAAGGAATGAGATATCTCAAATGGATTGGTTAGTCTTAGTTCAGAGCACCTTTTAATCAGAGGGTGCCAATTTTTTTTTTCCGGGAATAATCATCTTCAGACATGATAAATAATACACAACTCTATTCGTGTGCTTAGTTTGACTGGCTAATGAGATCTGTTCCAAACTTTTCTTTCTTGAGCATGACTTTTTCATATGAAACTGCTGGAATCTCTTTAATGCAGTAGTTGTCTCTTTTAAAATTATGTTTCCTGAAATGGCAGAGGCTCAGTGATATAAGGAAGGTATGTGTGAATCAGCATTGCACTCACAGCAAGAAATTCCATCTCAGGTCTGATAACAGGCTGTAAAGGGAGGGAGGAAAACCATCTGGTTCTCATGAAATTCTGAAAACCTCTGAAAAAGGAAGGTATTCTGTTCATTTCCCCACACTCCCAGTCCACCCCTCCCCAATATCCACAGCAGTCTTTGGCATTGCCAATTGACACTTGCAGAGAAACATAAAGCTTCATTTCCTAATCCAATGAGAAAATGGAGAAAATGACCTGGAGGTTAGGAAGAAAATGAGTCTCTCTAGTAGTTGCCCTTGCTGAAAATATGTCTTCTACTTAAAGAATTATAGCCCTAAAGAATTTTGAAGTAGAGAGTGCTGAAATTCTTAGCCTCCTTGCAATTCCTAGCAAGCCATTAAATTAGTACATTTATAACAATGAAGGTTCAAAGCTGTCCTGCTTAAAAGAAAAGCAGTAGGAATGTAAGTTTCATTCTCCTTAACTATAGGGAGGATCTTACAAAATAATGATTCAGTTTTATTTTAGAAGTAATTACATTTGGGAAGAACAAAAAGGAAAACTTTGTTTTTAAAATAAATACATTGAGTTAATGCCATTATTGCAATCTGTAACCTAAATTGTTTTGCTGAGGAAGAAACACCTTTCCAGCAGGAAAGATTACAGCTGCTTATCAAACTGCGCTTGACCATCTCCTTACAAAATAAGGAATCAATACGTCTTTTCAAAAGGGTTTAAGTGGAGAAAAAACAATGTTTTAGTATAGCATAGATTTTTTTTATATCCAGAATGTGGCAATATTTTATTAATAAGAATGATGATGATGGTAAAATTCAGGCATAAGTTTAGATATTCATTTAAGAAGATAGATTTGTCACTATCTTCTAAAGTAAATATTAGAAGAAAACTTTCTAGTGTTAAATAGATTGTAGTTCACAAATTTTTCTTGTGCAGTAGGAAGGTCTTTAAGTATCCATTACTGGTTTATACCACAAGTAGACAATTTTGGAAAACAACTCAATAGTTTTGGAGCTAAGAACATATTGTGTTTTCTATCTCAAAAAGACTGCGTCTGGGAGTGTGGCTAAAAACAATGCATAATTTATCAGGAAGCAAGCTATTTAGGAAATTCCCTGCAATCATGGGATATTTTACCATCCAGTTTTTGCCTTTCTTTCCTAAGCAGGTGGACTCCCTTCTAAACAAAACTTTGGTTTAAAACAGGGGTGTCAAACTCAATTTCATTGAAGGCCACATCAGCATTGCGGTTGCCCTCAGGGGGATGGGTGGGTGTGGCTAGGGTGGATGCGACCTACTGGGTGGGTGTGGGTGGAGTGGGTGTGGCCTACTGGGTGGGCATGGCCAGCTCTACATTGTTTGCGTCAAGGGGGCCTGTGGGGGCCTGGGCAGGAATGAAATAGATCTTAGGATCTCTGGCAGAAGGGGATGGGACCAGGACAAGTGCCAAGGCATGGTCCACTGGAGGAGCCTCACCGTTCCTCTCAGGCCATGCGGGGGGGGGGCTTATGGAGCTAAGACTGAATGTGTTTCAGCATAGATTGTACATTTGTTCCCAGCTGGCCTGGGCCAGAGCCAAGGCAGAGTGGGCCATTTCCCTCACTGTTTCCAGGATGGCTTCGCGGGCCACATGAAACCACTTCACGGGCCGCATCTGGCCCGCAGGTCTAGTGTTTGACATGTCTGGTCTAGAACCATACTTGAAGAATTTTTCCAAAGTCTACACAGGTATCCTTGTAATTAAAGCTAGAGCTGGCACAGTGCTTTATGTCACGCCAGTTTTGTGTGGAGGTTTTTTTAAAATAAAAAATTAATTAAAGTTAGATAAGGCAGAGGACCTCAGGTATCCTACAGGTGCTACATTCCTTGTTCCTAGTTTATAACATTTGTCCTTTTAGTATTCCTATGTAGAAGACAGGAATGGTTGAAATCAAGGAGTACTTATGAAATGCATGGTGAAATAGTCACCATATGGATGGCTTTTATGATTTTTTTCTGTTCCTTAATATCATGTTTTTGTTTGTTAACTGGTCAATTGAAGAAGGCATGATAAAAACAAATAAAAAAATTATGAGACAACAGATTAATATTAAGATCTTGAAAAATCTTAAAGATAGATTTGCAGTACTCCGAATAATTTTAGCACTTTGATATTGGGATTACTTTGGAAAGAACAGAGAGAATGAACAGGTAGAAGTGATTGATACTCTAGATAGAAGAAGACTCAGCCTATTAATTGGTTACTTATGGAGAGTAATGGCCTGGGTTGCCTATTTTTGGATTTATAGAGACCTTTCAACTGCCTGGAAGAAATTGACCAGATTTCTTCTTGACTGTTTATCAGAAGCATGAACTATTCTTAAGATTTGTAAAAGGCTTTCATGCAAAGTATTTTTTTTCCAGTATTTCTAGAACATTTAATTGCATAAATGCTATGTAGGCAGTAGGATCTTTTGGAACTCTACCTATTTGTCATAATCACTATCAAAGATTTTTACCTTACACTTCTATTAAAATCATTGAAATGTAATTACTGTGGAAACAAAATACTTATCAGAGCTGATGACATTTTTGAAGTGTATAGATTGGAACGTCTATGGATGATTTCTTAGTCATTTCTGTAGGATTTTTAATAGGCCAGAGTAAAGTGAAAGATATGGTATGTTTAGGTAATTATCAGCTTGGTAAAGGATTGGATCTCTAAAGCAGGGGTGTCAAACTGCCAGTCCGTAGACCAGTTGCATTATGTCAGAAGAGTCAAACTCAATTTCATTGAGGGCCGCATCAGCATTGCGGTTGCCCTTGGGGGGCTGGGTGGGTGTGGCCAGGGTGGATGCGGCCTACTGGGTGGGTGTGGATGGAATGGGTGTGGCCAACTTGGTGGGCATGGCCCGCTCTTCATCGTTTGCGTCAAGGGTGCCTCTGGGCGCCTGGGCAGGAATGGGACATATCTGAGGGTCTCTGGCAGAAGGGGGTGGGACTGGGGCAAGCGCCAAGGCATGGTGCATTTTTTCATTTCTCACAAAGGGTGGCATCTCCCAGCATGCACCCAGGGGGTGGGGCCAACGTGGCAGGGGTTGGTTGCTTACTGTTTCCAGACGGCCTTGTGGAGCTAAGACTGAATGCATTTCAGAATAGATGGCCACCACAAAATTGTACATTGGCTCCCGCCAGCATGGGCCAGGGCCAAGACAATGAGGGCTATTCCCTCACTGTTTCCAGGATGGCTTCGCAGGCCACATGAAACCACTTCACGGGCCGCATCTGGCCCCCGGGCCTTGTGTTTGATATGTCTGCATTGTGTGGAAGTTGCGCCCACCCCAGCTCCGGCAGTGTGAAAAAAGTCATGATATATCATGACACATCGTGTGATGTGGTGAGTTTGACACCTGTGCTGTGAAGCATATTTTAGCATATAGATTTAAATTATCAGTTAAACAACAACAACAATAATAATAGAGTTGGAAGGGACTTTGGAGGTCTTCTAGTCCAACCCCATGCTCATGCAGGAAACCCTATACCATTTCAAACAAATGGTTGTCCAGTCTTTCTTTATAATACATAGTAAAAATTGATTAGTTATCAAAATAAAATAGGATGCTATGTTATGACTGCATATGATTGTTTGTCAAAAAGTTTTACAAAATGGAATTATTCCAGGACAAATCTGATTACATTGGTTTCAATGTTCGATAACTAAACATAAAATGATCCAACATTTATCAAACAAATTCTTCTCTGCCCTCTCATATGTAAGGACCTCATTTTACAGAAAACCATATGTCTTTTTTAACCCTTGTTCATTAAATAAATTACAACTGGCTAGAGTAGATACAATATACTTAGGCATGGACATTGGTTTACAAACAGCATTGGGCTGACACACCATTAGGTTATGAGTCAGCACAATGGATCAATGGAGTCAGTGAAAAGAGATGCTATTGCTGAAAGCAGAATTCATTGATTAGATTTAGGTTATCCATATGTTGGACCACCTTGCATTTTATTGCCTGCTTAGATAAATTCTATTTTAAAAGCTTAACAAATTTTATTAGCATTGTGAAAAGTATTTCAGTTTTTGTCATTGTGAACTGGAATTTCCTTTACTAAAACAGCTAACAGCATTTTTAATAGTAAAACCAATGGTCATCTGTTCTGCTACATTCCTTGTGTTTTTAGAAAATTAAATATGATATTGTATTTTACATGATAAAGTTGCAAAGAAACTGCATGTCCACTTATTATTTATAATGCAGCTTTTGTTTTATAAATAGTAGCACATTCCATATAATGTAGCTTTCAATATAATTAAATTTTTAAAAAGATCTTCTCATTTAAATTACCAGTTTCTTTACTTTCTTTATAATCAAATAATGGTACATAGTTTAAATTTAGGAGAGTTAGCAGTAGAAGTAGTGTATACCTTTTTTTAATGAAAATTATCAGCATTTTTGATCAATGATGTCATCAAAGTAAACAAGCCCACGTGCTGATTACGTCAGCAGGGCACGGCCCTAAAAGGAAGTGACGTGCTCAGCCCCCCCACCCTCCGGATGTGACGTTTTGCCTAATCCCATCAAGATTGGCAGTCAATCCTCTGGGTACATGATTAGGTTAATCCTAGACTAATTCTATGGACGTTCAAAACAAAAAAAGAGCTATGTAAAAGTGAATAATTAGCAGAGGCCTGTGTTTTTGGGAAACAAGCCCTACTTTGGGGAGCAGTTAACCCTAGACTAATTCTATGGACATTCAAAACCAAAAAGAGCTAAGTGAATAATTAGCAGAGGCCTGTGTTTTTGGGAACCAAGCCCTACTTTGGGGAGCTGTTTGTGTTTTTGGGAAACAAGCCCTACTTTGGGGAGCTGTGAAATAAAAAATAAAAAAGGCTTTTTATTTCTAATCATTCTAGCCTAACGATGCTTTTAATTTTTGTGGAGTTTTAAAAATCAGTGCCTCAAAAGCTGGGGAAAAAGAATCCCCTGAAAGGCAGCCAGAGCCTGCATTTAACCCCCTTTTTCTAAAAGATATTTTTTCTGAAAGGTATTTATTTCTAGGTGGCTTTAAAAGCATTTCCTCGAACGCAGGGGGAAAAACAAACAAACACAGCCCCTTTTAAAACCCACAGCTGGTTTTTACCTTTGTAAAAAATCTAAAGACACATATTTTGCCATTTGCACCCTGAATAAAATTTATTCTGCCCCCCTCCCCACTATAGCAAAAGACAAGGAATATTAACAGGAATTAAAATGCTCACAAGAGGCAAGCAGCCAACCAGGCTCACAAGAAGCAAGCAGCAAGCAGCCATGCCTGTCTGTCTGCTAGTAAAAAAAGGGGGGTTAGGCCTTGTTTGGGACGTGCCCGGGCATGTCATGCTCCCCGTGATCTGGGCATGCGCAATGCTCAAGGGCGTGTCATTGCAAGGGGGCAGGGGAGTTTGTGTGGGCAGGGACATGCCCGGGCATGTCATGCTCCCCGTGATCTGGGCATGCGCAATGCTCAAGGGCGTGTCATTGCAAGGGGCAGGGGAGTTTGTGTGGGCAGGCCTGAACAGCTAGCGATTTAACCCCAGCAGTCTTTTGAAGATGGCAGCCTCTGATGGAGATTTGTTTGATGTAAATTTGACCCCCAAACCACCCAAGCGTGGGCGCAGAATAAGAAAAGGACCTGAGTTATACAGTTTCATTGAAGAGAACAAACTTATAAAACCTTGTTATTGCAGATTCTGCAAAACATCAAATGGTAAGTAAATATATATATATAAAATTAAGAAAACAGTATTTTGATTGGTTGAAACAGCTAGCCTAAATCTACTTTATTTCCTGCTTTAGAAACGGCGGAGCCTCAAAATGTCACCATGCCTCAGATTCTGAAAGCGTGTATTATTAAAATATTACACCACTGCTTAATGGTTTGTGTACAATCAGATGAAGACCACGTGGATGGTACCAGTGAAACAGAACATATTAAAAGCTTATGCTTTAGACTTTCTATGCCTCATGTTCTCTGGATCATCATCAGTATTTCTGACAAAATGAATAACTTATATTTTACCCAGGGTTCCCTTGATGAGGTCAAGACATTCATACAGCGTATCGAAAAGAGCCGTAAACCACTGTCATTAATGTCAAAGATTGAATCTGAATTGCCATTGTCTCTGAAGAGGCTCATATGCCAAAATGTAACAGAAATTAATTACAAGAATCTCTTAATGCTATGAAATTTATAATAAAATGGGTTTTACAAATCACATGAAATATGTATTATGTTTTTCTTTTGCTGACCCCTGTTTAACTTTGGCAGATGTTAAACACAATTTAATCAAAACTCAAGAGGTATTATTCAATTGGGTTTTCCTGATGAGGCAGGGCTGGCCAGATTTGCAAAAATTGTGAAAAACACACCTCCTCTGATGTGATTAAGTTGTGACATCACCAGCGTATACAAAAGCAGGGTCCATACTGGTCTAGTCACATTTGCTGGTTTCTGGCATATCTGTACTTCCGGAGCCATTTGATCTGCTAAGAAGACCCTTTTCAGAATGGAAGCCACTATTGTAAGTAGTTTTATGGCTAATTTTTGAAACACTTAGATGCAAAATGGAGTTTTAGAATATTCTTGTCTGCTTGCTTGTTTGACTGATTGATTGTTTTATTTCACTAGAATGAATTGACAGACTCAGAATGTTTGAGGGCTTATGAAGGTATTTGTCTTTCATACTTTCACACATTTAGATTCTGGTAAACATTTCTGCAACAAATCTGACCATAGGATTTCTCTTTTCCTTCAGAATGGGAGGATGACCAGCTATTTACTGGTGTAGCTATTGCTATTGAGAACCAATTGACAGACTCAGAATGTTTGAGGGCGTATGAAGGTATTTGTCTTTCATATTTTCATAACATTTTAGATTCTGGTAAACATTTCTGCAACAATTCTGAACATTGGGGGGCTTTTTTTCCTTCAGAATGGGAGAATGACCAGCCCTATGTAGACCTTACATTACCCCAGGAGCCCCAAGAGGCCCAGCCATGCACAAGCTACACAACACGAATGCTGTTAGGAGGTATAATATCTAGCATTTTATCCAACTACAAAATCATTAGTATTATTTTTTTAGAAACTAAAGGGAGGGGAGGGGTATTACATTATTAGGAATGTTGGTGATAGCCTTTTGTTTGTTTGTTTAACCAGAGCCGGCCTGCAAAAAAGCAAAAATGCATGGAGGTGGACTTCCCGCATCCTCAGCAGACAGTCATAAATGTGATTCCATGCCAGCATCTCAACCAGAAGGGGAGATATGTCATTCTACACCACAGCTACAAGCCCCTAACTTTGCAAACTCTCAGAATATGAACAATGTTTATTTGGATATGGTACAGGAATGGGAGAAGCCTATCAGGAATTTCAGGGCTGTGGAATATTATCAACTCTATAGATTTATTAATCTTGACCGAATCCGGTCTTTTGTAGATGCTATAGAGGCTGTTCATAATGTGATACAGCCTCTTTTGAATAATGTTGCTAGGGACATAGGTCCAAACGATTTTGTTCAACTCTGGCTGGATGCAGAGGGGTTAAATCATCCTCTCTTTTCTCTTAGGAGGAATATCAATGATTTAAATGCTGAGGATTTTCTGACCGGTATTGAAAATCTGCTGCAAAGTAAGGCCGAGATATTGTGTGGGGGGTAATTTGCAATTAGTGGTTACCGTCGTGAAGAACAAGGAGGGGGGAGGTCTTAGGAAGTTAAGCACTGTGCTGCTCACCAGAGTGCTGGAGAAAAAAAGACAGCACCTAGTAGATTTCAATGTGGGAGGTGAATTTCTATGTTTTGCTAGCTGTTTGCTCTGGCTGATTGGCGGGGATGTTAGAAATCAAGAAATTATTACCAGGGCCAGGGAACTTCACAATAGACTGGGTGTTTCCACAGAAAACAGAATTGACTTTTCTCAGATACACCTCTTTGAAGAAGCTTTAAGGGTCACTATAAAGATCTTGTTTTATATGCAGGACGGTTGGCGGTTTTTTTGTCACAGGTAGCCCCCAGCAAGAAAAAATAGTGTTTATATTGTTACACGACAAGCATTATTATGGCATCAAAAATATCAAGGGCTTCCTCGGTGAACGCTATTTCTGTAAATTCTGCCACACACCCTACCACCACAAATTTAGTCATGGCTGTCAACATATCTGCAGAGCCTGCCTCACCCAAGAATGCCAGCAGGTGGTGGAGGAGAAGGCGCGCTGCTGTAGGTGCAAAGAGTTTTGCCGGTCTAAGGTGTGTCTTGAAAGACACACACAGCTTGCTGTGGAGGGAAAAGTTGACTGTAAGAATAAAGAATATTGTGAAACGTTTGGGGTTTACATCTTTAGCCCCCACAAAAAGTGCAAGGAAACCAAGTGTGGACAGTGCTTTGAGAAGGTTGAAAGCTTGGAAGGGCATTTATGCTTTCTAAATTCGTTGGACCGGCCGCGAATTGGCAAAAGATACATCATTTATGATTTTGAATGCTGTCAAGAGACAGGCATCCATATACCTAATTATGCCTGCGCCAGGGATATGTTGAAGGATGAGGATGATAAAGATGTTGTGAGGTGGGATTGTTATGGTGTTAGATACCTGGAGCAGTTTGTAAAGAATTTTATAAATCATAAGTTTAAAGGATGTACTTTTATCGCTCACAACTCCAGAGGTTATGACGGGTACCTAGTACTGAAGCAGTTGATCCGGAAAAGGTTAGGGTTCAGCTTATAAGTCGGGGGAAACTTTTGTGTATCACCCTGCCAGATTATAAGATCCGGTTTATTTTTGCCCCTTAAATTAAGCAAATTACCCAAAGCTATGGGGTTTCAAGGCTGCAAAGGATATTTCCCCCACTTGTTCAATACAATGGCCAATCAAGACTACGTGGGGCCACTCCCTGAAACCAAGTATTACAGCCCTGAAACCATGATGCCCGGGGAGAGAAAAGAATTCATGAAATGGTACTCTGCTAATACAGGTACTGTGTTTAAACTAAAGAAGGCTCTGGCTTACTATTGCAGACAAGATGTAGATATATTAAGAGAGGCCTGTATTCGATTTAGGGAACAGGTGATGGAAATGACTGAGCGAGAGTGTTTCAGGGGGGTCGGGGGGGATATTGTTGAGGAGATAGCGATTCGATGCATTGACCCCTTCCAACATATCACACTGGCATCTGTCTGTATGGCCCAGTACCGGTTCATGTATTTGAAGAGCTATACCATTGCATTAGCTCCTTTGGACAATTATCACAAGACACAGAAAAGGTATTCAGCTCCGGCAATTCAATGGTTGTTGCATATAGAGCACACTGAGAATCTCAATATCCAGTATGCTCTGAAGGGGGGTGAAAAGCAAGTAGGCAAATATTTTTTGGATGGTTTTGCTGTCATAAATGGAACTCCCACAGCTTTTGAATTTCACAGTTGTTTTTTTCATGGGTGCCCTGTCTGCTACTCTGAAAAAGACTTCAACAAATTACTTGATTCAACATATGGAGGCCTGCACAACCGTACTAAGATTAAAGAAGAGTACCTCAGGGACCAGGGGTGTGCTGTGCGCTGCATCTGGGAACATGAATGGAGGGCCATGGTGGAGGATGACACCTCTTTGAAGCAGTTTCTAATTGAGAATAAGCTCCCAACTCCTTTGAATCCTCGAGATGCTTTTTTTGGTGGTAGAACAAATGCTACATGCCTGTACTACAAACCAAAACCCGGTGAACAAATCTTATACTATGATTTCACCAGTTTGTACCCGTTTGTGAATAAGACTAAGGAGTACCCAATTGGCCATCCGCAAATCATCTACCAAAATTTTGGGGACATAAAGCAATATTTTGGGTTGGCCAAAGTCAAAGTGTACCCACCAAGGAATCTCTATTTCCCAATCCTACCCCACAAATCAGGGGGCAAATTAATGTTTAGTTTGTGTGCAACCTGCACAGAAAAACTGCAAACCACCCCCTGTAAACATAGTGATGAGGAAAGAGCTCTGACTGGGACATGGTGTACCATTGAATTGAATGTAGCTTTAGAAAAAGGTTACAGAATTGTTGAAATCTATGAGATCTGGCATTTTGAAAGAACATCAAATGAGCTATATTCAGGTTATATGAACACGCATCTCAGACAGAAACAGGAGGCCAGTGGTTACCCTGACTGGTGCAAAACAGAACAGGATGAAGAGCAATATATTCAGGATTATGAAAAGATGGAAGGTGTCCGCTTACGATGTGATCACATTGAAGTAAATCCTGCTAAAAGACAGATTGCCAAGCTGTTTTTAAATTTGCTGTGGGGCAAGTTTGGTCAGAGCACCAATCACCTGACCACATCCGTGGTGACAAACGCTGAGGATTTATTCAAATACCTTTTTGTGCCCTATTATGATGTTTCCTCATGTGAGTTTGTGGATACAGAGACAGCTGTTGTGACATGGAAAACAGCCAAGAACCACCCCACCAAATCGACATGCACTAATGTATTTATCGCCAGCTTTACTACTGCTTATGCCCGGCTGGAATTATACAGACTACTGGATGGGCTGGGCGATAGGTGCCTGTACCATGACACCATTCAGTCATTTTTGTAAGTAGAGAGGGGGCGTGGACACCTCCTTTGGGTGATTATTTAGGACAGCTGACAAGTGAGATTCCGCCAAACACTACGATAACAGAGTTTGTTGCAGCTGGTCCCAAAACGTATGCTTATGCTTTGTCCAACGGGGAAAGGTGCTAAAAGTGAAGGGGATCACGCTAAACTGTGGTAATAGCAACAAGGTTAATTTTGACAGCTTGAAAGATTTGGTAGATGATTATTGTGTGTCTGGTGCAGAGAGAAAAAAGGAGATCGGGGTAGAGCAGTTGGGGATTGTTAGGGTTAAGAAAAATTGGACCCTAGAAACGCGGGTCCTCCGAAAAACTCTAAAAGTAGTGTATAATAAAAGGTTATTAAAGAGTGAGGATTACTGTACGCTGCCTTACGGTTATTAAGGATGGCGGAAAACATTGCACAATTTGTACATCCTTTCTCCTGTATTATAAGCAGCCCGTCCAATTCTGGCAAATCTTTTTTTATCAAACAAATGTTAGAACATGGTAATGTTGTGTTGTCTCAAATGCCTCAAAATATTGTATGGTTTTATAGTTGTTGGCAACCTCTGTATAAAGAACTGCTTAATAAAATTCCTTATATTAAGTTTATGGAGGGGCTTCCGTCTTCTTTTGAAGATGATGATTTGTTTCCACCAAAACAAATCACTCTAGCTGTGATAGATGATCTCATGGCATCGGCTGGTGACAGCGATCAAATAGAGAAGGCTTTTACACAGTACATCCATCACAGAAACCTGAGCATTATTCTCATACTACAAAACCTGTTCTTTCAAGGTAAGAAAATGAGAACAATAGCTCTGAATTCCAAATATTTGGTTTTGTTCAGCAGCCCCCGTGATCAGATGCAAATTGTCACACTGGCCAGGCAAATGTATCCCACTAACACAAAGTATTTTTTAGAAGTATTCCAAGATGCCACTCGCAAACCACATGGGTACCTTTTGGTAGATTTGGCAGCCACCACTCCAGAATCCTACAGGTTGAGAACAGGCCTCTTCCCGCCTGATTGGCCTACTGTTTACACAATGAAAAAGAAGTGTAAAAAGCAGTAGCTCAGTTACCCTAGCGCTAGTTCATTTAAGATGTCAGAGAGGGTACGTAGAAATTGGGGGCTTTTAAAAATCTTAGTAAAGGCTGGACCAAGACAGAGAAAAGCCATCTTATGCAATGCTAACAATGACCTGGTGGGGGCAATAGCAGAAATAGCTCTGAACACCCTAAAAGGAAACCTTCCTCTGAAACCTTCACAATTCCGGTCTCTAAAGAGAAAGAAAGGTGTCATTAAAAAGTTGAGTGATAGAAAGGTCTCACTCAAAAAGAAGAAGATCATACTTCAGTCCGGTGGTTTTATTGGGCCCTTACTAGGGACAGCTATTCTGCTGTTGACTAGCCTGTTAGCTGGTTAAACCATGGATCATGCCGAGAAAATGTACCTGGTGTCGCGTCATCAGATGGAGCAACTACAGGGTAGGCCACCTACTATGGGGGCTATAGCCACTAACCGGTTGGATGATGAGATGCGTACCATTCTTCAGAGAGCTGATTTGTCTGAGGATGACAAGATTAAGCTCTACAATTCTACACTGCAGAGGTATCTAAGACTGACCAGGCAAAATGAATCTGAAAAGGGCAGACTGAATCTCATTTATCCACCGGAAGAGCCTCGACCACTTCCAATTTTACCAGAACAGCCGCCACAGCCATCTCCGCAGGACACAGCAATGGATGAGATCCTAAGGGGTGTGAGCACCCGTTACAGGAAAAATGCAGAACTTTTACTGAACAAAATGAAGCAGCATCAGAACGTCTCAACCTGGGATGATCGTGGTACCTTTTTATACAAAGGGGTCCCTATTCCTGGTACTAATATTTTAGACTTGGTAAAAGGAGCCTCACAACACCGAGCTCCTACTGAGAAGCGGAAACCTAAAGGCTGGGATGACTTTATGAATGCTATGGCTGAGGTGAATGTTCCAACCTCTGTGTTGGGATCTACAACTGTTAAACAGCAAATAGAAAAGTTGAAAGATTCTCTGGTTGTTAAGGATGAAGCTGCTACTAACCCCGTCTCTGTTATGACACCCCCTTTTGGAACTCAGAAGCCTCTGATTGCCGGTACCCCCTCTAGCCCTTGGACATTAAATCCTAGAAGTTTGGTGACTGGCTCAATTTGTAAAATGAATAAAAACACAGTGAAACAAGTAAAAACGTTTAAGTCTTTTTCTTTATTTTACAATAAGGCATGCATGTCTGCATGCATTGGTGACGGTTACAGGTTCCAAGCCCCCTTCCCACCTTTATAGTTTTTACAAACAGCTTTACCATTTGATCATTTTTAATATCGGCATTGGAGTACATCTTTAAAATATTTTCATAGTCCACTCCTTTAGTCCGGTTCAGTAGAAAAAACGCACAGTGTTGCCCGCAGGTCACAGCGCTGGGGTGTTGCAGTTGATGTTGGTGAAATGTGTACTTCTCAGCTTGCTGCTCTAAAAACATCACTATAGAGCCAGGAAAGTCAGGGCTATCCGGCGGTCTTCCATAAGAATCAAAAAATTCACCATATCCAGGAGATGGGAAGTAGAGGGCCAGCCAGTGTTCACCAGGCAGAGTGTGAGGGTGAGTATTTACAATTAATCCAAAAGGTCTTTTGGAGATATGTCTCTGGGGTAGCAGATCACAAGGGTAGACCCCTAGAAAGGCAGTATTTCCAGAGAACAATTGGAGGAGCTGCAGTGTGTCCATACTCACATATAATCAAAAAGCACATTCCTTGTGTGACTTATTTCAATAAGGTTTTCAAAAATTGCATAGAGAATCATGTTGACGGTGTTGGGGAGGGGTTGTGCAAATCTAATTTCGGCTCTGAGGTTACCATTCTTGATCAAAGAATAGTGCTCAGAGCATCCCTGATCAGGACTCAAGTCAAAACAATACAAAGTATACCCTCGGTTAAACTCTTCCCGGCTGATTATCAGTGGCCTGTCTTTCATGCCTTTGCCTGTGGCTTGCACCATCTGCATGTACTCTCTCACAAAAAGACCGTGTTCATAATCAGGCTGAAGAGGCTTTGCAGGGATCTGCTCGCCATCACAATACAGGGCGCAAAAATTGACATTGCAGTGTTGAAAATTGAACGGGTTTCTTTCATAATCCCCACTAAAAGATGCATTGTCCACAAACCCAATCACTAATTGTTTAGGTAGCTGCCCCAGAAATAGATTTTCCTGATTACACACAAGGCTCCCTGCAGGAATGCTGTAAACCTTCATCCCCACTCGATCAATGGGGTATTTGGCATTGGAGGTGAGCAAAGCTTCTGCATGGCCAAGGCGCACTCCCGGGGCTATTTTTACACGTTTTACAAAGAGAGAAGCTGCCAGGAGTTGCACTTTATAATTCTCATTGCCGTCCTTCATCACACAAAATTCATTTCTGCTTCTTGTGAGTTTGACTTTCACATCAACGCCGTTAATCAGCAGTCTGTCTTGAAAAAACAGATCGCTATGCAGAGGCCCTAGCAAATCCCATTTACGACTACCGGCTGTGTGTCTTGCTCTCGCTTTGAAACCGGAGTTCCCAGCAGCTGTCAGTAGAGTACTCTCCATGAGTTCTGAGTCATCTTTGTAAAAAACCCCAGCTGTAAATTGGGTACCCAGTGCATCACTACCAAAGTTCAGAATCAGTTCAATCATGGCCCGATAAGAATAGCAATGATGGCTCTATGTAATGAGCCGATCTCCCAAAGTAACATCCAGCTGGTTAAATAGTGATGATATAGGGTAGTTGGTCAGGCCCACCCTTGCCCCATCATCAATATCCGTTCCATCCGCCTTTACAATCTTGCAACTCACATACAGCAGGGTGTTGTTTAAATCCGTGTAATGCTCACCATGCCCCGTGATAAAAAATTCCAGGGGAGCGTTGGGTGTTAGCGCTGATAAAGGAGGGATCTTGACACAGGTACTGTTTTCAATACTGGTCTGTGTAGGCGCCAGTTGAAAAAGATCCAGTTCTGATTTAACACATTCCTCTGAAGCAGAATGAATAAATGACATATTGTATTAGAATATGTCTTCCTTGTCACAGAGCTTCCTCTTCTGCGCACGTCTCCTCTTGGTATGACGGGCCTTTTTCACAAGTCTTCTCTTTTTAAGCGGAATAGGCGGGCCCGATGCATAATTCTTCCTGGCTATGAACAACCCTGATCCATCCTGCCCCCTTTCAACAACTTGGGATACAAGATTCCCCGCAACATCTCTGACAATGTTTTTGGCAGCAGATTTCACATGCGGCTTAATGATTTCTAATCCACGCCTCAAAAAAGGCATTGCTTTTCGAAAAAGCCCACGGAACAGACCCCCTAACCCTGTCCCGTACATAATGGGGGCTCCTCAGAAGCCTGGAAGGCCTCCACCGGCTTGTGCCCTGTAGTAAGCCACGTAGTCTTGAGGGTTCCCGTGCTCCTTGATTACAATCATCCTTCACTTTTCCGAGGCCTAAAATGAAGTTTGACAATCACCTTCCCGTTATAAAAACGCACGTTTTTGTCCTGGTCGGTTTTGATTTCTATAGTAACGGTATCGATGTGATGTTTGCTGACTGGTACATAATGTGGACGGTCATAGGTTATTGTGATGAAATCGTTGTCTTGCCCTTGCACAGGCACACAGCACAGTAATGGCACATAGTAGTCACCCACTATCTGGAGCTCTACAATGTCTGTGTAAACATATAAGGTGTTGAATCCAGGGAACGTACTTAACAGATGTCCAAGTTCTCCGCTAACTAGAATGGTATGCGGTTCATCACCTTTAAGGTTAATTTTTCGACCCACTGCATCATACTGTAGGGTTGTCTTAGGGCCGTCCTTGGCACTTGATATAAGCTTGTTCATATTTTCTAACAGTTGTCGGATGCTACTATAGTATCCGCTTCTCAAAGAAAAATGCCATCTCTTTCTCTCATTAGCAATTTCAAAATATCCAGGAGAAGTTAATGTGTGCCAACTATGCGGATACTGTATCTCTGCTAGCCCTACTTCCCATGACCCTGGAAGATCCAACGATCTTGCTAATTGTATAGTAAAATTAGAATTTCTGTTTTGGGGGAAAATTGCTGCTGACGCATTGCTGGGAAGGGTGATGTTAAACTCTGCCATATCAAAGATGTTGTACTTCAGTCTCCTTAACCCAACTGTTGAACTTCTCTGGCCATCCAGTCCATTTGACTAGAAATTCTCTGTGTCTCCCCCGCCCTCTTTTTTGGATAATTTTCTCTATTCTGTATATGCACTGTTGGTCAGCAGGAACCTTTTGGAGCTCCTCAAAGTAAAAAGTCCCCTTTACAGGGTCATCAGTGTAATCATTTAATCTATACACCGCTCTTTCCCCCCTTATCTGCAGTTCTTTGACGATGAATATCTCATCCGTATAGGTTTGCTGATAGCCCTTTTCAAACTTACCCTTCAGTCTGGATACCCTGACATGATCTCCCATCTTAAGGCATTTTTCCTTTCTTTTTCTTTTTAAAGTTGCCTCATAAAGTCTCATCCACACACCCCTTTCGTTAGACAAATTTACGGTGTTAGGAGCAGTACCGATGCTACGATGGTAAGAGCTATTGTACCCCTGAATAGTATCTGCTAAAATGTCCACATACCGGTGGGTATTTCTAGCTGTGAAATATCTCCAGAGTTTGTTTTTTAGGGTTCTATTAAAACTCTCTATAATGGCTGCTTTAGTTTCGCTATGAGTGACAAAATGATGAATGCTGTAACGTGCTAAAAGTTTCTTCAGTGGAATATTCAAGAACTCTTTACCTGCATCTGTCTGTAATTTTCAGGGTGCCCGTCCTGTTTGAAAGATATTCTGGAAGGCGGATGTAACTTCCCTCCCTGATTTATCAGATAAAGGGGAGGCCCAGGCATATTTAGATAACACATCGATAACTGCTAAGATGTACTTTTTTCCATGATTCTCCTTAGAAAATTTGGAGACATCTATGAGGTCAGCCTGCCATTGATGATCTAAGCCAGACACTACTGTTTTATTTCTAGGAAAATTAATTCTTGCAGGCTTATGAAGCGTATAAGCGTCTTCCCTGACAGCCACGTCTTGACTTGCTTCATGGTCAGGTTTTTATCATGTTTTCTAGCTTCCTGAAAAAGGGCATTCACACCTCCATAACTCCCTACACACCCCGGTGTATAATAAATACGACTTAAAAGCTTTTCATGCATCGTTATACTGAAAGACCACTGACAAATGTTCAAGTGTTGACATTAACACAGTCTTTTATTGGTTATACAGAATTCAGAGGGTGCACGGCTCCGCCATCAGAAAAATATCCCTCATCACCACTATCAGAATCAGAAGATAAAGGACTATAACATACTATTTTATAATACTCTGACCCGCCTGTGTCCCACAAATCACATCCGTAGTCACAAGCAAACCAGTCTTTACACAAATTGCAGCTCTTTAACTCACAAGGTAGATAGCGTGGTCTCTGGGATAGCTCATAATCCCTGTTATAGTCTGGATCAGAAAAATCTGCAGAAGCTTTCTGACCACGGCGATTACCACAGGAATCTAAAAGCGGGGTGTCTTGAAGTGTTTGCTGTCTAGGTATTATTAATTCAGAGTCTGCAAAATATAAAGCACATCCTGTTAGCGGTGTATCCGCTCCAGCATCATTTACATTATCATAAATAAAAACATATTTACTTACCATTGCTGGGAGATAATGTAGTATTATTCACCATTTCACAGGCTGTCCAGTAAGTACTCTGCATCTCATCGTTAAAGTTACAACACACCATGCTACAGTCATGCAACACAGGTCTGAATAAAAAATTTTCTTTATCATAACCCACGCAACAGATTTTGTTGCATTCTGTTGGCTGGGGCCTTGTATCAGAGTGTCCGACGCTATCTTTTGCTGTTGTTGTAAAAACAGCTTTGGAATCAGAGGTTGACATCTTCAAAAGACTGCTGGGGTTAAATCGCTAGCTGTTCAGGCCTGCCCACACAAACTCCCCTGCCCCTTGCAATGACACCCCCTTGAGCACTGCGCATGCCCAGATCACGGGGAGCATGACATGCCCGGGCATGTCCCTGCCCGCACAAACTCCCCTGTCCCCTTGCAATGACACGCCCTTGAGCATTGCGCATGCCCAGATCACGGGGAGCAAACTCCCCTGCCCCTTGCGATGACACGCCCTTGAGCATTGCGCATGCCCAGATCACAGGGAGCATGACATGCTCGGGCACATCCCAAACAAGGCCTACCCTCCCCCCTTTTTTACTAGCAGACAGACAGGCATGGCTGCTTGCTGCTTGCCTCTTGTGAGCCTGGTTGGCTGCTTGCCTCTTGTGAGCATTTTAATTCCTGTTAATATTCCTTGTCTTTTGCTATAGTGGGGAGGGGGGGGCAGAATAAATTTTATTCAGGGTGCAAATGGCAAAATATGTGTCTTTAGATTTTTTACAAAGGTAAAAAACCAGCTGTGGGTTTTAAAAGGGGCTGTGTTTGTTTGTTTTTCCCCCTGCGTTCGAGGAAATGCTTTTAAAGCCACCTAGAAATAAATACCTTTCAGAAAAAATATCTTTTAGAAAAAGGGGGTTAAATGCAGGCTCTGGCTGCCTTTCAGGGGATTCTTTTTCCCCAGCTTTTGAGGCACTGATTTTTAAAACTCCACAAAAATTAAAAGCATCGTTAGGCTAGAATGATTAGAAATAAAAAGCCTTTTTTATTTTTTATTTCACAGCTCCCCAAAGTAGGGCTTGTTTCCCAAAAATACAAACAGCTCCCCAAAGTAGGGCTTGGTTCCCAAAAACACAGACCTCTGCTAATTATTTACTTAGCTCTTTTTGGTTTTGAATGTCCATAGAATTAATCTAGGGTTAACAGCTCCCCAAAGTAGGGCTTGTTTCCCAAAAACACAGGCCTCTGTTAATTATTCACTTTTATATAGCTCTTTTTTGGTTTTGAACGTCCATAGAATTAGTCTAGGGTTAACCTAATCATGTACCCAGAGGATTGACTGCCAATCTTGATGGGATTAGGCCAAAACGTCACATCCGGAGGGTGGGGGGCTGAGCACGTCACTTCCTTTTAGGGCCGTGCCCTGCTGACGTAATCAGCACGTGGGCTTGTTTACTTTGATGACGTCACTGATCAAAAGTGCTGATAATTTTCATTAAAAAAAGGTATACACTACTTCAACTGTTAGCAAACAAATGTTATTGGCTTTCAGCAAGAAAGATAGCTAACAATACAGGTAGTCCTTGAGTTACAACAGTTCATTTAGTGTCCATTCAAAGTTACAATGGCAAAATTACTTATGACCATTTTTCATACTTAGAACTATTGCAGCATGATTATGATCACAGGATCATAAGAAAGATTGTAAAATGGGGCAAAACTCACTTAATAACTGTCTTGATTAGCAATGGAAATTTTGGGCTCAATTGTAGTCATAAATTTATTTTTATTTAGATTATCTGTAGTCACTGGAGCAAATTTATTTGGCTATACGAATTATCCATATATTTTTTGTGCATGTATCCATGTGGGAAGAGGAAATCAAATTAGGTTTTTAAGCATTGGCCTGCAGGATTATCAATACTCTCTTGATGCCAGGTACTATTTCCTATTTTCATTGAAATTTAAGTGGCAAAATGCAGTTATCATCTGCAAAAGATAGTGTTAGAGAAAAAAATAATTCCTTCAAGCTTATTAGTGCTAGTACTTTTTATCAACTGCCAGTTATATTGTTTAAAGCGGTGTCCTCAACAGTTTGTTAGTTGAAGTTTCTTATGTGACTTATAGTTGCAATGTTGTGACTTGCTGAAGTATGATATATCTAACTCTTTTCAATTCAGGTGAGAAGGTTTATAGATCTGTTTCTTTCATAAAGCACTATTCAAGAATTAGCTTCCTTTTTTTACCTCCTACTATCACGTATCCACCAGTCATTGCCAACTAGCACACTTTTAGTATTACATCTTACAGGTTTTCCACCTACCAGATTTTTTTTAAGTGAAGGTTTTTTGTGCAATCACCATGCCTTATTTATGAAATTTTATGAAATTTTTAATGCTATTTCCATCTGCTTTTTCTGTCTTTTTTTTTTACCATAGAAAATCTATCAATGGGGAAAGATGTTTGGTAGTCCAAGAAGCAATCATATTAAAAAAAAATCCTTGTTCCTAGGAGGTCTGTATCCTTTAGCATTAAGATAAACTCATTCATGTAAGTTCTTGGCCAAGCTAGATTGAGAATCTACTGTCAGAAAGATTATGCAGTAATGTGAATTTCTTTTGAATATAAAAAAATTAGTTCTTCTGAATGTCTTTCAGATAAATGCTTCCAGCAAGATTCTTTCCACTTGCCAATTTAGGATTTTCTAATACTGCATTTGAGTATGAGTTATGCTATACCCTCTTTCCAAAAGATTCCCCTGCTGAATCTTCCCCAACAGTACTGTAATTTACAATTGAGCTAGAGGACCTAGATTGTAATCCTTGAAACCTCTAAAAATAGTTACGAAATAATAATTGTTAATAAGATGAGGGAAATCATTAATTACTGATCAATCCATAATTAAACATAGGCATGTCAGCAGGCAGATGATACTGTCGGGTTTTGAAAAAAACATCAGATGGCTGTTGAATTTTGATGGAAAACTGGGAGATTGTGGTATTGCTAGAACTCTTTTGAAGGGCCTGATATTCACTGTCTCTCATTCAAATGCTTGAGAGTATCAGGTTGTTAATATCTGGTTCAGAAATACTAGTGTATCTAAAATATCATATTCTCCAGCACTGGAGATGGAGAATCCACCTATGGGTTTAGACTGTGTTCCTGTCTAATCAGATCAAGTCAGCCAAACTTGCCATGCCTATCCTGGGTTAGGAGTCCCAGTCTCGACTTGATCTTGCCCAAGACAGACATAACAAGTTGGCTCTTAGGTAGGTACAGTTTCCATTGGTGAATTCTTTATTCTTTATTCTCTTCAGTCCTCTGAGCAGTGCTGTATTCAGCACTGTTTTTCCCTTTCAGTTGGCTGAAGAACTATTTGCCTTTAACTAGGAATGGAGGCTTTCATTCCTCCCCCCCCACTCCCAACCCATAAAGGCTTGAGGGGACTTGCTTCTCCTCTGCAACACAGCCTACCTTCTCCTCTTGGGCAGCATTGGGTTCAGTGCTGCTCCTCAGCCCTCCATGGTTCCCCATTGCCTGGACAAGCCTCTGAACACGCGCAAAGGCTAAAAACGGCCATTTGCAGCTGGCGTGTGTTCGGAAGGCTGATTACCTTTATCCAGCCTTTCTTCGTGATTGGAGCTTGTGGCTGCAGCTGCGGGGGGGGGGCAGAATGCGCGCGCAGGCCCCAGATGGCTGTTTGGAGCCAGAGCGTGTTCAAAAGCTCCGTTTTTCATCTTGGAGGGCTGCTTTGTTCACCGGGGTTTGCGTCTGCTTCCCCGGCGTCCGGACGCGTGTGCTTCTAGCCTGCACGCATTCGCAGAGGGCTGTCTTCAGCGTTTTGGCCCTCTGTTCATTAATTGCTTCTCTCCTGAGTTGCGGCTGCAACTCGGTCAGACAGGTGCACGCATGCAAGCCACATTGGCTGGCGGAGGCCAGCGCGCGTCTAGGACATGCCCCAGCCTTCCCCGACCTACAAGATCGTCGGAGCTCAAAGGTGGAAGAGGGTGCCGTTAGCAATACCCCCAGACTTTGTGTGGCCACCATTTTGAGTGTGGTGGCCATTTTGAGTGTGGCAGCCATTTTTTAGTATGGCCGCCATTTTGAGCTGCCATTTTGAGTATGGCAGCCTTTTTGGGTGTGGCCACCTTTTTGTGTCCCTTATTGGGACTGGATCTTTCTTGAGGCCGCCATCTTGGGGCCTGCTCTGAGCCCTTTTCTCCCCTGCGGCCACCAGTTTGCACAGGGAACCTGTACAGCCGCTGTTCCCTCAGAACAGGCCTGCGAGACTCCACAGGCCTACTTCCTTCAACTGCTCTAAATACAACCTTATCTGGCTAATCAGTGGTGTCTCCACACCTGGTCACCTAAAGGCAGCGGCTGTGTATTACACAGGAGACTTTGCCGTCCCACAAGCACAGGCTCTGTGCTCATTGAATTGCCACTCCTCACAGCTGGCCGGCAACAGCACAATGCTGACCATGTGTCCGGTCTGTCAATTTACGGCCTGGTGACTGTGTACCTCCTGCCCTTCTCTTTTTCCTCCACAAGGTCTGGATACCAGGGGTACCCTATCGTGCACCTGAGTCTATCTATTCCTTCCTCCCGCATCCGTGGTGTCTGGATACCAGGGGTACCCTATCGTGCACCTGAGTTTATCCATGAGTATGGAAGATACAAGGAATCCCACAAGGAACATGTCACCGTCTTCGTTGGCTCCAAAACGGCGCAAATCCTCCAATCAGGAAGCCGCTGGCAAGATCTCAGCCAAGGCCAAGACTAGATCTGCGGCTAAAGTCTCTAAAAGTGTGGAGAAGCAGGCCAGCAGGAGACACCAGGCCCTAGAGAAGGAGTTCTCTAAGGCTCAAAAGCAAGCCAGAATCGAGGCTACTCAAGCCCAAGGGCCCCCCTTCGATTTGCCCCTGGGTTCCTCAACCTCTACCCAGGGAGTCTGGTCAACAGGGGAACTTATTTCATCTTCGATGCCTTGTGACCCAGTCTGTGCAATTCTGGTCCTCAGCCTTCCGCTTCTCGGTCCCAGCTCTTGGCCCCGGAAGCCACCTTCACTCCTACGGCGGCTGGGCTCAGGGAAGCTGAGCCTGTTGTAGGCAGTCTTCCCATGGAAGACTGCCTACTCAATTGATTGCACAGGCAGTAGAGTGGGCCCTTGGGGCCAGGGCACAAACACCCAGGGCGGATTCGCTCATTTCCCCCCGACCCATCAGTTGGATTCTGCGGCTTACCACGCGCCTTCCTCGCCATCTCAGTCATCATATTCAGATGCCTCATCTTTGCGTGAGTATGATGCTGAACTGGAGGTCCCTTGGTCGGATGAGGAGGAACCTTCCCCAGAAGTACTGTCGTCTGGCGGTCTGTTTAACCTTTCCTTTTTTGTTCCCCTGCTCTGCAAGGCGAGCTCTACAGCTCACATGGGACCTGATTGCTCAGCCCCGGCAACCACTCCCACACCTGACTCGGAGGCGGACCTGGTCTTCACCGAACCGGTAACGACCCAGCACTGTATACCCTGTCCGCCCATGTTCTTAAACGTGGTCTGGAAACAGTGGGCCTCCCCAGGCACATTCCCTCTCCCCAGCGCAATGAGAAAAGGCTATTCAACATAGTCCAGGATCTCTCTGATGCCCTGGAGGTGCCCGCGGTGGACGAGCCCTTAGGTCCCCTAGTATCCCCCACTGCCATTTCTGGCGATATATCTGAGGCTTTCAAGGCAGAGGATCGTAGATGGGAGCTCATGTTCCGCAGAACCCATCAAGCTGCGGCGTGGGCTATCAGAGCATGTACCTCTGCATCCTTCTTCAATAGGTCTGCTCTCCTCTGGCTTAGACAGCTTCAGACCAGGATTCCGGCGGAGGATATCTACACACATCAGGATTTGAGCAAGCTGGTGGCGGCTACGGAATATTCTTCCGATGCCACACTGTAGGCTGCCAGATTCTCCTCCAGGGCCATGGCATCCAACA
Organism: Crotalus tigris; assembly: GCF_016545835.1. Lineage (NCBI taxonomy): Eukaryota > Metazoa > Chordata > Lepidosauria > Squamata > Viperidae > Crotalus > Crotalus tigris. The sequence continues at coordinate 8,796,344 of NW_024100606.1, forward strand.
TCACTGCATGCCATATGCTTTGGTTGAAGCACTGGCAGGCTGATGCTAAATCCAAATGGCGCTTATCAGCAGCTCCTTATCAGGGAGGGAAGCTGTTCGGGAAAGCTCTTGATCCCTTTCTCATTGAGAACAAGGACAAGCGTAAGGTCCTTAACCATCTCATTAAGCGCCCTGACAGATGGGCCACCCCTTTCACTCGGAGACAGTCCTTTCAGACATGAGCTAGGTCCAACTATTCCAATCCCAACTGCCCCTTTGCCATCAGGCAGGACAGCCTGACAGACTGTTTTCTAGACCCAGGCAGCAATTTCAGAGCAAGCAGCCCTTTCGATGGAGCGGCCGCCCATTCCGGTGGTCCAAATGACTCTCGGGTGGATCCTCCCATCGGTGGCAGACTTTCCCTCTTTGCCAGCCAGTGAGAGACCACCACCCACGGATGCCTGGGTCCTGAACACCATTTGTTTGGGGCTGTCCCTGAAACTCATCTCCAATCCTCTGAATCATTTCATCTCTTGTCCTCATCTAAGAAATCCCACAAAGAAAAAACTGATGCAAGAGGCCATTTGTCATCTCTTAAGCATAAGGGCCATAGAACTGGTGCCATTAGATCAGAGAGGTCAGGGATTTTATTCTATTCTCTTCATCGTCCCCAAGAGTTCAGGGGTTATGGAGAGCTATACTAGATCTAAAAGAGTTAAACTATCATCTTGCATACCAAAGGTTCAAGATGCAAACGCTCCAGTCCATCTTGGGACGCGTAAGAAAGGGAGACTTCCTGACGTCCATCGACCTCATGGAAGCGTATCTCCGCATCCCCATCTCTCTCAGCCACCGCCGGTTTCTAAGGTTTGCCAACAAAGGCCACCATTTCCAATACCGGGCACTCCCGTTCAACCTGTCTTCGGCCCCAAGGGTCTTTACCAAGATCCTGGTGGTTCTAGCCCAGTGTTTCTCAACCTTGACAATTTTAAGGCATGTGGACTTCAACTCTCAGAATTCCACAGCCAGCAATGCTGGCTGTGGAATTCTGGGAGTTGAAGTCCACATGCCTTAAAATTGTCAAGGTTGAGAAACACTGTTCTAGCTGCTCACCTGAGACTGGTGCCTGTCAGAGTCCAGTGTTACCTGGACGACATCCTAATCCACTCATCATCGTTCCAGGCTGCTGAAGCGGACCTCGACTTGGTGACAGGACTACTCCAAAGTCATGGGTTCTCTCTAAACCTTTGAAAAAGCCATATGGTTCCCACAACCAGGCTACTACACCTAGGGGCCATTATCGACATGGTGGAATGCCAGGTCTATCTGTCCCAGGAATGCAGGGACAGCATATGGGACTTGATTCTTCAGACATGCAGAGGTTGAGCAGTAACGTTGGCCAGCCTCTCTTGTTTGCTAGGGAGGATGATTTCGGCCATAGCAATCGTACCCTGGGCCAGGCTCCACTCCGGGATCCTCCAGTGGTTCCTCCTCCCCTTCCAGAGACTGAACATCAGTTCATCCAATCGAAGAGTGAGAGTCCCGCTACAAGTCTTATGCTCCCTCCAGTGGTGGCTCTCTTCGGCCATGCTCAAGGGGTCCTACTTCAAGGAACCCGACTGCCACACCCTGATGACCAACGCCAGCCTGTTCGGCTGGGGAGTGCATCTTCGCTCACAGTGGGTTCAAGGCTGATGGTCCCGCTCCAACCTTCGGAACAATATCAACTGGCTAGAGTTCAGGGCCGTACACCTGGCTCTCCGCACTTCCGCAGCACGCTGACGAGATGTCATGTATTGATCCTCACAGACAACATTGCTGCAAAGGCCCATGTGAACCGGCAAGGGGGCACCCGATCCCATGCACTCTTGACCGAGGCCCTTCTGCTGGGCTCTTGGGCAGAGATCAACCTTGCCTCCCTCAAGGCCGACCACATTTCAGGGGAGGCAAACACACAAGTAGATCTCCTGAGCAGGTCGACTGTGGACCATTCGGAATGGCATCTACATCCGAGCATATTCAAGGAGATCTCCCAATGCTTCAGATTGCCAGTGCTGGACCTCTTTGTCTCCCCAACCAACACTCACTTACCGAGGTTCTTCTCCCGTTTCCCATCTCTGGGGGGCAGAACGGACAGATGCTCTTCAGAGCCTGTGGCTGGAGGGACTACTCTATGCCTTTCCCCCTCTCCCTCTGTTGCTGGTGGTCATCCGCAAGCTCCTGCGGGAGAGGACGGAGATTCTTCTAGTGGCCCCATACTGGCCACGAAGACCATTGTTCGCTGACCTGATGAACCTTTCCACAGTGGCTCCATGGAGAATTCCCACGGACCAGGTCTCACTCAGCCAGGGGACCCTGCTTCATCTGGATCCCCAATGACTCCAGTTAGCCGTCTGGCATTTGAGTGCAGAGTCCTTTCCTAGGAGTCCTGCTTGCTAGGCATCATTGCCGTGATCCAGGCCTCCTGTCAGCCCTCTACCAACCTTATTTACGAGGCCACGTGGAGGAATTTCTGTTTGTGGTGCGCATCCCATCACTTAGCTATTTCGGCCTTAACAGTTCCTAAGATACTAGATTATCTTCTGGAGGGTCTGCAGAAGGGCTTGGCTCTGAATACATTACGCAGGCAAGTGGTGGCTCTTTCCACTCTTCTTGCCTGTGACAATGTGGTATCCCTTAGTCAACATCCATTGATTTGCTTATTCATTAAGGGTGCCACAAACACCAAGCTTCCTGTAATGCATAGGTACCCCTCTTGGGAACTGCCGCAGGTTCTCCGGACTCTCACCAAACTGCCCTTTGAACCTCTCAGGACGTGTGATATGCGATATGTATCACACAAGGTCGCCTTTCGGTGGCAATTACTTCTGCATGGTGGATATTAGAATTAGCGGCACTTTCTACCAGGGATGACCTATGCATCTTTCACCGGGACCGTGTGGTCTTTCATCTAGAACCTTCCTTTCTTCCTAAAGTCAATTCTCTATTCCACAGGGCTGAGGAAATTGTGCTTCCAGATTTCTGCTCTAATCCATCGCATGCTCTGGAACAGCAATGGCACCTTCTGGACATGCGCAGATCACTCCGGTACTACTTTTCACGGACTGCAGTCTTTCGCAATTTGGAAGCCCTCTTCGTTTCTTTCCATCCTTCTTCCAAGGGTCAGAAGGTGTCCTCCTCCACAATCGGCAGGTGGATCAGGGCATGTATTACGGAGGTGTACCAGTTTGAGTCATTGCTGGTTCCATGACATGTCACGGCCCACTCAACCCGCAGTGCGGCTACTTCTGCGGCTTAGGCCACTCAGGCATCCATCGAGGACGTTTGTAGGATGGCCACGTGGTCTTCACCATCGTCCTTTATACGCCATTATAAGATTGACAGGTTTGCCTCGGCGGAGGCCTCCTTTGGCAGGAGGGTTCTCCAACAGTGTTCTCCAAGTATCACACTGGACCGGCCTGCTTCCCTCCCTCAGGGACAGTAGGCTTTAGTATGTCCCATTGGTGGATTCTCCATATCCAGTGCTGGAGAAGGGGCGTTGTCCTACCTGAATGCCTTTTCTCAGCATAGAGATGGAGAATCCACTCCCACCCTCGCAGGTCCTTTAGGCCTAGGGTTAGCTTCATGAGCCAACACCTCTTGCTGTCAGTCAATGGCTTCGGCTGTGTCGAGACTGGGACTCTTAACCCCGGGATAGGCGTGGCAAGTTTGGCTGACTTGATCTGATTGGGCAGAAACACAATCTAAACCCATTGGTAGATTCTCTATCTCCGTGCTGAGAAAAGGCATTCAGGTAAAACAACGCCCCTTCTCTTTCTTTTTAACAGTTTGCCTCTAAGAAGCCAGATTATTAGTTCATAACAACTGGAACATGAGAATATTTGTCCTGTTGTATCATCAGAAAGAGAAATGCTAGAATGAATTACCTGGCATTACATTAAAAAGAAATGTCTGATAAAATTGAGTTGTAACCCTATGTAAAAAGCTTAAGCACATATGCAAGCCAAATACTTAAATATCAAAAGATTAAGAAGCCTTAATCTGGGCTTCTTATGATGCATAAATTGATAAAAAGACTTATGTTTACTGTTGCCCATTTCTGAAATGGGTATTGTTATTATGTTATGTTATGTTATGTTATGTTATATCAAATTGTATTTGATGTAATTAACTGGTTTTTAGGCATAGCATACCAAATAATGGTTTTGTGCGGAATAGAGGTTGATGTTTCATTGTGTAGGAATTGACATTTAGAAGCAATTGCAACCTAACAAAATAATCTGCTCTTTTCTTCTTTACATAGCGAAAGATGTGTTTTTTAAAAAATGTGTCAGGTTACAGCATATCATTATATAATACCAGGTCTTCAGATAAAGAAGATACCATGCTGGTTTTTTTCATTGAATTAATATTTTGCCCTTTGATTATTTTATTATTTATAGCAGTTACACATGACAAATTTATCTTGTTTAACCAATTTGGAATACTGATCTTATCTCCAAATGTCTTCAATTCCTCCAAGTAGAATGAATGCAGTGAAAATATAAAAACAGCCTACTTTAGAAAAGGAATGGAGTCAGAGAGAGCCATGAATAGTAGAATGAGTTATAAGACTGCCAAGTTTGACAAGGTCACACTTCTTCACATTCCATCATTGTCAGATTTCCAAGCCCGTGGTGCTGAGAATAGCAACAAGCAAAACAGATATTTTTCTCTCCAGAGAATTACCCCAAACATCTAAATTAAGGAAACATGGTGGAAATTGGTGAAAACTGTGATCTACTTGATATTCAACTCTGTGTTGAAAGAAAAAGAGTTAACTTTTTATTTTCTAATAATCATCTATGCCTTGTTGATCCTAATTTTTGCAGTTTATTAAACAAAGCTTTTCTCTACCTAAAAAAACAGCTCCAAAATAACCAGCCAAGTAATTAGAGAAGATTTTAAATATAAGTAGATTGTTTATTAAATCCTAAGCAGTAATAAATGCTTCAAGAGCTCATCAAATTGACCTCATATAATAAACATTCTTCAGTTTTGGCTGCAACAAACTTGCTCTGCCGTTTTATACAAATGCTTTTGAAGTATCTTAATATTTGGAGCCCAGCAAGTGGCAACTATTGATCTGACTAATTTTGAGAAGCTAAACAGGGCGAGACAGTGTTAGTATTTAGATAGAAAACATCCTGGGAGAAGGCAGCAACAAATCGCTTACGAATTATGCCAAAAATATCTACAAGGAGGTGTCTATGTAGTCACTATGTGTTAAGCTTGACTCCAGGAGTCTTTATCTTAATATTTGGAATTTCAAGCTGGCTCTTCTTGATCTGCAAAGAGGCCTGTGAAGTTTCATGGTTAGGTGATTGATGGTCTGGGTGTTCCTGCCTCTCCCTCTCCTTTCATATTCCTTTTTTTTTTTTTTCATTTCATTTCCTCTGTGGGTGACTGCCTTTGTAGAATAAATAAAAGCTTCACTTAGTGAAATGTGAAGCAGTCAAGTTACTAACTGGTACACCAGGATTTTCTTATTCTATACTGCAAATTCTGAACTTTTTCCCAGTATATTTTCTGGGTTCTGTTCAGAACATTGTTTCTAACACAGAATGAGGGAACTATTTGGATCCATGAGACTATTTGGGCTTGAGAAGTCAAAAAAATCAGCCATGGAGTTGGATGATCTCATGAATCAGCCTTTCATAAAACATCTGCTTACTGGAAGACAAGATAGTGAGGCTGCTTTCAGCCTTGCCCATAAACCCCAGGGATGTTTTCTTCAATTAATCTTTCTTTTATCTTTTTCTTTTAAGCTGATGAATGTACTTTTAAGCAAAACTGTAGTCACTTATTATTTTTTATTTTTTGAGAGCACTTCCACACAGCATCTTCATACCAGATCAGAATCAGCTCTGAAATGGATAGATCTTGTAATGTCAGTTAAGTTTGAAACCTGACTTGCTGTTTTGCTATAGTGTGTTGAAGTCAAAACAATGCTGGTGTTCAACTATACAGTTCTGCAGGTACTGAGTACCCCATTCTGTCATTGGTAGAAACTTATCTCATTCAACTTCTTGGCTTATTTCTCTGCCATCTGTCCATGGAAGGTAAGCTGCCAGGGTTGGCAGTATTTTGAGGATGGTGAAAATAAAAATGACAGCAGATTTTTTTTTTAAAAAAAAGCCTTTTCCAGGAAGTGGAAATTGCAATGTGTAGAAATAGAATTCCTATGAATGCCTTTAGTTGAACTCTAAATTGGACCTAGAAGTACTCTTGAAAATAAAGATGATACTATAAGTTTATTACTTTGCAGGTTCCTATACTTCTAGGAATGGATCTCTGCAGATCTTAAGGGAAATGATTGCCTGCTATATTCTTCAAAGCTCTGCATGGTTGTTGTTTTGCTATAAGCATGTATTGATTCAACATCTGCAGGAAAAGATGCTGTGTGGATAGTTGTCTGTCTGCATTTTCAGCTTGAGCATTTGCTTGAGAGAATATATGAAATGCCAGTAAAATACAACCAATTGTCTACAACTGTGGTACTAGCTTTGGATATTGGGATGGGGCACAATACCACATTGGTCTGGTGCATTTATAATACTAAGCCATAAGTAGGTTTATTTATATTAGTTCAGCATTGTGGGGAAATCCATCCAAAATGGCTTAGAGTTATGTCTATCCAAATCAGTTATGACTTTTCAATCCCATGGTTTTTTAAAAATGTAATTTGGAAGAAAGGGGAATCAGGTGTCCATAAATCAGGAGCTGCATTGGAAAGTAGGAAATTCATTCTGTCTTTTTTGCCATTTCTCAGCACAATGCTTGGTTTACAGTTAGTGGTATGGAAAGTACAATAAATCATCTTTTCAAATCACCAGCTAATAAATCCACCCTATGCTATTTTGTGGGCACCACTCCTTTGATATATGTTCCCAATAAATTAATTTTTCACATTCCTTTGTCTGTAAATACACTTTTTATGATTGTAATAAAAACAAAGGAAAACAACTGTCTAGCTTGCCACAAATCCATATGTTCACAGTGTAATTTTTAATGTAATTCAATCTCTTATTTCTAAAAACATTTCATAACTTTATATTGTTACTCTCTTGGGAACTGAAGAGGTGCCATAGTAAGTGGGTGGGCTATTGTAAGCATTCTGAGACCACATGATGAAGTGGAATATAGGTAAAATAAACATCATTGCCGGAGTGTGCGAACTGTCCAAGAAACCACTATTGAAATGTAAAGGTTCTTAATATAAAAGAAAATCTATATTTTTCTGGCAGCCATGTCTTGAAAGTAGGAAGCTGTAAGATGACCTTTTGAAAGGTCTTATGAGAATAGAATAATGTTTAATGGAATGTTGATATTAATTCCATTCTGGGTTGTGAAGTTTCAAGAAATGTGATCCTTTTTTGAAAAGGCTATGGCTAGGCTAGAGTGTGAGTGTGTACCACTCTAATGTAACTGTGCTGCTATTTTTATAAACTCTTTCTGTGCCCGTGGGCAGGAAAACTGGTTCAGAACAACAGTGCTATTTTCAAAAACTAAGTCATAGTCTACAATAAATGTTGAGTGGAGGATGACTTTGTCTAAACTTTGAAATAATCTAATGGTTAACATGTGCTGCTTCTCTAAATCTAGGGTTTCACTCTCTTTTCTGTAAAGCCTTTGGCATAGCCCTTTAACTTTAACTCTTTCTTAAACCTTAGACCTATGTTACATGTGATGTCAAATTCTTTATTAGAAAGCACATCAGCATATTTGCCATTCGTAAAATTATTTTTAAGGCTAATTGCAATGAGGGAAAAGCAGATTTCATGAAGCCCATGACTGGGAAAAAAACAGTTAAGCTAATATTCCTGTAAGCCAGGGGTCCCCAACTTCTGGGCTGTGGCCCACTAGTGGGCCATGAGCTGTTTGCAACTGGGCCACGGAAATGGTGGACGCATGCACCTGTGTGAACGCGCATGTGCATCCCCACTTGCATAAGCAGCAGCCTGGCTAGCTGGCTGGATGGGTAGGTGCGTGTATAAGTATGTGTGTGAGTGTGTGTATGTCTATATACATATGTATATCCTAAATCTGATACTTTCCCGATGTGTCAGTTTGCAACACCTGGAAATTCCTTTTGATCAGCTCCACTTAATTTTTAACTCTTTGGATTGTGGATTTCTGTGAAGTTTATGGGATAACCTCATTCTATAATGGCTTTTAAAATCTTGTCTCCTTCAATTGACTGACATTGTTGCATCAATATAGAATTAAGTTCTGCAGTGCATGTTCCGGTTCTCAGAATGCATAAAGCAGACATTTTGGAAAAATTGTACCTAAGGTCACATGTTGCTGTCAGGCTTATTATGGGTTTATTTTGATTTTCCTTACAGTTTCTGTGTTAGAACAGTTATTAAATTTTTGAATCATGATTTATGGCTTACAAAGACATATTGCAACTACAAACTTAGACAATATTCAGAGCCAAATCTGCATTGTTCTGGTTTTATTCTGTAAACTATCATATTATTACTCTTTATTGTTATTTGCAGGCTAATAAATTAGATAGAACAAAGTCAGGAATTCTCCCCCCCCCCATTTTTGGGAGAGTAATCTGTTAGTGACTGCCTGCTAAGCAGGGTTCAAACAAGCCATATTGGTTGGCAGAGGGAGGAAGCAGAACACACTTCTTTCTCCCCCTCTTTCTGACACCCTTTTGTTTCTTTTCCACCAGCAGCCAGTAGGAATAATTTTCTTCTTATACTGCTGAAGATTGCATGAAATTAGCTGCAAGTCCATAGACTTCCTTCCCCTACATTAGAAGGAGATATTTTTTCTAGCATGCCATAAGAATATGGCAACAGTTACTTCTCCATTTTGTTGTGTGGCATAATGAACAGGATTAGGTCGTGCTTTCATGAAAAAAACTAATGCACATAAAAAAGCATTATCGGAAAGGTACGAAATATCTTTCATGAACCCTTACAAGTGCTGTTGATACCTTCCCTTCTGCGTTTTTGCATTTTTGTGTTTGTGTATAGCAGCAATGATATGAAACACTGATGCTTTTTATACTTAAGTTAGAACCTAGTTTTTGCTGGAAAATTATCCATTATGATTCTTAATTTGTGAATAAATCAATGATTCAAGATGTTGTCCCTAAAGTGAAGTAAAAGGGCTGCAAGACATAGGGGAGGGGGAATGAAAAGATTTTTCCCAGTCTCATCAATGGCAATTTTTCATATACATGGAACAGCAGCACAGATCATAATGTTTCAATGTTGGTTTATACTTGAAATAAAGTAGAAACTATCACTGAAATATTAGGATTTGTGTAGCTGTTCCATGTATATGAAAAGTTGCTATTTGATGAGATTGGGAAAAATCTTTTAATCTCCCCTCCCTCCAATGTTCTTGCAGCTCTCTTACTTCACTTTATATCAATTTTCCGTGCATTTTCTTTGCTTTTCTCTTTTTTATGAAGTTCTAAGTAATTATTTTCTTCCTTAGCCAGATCTCTTTTGTACTATAGCCAGTTCTTTCATCTTTTTCAGAGTTGAACTCACTCTTTTAATTAACTAAAGGGAAACTGCTATACTAGTGCAGTGTTTGAATTTTCAGTTTAGTTAAAAAGCCACATTTGCTTACTTAATTTTACAGAATTGTACCTTCCTCACTGGTTTTCTAGGATCTGAATTAAATATTTATTTTATGATCCATTGTTTTTACAGTGTTAGCATTATGCACAAAGCATCATATATATTTTTGTCCTGTTTCCAAACTAATTTTACAGATTTTCTATCTGATGTACTCTGATGATGAACTTCAAAGTACAGGAGAAAGGTAATCTCAAACTGGAACTTCAAAGTGAAATTCTGACTTTAAAACACTTTATGTCCAGTATAAATTTTCATCAAGCTTTTCTTTTTTTTAGGTTTATGTCTCATAAATGTTTAACATCCATGTCAGAATTGTATTATTCTCTCAAATGATCAGGAACCAAACATCTGTACTTCAGATTTTAGCTTCCATCCAAGTTTTGTTCTTTTTTTACTACCATATCAAAGCATTAGTGTTAATATAACATTAATTTCTAGAAGAAGACAAAGATTATTATGGATGCTCTTAGGCTGACATTTGAAATCTAAATCCTTACATTTTTTCCTGAATTGTATGACTATATTGAACATTAGAGATAAAATTGGCATTCTAAAAAGTAACAATTGTTGGCAGCTGTATTTCTATATTGCTTTATTTCTGTATTTCTTTATTATATATATATGTCACACAAAGGTCTTAAATACTGAAGAGGTGTAACTTTTGTTTATCTAAATGCCATAGGGTGAGATTGAGATTCTATTGAAAAAGATTTGGATTGCAAATGTTTATTTTAAACATTTAAACCTACAGTATACATCAAATTCAACAATATAAGATTTACAGAAGAATTCTGAATTGTCAATTATAAATCAATCAAATGTTCAGCAGAAGATACTGAAAAGTTCACTGAGTGCTCTATAACAAGGTCAGTTCCAGTTTTCTGACCTTATAGAGCAGCGGTTCTTAACCTGTGGGTCGAGAACCCATTTGGGGTCGAATGACCATTTCACGGGGTCATTCGACCCCAAAGCCAATAGAATAGACTCTCTTGAATAGAATCTAATTCTATTGGCTTTCAAAAGCCAATAGGAATTGTTCAGGCTGTCTCTGCCCTGCTGAGCCCGCCAAAAGTCCCATTCTGCAAACAGTGCTGCAAGTTGTCTGCAGCAAAGGCGAGTTGTCTGGAAGTTTCCACCCCTCCCTGCTGAGCAACTACTAAAAATGTAAGTAAAAGAGGGCCAGGGGTGGGAGGTGGGAGGCCGGCGGGCGTAGGGAGGGTCGCTGGTGCACATGGGGCCCAGTGGGTGCCTTACCTCCCTTGGGCTGGGCCAGCTGGTAGCCCAGCCGGTAGTCAGCCTGCGCTGTCTCTGCTGCTTGCCAGCTACGCCTCGGCTGGCGCAGGGGGCGGCACCACGCATGTGCGGCACTCCCGGGCAGGGAAAGTCCTCGACTTATGACCGGTTGGGTAGTCCTCAACTTACGACCGATTGAGTAGTCCTCGGCTTACGACCGGTTGGGGTCGCGGCATTAAAAAGGTTGAGAACCACTGTTATAGAGCAATTAGTGAATGCAACCCAGTCACATCATTTCTAAGTTTTGGTTGCGAAAATGCAGTTGCATATAATTTATTTAATAAATGTTAATTAGTCAAATTAAAGTTGGTTATTGTGTGAACATTACCAGAAAAATATTTCTCATCCTCTTCTAACCCATTCAATTCATGCTGGGTTGACACATTATATATAATAATCAACTTCTCAGTAGATTGTACCAAACTTTTCCCCCCTCCAAACTTCTCTTTTAACCATGAACCAGTAGTTCATAGGTATTTTAATGGCCCTACTTGTGGATATAATCATACCTAGCCACTGCTTGCTTGATACCACAGAAGAATTGCTTATGCCATAGAGTGCCTGTGAGTGAAAATCTTCCCCAAAATCTTCCCTCTTCCTCATGTCTACAGTATTTCTTCTCTTATTGCTACATCTTTCTCCTTGTTACTTTCGGGCCACTATAAAAATTGTTATGCCCTCCAGATTGAAATTATAGCTACATGAATGCCCATATTTATCCAAGTTGTGAGCTGCTAATTGGTTTGGTTCATAATTTACATAATTTACACAATTTAATCCCGAAAGTGTGAAAAAGAAGCTCCAAATAACACCATCTAAATTTTGCTTGGCACAAGAGGGAGAAATTTCAAATTTCAGTTATGATATATTATTACATTTTGGCTATTATAACCTACATAAATAACATTGTACTCCTGAAATCTCTGCTTAGCCTACTATTTTATCTCGCCTGCTTTAAAGGGCTTACAGAGGTAGTCTGTTGCTACTTGTTGAGAGAAAGCAAGATTTTGCGCTTTCCTAAATTGAGAACTAATCTTGGCATTGGCTGTTCTGAGTAGATGTATGGTGGTTATAAATGTAAATTAATCAACGCTTCAATTCAAATGCATTGTTTCACTATACAGGTACTGCTCAATTTAGAACCACAATTGAGTCCAAAATTTCTGTTGTTAATGAGACATTTAATAGGTGAGTTTCCCCCCATTTTACGATCTTTCTTGCCTCAATTGTTAAATGAATCACTGCAGTTGATAAGTTAATAACCCAGTTGTTAAGTGAACCTTGTTTCCCCATTGACTTTGTTTGTCAGAAGGACACAGCAGCGGTCATAAATATGAACCAGTTGCCAAGCCTCTGAATTTTGATCATCTGATCATGGGGATGCTTCAAAGGTCATAACTGAAAAATGCTCATAAATCACTTTTTTAGGTGCCATTGTAACTTTGAATGGTCATTAAATGAATTGTTTTAAGTCAAGGTCTCCCTGTATTATACCTAATACTTGGAATACATTAGGAAGAAGAAACCCTTTGGAATGTGGACTATTTATGTTTCTTAGATTTATTTTTGACACACATAGAAAACTCTCAGATCATACTATTAGAGTTATATACTATGATTTTTGTCACTAACATATCAAAATAATTTCATTAGGTCTCTGTGATAATTAACAAAATTTTGAATCTTAAAAATACTTAATGTTGCCCAGAAGTGCCTGACCGCAGAAAGAATGTCCAACCTTCTATTAAACAGAGTGATTTTTTGTGGTAAATAATTCTATTATTAGTCTGTATAGAGAGTGCATTTCTCTTGTGTTAATATGGTATAGATGGAGTTATTTGCTTGCAAGAAATATGTGATAATTAATTGAGAAAGCTTGGAGACAAAAATGAAAAAAAAGACTTAGCGTATACATGTCCCATAGAGTTACATCAGCAAATTGCAGTTGCTACAAGATATAAAACCCCGAGAAGATTTATTACATATCCTTTAGTCTTCTCGTCAGCAAACAGGCCTGACAACAGATAATGGTAATTCTGGATATTTTTAAGTAGAACAAATCATAGTATTTTGATTTCTATATAGCATTGAACTATTTAAAAGTGGAAGGAAACTTGTGTTCCATAAATTATATCTCAGCCTAGGGAACTTATCTCTCTGTCTCACTTTGAGTTAGCATTGCATATTAACCTGAGGATTGTTTAAGCATCTGGTATGAATATATTCTATAGCAGGGGTGTCAAACTCAATTTCATTGAGGGCTGCATCAGCATTGTGGTTGCCCTCAGGGGGGCCGGGTGCATTGGCCAGGGTGGGTGTGGCCTACTGGGTGGGTGTGGATGGAGTGGGTGTGGCCTATTGGGTGGGCAATAGGGTCTCTGGCAGAAGGGGATGGGACTGGGGCAAGTGCCAAGGCATGGTCCATTGTAGGAGCCTCACTGCCTGCTGAAACCCCTCCCCCAGAGCCCATCAAGCCAGATATGTGAAGTAGGCAAGGGCCATTTGCTGGCCACTTCCAGGAAAGGGTGCATTTCTTTACCTGGGTGAGGTGGGGAGGTGTCACCTGGGTGCATGCTGGGTGACACCTCCCCAGCATGCACCCAGGGGGCAGGGCTGACACGGCAGGGGCTGGTTCCTCGCTGTTTCCAGACGGCCTTGTAGAGCTAAGACTGAATGTGTTTCAGCATAGATGGTCACCACAAAATTTTACATTGGCTCCTGGCTGGCCTGGGCCAGGGCCAAGACAGTGGGGGCCGTTCTCCAGCACAGGAGATAGAGAATCCACCAATGGGTTTGCTCTGTCTTCCTGCCCTTCAGACCAAGTCAGCCAAACTTGCCACGCCCCTTGCTGGGCTAAGACCCAGTTTTGACTTGTTCTCAGCCCTTCAAGACATATCAGGTTTGGCTCTCTGATTTGACAGGTAGATTTACCCATTAGCGAATTCTCCCTCTCCCACTTTCCAGGAGAAACTTATTCCCTGGAAATTAATGAAACTTTCACTCTCCTTTCACCTCCACAGCCTTCTCAGCAGTGCTGGAGTCAGCACTGTTTTAGATCGGCTTCTGAAGGCTGGGGGGAGGGTGTAAACCTTTGAATCCGTTCGCCTTTCCCCAGGGCTCTGGGGAAATTCCCTTCCTAGCTGCCTCAGGGCTATGCTCCCTTCTTAGCTGACTTACCATGACAGCTTCATTGACTGATCTGCACAAGGGAGAGTCACAAGGCTTTTCTGGCCTCCAACGAATTTTGGAACGTCGGGCAGTTGCGGCCGCCATTTGGAGGCCGCAAATGCTGCAGCTCTTCAACACAGCTGCACAGGCAAAGCTTACGAGGCCCTTTGGCCTCCGACATTTTTTTGAGCTTCGGCAAATCGCGGCTGCCATTTTGGTTGCCGCAAACAAGCCGTGGCTTTCAGAAAAACTCTTGTTCGAGTGGGAGGGTTCCTCTTGGGCTGTCTTCCCCACTCGCTGCCTGTATTTCTCTCCTGAGTGAAGAGAAAGGCTCTAGTAATAACGCGGAGCCGTTTGTGAATGCCCTTTCGGCTGCGAAGTTCGGGGCAGCCACCATCTTGTTCGCGCCCACTTTGCCTCAGAGGACAGTTGGGCTTTCAGGCCCTCTAGCCGCATGGTGCCTAGGCCCCATTCTCAGTGCGGCAGCCATTTTGTGGTGACAGTTAGGCACATTTCGCTGTTCAGAAATCGGATTAGGCCCCTCTGCTCCCAATTTTGGGCCATACTGGTGCATTTGCCTGGCCACCTCAGGCCCACTGGGAGGCACCAGGTATCTGGTGCCAAACTGTGTTTAGGCCTCAATCACAACAGGAGAACATGAACGAACTACAGACTGAATTATTGGTCAGGTGGCCAGGGGAGCAGCGCATAGTCCCTGCTCCAATTTCTCTTCCCGCCAAATAATCACTGCCAGAACAGTGATGGCGAACCTTTTAGAGTCTAAGTGCCCAAACTGCAACCCAAAACCCACTTATGCATCGTCGGGTGCCGGGCGGGCGTGGCCCATTGGGTGGGTGTGGCCCAGTGGGTGGGCATGGCCCATTGGGTAGGCATGGCTGCAGTGGTAACAGCAGACTGGGTGGGACTAAAATGTTCAATCAATCAATTCCAACTTTGCAAGATCTTTTTTTTTCCCGCGAGAAGTTGAAATTGACTGACTGATTGATTTTTTTTTTTTTTGCACACGGCAGTGGAGGCCTAAAGTGAAAAGATTTTATAAAACCCAGCTGAAGGCCTAGGACTGGGGTGACGGTGCGCGTGTCCACAGAGAGGGCTCTGAGTGCCGCCTCTGGCACCCATGCCATAGGTTCGCTACCACTGTGCCAGAGCTTCCTCTCAGTATTCCTGAGTTAGCTCAACCCAGGATGGAGGATTCCACGGTGCCACAACACATGACCACCATCTCCCCATCCACAAGCCACGAAAGGGTCCACTCCTGCAACCAAGACACGGCAGGCATAATTAAGGATAAGGCCACTTACAAAAGCTTTCTATATTGGTGGAGAAGCAAGCCAGCAGGAGGCACCAAGCTCTGGAGAAGGAGTTCTCCAAAGCACAGAGGCAGGCCAGGACAGAGGCGGAACAGGCAGGGGCCCCAGACCTTGATTTCCCTCTGGGACCTTTGTCCTCTGCCCAGGGAGTGTGGTCAATGGAAGAGGCCTCCACCTCATTTCCTCCTCTTTCCGTGGTGGCCCAGGACGTAAGTACACATCCAACTGCACATTCCTCATGGGTATCATATTCAGGTCCAGAGGCCACCTTTACACCCTACAAATGCTGGACTCAGGGAGGCGGAATCCAATGAGCTTCCTTTTGAGAGCCGACTTGAGGCTCTGATTTCTCAGGCGGTGGACAGGGCACTCGCTGTTTGGTCCCACTGTACGCCCAGACCAGAAGCCATGCCACCGTACCGCCACCCTATTTTTCCCAGTCAGGTGCTTCCGGATATCGGGATCCCCCCTCGCCTTCTCATTCTTCACATAGTGGGGTCTCTTCCCCAATGGATTATGAACAGCCGGACTTCCCATTGTCAGAGGAAGACCAGCCCCCTCCAGATCCTTTTCTACCTGGGGGGTCTCTTCAATCTGGTCCTCTTTTTATCGCTGTTACGCAAGGCTAGTATGACGGCCAATATAGGGCCAGATCGGGTAGCTCAGCCAGAGCCCTCGCCCTGTTCAGGTACAAATCCGGTGTTCTTCAAAACAGTTGTGGCTCAGCATCATGTCCCTTGCCCATCTCTTTTCCTCAATGCTGTACGGAACCAGTGAGCTTCACCAGGTACCTTTCCTTCTCTGGGAGGAACAGACAAAAAGCTATACAGTACAGTACCACTCCAGATTTAACTGATGCACTGGAGATACCAAAGGTGGATGAAGCCTGGGCCCCCCTCCTGTCCTCGTCCACAGTGTCAGGTGATATGGCTGAGATGCTAATGACAGAAGACAGGAGATGGGAATTGGCCTTTCGTAGAACTCACCAGGCAGCAGCGTGGGCGATAAAACGCCCACTTGCGCCTCGTTCTTTGTCAGGACTTCTCTTCTATGGCTCCGCCAACTTCAGGCCGGGCTTCCCCTGGAGGACATACGTACTCATCAATTTGAGTAAACTGGTGGCAGCAACAAAATATGCCTCTGATGCAACCTTGCAGTCGGCCAGGTTCTCTTCCAAGTCCCTAGCATCCAATGTCACAACACGTCAGATGCTATGGTTGAAACATTGGCAAGCCGATGCCAAATCCAAGTGGCGTCTGGCCACGGCTCCTTATCAGGAAGGACGCTATTTGGACAGGCCCTGGATCCTTATTTGGTTGAGAATAAGGAGAAGCGAAAGGTCATGGCCCATCTTAACAGGCGGACGGACAAACATGTTAACCTGTACACCCGCAGGCAGTCCTTTCGTCCAGGAACAGGCTCGGGAGCTTCACAGCCTCCCCGCCCCTTCTTGGTCAGAGAGGACCGTCCATATGATAAATCAGGTTTTAGACCCAGACAACAATAACAGGGCCCTTTTGATGGGGAGGGCGCCCCTTTAGGAGATCTAAGTGACTCTCGGGCCGCCTCTCCCATAGGTGGAAGGCTATCCCTCTTCTTCCATCAGTGGGAGCTCACCACCACGGACTCCTGGGTCCTACAAACCATCCAATTCGGCCTGTTCCTGGAGTTTGTGTCCAGCCCTCCAGGACACTTTATCCCTTATCTGCAGTCACGGAACTTAGCCAAACGGGGTCTCATGCAAGAGGCCATTCACCATCTTCTAGACATCAGGGCCATAGAACAAGTGCCGACTGGTCAGCAGGGACAGGGATTCTACTCCATCTGCTTTGTGATCCCCAAAACCTCGGGAGGATGGAGAGCAATTCTAGACCTCAAAGGTCTGAATTCCCACATTGCATATCGGAAATTCAAAATGCAAATGCTCCGATCCATCTTAGGGAGCATCAGGAAAGGAAACTTCCTGATGTCAATAGATCTCACGGAGGCATATCTCCACATCCCCATCCTTCCCGACAACAGGCGGTTTCTCCAGTTCTGTTACATGGCCATCACTTTCAATACAGGGCCCTTCCGTTTGGCCTCTCCTGGCTCCCAGGGTGTTCACTAAGTTCCTGGCAGTGCTCGCTGCACACCTAAGACGGGTGCTGGTATGCATTCTATGCTACCTGGACGACATCCTTATCCAGTCGTCATCCCTTCGGGTGGCCCAGTCGGATCTGGAATTGTCCATCCAGGTCCTTCAACAGCACGTGTTCTCGGTGAACTTCCTAAAGAGTCAAACAACTCCCTCGACCCGGCTCTCACACTTGGGTGCCCTTATAGACACAAGTCGATTGCCTGGTCTATCTTTCCCAGGATTGTCGAGATAGTATCCGGGACCTGACACTCAAAGTGTGCAAGGACCACGTGGTGCCGCTGGCTCTACTTTCACAGCTCCTGGGGAAGATGATTTCTTGCATCGACATAATCCCTTGGGCCAGACTCCATTCAAGGAGTCTTCAATGGTTTCTCCTCTCCTTCCAGAAGTTGGGCATCAGCTCATCCAACCAAAGGGTAAGAGTTCCTATTCAAACCTGGAGATCCCTCCGTTGGTGGTTATCTCCAGCGGTAGCCAGAGGGTCACTACACAAGGAGCCCGTCCATCTTACGCTTACAACGGATGCCAGTATGTTCGGCTGGGGAGCCCACTTCAGGTCTCAGTTCGCGCAGGACCGTTGGTCCCACGTGGATCTGAGACACCACATCAATTGGTTGGAGCTCAGAGCCATACATCTGGCTTTCTGCCACTTGTGCAACGAGATTGCAGGGCAGCATGTGCTAGTCCTTACGGACAATGTGGCGGCAAAGACCCACGTGAACTGGCAAGGGGGTACCTGGTCCAGGTCCCTCATGGCCGAGGCCCAGTTACTGGGCTCCTGGGCAGAGACCAACCTTTCCTCCCTCAGGGCGGAACACATCTCGGGGAAGGCGAACCAGTAAGTGGACTTTCTCAGCAGGTCAACCATGGATCCCTCAAAATGGCACCTGCACCTGAATCTCTTTGCAGAGATAAGACAATGATTCAGGCAACCGGTCCTCGATTTGTTCACTTCTCCAGCGAACGCCCAGCTCCTGAGGTTCTTCTCCCGATTTCCATCCCCATGGGCAGAGGGAGCAGATCCCCTTCGAGTCCCATGGCCGGGGGGGTCTGCTCTACGCATTTCCCCCTCATCCTCTGATTCCAGCGGCCATTCGGAAGCTGCTGCAGGAACAAGTGGAGGTGATCTTCGTGGCCCTGTACTGGCCCCAGAGACCCTGGTTCGCTGACCTTGTGAACCTCTCCTGCTTTCCCCCATGGAAAATCCCACCGGATCGCGTGTCTCTCCACCAGGGGGTTCTATGACACCTGGAATCCCAGTGGCTACAGTTAGCCGCCTGGTACTTGAGTGCCAGATCATGACCCAGGAGTCGTTCTCGGCTAGAGCAATTTCCATGATTCAGGCATCTTGCCAGCCGGCAACCAATCACATCTATGACTCCACATGGAGGAATTTTTGCCATTGGTGCGAAAGGCAGCAACTGGATATCTTGGACTTAACAGTTCCACAGATCTTGGAATACTTCCTAGATGACCTTGATAGAGGCCTAGCCCCTAATACCATCCATAGGCAGTTGCGGCCTTGCTTACCTGTGCCAATTCGGTCCCTTTGACCCAGCATCCCAGGATACATGCCTTTCTCAAGGGCGCCACCAACACTAAGCCACCCGTGGTACACAGGTATCCCTTTTGGGAATTACCTCAGGTCTTACTGGCCCTCACCAGACCACCGTTTGAGCCTCTCACAACTTGTGCTCTGCGGTTCTTGTCCCACAAGGTCGCCTTCCTGGTCTCTATCATGTCGGCCAGGCGCATCTCTGAACTGGTGGCACTGTCAGTCGGGGATGACCTCTGTATCTTCCACTGGGACTGGGTGGTCCTTCGATTGGATCCCACATTCGTGCCCAAGGTCAGCTCTCTTTTTCATAGGGCCCAGGAAATTGTTTTGCCAAACTTTTGTCCTAATCCTTCCCATGTCTTGGAGCGGCAGTGGCACACACTGGACGTCCGCAGGGCTCTACGCTGATACATCAAGCGAACGGCATCCTTTCGCAAGTCCGAGGCCCTCTTCGTTTCCTTCCATCCTTCCTCTCTGGGCGAGAGGGTGTCTGCCTCCACTATAGGCAGGTGGATTAGGGTTTGCATTGCGGAGGCATACCAATCCCTTTCCCTGCCAGCTCCAAGTCGTATCACGGCTCATTTCACTCGCAGCGCTGCGACCTCTAGAGCATGGGCCACTCAGGTGTCCATCAAGGAGATTTGCAGGGCTGTGACAGGGTCTTCGCCTTCCCCATTTGTTCGTCATTATAAAATAGACCGCTTTGCTTCTGCGGATGCCTCCTTTGGTCGGAGGGTCCTTCAACAAGTGGTGTCTGGGGAGGTGGACACGGCCGTATCTGTTTCCCTTCCATTGGGACAGTGAGGCTTTGGTATGTCCCGTTGGTGGATTCTCCATCTCCTGTGCTGGAGAAGGGGCATTGTCTTACCTGAATGCCTTGTCTCAGCATGGAGATGGAGAATCCACTCCCACCCTTAGGTCCGCACAGCCAGGGTTAGGGCTATGAGAGCCAACACCTCTTCAGCTGCTTTCGCCCTTGTCAAGACTTGGTCCTAGCCCAGCAAGGGGCATGGCAAGTTTGGCTGACTTGGTCTGAAGGGCAGGAAGACAGAACAAACCCATTGGTGGATTCTCCATCTCCGTGCTGAGAAAAGGCGTTAAGGTAAGACAACGCCCCTTCCCTCACTGTTTCCAGGATGGCTTCACGGGCCGCATCCGGCCCCTGGGCCTTGTGTTTGACATGTGTGTTCTATAGCATTAATTTCCCATGTTTTTATCTCCTTTAAAATTAGGGAAATTGACTAACTGCACATTACTGCTCATTGTATGAACATATATATAGGACTAATAGAATTGTTGAATATTCATATAACTCCTAGAAAATAAGCAACAATAAATGTCAGAATAGAGTAGAAATAAGCAAACCACATTGTGGCTTAGCATTACAATGGACTTATACTATTACCTAAATGGTAACTCTTTCTAAACATATTTTTAATATAGATATAGATAACTCATAAAATAAAATTTGCTGGTTACAAACTTTGTAAAAATAAAGATCTGTGTGGCATCCCTGGGTTATTAAATTAAATGTAGTAATAAATAGTATTTGAGAGGAAATTAGTATTTCAAACTGAAGATAATATTCTAAAGGTGTGATTTACTTTATGGTGCATTATTGTTAAGCACATTTTTATTGATGTAAGGTAAAGGTGCTGACCTTATTAACATTAAAAGGATGACCTTTGAAAAGGTGAAATATGAACGAACCCTTTGTGCACAGCTCATAAAGGGGCTGAGTTGGCATTTAAAAGAAGACAGTTATCAAGATAGTAAAAGGCAGAACTGTATATACTCAACCAGACATTAAAAATCACTTGATGCAGACTTTTCCAGGCTGTACTACATATTCTATTTAGCAGCAGTACTGATTAGTGAAGGCAAATTGCTTCTTAGATTTTCATGTATATGGACATATAATTCTCTCTCTCTCTCTCTCTCTCTCTCTCTCTCTCTCTCTCTCTCTCTCTCTCTCTCTCTCTCTCTCTCTCTCTCTCTCTCTCTCTCTCTCTCGCTGTCTACCTACTTACCTATCTACCTTTTGGTTTCAGAGCTAGTTTGGTGAAATGGTTAAAGCATTAGTCTAGAGATCATGAGATCATGCATTCTAGACCTGCCTTAGGCACAAAGCCAGCTAAATAAACTTGGGAGAGTCACTTTTTCTAGGAAGGAAGCAATGGCAAACCATTTCTGAAAAAAACCTTGCCAGGAAAACTGCAGGGATTTGTCCAGGTAGTCTCGAAGAACTGGAAACAATTGAATGGGAAAAAACCCACTTTGGTTTTGTTTCTCATTAATTTTGCTTTTGATTATTTATTTTTCATTTTAATGATGTTTTTGTTTTCTTCTTCTTACACTGTCAAGTTTAATGTATATGTAATATTTTGCTGTGTGAGCCAATATTTTATTTATTTACTTTAATTCTTCTGCTTCTAAATGCCATAGGCTTGAAGTAGCTTACAGAATGTCACAGGAAAGATTGAAATAAAAATAAAATAAAAACAACCATAGACATAAACTTTCCACAAACTATGATTATATCATCCAGTGGGGATAAGCTAAACATCTTCTGAAAGCGCTAAAACTTTGCCTAGTAAGACACAGGATTGTGTCTTCTCTCTTGTTTAAAAAAGTCTAGAATAAGCACTGGGGGTCTACTGAACTGGTCTGTACTAAGGTTTCAGTTTGAGAGTGTAGAGGGACTTCAATCTAGGCTATGTTTGCAACACAGATCATGGCCACTATTTATTTACTCCCTAGGGACATATATATTTAGAAAAATGGGAGAATGGACGTTAGAGTGGGGGCCAAAGTGTCAAACTAATCCCTATCATTGTGACTGAGTTCCCTGCACTTACCTAAAAGTAAAAGCTTAATTTTAAAATAGTAAAATAAAAGCCATAATATCACCTGCTTTTTTGATGCAACATATAGGTTAGCCTTAACATTAGCAAATAAACTCCCAAAATAAAATAGTTTGAGTGCATATTACAGTGCAACTCTTATTTGATATTTTAAAGTGATTTAAGTGAATAATATCATAATTGTTTTCAAAAATTGCTCATTTATAAAACTGAGTGATGACGGTATCTTAAAAAATTATGGTGGGCTACCATGTGTAAGAGACTGAGAGTCCTTTGGATATTTATTCCTAAAAATTGATCGTTAATTGATTAGTCAAGAGTTTTTAGATATAGTGGTGCCTCAGTACTCATCATTATTTGGCTTTGGGAAATGTGCTGAGTACCAGAATTTTTTATCCCATAAGGAATAATGTAGTGAGTCAGAGTCACAATCCAGCTGACACGGACAAGTTCTAGCTTGTGCTTCAAGTACAAACAAAGGATGAGTACTGGGACAAAATTTTCACATCAAAATGCATTGAGTACCAAATTTGATGAGTTTCAAAGCAGTTATGTACCAAGGTATCACTGTAATTGGTAAAAATGCTATATATGAAATTATTACATCCACAAAAACCATGCAAGATACTTATACTTCAGGAAGCTCTTATGAACAGGTCAAACATATATGTTTTGGAATAATTTTGAGAAGAAAATGTACCTAAAAAGAATTTAAACAAAAATAGTGTGATAAGAGGAATTTAGAAATAAAGAAGAGAAACACTAATAGTATCACAAACGCTTTCTAACAAAGAAACACTATTCTCTGCTTTCATTTTTTATTTTTTGGTTTGAAAGAAGAATTTATTAAAGAAAAAGAATAATACAACTGTGAATAAATAAGGGTATTTTGGTTGTGAAGATGCTAGGCTTTAGAATTTGAAAATAAGTACAATCACTAATCTCGTTAAATTATTATAATGAGCCAGAACCAGGCTAGTAACAAATAAGTTATCAGTCAGTTATAAATTACTACTACTACTACTACTACTACTACTACTACTACTACTACTACTGTTGTTGTTATTATTATTATTATTGTTGTTGTTGTTATTATTATTTTGTTCCAGACACTACCCAAAACAGTCCTTTACTACAGTGGCAGATACACCTGAAAATATTCGACTAAAACAGCAAAGTGAATTACAAAGTCAGGTAATCTTTGCATTATTTTTTGTACATTAAGACTAATCAAAGATAATTTTTAAAATGATCCCTGATTACTTATTTAATTAATAATTAAATTATTACTGATTATTAATTTCCATTGGCATGAAGGGTTATTTGAAGATGATGGTTCTTTTTTAAAAAAAATCTCAAATACAAGCTTTAATTGTTCCTATTTTCTTATCTTAAAATGTCCCCTAACAACTCAAAGATATGATCACCTCTATATTTTGTTTGTTATATTTTGTTTATTATTTATTAATAAGAATACTTATTGAATTCCTGGTTCTCATTACTGATTGCAGATAGAACTCCCTTGACCAAGACTTAACAATTTAAATCAGCTGATAGCTAATTCCAAGAAACATTAATCTTCCTGATCAGTAAGGCTAATAACATCTTGAATTACTGAAATTACCATTTTTTTGTTTCCATGTGTTAACTAATGCTATTGGATCAAAGAAAAAAGAAACCTTCAATAACTTATCTAAATATTTAATTTTCTTCTCAGATGTTCTAGCTACGGTAATTGTGGGGATACTACACCATTCCAATCACTCATCAAACACAATTTTCATATGAAAGGTTTAGAATCCCAGAAATTATGGGAGACAATAACATATCCTTCAGATGCCCCAAAATATTTTTTCTTTCTTTCTTGGGGATTGCAAAACGTTGACCTTTTCATACATTGTTTGAAAAAAAATGGTTCAACAATCGTTAGCTATGTTGATGATTGCATAGTTTATATATGTAATATATATTACATTTGAATAGGTGGCCAAAATAATAATTTGCCACAGCTTATTTACACAATCAATTTAATAGATTGCAAGAATTGTGTCAACTGGTTACTCTGTTATTTACAAGCCATTTTAAAATGTATTGTTATCTTGGTATTAGTTATTCTACCAAATTTGTATGACCATCAGTTTTGAAAATCATTTCCTTCTTCTCTCCATCCATGTAATGAATGAAATTACTAAAGAGAGGAAGAATAGCTATATAATTCCCCCCCTACTTTATTCTATTAAGTTGTATGAGTATTTAAAGGCATTCACACAATATAGAATAAAGTAAGGTAAATGATTAAATGGTCAGCCTGGTTACATATATTCACTAAATACAACAAGAGAAGTTTGGACGAATATGTGAGTCAAATTTGCTTTGTTCTTTTTCTTATTCATAATGTATTTTTTTTAAATAGCTTATACTAAATAATCTTTTGCTCCTGTAAAAATACAAAGTATACATTTGTTTATTCAAAATCAAAGCTGAATGATTTTTTTGGTTTTTTAATCAGTGTTTAATTTCCCCTTCTTTAGAAGGGTTTTTTCTATATTTTGCAAAATTTCAGACAACTACTTAATAGCATAGAAAGGATATAGAAAGCTCCAACTCTTTGTTGCTGTTTATTGATCATCTGAGTTTTTGCAGCCCAAATAGAGTAGTCATAGTGTATTATGAAATTGATGCTTTCATGCACTTCTGATTTAGCATTTAGGTTTCAGGGTTGTAAATGATAAGTCACTCGTCCACTGAGAGTCAGATGATTAATGAAAAGACCACAGCATTTAATCCACACATTCACTGGTGTGAAAATATTCAGGTGTTATCTGAAATCCTGATATGAAAATAGAAATTTGAAAACAGTGAAGTGTGAATCAAGGTGGTGTTTTTGACATAAAAAACTCTAAGGAGACAAAATATATAAAAGGGTAGGAAAGATGATGTAATTGAACTGGAAAAATAAGAAAATTCACTATTAAAAAATAGGGATTACTTTTTCTAAATATTCTTTCGACATGTTCTATATATTTTATAGAAAATATTCATTTTTTAAATTTTGGTACCTGTGTATGATTATAATGACTAGCCACCTTATGAGGTAATCACTTATATGGTTCAGTGAACATATGTAGTTTTCCATATTCACAGCTGTATATGAGAACTCTATATTTAAAAACTTTTGATTGTAGAAATGTAGGCTAGAGTCTAGATTATATATTAATTCTTATAGATGTATATTATTCGGGACCCTCTCCTGATTATGAACTGGTGGAGATAATACTTACATTTCTCATATTTTCTTCATTCCAAGTGGTGTCCAATCTGTTTATGCATAACTTTTCATTAAGATAGTTGACATTTAGGTTTGAATATGGACAATATTATAAATTACCATTTTACCCAAGCTATTTCAGATAGCATTTGTTACAATACAGTAGTACCTACTACATCCTATAATTAAAAATCTGGTAATTTATTTTAAGCTAAACAGGAGAGAAAGTAATTTTCTATTTGGGTGTATTATAAGAATATTTACAAATAATTATTATATTTTAACATTCTAATGTAATAAAAATGTTGGATTTGGGTTTAGGGGGCATCTACACATATTTGTACTATTGTAATATAACTAGTATCATTAGTATCTGTTATAAAGGCCATTAAGACCTAACATGGATGTTAGGGAACGGGTGTCAGGGGACTTAATAATAATAATAATAATAATAATAATAATAATAATAACAACAACAACAACAACAACAACAACAACAACAAATTCGCTATTAGTCAATTGCAAAAGGCGGCCTTACTAGGAAATGCTTCCATCCTGCGACGATATCTGTAATACCATCAAACATCCACATCTGCCTATCCCAGGTCCTGGGTAAGCACTCAATAGGTAGACAAAATGCCAAATCCAGTCTGAACATCTGGCTGACTGTGCGATGATCCATAATAATAATAATAATAACAACAACAACAATAACAACAACAACTACAACAACAAGACCAAGCCTTAAGGACAAATGTTTCCTCTGTCAACAATACTGAATAACTCAGGACATGGCTATCAAACATCAAAAACATCTGCTAGACTATCCCACCTCCTTTACATGGATGATCTGAAGCTGTATGGAAAAACATCATCTGAAATAGAATCGCTACTCAACACTGTCCGTATATATAGCCAAGATATTGTAATGGAGTTTGGCTTGGACAAATGTGCCACACTTACTATCAAATAAGGAAAAATAATGAAAACTGAAGGAATCAAGATGCCCCATGAAAAGAACATTAAGAGTCTGGATGAGGAAGAGTACTACAAATACTTGGGTATCCTTCAAGCTGACAACATCAAGCACACTGAAGTCAAGAAAAAGATTAGAGGTGAATACATCAAGAGAGTGAAGAAGATCTTAAAATCCAAACTCAATGGAGGAAATACCAAAAAGGCAATCAACACCTGGGCAATCCCAGTCATTAGGTACACAGCTGGAATAGTGGACTGGACTCAAGCAGAACTAAAAGCAATGGATAGGCAGACCAGAAAAATAATGACAATGAATCATGCCCTTCATCCACGCAGTGACATTGATAGACTTTATCTACCAAGGCAAATAGGTGGGCGTGGAATGCTACAAGTACATCAGATGGTTGAAGAAGAAAAAATGGCTTTGGAAGAATATCTGAAGAACAATGATGAAGATGCACTGAAATTAGTATATCAGGAAGGCTTACTAACTACTGGAGAGACCAAACTGGCCTACAAGAAAGACCAAATGAAGAACAGAATAGAGGCATGGGAAGACAAAGCACTACATGGCCAATACATGAAAAAAATAGCTGGGAAAGCAGATAATAATAAAACCTGGCAATGGCTAAGAGCAGGAAAATTGAAGAAAGAGACCGAGGGACTAATTCTGGCTGCACAAGACCAAGCCTTAAGGACAAATGCATACAAAGTCAAAATTGAGAAGACAGCAACAGACAGTAAGTGCCGCCTATGCAAAGAAGCTGAAGAAACAGTGGACCACTTGGTAAGCTGTTGCAAGAAGATTGCACAGACTGATTACAAGCAGCGGCATGACAAAGTAGCAACAATGGTGCATTGGAAGATCTGCAAAAAATATCATTTGCCTGTAAGCAAAAACTGGTGGGATCATAAAATAGAGAAAGTCATAGAAAATGATAAAATTAAACTGCTCTGGGACTTCAGAATTCAAACAGACAAGCACCTGCAACATAACACCCCAGACTTAACAATTGTCGATAAGAAAGACAAAAAAGTCTGGATAGTGGACGTGGCAGTGCCTGGAGATAGCAGAATAGAAGAGAAAGAACTGGAGAAGATAACAAAATACAAAGACCTACAAATAGAATAGAAAGACTGTGGCAAAAGCAAGCAAGGGTAGTACCAATAGTAATAGGCTCCTTGGGTGCAATCCCAAAACAACTGGAGCACCACTTGAACACCATTGGCATTGACAAATTCGCTATTAGTCAATTGCAAAAGGTGGCCTTATTAGGAACTGCTTCCATCCTGCGACGATACCTGTAATACCATCAAACATCCACATCTGCCTATCCCAGGTCCTGGGTAAGGACTCGATAGGTAGACAAAATGCCAAATCCAGTCTGAACATCTGGCTGACTGTGCGATGATCCATATATAATAATAATAATAATAATAATAATAATAATAATAATAATAATAATAATAATTAATTTACCTTGACGTGGTTGTGGGGCTTGTGTACTCTGAGGAAGATGAGAGCTATGCCAGAGGTTCAACCATACTGGACAGGTCTCATCAGAGGAGTCAGACAAAGAGTGTCTCTCCCATAAAAAATATGGTGAGACGTAAATTTCAGAATGCCATACCGGCTCGGACGTCGCCCGGGTTAACAAGGTCCGCACTAGATATTGGAGTTCCTGGATATCTGGTGAAAAATGGGTTACA